>NC_139698.1:57301941-57958816 GCF_964188405.1 Protomyctophum parallelum | reverse complement strand
AAATAAATTACTTCTTGCTAATTCCAAGAAGTATATTCTTCTGCTTTAGATCCGCAATACTGCTGGCGTCTGGTTCGAGTGCACAGAAAGTGTGGCAGAGCTGAGCAAAGACTTTAAGACTATCATTGGGTTTGAATTTGCTTCTTAAATTATTGTATGTTTCCGGGTTTACCATGTTAAGCTCTGCAATAGCTGCCTGACTCACGATGGTATTGCGATCAACATTTGTTCTCTGGTAAGCCTCTGCCATGTTTCTTCCCTTCTGAACAAGCTCCAACACCGCCCGGTACCGCTCAATGGATGCTTCTGGGGTTTTCACTGTGAAAAGAAAGCACACATTCAGTACATGTACTTGTCGCCAAGCCCTCATGCCTCCAACGTTTTTGTATCCACAAGTTTCCAGTGTCCCATATGAGCCTTTGCATGAAAGCATCACATCCATTTCCTGTGCTGTAACCAGTGTTACAGCACCATATTTTGTAAGAGAAACAAGTGTCCAAGTCTATGAAAAAAAGCCCAAAATAAGCAACTAGGCTGTTTTACCACTTTACATCAGCTATTTGAAAATAGCAGATCTACAAGCTCACAGTGACTTTTTTTTTTTCTTTTTCAATTTAACTTCTTTCAATTAATTCTTGTAAGCATCGGGCATTCGTGGAAATAGCTGCACATAAACGTCAAAATGGCCTGCAATGCTGTTCTGGTGGTATTCACCTTTTTTGCTTGGTGCATTCAATTATACATAATATATATTGTAATAAAGAAAATGAAAAACACATATTGGCCATTTTTACACTGCAGTGTCATTGACCTCAGTAGCGAGTGGAAGTTTCCGACTCAGCCACAACAGCTTGGCACCTCATTCAATGAAAAATGGACCGAAGTTAAGTTTCCGAACTTTTTGTGGGCAGGTTATATACACAAATGCCATAATCTACGTATCAATTAACTTTGTCTAAGGCTAATACCTCTGTGCTTAGACACCTGTTTTGATGACTTGTGTTTTCTCTTTTTCTTCTTCTTCTTCTTCTCTCCCTCGGATGAGGAGTAAGAAGTCGAAGAGACTGAGGTGGACACAGTGTAGGAGACTGGAGCTGTCTTTTGAGTCTTCTTTGGTGCTTGATCCGATGTTGAGGGTCTCTCATCGCCAGGTCTCTTACTCTGGCTGCAATAATACAATATTTTTATTAAAATAAGTATGCATAATTGCAGTCCACTGCAAGCATGAAAAACATAAGATATACAGATCAATCAGAAAATGTTTTCTTCTGCAATATAATTAAAACAGAGTGAAAACTACCAGTACCTGGTGTACTAAACATTGCATTACCGTGCTTTAGTGACCTGAACCCCACAGTTGTATCGTCAAGAGGATGATGATTTTTATTATTTAGTGTAAAAACTGGTTCCGGTTGGGTTGTTCCAGCTGGTTGTTCCAGCTACAACATGACGTAGGTTATTTCCGCTCCTGACCGGAACTCACACCTGGAAATGATAACTGATTTGAGTCTAATCAGGGCTCAGTATTGGTCTGGTCTAACTAATTGTGTCCAGAGCCATTTTAACCCATGCCTTGGAAAAGAAACTTCAGTAGCACTTTATAATACATATACACTATTATAGTTAGTTATTATAGTTACACACTATAGTTAAGCATTAGTTAATGCATGATTCATACATTACTAAGCATTAGTAAACACAGTTGTAAGCATTTCAACTGCACACAATTCATCATTAGTTAAGCATTAATAAAATACTAAACTTCCATCATTAGTAAAGCATTATTCATACGGTACACTGCCTTGGAAAATAAACTTTGGTAGCACTTTATAATAAATATACACTATTAACCATTAGTTAAGCATTAGTTAATGCATGATTCATACATTACTAAGCATTAGTAAACACAGTTGTAAGCATTTAAACTGCACACAATTAATCATTAGTTAAGCATTAATAAAATAAACTTCCATTAGTAAAGCATTATTCATACATTACTAAGCATTGTATTGCACACTGATAATACTTGTGAATGTGCTAACCATGTATAATCTATGTGTTAACTCATAAATAACTGGTTTGTAAATTGATAAAACATTTGTAAAGGGCTGAATCTATCATTTACAAAAATATGAGAATAGAATGATTAAGCAAATGAGAAATGAGTGCATGAATAACACACTCTGCCTGGCCAACAGTCTGAATAAGTCCCAATGTCAATTTGAAAGATAATGGGAATGCCTCCTCTCTACAGTACATCCAGACATACATTCTAAAAAAAAACAAGCTTATACATACCTTCAAAAGTGATTGCAGTTTTAATATGAGCATTTATATGCTTCTGCAATACCCCAATACTGGCTGGTTTGACATTTACACACAAACAGCAGTGGTACAGTGTACAGCAGGTTGTACCTTGTTTGAGCTGTACAGACTCATTGGCGGTCAATATGGAATGATGCATCTGTTAATAAAAAGAAACAAGACAATTTTAACAATTACACTGAATTTGCAGAGC
Source organism: Protomyctophum parallelum (assembly GCF_964188405.1). Classification (NCBI taxonomy): domain Eukaryota; kingdom Metazoa; phylum Chordata; class Actinopteri; order Myctophiformes; family Myctophidae; genus Protomyctophum; species Protomyctophum parallelum. The sequence goes on along the minus strand of NC_139698.1, from coordinate 57,956,298 downwards.
AGATCTGTAGACAGGCATAAAGGCCATAGATCTGTCAATTTGCCTATGCTGTAACAATAACAGGAATCTTTTTTTAAAGTATTAAACTAATAAAAATGATCCATCATTTAACAGACCTCACAAATTAAAATAATAGGCCACCAGAAGCAGGGATGTAAGTTGTATGCAGCCATGCTAGCTGTTACTAATGAATAACCTAACACTTTGGCTACATGTTTAAGCATTTATTTCATATTTATGTCAGACATGCTCTATGTGAATAGTTTTCCTGTGTCATTAACTAATTTGATGGAACATAACAGCCAACAGCTAACAAAATAATGCAAGTGCATGTTACAAAAACAGAATATAAGGGGGAAAACGAACCCGTTTAACTCCTAACGCTAGGTGCATTAATGGTAGTTTAGCTTCATAAGTTAGAATCGGAATATTGCTTGTTGTGTTGTTAGTTTACTCAAGTGTTAGCTACCGGTATTTAGCTAAGAGGCTAAGCTACTCGAGCAGGCAAGAAAGAAAAACAAACTCATTAACTCCTGTTCATAAGGCTATAGTTTGCACTGCAGAACGTTTACATTTATATTAAGTTATACTTATAATATTAATATTGTCTTGCTGGTTTACGTACCTTGCTTCGATGAGAGAGGAGAAAGAACTGCACAGCAAACGGGCTGTAACCAATATAAGTAAGTCAGTGGTGCCAGATTTTGCAACAGAAATATTGAAAATAAGCCACTCAACAAATTGCAACAGATTAGCTAATTTAAATCTAATGTTCATCAACTGTTTGAAAATAGCAGAAACTAGCATGCTAGAAGCATAGCAGCATATTAAATTAATAATAATATTAATAATAATACTAATAACGATAATAATACAAGTCGCTTATAATAAGCGGACATGGCATGCGGACATCAACATGGACTTGCCCCGCCCACCCCCACCCTTGCAGCCCACTTCTTGATCAATCATTCCTGGTCTGCAGCCAGACGCTTCTCCTGCTCTCAGGCGATGGATGGTTGCCGGCCCAGAAATTAGCTACATCGTTGCTAAATATGAGAGTGAGACCATAAGAAAGGATGCAACACGAGTCACCAAACATCACGAGCAAGGTTTGGGTGCTCAAAAGTCTTTCTTTGGAAAGGTGGATGCTCTTCACAGAGTTATTCAGACACATGGCAATCCTTTCCTCGATGATTCATCTGACCTAATGGTGTTAGACACAAAGGATATTGCTGATCCAGCCAATGCAAGAATGGTCATTGTTCACCACACAAATGGAAAGGAACAGTTCAGGGCATTTATGGAAGGACTGAAGAATCATGATGAATCAGGATTTTACAAAGCAATCAAGAGGAATCCAGTTGCTTTCTTTAAACCTAAAGCATCTGCCGTTGTTTCCAAGGAAAATTCCTTGAAATCTGATTGTCAGTTGTTTTCACGACTATTCATCTCTTGCCAGACAAGGCAGTGTGACTTGGAAGAATTCTTCATGCATGAAAACCAGTCAACTCCTGCTTCCCTGAGTGACAATGGAATGATTAATTCATGCCAGCAGTTCTATATATACAGAACTTCTGTATATACTGGAATCTGGAATCACCAAGCTTAATGTAGAGCCACAGTCCGACACTGTCATTATTGATGGGTCAGCCTTCATCAATGCAAACCCTCCACGTGGATCAAAAACGTTTCATGAGCTTAGACATCCTTCCTAAGGTAGAGGCATATTGTTCAAAGTACAAGCGTGTGGATATTGTCTTTGACGTTTACAAAAAGTCCAGCCTGAAGTCAGAAACCAGAGCACGACGTGGGAAGGCCATTAGAAGAAAGGTAACAGAATCTAGTAAGACTCCATCAAACTGGCAAAACTTCCTACGAGATGATGAACAAGACAGAACTCTTCAACTTTCTGGCAAACAAAATATGTCAAGTAGTAGCAGAAAGCACTATTGTAGTGACAAACGGAGAGGAGATAGTCGGCAACAATGTTGAAATCACAGAATCTTCAGATTTGGCACCTTGCTCCCAAGAAGAGATACAAGAGTATTTGTCCATACACGACATGCAACAGCAAATGGGAGTACCTCAGTGACGATCAAAGCAAACGACACTGATATTGTTATTCTTGCAATATCATGCTTCCAGTCCTTCCAAGCAATGGGCTTGGAAAAGCTGTGGATTGCTTTTGGTCAGGGAGTCCATTCAAGATGGATTCCAATCCATGACATTGTCTCAACAATCGGTCCAGAAAGATCCAGTGGTCTACCTTTTTTCCATGCATTCAGTGGGTGTGATGTTGTGTCTGCATTCCGTGGTAAGGGTAAGAAATCTGCATGGCAAACATGGAATGTGTGTAATGAAGTATCGGGGCATTTGCCAAGCTCAGTCATTGGCCCACAACCATTGATGCAGATGATCTTCAAATGCTGGAGAAATTTGTTGTCATACTGTATGATCGATCCAGTGCAGCCACATCTGTCAATGAGCACGACTGCATATGTTTGCCCGCAAGCAGAGGCCATATAATGCCATTTCACCAACAAGGGCTGCCCTGAAGGAACACGTTAAACGTGCAGCCTACCAAGCAGGAGCTGTCTGGGGACAAGCAACTATCACTCAGCCAGATATTCCAAGTCCTGCAGAATGGGGATGGAAACTGGAAGGACAAAGGTGGTTGGTGAATTGGTCATCACTTCCACCAATTGCTGCCAGCTGCCAGGAATTAACAAAATGCTCCTGCAAACAAAGCTGTACTACTGGCAGGTGCAAATGTTTCCGTTCATCTCTTTCTTGTACAGCATTGTGCAGCTGTGAATGTGAATAATGCATTACACAAAGTCTAGCCACTTCAGTATGAAAACTAAAAAAAATAACTAAAAAATAAGAAAATAATTTAAAGAATAAAACTATATATATATATATATATATATATATATATATATATATATATATATATATATATATATATAAATAAAACAAATCTGTCTATCTATCTATAATGGTGAAATCTTTCCTAAAATTTGTAAGAAATGTAGACATAGGCTAACATTTAGATGTGGCGGCCATCTGGAAATAGCACCGCCATATTGTATTCTTGGATGGCTCGGTTAAAAAAGTTAAAGAGGTGACCCAAAGGAAGGTTCATGGCAAATGTCCCGCTTGTATCACCAAGCGAACAACTGTTCCAATGATCAGCTATATTGCACAAATGTTGTGTGCGTGTGTACATCTGTAATCCACGTAACCCGAGAACCGTTCGCCCCACCGACTTCAAATTCGACACACACGTTACAAACACACACAGGGAGTGCACTGCCCGGTCTCGAGTCGGCCGCACCCACGGTTGTCCAGAACCGCCACAAAAGGCCTTTTTTATTTGGCGGCCATCTTGAAAAATGACTTTTTTTTGATGATTTTCGCTGGCTCGGTTAAAAAAGTTAAAGAGGTGACCCAGAGGCATGTTCATGCCAAATTTCACGCTTGTATCACCGAGTGAAAGATCGTTCCTATTATCTGCTGTACTAACACTCGAGACCTGCACCAATCGACTCAGTGTCACCTAATTAGTTAAGAAGAAGGTTGAAAAATTGAGAAATTAGGAAGAGCATTCACTAGAAAAGATATTCTCGCACAAATAATGTATTTTTACGTTCATATATTATAGTATGGTAACAGCTCCCCCACTAACGGTTATAATCATTTTTTTTGGGGGTATCGATTTTATGTGCCGAGCAGATAAGATTAGGCGGCGGGGCTCTTTACAGTTCTGGGAGAACCCAGAGCCACTCCTCCGCGCTGAAATATTCCTCTCCTCTTCCTATGTGTAACATATCTGGGCCAATTCCAAACTGTATACTTTACTTACTTTGTTAGAACCGCCTTATGAGGTCCTCTCTCCTCTGTCTAGCTCTCGGGTAGGGGTTTTCCGGTGGGGGGTCAATGGGCATCGGCTCATCTGGTGGGAGCTGAAGGTTTTCCTCCAGGGGCACGCCATTGGCCAGGGCAATATTATGCAACACCGCACAGGCCAATATTATATTGCATGCCTTCACTGGCTTGTACAATAGCGTGCCCCCAGTGCTGCTCAAGCAAATCCACCTGCCTTTGATACAAACGAATGCATGCATGAAACGTAAATATACAAATAATAAATTATGTCAGAAAATAAAGAGCTAGGCTACTACACATGTGACCAAAAGCATCTCACCCTTTAACAGGCCAATGCAGCGCTCTACTGTACCACAGGTTTTAATATGCGCAGCTTGGAACCTGCGCTCCTGGTCAGTAGCTGGATCCTGCAATGGCGTGACTAAATAGTCAGCCATTGCATAGCCTTTGTCACCTAGAACACAAGTCCCACCGAAAACTTAGTAAATGTAATACATTACAATACATTCGATATTTAACACAGCCTATACTCACCCACGAGGTAGCTCCTGCCGCCTAATGCACCAGCCTCGAGTTGCATTCCGATATTTCCGTTGCGGAAAATAAATGAGTCATGAGACCCCCCTGGCCACCGGGCTACCACGTTGAGAAGGGATAGGTTGGCATCACAGATCACCTGCACGTTGATGGAATGGTAGTTTTTGCGATTGATGTATGAATAATCATTATCAGAGGGTGGTTTAATATGCACATGAGTACAATCAATCGCACCAACCACATTCGGAAGACCAGCAATCTCATAAAAATCTCTCTTAATCACGGTTTGCTGGTCGTCAACGAATGGGAACCGGATGTACTCCTCAGTGAGGGATTTAATAGCCTCCAACACTGAGGGCATCATTCGGCTGATGGAGGGCTGTGAGATGCCAGACCTATCCCCGATCTCACGTTGTAAAGTCCCGGTGGCCAGACACCCCAAGATCGACAGCACCTGGACGTGGACAGGTATGGCGCGTGAGCGCCTGGTTCGCCTCCTCAACAGGGGATCAAGCCTGTTGACTAGCTCAATAAGCACCTGTCTTGGGAGACGGAATCGACTTATGAGCCAGCCGTCATCCTCTGCCAGTAGGTCCGCCCGGTCTCTGAAGACCCGTTGGGCCCTGAGTCGTTCACCGGACTCATCCTCCTCCTCCTCCTCCTCCTCCTCCTCCTCCTCCTCCTCTTCTGCTGCTGCTGCTGCATTGACGTCCTTGCAGGTCGCCAACGTCCATTGGCGTCCAGGTATGCCATTGTTGAGATCAGATGACTGGCAAGGCTCATTTAAATAGGTGCGTGAATCTACATTCATGTTTGTAATTGGTCGTTTCTAATGCTTGTGATTATTGTCACCTGGCTGATGCGGGGGTAAGTAAGTAAGTACATTTTATTTATAAAGCACTTATCAAAACAACAGTTACAAAGTGCTGTACAACAAGGTAAAAAACAATCAATTAAAAGCAACAAATCACAGCTCAAAATACAAACGAAATAAATAAGTTTTCAGTGACTTCTTAAAAATGTCAACAGACTCTGCATTCTTTATAAAAAAGGGGGAGGGCATTCCACAATGTGGGAGCAGCTACGGCAAATGCCCGGTCGCCCTTGGTTACCCGTTTCGTCGCCGGGATTTTCAGTAGGCCCTTGTCTGAGGACCGGAGTGATCTTGTGTTTTGTTTTGGGAGCAGAAGGTCTGAGATGTCGGGTGGGGCCAGCCCATGTAACGCCTTATAAGTGGTAAGAATTATTTTGAAGTTGATTCTGGATTTAATGGGTAACCAGTGAAGTGAAGCGAGCACCGGTGTGATATGTGATCTGCGATTGGTGTTTGTAAGAATCCTGGCGGCTGTGTTCTGAATTAATTGTAGTTGATGAATAGATGACGCGGAGAGGGAGGTATATAGTCCATTACAGTAGTCGAGTCGGGAAGAGATGAAAGCATGAATTAATTTTTCTAAGTCTTGAGTGGAGAGGAGTGGTTTTATTTTAGAGATGTTACGTAAGTGGAAAAAACAGGACTGGGTGACCTTCTTTACATGAAACTTGAAATTCATGTGGCTATCAAAGAAGACACCTAAGTTTCTAGCAGAGTCTTTAATATTAGAAGCCAAAGGGCCCAGGGATAGCCGAATGGCATTAGCGATACTTTCGGGGCTGATGATGAGGATCTCTGTTTTACTGGGGTTAAGCTGCAGAACATTTTGAGCCATCCAATTGTTGATAGCTGTTAAACAGTCATGCAATACAGTGAGTTTGCTAGTATCTGTGTGCTTAAAGGAAATATATAGCTGAGTGTCATCGGCATACATAACAATGATATGAGACACCATCAAAGGTGTTTATGAGAGCACCAAGGGGTAACATATAAATAGAAAAAAGGATAGGACCTAAGATGGACCCCTGGGGGACCCCACATGTCAAAGGAGCAGAGGAGGAGACAAAGCTATTGACGGCAACAGCAACACTTCTCCCTGACAGGTAAGAGGAGAACCACTTCAGGGCCAGTTCACCTAACCCCACCCACTGTTGGAGCCGGTTTAGGAGTATGGCATGATCGATCGTATCGAATGCTGCAGTAAGATCCAGCAGTAGCAGCACTGAACATTCTCCGATATCAGCTTTCATGATTATATCGCTGGAGACTCTAAGAAGTGCAGTTTCAGTACTATGTTTTTGGCGGAAACCAGACTGAAACTTGTCAAATAAGTTATTTTGGTTGAGATGATGCAACAATTGGTTACAGACAACCTTTTCTAAAACCTTGGAGATGAACGGAAGTTTCGAGATTGGTCGATAGTTGCTGTGGATTAATGGGTCTAGGCTAGGTTTTTTTAACAGCGGTTGAATAGTTGCATGTTTGAAATAATCAGGAACACAGCCAGAGGAAATAGAACTGTTGATGATGGACAGAATGAAAGGGCTTAGACTGTTGAAAACTGTTTTTAAGAGTGAACTGGGGATACTGTCAGCGGGGCTAGAGGAGGGATGCATATGTGCAACAATCGGTATGAGTTCTTCTATGGAGATTGTACTTAGATGAGACAGTGTGGGGACAGGGGGAGAGACTAGTGTAGGCAGAACAGCTATGGAGGAAGAGGTTATATTAGACCAGATATTATTTACTTTGTCGAGAAAAGATGATAGAAATAGCTCACAGTCGTTATCGGAGTGAATAGGAATAGGAGGTGCAGCTGGATTAACTAGAGTGTTGATTACAGAAAAAATAACTTTTGGTTTATTTATGTTTTTGTCTATCAGGTTGGAGAAGTATGCAGTCCTTGCATCTTCAACTTTGTTATTGAAGGAGGAGAGGAGTTCCTTCATTTGGTTGAAGTGCACTGATAATTTGGACTTTTTCCAACTGCGCTCAACTTTTCTGCACTCCCTCTTCAGTGCACGGATGTCATCATTAATCCAGGGGGATGAAATAACCGTTTTCTTTTTTATTTTGAGGGGGGCAACTAAATCAAGGGCGGACAGACAGAGGTGGTTAAAATGGCTGACCAGGGTGTTGGTGTCAGTTTGGGTAAGAGTGGACTCCTCCTTACTGAGGTCTGCAAAGACTAAAGAAAATCTGTCTGCAGAGCCGCTGTTTAGTGATCGGGAACGGATTGGCCGTGTGATGGGTAAAGGTCTCAGGGATAAAATCTAAATTAAAAGTGATATATTTATGGTCAGAAACAGAAAACTCATCTATGCGTAACTCATTGATGTTTAGACCCAGTGTGAAAACCAAGTCCAGAGTATGACCCTGGTCATGAGTGGGCCCTGATATATGTTGAGTCAAGTTTAGTGATTGTGTTATATTAATAAACTCCTGAGCAAAGTTATCAGAGGCATTGTCTATTATGTGCATTGAAATCACCAATTAGGGTTAGATTATCAAACTTCGTCACAATGGACGATAAAAATTCAGGAAATTCTAATAAAAACTCGCTTTTAGAGCCTGATGGTGGGCGATAACATAGTAAAGTAAAAAGAGGGTTTGCTGAACCAATCTTGAGCAGCAGTGCTTCAAATGTGTTAAAATTACCAGTGGCCACGGAGCGGCAAGCAAACTTTTTAGAAAAGACTGCCGCTAAGCCACCTCCACGGCCAGAGGTCCTAGGTGAACTAATGACGCTACAGGAAGCTGGGCAAAGTTTATTTATAGTTATATTGTCTTGGGTTTTCAACCAGGTCTCAGTTGAAAATAGGAAATCAAGCTGATGAGTTTTAAAGAAGTCCCTTATGATAAAGGGCTTATTACAAACTGACCTGGCATTGATTAGGGCCATTTTAAATGGAAGGGCCTTAGTGGGAGGAGTCTTGGGTCTAATGGGAATATGAATGAGATTTGATGGGGTGACTGTGCGAGGGATGAGATTAACTGAAGGTAGTCTTGTCCTAGTGAGAACAGGGAAGGATAGCGGACAGGAGGTGGAAATAGAATCAGCATGACCCAGGGGGAGATGCTCGTGGTTATTGTCGTGTGAGGCTAAGGTGGGATGAAAAGAGGGTACTAATGTGACAGTTATTACATTTGAGGGAGTTTTTGCACGCTTTGACATAGAAATATTTAGCTGTCTATGTGTTATTATTGTATTTAGCTGTCTATGTGTTATTATTGTTTTAATATTTAGTGTGATAATTATTAGTCCTGATCTCCCAGCATGGCGAAGCTATTGCTGGTGGAGATTTGAAAATCATGATGGGGTTTATTTACTACGGAGTGTAATTTTTTCCCCTTATTTCGAGGGGCTATTTCCCAGGGGCCATCCAGGCCAGGAGTGGAGCACAACTGAGGTCGGACTTTGGCTTAGCTCCATGCAGGTTCCAGTAGTTGGACTCCATTTGGACGGTGATATCCAGGTCCCGCCTGTCCCCCGTTGGGGCGGCGGGTCTTTTGCGCACCAACATCGGGACAGTGACGTCCAGATCACCCGCTGCTTCAGAGGACACAGCCGCGGTAGTACCTATGTATATTTCTGGATCGGATGAGTCTATTTCCAGGGCAGGTGGGACAGTCACAACATCAGGACATATGGAATCTAATAGTAGTTCATCATCTTTGATTTGGTGAAGGATGGTGATTCTTCCCTCCAGTTCAGCAACTCTTTGGGATAGATGGAGGCAGCCGTCGCAGTTTGGAGGTGAGGTAAGCGGCGGCATGGTGGTGGTGGTGGTGCTGGGGGGAAAAAAGCTTTGGCCAGTAAAGGTGTAACGGAAATGTATAGGTGATGTAAGCAGGGCGAGAAGTAGAGGTAGACGGCCAGGCAGCACAGTAAAGCAAACGTCACAGCACAGCAAACGTACCCGCAAGGGCTACACGTCGGTAGCCCACAGCGAGAATTAAGCACAAATCATATGGCACGGCAGGTCCTGACTGGAACGGAACTCACCGGCGTAGGCCCAGTGACTGGGCCTACTGCGTTGTATCTGCCTCTATGACTTGATGGTTCCTTCTCGGTGATTGCGTGTGGCTCTGGTGCTGGAAGGCTGCTCGGCTGGCTGGCTGCCAGCCAGCGCCCAGCAGGCTAGCTGTCAAACTAGCCCAGGGCTAACGCTGGTGTCTATCCAGGCCGAGGCCGTCCGCATAAGGCAATAACCGGACTTTTAATCTATGCATCCGATAGCTTAGCACGTTTGTTCTTTTAAGACAAGTACATAAGAGGCTGTGGTCTGACAAGATTGATAAAATAAAGCCTACATTTGTTTAAAAGTGACTGGCGTCAGAGGAGCTGCTGTCAAACGCTGCTGTCAGACGCTCACGCATGCGCTGAGGTCTGAGCCTTAGTCTGAGCCTGAGGTCCATCTATGGACTGATTCCATAGATGGATGCATGGCTTTAGGCCTACAACACGCTAGATATGTCGCTAGATATTATTTAGATTATTATTATTATTATTATTTCGATTATTATTATTGTAATCCATGATTAATCTATTCTATACTGATTCAAACGTGGAAATGAGACACGAGACAGGAATTCCATTCAACTTTTTTTTAATAGTTCTTATCCTTATTATTTCTACATTTGTCTATGTTTATAAGCGTGTCAGCAGTTCAGACAAGGCTGCTCCGCTTGTGTAAGACAGAAAAACAGCCAAGGACAAAGCGTACGCCAGGTCCCGAGCAGACGTGGGTTTTGAACGTTGTCACGTTCAATTTCAAGCTTTGCCGGAAATGTTAAATGCCGAAAATGTCGGTAATTTTGGCGTGCGCCCATATTTTGGCGTGCGCACGGTTGATAAATGAGGGCCATTGTGTGTAGCCTACACTACAGATCTGGTCGGCCTCCGTTTATTTTTATTTTTTTTATTATTCCAGTTGTTTATATGCCAAGCTGTGTTCTGTTGTGTGTTCAGTGTAATGCAGCTCATAAGAATGTGGCATGTGGCATGTAGCCTACAACTGCTTTTGTTTCCCTGTTTCATATGTGGTATTTGTTTTGTAAACTATAGCATCCAAAAAAGCTATTCCTCATTTACAAACATGAGTTAAGTATATGTTAATAGTTAAAATATGCAATTGGGAGCTATTCCTCATTTACCAACATGAATTAAGTATTTGTTAATAGTTAACATATGCTATTGGGACGTTATTCTAAAGTTGCAACTATTCCTCATTTATTAACAAGAGTAAATGAGGAATTGTCGCAACTTTAGAATAACGTCCCAATAGCATATATTAGCTATTAACAAATGCTTAACTAGACATTAGTAAGTGATTTACTAATGGCTTGTTCATAATCATTAAGTATTTAACTCCATTATGAATAATTATCATACCGTTGATGAGTTCACTGATAGTCTGGGGGTAACCACCAGGCATAACTAACTGTTAACAAATATTTAACAAGACATTATTAACTATTTGACTAATGCTTTATTAATTATCTATTAAATAGTTATTAGACATAGTTATGAATCCCTTTTACTATTAGCAAATTATGAACTATTAACAATGAACTATTAATAGATGCTTAACAAATCATTAATGACTTGTTTAACAGTTTATGAATGATCTATTAACAATGTATTATATATATTCTATATTCTATATGTTATATATAGTTATTAATGCTTAACTAACTATTATAAAATATTTAACAACTCATTAATAACTTATTGACTAAAAGTTAATGATCTAGTAAAACTAGTTATAACGGATAGTTATTGTAAAGTGTTACCCATTATTGTGATGTCAGAACAGGCCAGCTCCATATATGGAGTTCTAGGGGTGATCAGGTGTGATCAATTGTGACTAAATTCGACTGAGGGACTGCCATTGGATTGTTTTGAATTTTCGTTTCGTTTTCATGTCATATGAAAGCAGGGAATCATAGCTTCAAATTGACATATTGGTTGTTCAGTTTGACCCACCAGTTTTGGAGATTATAGAGCTTATAGAGTAATGTCTTGCAGAAAACATCTGTTCACTTCTGTGGTCTCTAACATAACATTACACCTAGGTATACATATTTAAGCATTTATTTCATATTTACATGTCGATTTCAGCTCTGATTTCAGACATGCTCTAGTATGTGAAGAGTCTGCCTGTGCTATAAACTCATTTTGGGGAAGAAAAAAAAATCCTCTGGAATTTGCGCGATGGCAGTCACTCAGTCAAATCTGGTCACAATTGGCAAATTTGGGCCCTGTCCAGAGCCCGGACAGATCAAGGTTTTGTGCTGGTTCTGGACGACTCAAGGCCGGGCACTGCACTCCCTGTGGTGGTGTGGAACGCGTGTGTCAAATTTGAATTTTGGTGAACGGTTCTCGAGTTACGTGGATTGCAGACACACTACTGCACCCTGCTGTATACAGCCCCCCTTATGGGTGATTTATGAAAACAGAAAGCTTGCGTAAGCTTAAAGGTATATTCAGTGATTTCACTCAAAAAACATTAGGTTTCGTTTTTGGCTGTGGGACCCAGCCTTTCGTCCAATCAGGATAGAGAGTCAAAAACGAAACCTAAGGTTGTTTGACCCCCAGGGGTTAACTGGGGACAGGGAGGAACTCCTTATATGGCCAGCACACTCTATAGTAGGGAGGATTGTCACAACAAAACAAAAAAATAAGTGATATTTGAATTAAGTGAAATCACTGAATATACCTTTAAGGTGGCTTACAATGATGCTCTCAGGATTCTCCTGAAGAAGCCTAGGGGTGGCAGTGCTAGTCAGCTATTCTGTAGCCTGGGGTCCACCTCTGCTTTCTATGGCATAGGCAGCTCCCGGCAGGATGTGACAGAGAGAGAGGTGTGTGTGTGTGTGTGTGTGTGTGTGTGTGTGTGTGTGTGTGTGTGTGTGTGTGTGTGTGCGTGGTTGTGGTTGTGTGTGTGTGTGTGTGTGTGTGTGTGTGTGTGTGTGTGTGTGTGTGTATACGGATGTGCTTGTGTGCGTCAATTTAACAAAGGTGCAGACGATCAGAAATCTGCAGTGATTTGGCTCTAAATTAATCGCGTGACTGTTGAGCGTTTAGGTGCATATACCTCCATAGATTGATAATTTTACAGTTTGCAGAAAAAGTCACAGGAACTTAGCCTACAGTTCAATACAAGGTCTGCTAACAGGATTTTATAATCCAAGAAAGCACTATGGCTTGTTTCCATTAGGGTAAGGGGTCCTTCATATTAAATTAATCTGAACATTAAAGACACAACATGTGTCACCACAACAATATAATTATTGCAATGTGTACTGTATATTTAATACACAGTACAAATTGCAATATACAGTACAAACAACAATGATATTGTTGTGGTGACTAGCTGGTGGTGGTGGTGGTGAAGTTTAAATAATTGTGCCACCTCATAATTGTAAAGTGCATTGTAAAGTGCAAATTTGTGTTTATTAATTACTTGGTTAGGTTAGCTAGTTAATATAAGCATAATCTATGTCAGAAAAAAAGGGGAAAAGAATAATATTAGTATCCGTTAAGGGAACCGTTAGGAACCGGAACCATTAAGAAGGATCCGGTAAGGATCCGGAACCGTTAAAATCCTAACGAATCCCAACCCTTGGCTGGGGACTACACATAAGCAACAGACGGACAAGTTTAATTGTTTGTTAATCCATCTTTTTATTACAAATCATAAATTTGAATTTCATAAAGTACTTTACATTCACAATGTGTATTCACATATTTACACATCAAGGTCGCTCATTACAACCATGATCAATCTTGGTCTCCTCTTTTGACTGGCAAAACAATTCACACAAACACCAATACGTGTATATCCCATAAGACTGGAATTAAAACAATCAAGTGCTTACACATGAAAACAAGTGCATGCAGCACAAGCATACTAATACAGTTATTCACCAGAGCTAGAAGAGGCACGAGAGGTCCAAGCTACACTGTGCATAATCTCTGCAATAAGCAACAGTAACATATTGGTCCATTTTACACACATTCCCACAGTGTCTGCACCATAGGCATACTGCAGATTGTTCCCTTGTTTTGAGGAATTTTAAGAAGTTTGCCTCGAACATGAATTGCTTCTACCGGAAGCCCATGAGGAGAATGTCTGAACCAATACACCACAATCCTCAATTTACCCTTTTCAGTCACATAATGTGGGACATGCCACTTTAGCTCCGTTTATAGTCCTGACAACTGACAAAAAGCATTGCCATCGTGCTCAGCTGATATACTTTGTGTCCAGGCTCTGAACCTGGGTCTTTTGGAAAGACAGCAAGATGGCGGGGCTGGCACGCAAAGCCTTCTTCAGGTTGAGCAGGCGCAGGCACTGGGAGCGAAAGCGCGCGTCAAAGAAGGCGTACAGGAAGGGGTTGAGGCAGCTGTTGACGTAGGCCAGACAGGTGGCGTAGGGGTGAGCCAGGAGGAGGAAACGTAGGAAGGCACAGGAGTCCGGGGCCAGGTTCAGATAGGAGAGAGCGTCGGCACTCTTCAGCACGTGGAAGGGAGTCCAACAGGCGGCGAACACCACCACCAGCGTGGTGATGGTCCTCAGCAGTCTCCGCTTGCGCTGCTCTTCCTTGCGCAGCAGCTGGCCGTCGAAGTGGCGCGTGACGGTGCATCCGATGAACCAGTAGCACGCCATCATGGCCAGGAAAGGTAGGAGAAACCCCAGGACTGAGGAGCAGAGGCTGAGGCCGGCCACCAGCAGGCTCTCTTTGTACTTATCCGTCACCACCAGGCTGAAGTCCATGACGCAGGAGGTCCGGTTGCTCGTCTCCTCGTGTCTGGTGGTGCGGAAGATGAGAGTGGGCGCAGCCAGTAGAGCAGACAGGAGCCACATCACTGTCAGGGACGCCCTCATGTGGCCCCGGGTACGAAGCTGTGAGCTGGACATAAGAGGACACAGAGAGGGTTGTTATAGTTAAGTAAAAGTATAGCTAAAGGAAAATAACTGAATTTGAACTAATACACATTTTATATAAACTGAAATAATATTTAAGATACCTGTAAAATGGATTGTTTGTTTACAAAACTTAAAAAAAAGAACTAATCATAGAGAAAATGTGCTTATAGTTTTCTTCTTCATTTCATTCATAAAATAAACTAAAATAACTAGGAACCCCACGTTTAAAACGTTCTATATTGAAATTGAAAATAAAAAAGTCAAAAACCCAAATCAAGATGAAAGTCAAAAACTCTAATCACCTCGAGGAGGAGCGTACGATGGCCAGGTAGCGGTCGTAGCTCATACAGGTGAGGCAGTAGACGCTGGCGTACATGTTCAGGTGGACCACGTAGCTGCTGACCTTGCACAGGGCCACTCCGAAGGGCCAGTGGTAGCCCGTGGCCGTGTACACCGCCCACAGAGGCAGGGTGAGCACGAAGGTCAGGTCGGCCGCGGCCAGGTGGCCGATGTAGACGTCGGCGGTGCGCCGCCGCTTGTCGCCCTGCCGTGCCCTCCACACGGTGAAGATGACCAGTCCGTTTCCGGACAGGCCCAGGGCGAAGATGAGCACGTAGAGCAACGGGACGACGGAGTACGAAGGTCCCCACTCTGAGTAGTCGCACGACGTCTGGTTCTCCTCGTAGTCATAGTACTCGTAGACGCTTTCGTTCTGCATCTCCATCTCCATTTTTTTGTTCCTCTCTGATGATCCCGTTCTCGTATTTTGAAATCTGTATTTTTTAGTCTGTGTGTAGGTTCAAATTAACGAAACTTCAAAAACAACGTCCCGCCGTGTGAAGCTATACTTCTGATGGACGTGATCCCAGGAGAAGTTGTCAGCACTCTGAAGTGTGTCTCACATCTGAGTGGTCTGACCCTTATATACCCCTCCTAGCCTCACCTCCAACCTAGGACATGCCCTAGTCCCATCCAAGACATGTCCAAGCCCCCTCCCTCCTGACATGCCCTAGCTCCCTCCTAGGACATGCCCTAGCCTCCTCCCTCTTAGGACATGCCCAAGCCCCCTCCCTCTTAGGACATGCCCTAGCCTCCTCCCTCTTAGGACATGCCCAAGCCCCCTCCCTCTTAGGACATGCCCTAGCCTCCTCCCTCTTAGGACATGCCCAAGCCCCCTCCCTCCTGACATGCCCAAGCTCCCTCCTAGGACATGCCCTAGCTCCCTCCTAGGACATGCCCTAGCTCCCTCCTAGGACATGCCCTAGCTCCCTCCTAGGACATGCCCTAGCCTCCTCCCTCTTAGGACATGCCCAAGCCCCCTCCCTCCTGACATGCCCAAGCTCCCTCCTAGGACATGCCCTAGCTCCCTCCTAGGACATGCCCTAGCCTCCTCCCTCTTAGGACATGCCCAAGCCCCCTCCCTCTTAGGACCCATTGTTCCTCAATTGGGGGTAACCCCAGGGGTGCACAGAGTACTACAGGGGGTACTTGAGAATAATAACAATAATGACGTAACATTCTAACAAACGTTTTAACATGCTGATCTGTAAAGTGTTAAACCCCCCCAAAACAAACTTGACCAGCACAACTGTTATTGAATTGAAAGCAATAGGCCTAATTTATTAGCCATTGTGGACAAGTCCGCGATTGTGTTCTTTTTTAACCCTTTTGTTACACCATATAAATAAACACAGGTATATTTTACCCAATGCAGAATATTCCATAAAAAATATTTCTCATTGAATTGAAAGCAATAGGCCTAATTTATTAGCCATTGTGGACAAGTCCGCTATTGTGTTCTTTTTTAACTATTTTGTTACACCATATAAATAAACACAGGTATATTTTACCCAATGCAGAATATTCCATAAAAAATATTTCTCGTCAAAATATATTGAAGTACCATCATCCGTGCCCATACCCGAGGCGGGGTTGGCGAAAGGGCCTTTCTGTGTGGAGTTTGCATGTTCTCCCCGTGTCCCCTAGGGTAGGTACCCTCACAAAAAGCATGCAGTAATCCTGGTCTCTAAACTACCTCCCCCTGGCCAGCTGGGGGGGCCCGATGGAAGGGAAAGGAACTGGTCGGAATAACGTGTTCCTTCCACGCACTACGTCCGGCCGGGGAAACTCTCCCCTGTCAGGTGAAAATAAGCAGCTTGGACTCCTCATGCATAGAAGGAAGCATGAGGTCAGTCCGCTGCCCCCCCAGGTTAGCAGAGGAAGTGTAGCGCCCAGGATTGCATTAGATAATTGACACTGCAGGTGAAAAAATGGGTTACAAAATTGTGGGATGAAACATTTTAGGAAAATATATATACAGTATTATACAGCAATACATGGCAACTTGAGATACTCTTCTTTAATATTTTGTCATGGCTTTTCACAAAAATAACAAAAAAGATAGATTTCATGGGTGGGGCTCTCATGCATGCATGCATGCAAACCCTCCATTATGGGTGGGGGTGTGGAGGGATTTATGTCAACTTCGTGCTCTACACTGGGTGCCTCACTGAAACCCTCCATTATGGGTGGGGGTGTGGAGGGATTTATGTCAACTTCGTGCTCTACACTGGGTGGCTGTGTGTGTCCTACCCTCGGGGCCAGGGAAACATTTGAGGTTACATATTGGTGGACAACAGCCCTTTCCGGCACCAAAATGTAATGGATCTTACCTTTTACAAAGTTGGCATGGGGGATCTCTACCACCACCCCGTCTATGTCGCTCTCGAAGTTTAGCAGCTGGTTTGCTTCGCTTACAGGAACACAGACGGGGTGGATGGCAACGGGATCCCCCATGCCCCTGTGCACAAAGGCTTCCACGTCCTCATATCCCTCGGTTGTGGCCAGCAAATTCTCGTTGTTGTTAAACGCCGCCTCATTGTAACTCTCCATTCTGGGTGCGGGTGTGGAGGGAATTAGGAGAATTTCTGGTGCAGCGTCGTGCTCTACACTGGGTGCCTCACTGAAACCCTCCATTATGGGTGGGGGTGTGGAGGGATTTATGTCAACTTCGTGCTCTACACTGGGTGCCTCACTGAAACCCTCCATTATGGGTGGGGGTGTGGAGGGATTTATGTCAACTTCGTGCTCTACACTGGGTGCCTCACTGAAACCCTCCATTATGGGTGGGGGTGTGGAGGGATTTATGTCAACTTCGTGCTCTACACTGGGTGGCTGTGTGTGTCCTAGGGATGTGGAGGGACATTGGTGAAAAATTTGCATATTATTTTAGATAAATTAAATTGGGAACTTCTCCTTTGGTCAACCTATTCATAATGTGTGAGAATAAAAATATATAAATATATAATACAAAATATATACAAAAATAATAATCATT
Organism: Protomyctophum parallelum; assembly: GCF_964188405.1. NCBI lineage: Eukaryota > Metazoa > Chordata > Actinopteri > Myctophiformes > Myctophidae > Protomyctophum > Protomyctophum parallelum. Next base: position 57,938,726 of record NC_139698.1, on the reverse strand, counting down.
TAATATACAAAAAAAACATTTAATATGCGCTTGAGTGCATTCATTCACAGAAAGAACAGTTTGCCAGGCCAAAGTTAGGATCACAAGCGTACAATAATCAAGATATCACAATGATGCCGCAAACAACATACTAATCATGTGAGATTAAATGAGGTAATGAGATTCCATGATAAAATTCACTGCACTATAATTAAACTACATGGAGCATGTTGTGTGGACATGTAAAAATGTAAAATGATCATTACACTATAATTAACAGCATATGGAGCATGTGTGGACATGTCGTTGGTTGTTCTGCCAATGAGCTGTTTAACAATGGAGTGTTCTGTCCATAATGGCTCCTTCTCACACCTCATTGAATGGACTGCGACATCATTTACATTTCAATAGTTGTTGTGTCATGGCTGCCTACTGTACTGTACATGCTAAACATGCAGGCTGCAGAACAAACTAAATGCAATGGCTTGAGCCATGGTGAACTTCTCAGCAGATATAGCAGGTTGACAATTTGAATAGAAATGTGCCGTTACCATGAATATATTTATTTGCAGAGGGCAAGAGGGTCCACTTCAGAAAGGAACAGATATATAACAGATGTATAATATATATTTTTTTATTTTTTTTACTTTACTGGGATCCAGTGGAGAGAGGGGCCAGGATATGGGGTGACAACATGAAAGTTTGAGAACCACGTGCTAAACTAAATGGAGTTAGTATAAGGGCTAATTCTGCATTAAAGGCAAGCGTGTGTGTGTGTGTGTGTGTGTGTGTGTGTGTGTGTGTGTGGGGGGGGGGGGGTCAAAATCCCCTCTAAATGTATATAAAACACCATGCTATCATCATATCAGAGTATCTATCCATCTCTATCTAAATGTATATAAAACACCATGCTATCATCATATCAGAGTATATATCCATCTATCTATCTTCTCCTTCTTTGACCAACAGTAAACCAATTAATTTAACCCTGTCAGTTAACAGCACTGAGACTTCTGAAAATATACTGCCCAGTGGCCAACCCAATCAGACATGATAAATGGTGCAGATATGTTTTGGTATTTTCTTTTTAAATATATTGTCTAAAACTAAACATCCCCCATAACCTTTTGATTGGGTTGGCAGGCTGCACATTTGTGGGTTGATTGGGTGGGCATTTGTGTCGCAATGTGACACATTGTGATATTTCCAAATACTTGTAGTGGAGTAAAAGTACAATTAGTACAAATACCTCAAAATTGTACTTAATTACAGTACTTAAGTAAATGTACTCAGTTACTTTCCTCCACTGCCTGAGGGCCAACAGGATCCTGTAAAGTAATGAGGAGACAGATCATCTGAGGTGGGATATGATGACCTCTGACCTCTAGAGGCTGTTTTATGGCTACAGGTTGAATCACTTCTGAAAATGTCTACATGAACACAAATAACTACTGTTATAGCAATACATCTTACTGTATATTTTACTAGACTTTGAAGAAATATGTGCTCTTTCACACCATAAGTGAGTTCATAAGCAGATAGTTATATAGGCTAAATGTAGATCAAATGTAACTAACTGATCATTCTTGTTTTATGTTGTTTTTAAATGGAATTTTGCACTTTATCCTCAAGAGGTCGCCATTGTCCACTTTTGTTCCGATGTTTAGAATGATCTAATTATGATCTCTGCCCCAACAACAACTCCACTTTATTGAGAACGAATTAACAGTGCCTGCATCTTAAAGGGTAAGAACACTTTTTTGATGTTTGGGTTGTGTAGTTACCTTGCCATGATGTAACTCCAGATGTGGACAAGAAATGAAAAATAATTGCTCAGTGATTAGAAATTGATAACAAATAAAACAAATAATTACAAAGAAGAAAAACAACAAAAAAGTGTTGTAACCTGCCGTTTTTTCCTACTTTCTAATTCTTTGTTTGGCCCGGAAAATTGTGTTTGTTGTCTCATGATTGGTCACGACAAGAGTTGGCTTTGTCCGCGGCGTAAACCTCTTTAAATAAATACTTTCTGAAAAGTCTATGAGAAAAATGAACGGGGATTTATTTTCCGGGTCTCTCGAGGGGGCGGTACTGCAACGCTCTATATGGGCTTGCCCACTTCCAACCCATGCAAGTTAGCCCACATGTAGACCATGTTGGAACTACATGGGCTTGCCCACTTCCAACCCATGCCCAGTTAGCCCACGTGTAGACCATGTAGGACCTTCATGGGCTTGCCCACTTCAAACCCATGCCCAGTTAGCCCATGTGTAGACCACGTGGGACCCTCATAATTTGTCCAGTTCAACCCCATTCCCACTTGGTACCCATGTATCCCGCATTGAAACCACATGGGCACCAAGTGGGCATGCTGGCTATGTGTTCGCCAACGGCTCCTGTCTTGAAGTAATCTGTTCACTCTCCTCCCCTCCATTCATCGCTGTCGTTCAACAGACTCAAACTCATTATGGAATAAAGCAGTCAGGTGGAGGGTAAAATGCCTCATTTACTAATAACGTGCATGATATTCAACTTTTTACCATCATTTTTTCCACCAAAGCAAAACATTAGCCTTGATGCAGAAACAGTGTGGACTGAAACATGAGTATGGGAAAACAGTATCAAACCCGGTATCCTTCAGCCTCTAATAATCATACTGTAGGTTCTTGGCTCTGTGCAAGGTGGACAAAAATAAAAGAAACATGTCACGGGGGGTGCAGCACAAGTGAGACTTCAAGGCAGCAACGCATCACTCAGGCCCGGACTGGGCGGTCTGGCAATACTGGCATTTGCCAGAAAGGCCGCGCAAGGTGGGGCCGGCCCAAGCGCAGAAAAAAATAAACTAAAGAAACAAACAAGAAACACCGGCCTGCTGCCGGCCGGCCCAATTTGGGCTGGCCCAGTCCACTCAGTCCATAATCTCATAGGGGGGTTGAAGTGAATATGACATTGGTGGAGGGGTGGTGGAGCCTCTGTTCCCCCTCGGCCGCTGTAGTGGTTTGCTCCGTTTTACTCTGACGTATGCTAATTCAAAAAAGGCTGGCGTGGTGAATAATAAAATAATAATAAAACTTTATTTGTATAGCACCTTTCATGACATCACATGCAGCTCAAAGTGCTTTACAGAACAATGGAGAATAAAAGAAAAGCAAGGCAACGACATTAAAAAACAAGCAGTAATGCAATACAGTGAGGACATGAATAACAAAAAATATAAGATCACTTAAAAGCAATGTTGTAGAAGTGGGTCTTGAGCTGAGCTTTAAAAATGTCTACAGAGGCTGCCTGACGAAGGTACAGAGGGAGCTTGTTCCATGCCGATGGCCCGTAGAAGCAAAAAGCTGCTTCCCCGTATTTTTTAGTTGCCATTTTTTTAGGCAAAGCGAGCAGGACATTAACAGGTAACACAGTGGAAGAAAAAGTGAATGAGAAAGTGACATTATGGATTAAAAAAAGTGTTGTTGTCGGCGATGAAACTGCAGAGGAGCCGGCCGCACTAGCTCCGGTTCCACCACCCCCACTGTGCATTGTTATCTCCGAGGAGCCCGAGCCCAAGGACTTAATTGGACCGGGGGAGGAGAATCTGAGTCAGGATGAGAATAATAATGTTACGGCTGAGGCTGAAGTGATTGAAAAAGAAGCAGGTAGGCGGCCTAATGTTAGTGAAGTTGTCGCTGATCATAATTACGCAGTGCAATGTTGGTGTGTGCGTTACAGTATTTGTTTTTGGCTGCTGCTGTGCCATGCTCTTGCCTCTTTGTCTGCGTGCAAAAGAGTAACTATTCCGTTTGCATTATGTACAGTATAGGCTATTTGATGATTATGCGTTAAGCCATGCTCAGTGGTAGCCGCAATTTGCAACTCTAGATTTTTTTACAATGGGATGAATCTTGAGTTGCAATACCCTCCATTGACTCCCCTCATCCAATTGGGTTTGTGATCTGCTTGTCTTAAATTACATTAAACTCACCAACATTGCAGCTGTAGTCCAAGCTTGAATTATCCTTACAAATCCCCTGAAGACATGTTATGAGCTACTTTCTGTCCAAAATATTCCACAAGTGATATTCCAGGCCGCCATTTTGTAATTCTGCGACAGGCCGTAAAACAAGACGTGAGGGGGAGCGCTGGTTTAAACAGTTTGACTGATTAAAACGCGTAACCTGCATGTTTAACAAATATCCTACGCTGCCGAGATTGTTGTATTACCTTTAGAGCATACGCTGAATTATTTGGGCTTTTGATCCGTGAAAATCCGGCGAAAAAAGGTTCCTCCGTTTGTTATGAACCGCTCGCACCACCCGCCATCTTGGTGCCCCGTAAGACCGCAGCACAAGACTCTCCTCCATGAGGAGTTGCAGTCCGTTCATTTGCATTGGCCTCAATCACGTCACACCCACCAACACACCCTCTTTCTATTCCTGACATATTTCGGAAGGGACAAGATGTCACACTCACAGTTAATTGATGATATTGTTTTACCTTTCCCCCTGAAAGAGGAACAAAAAATTGTGCTGTTAGACCTGTTTGACCAGAACGTATTTGCGATTTTACCAACAGGTAAATCAGCTTGTTTTGGTCTCTTTGGAGGACTGATGGACAAGGTAAATGTTGAATACATACTAAGACAGAGTAAAACAACAAAACAATTATGACATTAGCACACACTATACCATGCATCTGTATAATTATTAATAGACTTTTTTGTGACAATTCATTTTATTCTTTTTTTTACATCTGAGCAACCCATTTAAAACAGCAATTTGGTTTACCGTGTATTTATTGCCTGCATATCTGCAGAACACATGCATGTAGAATAGACATTGTACTCTGCTGAAATACATATTATATTATAACTCAGAAAGAACCAGATAAAAAGCACTATGTGCTTGTAATAAGCCCCCTAAAATCCCCAATGATGGACCAAGTCCATCAATGGAAACAATATTGAGTCACTGCTGGGGCCATCATCAAGGACGCAGACAAGGACACTCTCAAGCGCGAGTATCACTTCTGACATACTGACAAAATTAATTAATGGTTTTGGAAGATGGTTTTGGAAGACCGTTGGATTGATTGGGTGGCATCTATTCCACAAGACATCCGTCTGCTTGTCTTTGATGAAGTCCATTGCCTCGGTTACACACCGGCATTCCGACGCATCCCCCATCCGACTCCTCCCCATTTCGACACCCCCCCATTCCGACGCACCCCCATTTCGACACCCCCCCATTCCGACGCACCCCCCCCCCCCCCCCCCCCATTCCGACGCACCCCCATTCCGACCCAACACACAACCCCGCCTCCCCCAGCCCCCACCAAGCACCCCACAGTGGCCCACACACCATCCGAAACGGCGTCCGAAACATAGGCTACACAATCACCCCCCCCTCCGGAATTTAAACACCGCCATTCAACGCACAGACAAAGGCGCACGTGTGTGTGTGTGTGTGTGTGTGTGTGTGTGTGTGTGCGCGCGCGCACGCGTGCCAATTCTCATCTTTGTCGAAGCATAGGCCTATTCATCTGTCATTAATCCGACCATTTTATTACATTAAACAAAGATCTGTCTCGGCTGATGATCTGTCCATGAAAGCAAACGGCACGGTCAGGATGACATGTGACATGATCGCACGAGAGAGAAAATAATAATAATTGACTCCATACGGTAGGCTATAATGAGTCCAGGCGTCCAGCACTGCAGGACACCCGCACCCTCCATTTGCTCGTGCGTACGTGTGTGCGTGTCGTGTGTGTGTCAAAGTCAGATTTTATTTTTTTAATACAGGTCATATTTCTATCCTTTTATTAAATACAAATAAACTTATACATGATGTACATCTGTCTCGCCTGTTATTCTTGCTTTGTCTGCCATCTGGAATAGAGAGATTCCGTTTTTTTCGGAACCGGTGGGGAATGTATATGTAAAGGGAGGCTGCCTTGCGCACAGCGAGAGAGCGAGAGAGAGAGCGAGAGAGAGAGAGAGAGAGAGAGAGAGAGAGAGAGAGATGAATAATTCCGGGAAAGTGACTTCTTTATATGATTGATACTTTGATAGGACAGCCCACTTAATTTCATATATTCCCACTGTAGGCTGCATGTCAATTGAACACTGTTCAATTTGAACAGTGTATAGGCTCTATCGTTTAATGTTTAATTTTTTTAATTAATTATTTGCTTAGCAAAACTGAACTTGTATGCATATATTATGCAACTACATGCTGGACATATCTGTTGCGTGTGTGACTGTGTGTGTGTGTCTCCAATTCTTGTGCCCACGTAACCACGTTATTGCAACATAGGTAGGCCTGTAACGGACCCACAGGGAGGTTTCCATGGTCAATTTGTGTTTTCTTTGAGCTTTTATTTTGATGTGTTTTCCTGCCCCAAGTCAGTTATCCATGGCTTTCATTGTAAGGGTTTCCTGCCCACAGGGCCAAATCAGTTTAATTGCAATGATCAAGTTCACCTGTGACTGTGAGGACAACGCCCAGGATGGGGCTGCAGATAGCAGCACTTGATAAATGCCACCTGCCAACCTCAGTGGTAAGAGGTTTGAGGAACAGATACTGCCATGAGAAGGAATGGCAACACATGGAGAAGTTTGTCAAGGAAGGAACTAAGGACGGATGGCCAAAAGAGCCCTGGAACAAACTGCACATGCCACTTTATTAGCGCCTTCATGGCTGGAAGGGGAACAAGGTTAATACCTTTATTTGTCATATCTTGTATTTTCACTGCTTATGAATTTGATGGGCTTATTGTTGTTTGTCATGGTTGATACAAAGGGGTTTTTTGAGTTATGTTTCACAGTCAATTCAATTCAATTCAATTTTATTATAGTGTCAAATCACAACAAGTTGTCTCAAGACACTTTACAACCAACAAAGATCCACCCAGAGCAAGCAATATTGCGAATTTGCGACAGTAAAAGGTAAACCGTGATTAACATTGATTATGGGTTCATGTGGACATTTATGCTGTTTGTTTAGGTTTACTATATGCATATATGTCTCAACCTTTGCTGTGTTTGTTTATGGATTTATTGATTTACTTATGTTATGTATATTTATCTTTTCTCAGTTTCTACTGTGAATTTTGAAATAATGTACCAGTCAAAATCATCAGTCAGTCTTCAACCTTATTGGCCAGCTGGGTCCGCTACAAGGCCTTAGTAAATTTGACTTGCGCACCAGAAGGGAAATGAAGAAAAGGATGACCAAAGACGGCGAAAAGTGGAAGCGCTCTGTGAAGTCCTATATGTGCCACACTGTAGGCCTTTGTTTCATTATGCAGCATAAGCCTCTAAGGTGTATCAGCGATACAAAATATTTGGTTCAAAGTCTGTGTGAACTAAACGGACCAAAATGCAACATATTTAAACATTTTGGTCTCTGATCCGGACCTTCTAAGCAAACGTTTGGGTGTGGAAGATAGGCTTAAGGCTGCGCATATTAGATACTAGGCCTACTCACAAGGAAGATAACATGAAAATATTGGATTAGTAGCCTACTCACAAGGAAGATTGAAAATAACAACAATAACAAGAATCATAGCCTAGGCCTATATAACAACTAATATTATACAAATAATAATAAGATGATGACAACAATGATGATAATGATAATGTTTATAATACAATATATGTGACAAGCATTATATTATTGCGTTTTAATATTCCCACTGGGCAACACGACTACGCAGCATGCAGGCTATATAATATCTTCTCGACCATTGAAGAAGACTCGCTGTCCGGCAATCATACTCTGTCATCAGTATAATAATAATAATAATAATAATAATAATAATAATAATAATAGAGATAGAGTCTGTCTGTCAGACAGACATCTCGACTGTACGTACACGCATGCAATGTGGTGGCGGGGTAATAATAATAATAATAATAATAGTCTGTCTGTCCATCAGACAGACATCTCGACCGTACACGCACATGCACGCAGTGGGGTGGTGGGGGGGCTGGATTGATGTACGTATAGGAGGCGGGGGGGGGGGGGGGGGTCGGAGTGGCGGGGTCTTTCCCAAAGTGGAGAAACCCCGCCATTCCGATCAATAGGGTTCGGAATAGCGATGTGTTTAATCGTCGGGTTGGCGGGGTCTTTCCCAAAGGGGATAAACCCCGCCATTCCGATCAATAGAAGTCAATGATCGGAATGGCGATGCGTCGGAAAGCCGCTCTGTTCCCCATTGCCTCACAACATGGTAAGTAGATAACAGCCAGTTATTTGGGTATAGTATTGTTCAGTTCAGTCTATAAAGCAAAATGTATACTAATTTATATTTCACATTTCAGGGGTAAATCCCCAAACTAAGGAGTGTAGTAAATGCACCAGTCCTTATGTTGACTGCCACTGCCACCGTGGAGATGGTGAAAGAAATATTGGAAAGATTACGTTTAGATCCGCCAGTGACCGTGAAGATTGTTGCCGTTGTTCCAGATCGGTATGTTCTCTATCGTATCAGAGACTATCTCTCCACCCAACATATTTCATATGTATGGGGAATGTCCCCACCTCACTTGTGACGTGGATACCTCTTTAAGACACACCAGTGCACTGGCACGCACGGGTATATAAGGCCCAGGTGGTGCGTGATTACACTGCTTTTTTGATCTCCACCGAGCAGTCCAAGACGTGGTCTCCTCAACGGAAGTGCAGAGCAAGTTATCAACAATAACTGCATTTTTTAGACTTTTTGAAAAGCAACTACTCACGAGTTCTGGCAGCCGGATTAATCCACTGCTGGAGGCAGGTTAGAGAGCTGGCGTGGATCGCTCCTCTCTGGATTGCTGTCACACAGCTCGTTTGTAGGTATAGCAAACAAAAACAGGGTAACACCAGCCAAAACACCGTTACAGGCGTATTGCTGACATAGTGTTAGTTTACGCGTCCTGTGGTGTAGCCTGTCTGTCGACCTGTGGGCAGGGACACAGACAGGACCATTGGCTCTGTAATCCTGTAAAGCAGCGGAATAATCGCACTATACGTTTGTATCACTGGCTTGGTGTCAGTTAACGCATCCGTGATGCATATTCCGTGGGCTGGAGTGGACCTGCGTTTGGCGCAGCGAAACATCAGCCCCGCTATAGGCTTATCATTTAACACAGCACACTATACACTAGTGTATAGTATACAGGCGTATTGTCGCTGGGGCGGCTTCCGCGTCTTTGGTGCTGTGTTCTTTTGCTTCGCCTCGTGAGAGACAGAGCTCCCTGGGGTGTATTGCGGCTAAAGCCGTTCACACACCCTGGTGTAGACTGCGTGGTAGAACCCGTACGGACGGGGGAAGCCACGGAGCAAGCTTATCCTCCGAACCGTGGGTCCTGTCAGTCATAGACAGGACGAGCTAATTCCACAACAAACAAAGTTTGGTCTCCAGTGCACGGTGATATATCGTAGGGTAAATTGTTGCCTGGAAAGTCGAGGGAGACTCTCATAAATCCCTGTTCTAGTGGACCAAACAGTGGAAATTGGTATACGTATATACACTATATAATGCAAAACGTTTGGAGCAGAGTGTTTGTCTCCAACTCAAACACTCTGTGTCTCAGTGCAGCTAGGAAATTCAGGTGCAACCTCCTCCAGAGAGAGAGAGAGAGAGACTATAGAACTCAGCTGGCTGTTGTTTAGTTATTTTTCTATTTGGAAAGATCCCCATTAGCTGATGCCATGGCAGTCAGCTAGTCTTTGGGGTCCACATGAAACATGTTACCGAGAAAAAAAAAAAAAACAACACATGAATATCAATATGTGACTGAGAGACAGCAGTGTAAATTGCACATAGGGTAAATTGTGCCCTCACTTCTCAAGCACATTACTATACTCCCCGTTTTTTGAGCATGTTTAAGCAATTAAATTTGTATATATTTAATATAACATATTAAAATAATAGTGTATATAGGTATTGAATTAAATGGAAACAGCAGGGGTTTCTCTGGGGCTGCGTGGGGCACATATGCCCACAGAGGATGGCCATGACCAGTGGGTGACCTGTGGGTTGCCTGGTCATGCTGATAGTAGCCTGACCTAAGCAGAGACATTTCTGGTCTAGAGGGGCGGGTCGCGCCTCAGAAATGCGCACACCCTGATTGGATCTCATCGATCTGTCCGTCACCCCCGGCCCCTCCTCTCCCCCCTAGTGCAGCGCTACGTCACATAATTTAGAGCGACGCCCACCCGGAAGGGTTGACTCCCACTTTTAGACTGGTTGAGCCCACGGCTTTTTCCAGGCTTTCATCTTTCGCGCAGACGAAATGAAAGCCTGGGTATCGAGGCTATGCTGATAGCAGCTCATGAAGATCCTGACTCCTGTATGTTTTTCTTCCTCTTGCCAGTTGAGGCTAGGAGGAATGAAGGAATCCGACGGCCATATAACACACTATACAGGGGTATTGCTGGCGGGGCGCCAGTTTACGCTCCTGTGGTGTAGCCTGTCTGTCGATCTGAGTGCAGTGACACAGACAGGACCAGTGGCCCGGTAATCCTTAAAGGCAGTGGAATACAACGCACTATATGGGTGTATTATTGGCATGGCGTCAATTCACGCATCCATGCTGCATATTCTGTGGGCTGGAGGGGACCTGCGAGTGCGCAGTGAATATAGTTGTGTATATTCGTACGTCTCTAAATGTTTTGATGAATTGAAGATGGTGGGCCCTATTGTAAACAAGTGTAATGCTTTATGGTATCGCCCACTCTCTGTTAACAGTATTTGTATTGAGTTGTACTCGAAATGTACTGTAATTCTGCAAGCTGTTAGTAAATCAGTAAATCAATCAATCAAAACAACAGCCCGGCCAGGCTATAGCATTAAAACGCACTATACAGGCGTATTGTCGCTGGGGCGACTTCCGCATCTGTAGTGCCGTGTTTTTGCCTCGCCTCGTGAGAGAGAGCTCACTTGAGTGTATTGCGGCTAAAGCCGTTCACGCACTCCGGTGTAGACTGCGTGGTAGAACCCGTGTGACGGGGGACGCCACGGAGCAAGCTCATCCTCCGAACCGTGGGTTCTGTCATAGACAGGATGAGCGTATGGCTGCCGTGGCAGTCAGCTTTCCGCGTTCAGGTGTAGTAGCGCACTATACAGTGTATAGGACGTGCTGAGTCTGCCAGGAGCAAGCCCTGAAATCACAGCCATTTGCACACTACTGTATATACGGCGTATTGCTGACCGTGTCAGCTCACGCGTCCGTGATGTAGTTTCGCCAATGTTGGCAACTCGAGTGTGCCGCGGCTGTCGGGCGGAATACTCTGTACGGTGTATCACGGCAAGGCCGTTCACGCACCTATAGGTGTAAACTTGCATGGTATAATCCGGTTACCGGTTCGAAACCACAAAGTAAGCTCCTTCTCATCCCGAGAATGCACTATGGCTATCTAGGCACAGCTAGTCAACACAGGGTTATTCTGTCACTGCTTCAGCACCGGCTTATATGTGGCACTTATGTGACCATTAGGGCCCGGACCTTATTGAGGAGCTGCAGCGACTGGCTTTCAGGCTCCCCAGGCAGTGGCAGCAGGCATGCTATTGATGCCCTTTGGTGAGGTGCCGTCTGTGGCAGCCCCAGGCCAAGCTGCGATAGGAGGACAAGCTCCCCCACGCTGCCTATTGAGCCACCGGCCATGTTTGGCCAAAAGGCCAGTGCTTTGCTACAGCATCCTAAGGAGGCTGTGGAGGTGCACAGGAGGTGCAGGAATGCTCCGGCAAGGCCATGAGTAGCCTGCCTCGGTCACCCCTCAGGCTGTGCAACCCCAGTCAGGTTTGGCAGTTCCAGGGACCTACGGGTCCGGTTACAGGCCAACCGGCAGGGTATGGCTAAAATGTGCTCGGCGGGCTAAGCCCATACCTCAGTCCTGACAGTTAAGGCCCCAGACCCCACCCGCTGTCTCTCGGGACAGCGGTTGTCCTGGAAGACAATTCAGGTGGACCCCTGGGTGGGTTCCACTATGTCTTCGGGAGGGTGGGGTGCTGCTTACAGCACTCCCGGCAAGGAAGGGCTGAGGGTCTTACAGGCCATCCTCCAAGGCGACTGGCTTGCCATGCTCGACCGGGGATGCTTATTCTCAGATCCCGGGTCTGACGCACTGACCGGCTTGTCTTAGATGACAGAACCTTCGAGTCCCGTGTCCTCCCATTCGGCATATGTCTAGCCCCCCGATTGGACATAGTCCTTGGCGGGAGGGCCTTTGCATCCTAAATTGGATAACTGAATGGTGTGTGCTCGCTCAGAGGTGCAGTGCCACAAAAACGTGGCCAGGCACCTGCAGCACTTTGGGCACCTAGGCCGGCACCTCAACAAGAGGCCTTGCAGGCGTCAACTCTCACAGTCCGCAGCGCTCCTCGGCATGTGTTAGAGGGCAAAGCAGGGACTCTGTCCCTTGCTCTAGTGAGTCGGGCCACCCTCAGGTTGTGCCTCCGCCCCTTAGGGCTGAGGGCAATCATGGTGCACTTTGTGCCTCCGGCTCTTCTGAACATGCAGCCAGTGCATTATCTGTCATTCACAGTCATGCACTACGTGGGCGTATCGTTGACAGCGTCAGTTTACACGTTCCACGTTGTTCCAGCGAATTCACACTGCTGTTCACACAGCAGAATGTGACGAGACTGTCAGGGGTGAGCAGAACCACCATAAGGTTGTATTACGGCATGGCCGTTTAAACACCTGGGTGTAATTCTGTGTGTTGGAGACCGGTTGAGCTCCCTCCTCATCCAGAGGTAATCGTGTGGCTAGGCCAGGGATCTGGCAACATGGCGGGCCGCTGTCCCACACAAGGGCGACACAATAGTCACCCAGTTGGTCCTCATACCGTTCATCCCTCACACAATAGGCCAGCAGTCCCTCCTCGGGGAGTGGTATTGTCTGCCTTACGGCATGAGCCAATTAAGCCCGTGGAGACTTGGGCTGCAATGGCTTCTCACAGGACAGCATTCTTGCTGTTAGCACTGCAGTGTCAGCCACAAGAATGTCTCTGTCAGTGAGGGGTGCTGCCGCTTCCTACATGGCAATGCTTAGGTGTTGTCGCCATCAATCCCTGCATTTTGCCTACGGCCTGATCAGAGTGTGAGCCAGTCAGTCTATTGATTTTCACCCTTCCCACCCTCCTATAAGCAGGGTGGTGGAGCAGGGTAAATGGGCCTAACTGTCTTAGGCAGATAGTCTCCAAGACTGGACTTCACTCATTGGCTTGTGAAACAATCCAGCAGGCATATAGGTGGGCAGGCAGGCCAGCCCCAACGGGAACATGTGCACATTCCACACAAGGCCTCGCTGCCGCATGGGTTTACGGCGAGATGCCCTCCAATCTGAGTTTTGTGGGACAGCCTCTTGATCGATGCTGTCAGCATTTATCAGGTTCTACCATTATGTGGTATCAGTGTGGCATCCAGCACCCTTCTCACTGGGTGTGTGCTTAGCTCCGCAGCATAAACGCGATGGGAACTATGCACAAAAACGAAGGCCATCCACTTTTTACTTGTAAAACCGTGATGTGACATAAGGATCATTCCGGTTCAGAGAACAGGGCTTCAACAGTCAGCTGACCGAGTGTTCGGCAGGCTGACTTGAGCGGGAGCGCAGGCCCTGCAGACTGCAGTAACCTCGTTACAAAGAAAGGAAGAGCATTTCCTGAAGGGTGCCCTGAGGCCCAGAGGAGCTCAGGTTAGGGACCCAATCAGGCCCATCTGGGGTTAGCTCCGGAGGCTCTACGACCTTTAGTCAGTGAGCGTGACATGCTCAAGACAGCAGTCTTGTCGGTGTCACATCTGCAAGGAGAAATGGGGGAGTTGCGAGCTCTGTCAATCCATAATGAGCTCTGCAGGCCTATGCCGGATGATGGTATAGTCTTGCCCCAAACCGGCCTTTCTCCCCAATGTTTTCAAAAGGGCACGTCTCAATCAGGTGATTGAGCTCTGTCCTACCATCGTCATACAGACAGTAGACATACAGAGACGGAGTCGGTCCTCACTCTGCCCTATTGGAGCATTAGATTCGTATGCCAGGGCCACACAAGGCCCACAGAGTAACGAACCAGCTCTTTGAGTGCTTCAAGTGAGAGTGCATGGATCACAGAGGTTATCCAGCACACAAACAGGTAGGAGTACCAGTGCCGCCTGGAGGGCAGGCACACTCCACCTGGGGACGCTGTGGAAAGGTGCGTCTCTGACAGACCTGCACAGCGGCGACATAGTCTACTCCGTCTAATGTACATTCACCCGGTTATACCGGCTGAACATGCAGCATTCGCTCCCTTCGGGGAGTTGGTCTCGCATGCTACTCAGCGGTGGGTGTCATTGTCACCTTCACCAGTCAAGCCAGCCTTGCGTCTAGTGGGCTGGCTTGGGCGGCCCTTCACCCCTGTGGTCTCTGGCCTTAGCGTCTTGCAGGGCCGGGCTCTGGGTGGCGCCTAGCGCCTGAGCATTTGGCGGCGGATGGCGTCTGGCTGTCCGGCCGTTCCAGGGGTTGTAAATACATTACATTGAACATACATGATGAATCATTCCAAATTCAGTATGTGCTGGGTCGAAGCCCACTGGTGTTGTCTTTGGGGTTCTGGGACTGCTTCGCTTCCTCACGAGGTGTCTTACAGAGTTCCCCATACATATGAAATATGTTGGGTGGAGAGATAGTCTCTGATACGATAGAGAACGTGTGGTTACGTGGTAACCTATGTTCTCTGAGTGAAGAGACTATCTCTCCACCTCGATGTCGCTCAGAAGCGGTGTCGATCAAGTAAACCAGTGTAATCACGCACCACCTGGGCCTTATATACCCGTGCGTGCCAGTGCACTGGTGTGTCTTAAAGAGGTATCCACGTCACAAGTGAGGTGGGGACATTCCCCATACATATGAAATATGTTGGGTGGAGAGATAGTCTCTTCACTCAGAGAACATAGGTTACCACGTAACCACACGTTATATTCCTGTAAGTATCAATAACAGTTGTCAGTACTTTAAACAATCTGCCGTTAGGCAATATAACACTGAGAACAATACAGTTCTTTCCATGCTCTCGTCTATGGGCCTTATTTGTCAAAGAGGCCGACTAAGGTGATACGGGGCAGGTGGCCATTATGGTAAGGTGGATTGTGATGGCTGCAGTGGCAGCAATAACCGCAGTAAGGCATACCGCATTATCAAATTCATAACTCTGATTATTATTATTTTTTGATTCCATGATTTTATATTTTTCACCCGGGGCATAGCCTGACCTAAGCAGAGACATTTCTGGTCTAGAGGGGCGGGTCGCGCCTCAGAAATGCGCGCACCCTGATTGGATCTCATCGATCTGTCCGTCACCCCCAGCCCCTCCTCTCCCCCCTAGTGCAGCGCTACGTCACATAATTTAGAGCGACGCCCACCCGGAAGGGTTGACTCCCACTTTTAGACTGGTTCAGCCCACGGCTTTTTCCAGGCTTTCATCTTTCGCGCAGACAAAATGAAAGCCTGGGTATCGAGGCTACCCGGGGCACTACTCTCCCTCTGTCAATCATAGGGAGAGCCCCGAACTGACCTCATGCTTCCTTCAATGCATGAGTGAGCAGGCCACTCGCCAGGCCGCTGCGCCACGTGCCCCTTAATAGTAGTAGTAGTAGTATAACGATTATTATTATTATTTATTATATATTGTTTTAATATATAACAACTTTGTTGAGGTATCACTCAATACCACGATACCATTGGCAAATAGTGATTTCTTACCACAATAACAAAACATCCTTACCATCTATGGCGGTGGTATACAGCAGTGTCCATTTCTGGCATGGAACTTATGGAAGGCCCTTTTTATGCCATTTCCTGAGTCCCAGATGTAGCGATGGATGTGTGTCAGCCGTCTCCCACTCCTGCTTCTAGATGCCACCAGCCAGGTGCCGTGTCATTAGTCAGAAGGTTCATTGTTCCGAAATGACTATCCCTATCTCTAACCCTAACCTAAACCTAACCGCAAGCACGGGAGCAGTGCATGTTCGGACTAACGGGACTTCGGATCTATGGGTAGTTCCCCACCAGCCATGGGTTAATAGACAGAGGGTAGGACAATTGTGTGGTGACATTAGTTTCACAAGAAGGTCTTGCACAAACTCTTGCTACTTGTAGGGAAGGCCGCGTAGAGACTGCCACCTTCCAGGGAGATTAGGCACTGTGCCTCTAAGTGTCTCTAACCCCCATAAATGGCATAAAGACGTGGGGTGGCCGTGGAGAGGTGGGTGGCATTGTTGGCAGGATGGGGGTGGCAACCCCAGTGGAGAAGAGGGTAGCATTGATGAGAGTCAAGCTAAAAGGAAAATAAGGGAAATATATATCATGTATTTATTATTATTCTTTTTTTGTTGGTGACAACTGTCAATACCAATTCCTGTACTTACATTTTTCAGGCCAAACATCCACTTATGAGTGGAAAAAATGCAAATCAGAAATCTTCACAGGGGTGGTTGCCTGGGTTACACACCGGCATTCCGACGCACCCCCGTTCCGACTCCTCCCCATTTCGACACACCCCCATTCTGACCCAACACATAACCCCGCCTCCCCCAGCCCCCACCAAGCACCCCACAGTGGCCCACATACACGCTCCGAAACGGCGTCCGAAACATAGGCTACACAATCCCCCCCCACACGCACAGGCAAAGGCACACATGTGTGTGTGTGTGTGTGCGTGTGTGTGTGTGTGTGTGCGTGCGCGCACGTGTGCCAATTCTCACCTTTGTCGAAGCATAATTAATCCGACCATTTTATTACATTAAATAAAGATCTGTCTCGGCTGATGATCTGTACATGAAAACAAACGACACGGTCAGGATGACATGTGACATGACAGCGCACGAGAGCGAAAATAATAATAATAATTGACTGCATACGTTAGGCTATATAATTAATATGAGTCCAGGCGTCGAGCACTGCAGGACACCCGCACCCTCCGGGTGTTCACTCCATTTGCTTGTGCGTGTGTGTCAAAGCCAGAGGTTTAGTTTTTTTGATATGTACGTTTTAGTAGGCTACAGGTCGGGACTCGGGGAGTCTGGATGACATGAGAGAGAGAGAGAGAGAGAGAGAGAGAGAGAGAGAGACCCCACTGGGCGAAAAGAGCAAGAATCCCTAATTTCCGGTTTTAGGATTCTTCTAGAATACGGACATTTCTTATGCATATCCTGAGTTTTGTTGATATGTGGCATATTATGAAAAATATGAACTCAATATACTAGTGATCGACCGATATGGTTTTTGGCCGATATTTCCGATCACCGATTAGTGGACAAATCAAAAAGCCGATAGCCGATTATGAGCCGATTATTTAAGTTAAAAAAAAAAGTTTTTACAGTAACATAAATTCCAACACAAGAATTCCTTGAAATGCATTATTGATATTTATCGCTTATAAGAAGCACCAACATCGTTTCAGTAACACTTCCCCCCCTCCATCAAATGCAGCTTTTTTTTAAATTGCATGTACTGTAGCAGCATATATATGTATGTATCTATCTATATATTTATCTATGAATGCACCAAGTGTGTGTGTAATTGTCCAGAACCGCCCCAAAAAGGCCTCTGCCCGGGATCTGGACCGAGCCCAGACAGAACTCCACAAGCTGGCTGCCTATACTCCCTATTTGGGCATGCCTTACAAAGAACTCCATATATGGGCATAAAAGGGAGACAGACATAATTACTGGGTGGGGCATTCATTTCCAACTTGCATCGTTCCAAGTAGGTGAGTGCCCAATGGGCTGTAGAGGCACTACTAGTTTATCAAAATTGGTGATCTACAAGCCCACAGCACATTGCAGCATAACATGTTGAGAACTTGTAGATCTGCTGCCCAAACTCTCCAAAGCCATGTGACCTTGTTTGCCACTTTCAAGATCACTGGCCACTTTTTTAATGCATGTAGAATTTGTTTTTACCATTCATTTTATAGCAATAAAAGACATGTCTCAAAACACTGGCCAACAATAAAGTTATTGGCAACTAATTATAGCCAACATGCAATAATCATATTAGGCTGGTCAGGATGGGGGAAAAAAACGTTGTCCTTCAGTTGGCTGACACGCGCGCGCGCGCACACACACACACACACACACACACACACACACACACACACACACACACACACAGACACACGGACACAACAGGCAATCAATACAACGTGTTACAGCTGTTGTTTGCAGCGTTAGCAGGCAGCAGCTAGCTTGGCTAACGTAGTTCTACCACTGCTCTCTGTGACTCTGTCCCTCTCACGTGTGGATTTTATTTTGGTTAATTGAAGATGAAAACAGCAAAGCTTTTTATCGTTACAAGGTTAGTAGCCTCCTCCCTGCAGTGGCCCTCTCTCTGACTCCGTGTGTGTGTGTGTGTGTGTGTGTGTGAGAGAGAGAGAGAGAGAGGAGACGTCAGTCTGTAGAGCGGAGCTAAGCCGTGTCTACTCCTCCGGGGGTGGAGCACTGGGAGAGTCAGACACGCAGCTATACATTTCCTTACAACCGTACTCTACCGGATTTTCAATGAAAGTGGTTGTTTCACCATGTTTGCGCATTTATGAGAAATATAATAATCGGCCGTTTTTTTTCCGATTATTTGTTTTTAGCACCGATACCGATATTAATTAAAATCATGAATATCGAAGCCGATAATCGGCCAATATACACTCTGGAACAATATATTGTACTAAGATATGAGCGTAATTTTATTTTTGTCATGTATGTGTTCCGAAAATTACCTGAGGGCAAAAATAGCAAAAATCCCTAATTTCCGGTTTTAGGATTCTTCTAGAATACGAACATTTCTGATGCATATCCTGAGTTTGTTGATATGCGGCATATTATGTAAAATATGAACTCAATATACACCCTGGAACAATATATTGTACTAGGATATGAGCGTAATTTTATTTTTGTCATGTTTGTGTTCCGAAAATGACCTGAGGGCGAAAATAGCAAGAATCCCTAATTTCCGGTTTTAGGATTCTTCTAGAATACGAACATTTCTGATGCATATCCTGAGTTTGTTGAAATGCGGCATATTATGTAAAATATGAACTCAATATACACCCTGGAACAATATATTATACTAGGATATGAGCGTAATTTTATTTTTGTCATGTTTGTGTTCCGAAAATGACCTGAGGGCGAAAATAGCAAGAATCCCTAATTTCCGGTTTTAGGATTCTTCTAGAATACGAACATTTCTGATGCATATCCTGAGTTTGTTGATATGCGGCATATTATGTAAAATATGAACTCAATATACACCCTGGAACAATATATTATACTAGGATATGAGCGTAATTAAATTTGTGTCTTATATGTGTTCCGAAAATGACCTGAGGGCGAAATACATATGCTGATACATATGCCAAATTTCATCAATTACAAACCCACTATACATCACAAGGACATACATCTCTGCTGTCAGGAAGAAACCAATTATTTCTTTCAGAAAATGAAGAAAACCATTTTTTTAAAACAAAACAATACTGCCTCAAAGTTGGAATTTATATATTGTCACTTACTTGCATGAGAGGTGGTAGTTAGCTTTTAACAAACAGTTTGAGGGTCCAATTGAGTTGAGGTTTAGTTCAACTTCAAAACACCCTTTACGATTGAATTGTGTGTCAATAGCATTGATTTATGCCAAAAAAAGAAAAATTATCTAAAACCTCCAAAATGGAGTTGGGTGGTACCTCCCGACAGTAACAATACTATAAGGATACCAGCAGCTACATCTTATTTTTGTCGTGCTCCAAAAACAACATTTAATAAAAATAACAAATCAGACCCGTCTAAAGTGAGTGGTGCTGTACTGTACTGTACTGTACTGTACTGTACTGTACTGTACTGTGCAACAGTGACACTTGGTGGTGAGCAAACGCTATATATTTTCGTGCTGACACAGCCAGGGACAGACCCACACACATAGCTGTCTATAGGAGTGGTTGCACCACTCAAATATCAGATCTACAAGCTCGTAGCGCGGCACTCGGTCCCACGCTATGAGCTTGTAGATCTGATATGTTTCAATAGCAAAAGTATAACAATGCTTAAAACACCAAAAGAGGTTCCTGTCCTGAATGAGTTAATATTGAATTCAAATGGGTGAAATGGGTATACACTAAGAAAATGTCAATTCAAGTCATTAGTAACAAACTTTTAATACAATACATTTATAATATAAATACATATATACAAATTTAGTCCAGTCAGTGAGAACACACATACAACATTGTTGTACATACAACCACAAATACATCTTAAGCCATTGAAAGGGGGGGTGGCACTCTATTGTTCTGCCCAACAATTGTATAGGTTAAACCAGGGGTTAAACTGTATGGTACGTGCACCCCTTGTGGTGCGCAAAGTGGTTCCCAAAGTGGGGTATGGGGACCCCACGGGTCCTTGAGGGAGTTCCAGGGGGTCCCCAGCTAAATTATAGTTTGGAACCAAATGGACCCTTATGTCTCTGTAACTCAGAGTGTACAAATGGAACCACGTGTACACTCAATTAACATTGATTTTACAATATAAATTGGGGTCCCAGAGATGGAAATGCCATTAAATGGTCTGTAGACTAATATGCATGTCAAACTGGGGGTCCTTGAAAAAGGTTGAAATCACTGCTAGAGCCGTACATATCTTCTCTTATGGGGTTCCTGACATATCTTTTCAAATCGGAGTCCGCAGGCTAATAAATGTCAATTTGGGGTCCTTGACATGAAAACATTTGGGAACCACTGCTCTATGTTTTATGTAGTTTAAACAGTTTTTCCTTATTTTTTTTTAAGTTTTGTTCTCAATTTTTGTCTTTTCTTTCAAATCTTATTTATTTTGCTTGTAAATATATTTTTTGATTGCGTTTTTAATTTGTTTTAATTAAAAATATTTTTTTGTTCTGTTTATATAATTTCCTTTGCTTACAAATTATATTTTTTAAGACACAAATGTAACTCCATAGATGCACGGACAAAAACGTTTGTGTACGGTTAAACACATCTTGCTGAAGGTAGTGTTACCAACACATTAACAGATTCCTGTCTTGCTGTAGAAAATGCTACTTCGAAAGTGCAGCATGCACACTGGCTGGCAATTCTTTTTAGTGGAAGGAAAGATGCATATGACCATGGCACTTCGTTAGTTTCCCAGACTGTGCAATTGCTGTTTTGCCCAAAATGCCACTTATCCCCATGCTCTTTGAACCAATTCACTTTTGCTACTGCATGTTCAACCTTTGTCAAACAATCATCTCTCCATAAAAACACTAACACTTTCCATATATGCGATATCTCTCCCGGGCGCATTAGTGCATTAGGGTCAATAATGGGATCTCCTGTGCCTCCATCAACACCCAACCATTTTGCAGTCACAAATGATGATGATCCTGTCCTATAGCGAGATGTTGAAAATACATCACCAGCTAAACTATATCTGCTGCTGTACATGTACTTTAAAGATACTCTCTCAATTCTCTCATTCTGATACATCACCTTAAACATTGACAGCAGATCTGTATTGTCTGAAATTGACATTGTGCTTTGTTTAACAGGTGGAAGCAAAGTTTCAAGAGTATTATCAAGCTCAAAGTTTCCATGGGAAATCTGAGCATGAGAGAGGTCATGTAGGACATGTAACTTCTCTGCCTGGATAGCTGTGGCGGTGGGGGTCTTATGGAATAGTGTTTCGACTTCTGTATGAAATCCATCCAAAAAACCTGGGCACATTAACTGTTTGCCTGCCACCTGCCATTCAGCGAGCCATTTTCGCATCATAATCACTTCAGTGTCTCGGTTATTAGTGTGATAATCTCCTAATGTACCATTGGCACGTTCAAATGCAAAGCACCAGAATCCATGAACAGGTCCAAAGTCTTTAACACAGGACTTCAAATGCAGATGTAAATGCATATTCATAGTGCACCACTGTTTACCATATCGGTTCTCAAAGGATCTACAAAACATTTTGAGACATCTATGGGCATCCTCAAGCTGTACATCATTAATAATTCTAGAGCATAGCAATTGTGTTGCTGCAACAAAAACTCTCCACAACCTGTAGTCCTCTTCTCCTATGACTCCTTTAAGGGCAAAGGTGGAATAGACACAAACCCAGAGTTTCCACTGTGCTGCAGTAAAACCTTCAAAAGCTGACTCAATCTTTGAGGGTATACCGGAGTCAATGTTACTTGGAAGTTTCAGTGAGTTGACCCTTTCCTGTATTGTGGCAAATCCTTCCTTGGAGATTGCACCTCTTTCTTTCCAGACTTGCATCACTCTTTTGGCTGTACCCTCCAGCAAGTTATGCATCGGATCAATAACATGCATTCGAACAACATCAAAATATGGTAATTCTTGTAAACTGCTGTATCTTGCTCCATATTCAGCCTCAATCTTGCTTTTGTTAGCTTTGTTTTTTGCCCTCTTAGCTTCTCTGGCATATCTGCAGTGGTCTGCGTTACTTCTAACTGGCCATGTATCATCAAACCCGGAGTAATTTACCTTATTATCTTCAGTCCGTGGAAAGTCTTTTAGGCACTTGCTGCAACCCTTATTTGCCATATGGCCAAGAAAGCCTCCAGTTTTCCTAGCAGCTGGAATGTCACTTGCTAAAGACAACAAAGCACCACGGACAAATTCTCCATCCACATGTAACCCAGCCCACAATTGTTTCAAATCACTGACCAAAGGTTCCAAAAACCCATTTATGTGTTCCTTTGGTTCATGGGGACCAGGTATAATTCCAACAACTATAATATTGTCCTTCTTAAACCTTTCCTCCCTTGCAAGGTTCATCACTGCTAAGTACATTACACCAACAGAGTCATTAACATTTTTATAAGGCTGGAACCAGTCAACATTGAGCATAAAACAAAGATTCCCAGACTCCTGTAAAAATGGCTTGCCTTCAAAAACCTGAAAGTCCTTCCATACCTGCCCATCAAAAATGTCAGCATATACTCCCTCCTCAACATTACGCTGCCTCCACTTTTCACAGGACTCTTTGAATCCAGGTCGCTTCATCATATCACTAATAGATTTGATCAAACTCCGATAACAGAACTTTTTTTTAGGGTAAATAAACTCTTTTCCATCTTTCCCGATAACAGATCTCATTAACACAGTGTCACAAATCTTTTTTGTGAATGTCTGGGATATGACACATGGCAACATTTGTTTGACTTCTTATTGATGACCTTCCCATTTGCATCATATGTTAACATTACGGCTTCTTCAAAGGTATATACAGAATGGCACTTTGGACATACAACAAATGTTGTAAAATCATTTCCATTTACAGATATAGCCTTCCTGAACATGTATAAAGTTGCAGGGAAATCCTTTTCTAAAGGCGTTAAACTAAATGCACTACTCAGTACATGAAACAGTATTCTGAACATTTTTAAGATTGACTCAAATGCCCGGTCAGAGACTGTGAAGAACGACTTCCACTTTGATAGTAACAAAAGCAAGAATGTGATTACGGAATGTTTAACACATCTACCAGTTTCCTCTGGATTTTCTTGGCTGTCTTGCTCATTGTTCAGTGACTCTTCATTCTCACTCCAAACTTCCTGGTCCTCAGAATGTGACTAAAATGAGAAAGAAACAAAACACAAAACAATCGGATCAGCAGAAGGAAAATTAAATGTGAATTCTGCAACCAGGATGGTTAACCAGGCTATGCTGTAGGTGTAGGTACAGCTGCACCTTCAACAGAAAGATGAAAACAATGGTAATCTTAATAAGATGTAGTCAAAGATTCTACAATGTGATTTCCTCTAAAAAAGAGAGCAATCCATACTTGGTTCAAGTGAATATCCATTATTATTATTTTTACACCAAATTGCTTCATCACCCAGTACTAAGAATAACATATATTATCTGTATACAGCATAATGTATTTTGACTTGAATAGACCAAGTCTATTCATGTCAATTATAGCAAGCATGTCGTGAAATTTGCATCTCCGAAAATGAAATGATGTGAGAACAGCTCCACTCCCCAGCTAGAGTCATGCCTCTGCGTACAGTTGCTTGTACAGGCGAGGCCCGTGCAGACTGCCTGTAGAAAATAACATATCTACAACCTTATGTGTAATAGTTTTTTGGAGGGACATCAACTGTGATTTAAAATGTGGAAACAGCCCAACATTAATGAACAGTGTTAATGCATATTTAATATTTCAGTCCATGTACCTGATCATCGTCTGAGGATTTTTCAGTGTTGCTTGAAGAGGCGCTACTGGTCACCTGGAGCACAAATTATTAAGACAATAACTGGATTAATAACAGGGTTGTGCGGTATTTATACCAAGTACATAACTGGGCATTTCCCCGGCATTTTCCCATCCTAACTATTGGATGAAAGCTAAGCAACATGAATCAATTTTAAGTGCAACAACAAAACCAACATAAATTACAAATCAAGTCATTAGGACAAAAACCCAGTTTACACATGTCATGTCACACCACTGTGGGCTAATAGTGATATAGTATGTAATTCCAAGACTTCAGTTACCTGTACATTGTCTTCAGATTCACCGTCTGTGCTGTCGTTTCGGTTCTCCTATTATGCAAGGAGAGCAATAGCTGCATTAAGGCATGTATTCCTATGTATGCCCTCAACATCAACAACTCATTTCTATACCGTCATCTAAGGTCATCACTTCAATTACCTGCTGCTGTTCATCTTCTGAAGAATCTTCAATGTGGTGTAATCTTCTCATATTCTGGAGGTCAAAATACAAAGAAAATATCCAATGTTATGTAGTCATTAGGGCAAAAGACGTTTACACATACACAATGCAATATACCAGTAAGACACCTGAGGGCGAGAAGCGTGCACTGGCCATATATGGAGCATGTCTTGAGTGTACAGGGTGTGATGAGGTCAGATCAACATATGGAATGTCAGAACAGGTAATTTAGCTCCATATATGGAGATCTAAGGGTGGCAGCGAGGGAAGTGTCTTGATGAACAGGGTTTGATGAGGGCCCAGGTAGGGCCAGGCCTTAATTTTCGGGCCTGTTGAGAACTCCAGTTTTCGCTGGCTGCCGGGCGTGGTTGCACTAATAACTTTGGGGCAGGCCCGTCTAGAGTTTAAATGGGCAGGTATCAGTCAACAGGCCCGTCTAGAGTTTAAATGGACAGGTATCAGTCAACAGGCCCGTCTAGAGTTTAAATGGACAGGTATAAGTCAACAGGCCCGTCTAGAGTTTAAATGGACAGGTATCAGTCAACAGGCCCGTCTAGAGTTTAAATGGACAGGTATCAGTCAACAGGCCCGTCTAGAGTTTAAATGGGCAGGTATCAGTCAACAGGCCCGTCTAGAGTTTAAATGGACAGGTATCAGTCAACAGGCCCGTCTAGAGTTTAAATGGGCAGGTATCAGTCAACAGGCCCGTCTAGAGTTTAAATGGGCAGGTATCAGTCAACAGGCCCGTCTAGAGTTTAAATGGACAGGTATAAGTCAACAGGCCCGTCTAGAGTTTAAATGGACAGGTATCAGTCAACAGGCCCGTCTAGAGTTTAAATGGGCAGGTATCAGTCAACAGGCCCGTCTAGAGTTTAAATGGGCAGGTATCAGTCAACAGGCCCGTCTAGAGTTTAAATGGACAGACTTCAGTCGAAAGGGAGACATCGAAGATGAAGGATGGATGGGGAAGAATCACATTCCCGTATATGGCCTTAATATCCCTGATGATGTCATAGTGATGTCACGAGACCTTGGCACAATTTGGGGGCTTTTTCCATGTATGGGGATTTTAATATCATCCCTGATGATGTCATAGTGATGTCACGAGACCTGTGCACAATATTGTGAGTAACGATTGTCACAGTGACAGATTGAATGACAGGACGGGACAAAGACGCAAGGTTTCATTGTTATATGCAACCTTCGGTCGCAATAATGTGATCTCACACCACTGTGGGCTTATAGTTATGATATAGTAGTTACCTGTACATTGTCTTCAGATTCACCGTCTGTGCTGTCGTTTCGGTTCTCCTATTATGCAAGGAGAGCAATAGCTGCATTAAGGCATGTATTCCTATGTATGCCCTCAACATCAACAACTCATTTCTATACCGTCATCTAAGGTCATCACTTCAATTACCTGCTGCTGTTCATCTTCTGAAGAATCTTCAATATGGTGTAATCTTCTCATATTCTGGAGGTCAAAATACAAAGAAAATATCCAATATTATGTAGTCATTAGGACCACGTACAAATACAGTTTACACACACAGTAGTTGACTGCATAATGTATACTGTGATCATACACTGTGGCCCAACAGTAATCACTTAAACCCTATAGATTTTAGGAGAGTTTTAAATGAATGTCTTTCTAAGCATCATAGTGGAAAGAATATGCTGCACAGTGATTTGGGGTACGGGCCTTAAAACAAGGCTCCAGACATCCCAAAACAAACTGTTCAGGGCAGGCTACTTCTTGGCCTCACACCCGGAACCCACTTCACCTAACTGGCTTCCAGAAATACTACTTCACTTGGTTCTCAAGAGCACAGCGTTACTTGGCTCTCTTAAAACCTTTTGTAGCAAATATATATAGTGCACAGTATATAGATAGATATACTTAGACAAGAAATACGGTAGATAAATACTGTAGATCGATAAAAAAAAAGACTCACATTTGACAGACAGACTAGTGTCCAAGCCCTCTCAGCGGGGCTGAAGAGTTTTCAGCGCAACATTATGAATCCGGCATTGCACAGGACATAAATAATACTAGCCCACAGGCAGACAGTTTGGACATTTCCGGAGACTACGGATAATAGTGACTCTGATAATGACAAACAAGCCATAAACGTGCACCAAAAGTTTACACAGAGGTGCTATAAAAGTGACACACTGAACCATGCTTAAGCTAAATCTCTAGACAGGAGAAGTGCACGTCAATTATTTACCAAAAACATTTTGCAAATATTTGCCCATTATTATCAGAATAGGGAGTCGGGGACACATGGTCAACTGAAATGTCAACACTTAAGTTAGGCCTACCTGCTGCTGCTCATCTTCTGATGAATCATCAATGTGGTTTGAGGACAGTCTGCTCTTCTTCTAGAGGTCAAAATACAAAGCAAGTATCCAATCTTATTTATTCGTTAGGACAAAAATACAAACTGTATTTTTGTCCCGAGTGCAATATATGTCATCTCAGACCACTTTGGGCTAATAGTTATGATATGTCGCTAACTAATTCCAACACTTCACTTCAGTTACCTGTACATTGTCTTCTGATTCATCATCTGTGTTGTCTGTGCTGTGGTTTCTGTTCTCCTATTGGTTGACAACATGGAAGTACAGAAAGAGCTGCATTAGAGCGTGTATTCCTATGCATGCCCCAGGCCAAACATCCTATATCATTTGTTTTTAGACACATGCACTTATATACTGCCCCCACATCTAAATTAATATTACTAATGCAGAGTGCAGACACTCCAATGTCAACAGAAACTATAACTGTCAACTTCATCATAAAACTTTACATGAGATTCCTGCAGCATCTAGAGTAGGAACATCTGTTTACAAAGTATTCACAGGAAACTCAGCAGGAGGTACAGTACACCCATCTATGGAAGCAACTATCTACACTTATTATAGGAAACAAGGGGAAACAGTCATTTCCAAATGCACTTGCCTTATACCTACAATAAGCTTCGGCTGCCTCTGTACATTAACAAGTTACAGGTCAGCCACTAGCCAGCCACAAGGTTATCTCTCCTGTACGTACAGACAGTGTAATGCACTTCTAGAAGTCCCCGAAAAAACACTTACCATTTCTCGTCTGTATTTCCCATGGCGGTAATATGTAGAATTGGAAACAGATTCGCCACAATGACCACAAAACATCAAACCACGCTTTGCACGCTGTCTTTTACACCTCCTTTGGTCCATACTGCCACGTAGGGTAAAACGGACGAAAGGAGTCACAGTGTTCGTCGGAGAGAGACAAGAGAGAGTGCTAATAATAATTAATTTTGGCCGAAAGTTTGTAAAATACACGGTAAAACAAGGCTCCACCGCTCCACGAGTATCTGAGTTTGCTTTTTGTGTCTGTGTGTGCAGTGCATTTCCGCGCTCGCTAATGTTATTCGCTGCGCGCGGGCCCTGGAAAAGTAACGCCCACCGGAAACAGTTGATTTACAAACTCTCATCCTATTTCATTGCGACGCTTTGTGAGCTTGTAGTGTGGTGTGATTGTGGTATGAGGGGAAAGACTACAGAGTCGAGAGGCGATGACGTCACGGGGAGCGACCGGGCGGGAGTTGGGCTCGGGATAGAGAAACAGACAGACAGGTTGTTTACATGTTGAGAGAGAGTCAATAAATACTATCCACGTTAATGTACAGTCGGACTCACGCGTATGTTATTCACAAACACGACAGTAGATCGGCAGATTGCCCTGTCCCACACTCAATAACCCTTGGCAGTCGACAGACAGACAGACAGACAGACAGACAGACAGACAGACAGACAGACAGACAGACAGAGTCTCTTGCGCGAGATGAGGAACGGTGCCAGACGCACATTATAGTGTGTGTGTGTGTGTGTGTGTGTGTGTGTGTGTGTGTGTGTGTGTGTGTGTGTGTGTGTGTCGCATGCGTGCGTGCGAACTTCGTGACAGTGGTGCATTACATTGAATTTTGATTTTAAATAACTAATAAATTATTATTAACGAAAAACATCTAATACTATTTTAAATTGGTCTAGTAACTAATCAGAAGCAGCAACCATGCAGAGCTATACCAATCAGATTAAATAGGCTATAAGCCTTAAACGTTTGACAAGCAATATTCAAAATACAACTATAGTTGTATTTTGCATATTGCTTGTCAAACGTTTAACGTTTGTTTCTGATTAGTTACTAACTTTACTTTACAGATCCACAATCTCGAAAACCACCTGACGGACCGCCAAAACGGGTCCGGGGACCCCCGGGCGGCCTTCCTACATATACCTGGGGGGGTCCCCGTGGACCCTTGGGGATCAAGGGGGGCCACGGGTGTCCACGTTTGCGGAGACGCTGCCTTCATATTAGCCTACTTTAATAACAAGCAGCTGATCTACAATTGACAATTTGACTTGTCATTGCGTCGTATTCTGTCTGTCTTTCACGCACGCACGCAGACATGTCACAGTGTGTGTGTGTGTGTGTGTGTATGTGTGCTATATATGTTATAGCTCTAGAGACGCAGAGACAGAGACATATTTATTTAAAATAATCCTGTCTCGCACGGCCTATATAGAGCCAATAAACGGAGCACATCCCCCCCCCCCTCTCTCTCTCTCTCTCTCTCAGCACACGCTGTGCTGTGATATCAATCAGTCGGCAAATGATCATTGAGTAACGTTAGCTCTGACTCGCACATTATGTGAGATATAAAAGGCCTTTATAGCCACAGATCATATAGGAATAGGCTTGGGCACTACCCTACCATCTCTCTATAGTGGGGCACCGATCGACTATCTGCAAGCTCACAACGCGCTGCATGTGGACGCAACACTGGAGCTTGTAGATGCGCACCACAGATCATACAGGGCGTGTGTTCCAGCTAACCCTAGCATAACACACACACAAGCAACAGTATAGACATCTATTCATCATTATTTATTTCAAATCAAAATACAATGTAATGCTGCACCACTGTCATGAAGTTCGCACGCACGCACGCGTGCGACACACACACACACACACACACACACACCCCACACACACACACACACACACACAAGATTCTGACAGAATGCGGCGGCATGCTATAGGTGCCCAAGTTGCATCGTGCAGGCCGCTTTAGACCTATGTAGCGCGTGGTAGAGCCCTGCAGTGCATGCACGGGCCCGTGGAGTTAAGGCCCGTCCGTCCTTTATTTAGTGTAATATTCCGCAGTATTTAATTTGTTTTTATCTCCTGAGATGAATTCTGTCAGAGGAGAGGCTTAGCCTAGGCTACGTAGTACATACATATATATATATATATATATGCATATCCTGAGTTTGTTGATATGCGGCATATTATGTAAAATATGAACTCAATATACACCCTGGAACAATATATTATACTAGGATATGAGCGTAATTTTATTTTTGTCATGTTTGTGTTCCGAAAATGACCTGAGGGTGAAGATAGCAAGAAACCCTAATTTCCGGTTTTAGGATTCTTCTAGAATACGAACATTTCTGATGCATATCCTGAGTTTGTTGAAAGCTTGTAGATCGGCAGATTTCCCTGTCCCACACTCAATAACCCTTGGCAGCCAGTCGTTATATATCTAGACAGACAGACAGACAGACAGACAGACAGACAGACAGACAGACAGACATTTTCAAACCCCTCTGGGCAGGTAGGAGACTGGGATGGGATCATATTATGATGGTGCCATTTACCAAAACACAGACAGGCACCTGCACATATTTTGTATGTGCCTGTAAATTATTTTGTAGTCCACTTCCAACTCTGTGTGGTCGATCATACGTCGATCTAACTACAGACAAATGATGAGCTGCAATGTTTTGGGAAGAATGTCCTGGAAGACAGTTGAAAGATATGCCAAGTGAAGTCATGTGAATCCTCAATGCCATTTGGGTCATGGTGTCATGGGTGACCTCCGACTTTAAGCCACAAATGGCGAGGGAACTGTATGTGCAGTTGATCACGTCATTTGACCAGTACAGTCCTCCTAATACCCTTTCACTTGCCATTCCTTATTATTTTAATAGAAACCCTAGCTTAAATGCTGCTGCACACTGGTATTGGCGGCAGTGCACCAGCTGATGACCTTTCTGAAATTTGTCTATATAGCAGCTAGTCAGCTTTTGGTCATCATTTCTCACCAGCTTTGTTTAAACAGTATGACTAGAATGGTTATACATATGGAGATTAACGGAAGTCACACACACACACACACACACACACACACACACACACACACACACACACACACACACACACACACTCACAGTCAGACTTGCCTGATCAACAAAAGGTCCTAGGAATCAAACAAATTGAGCAGCAGCAGCTGCTTACTGTTCCAGTGTGGCTATACAACACCAAGCATATCAGATTCAGCGTCAAAAAGTAAGTCAGAACAAGTGTGAAACAAAATTCTTTTTTTTAAATCGGTGCAGTCCGAATGTCGTGTCTAGTCTTCGGTGGTCGACACTTAGAAGTGTCGGAGAGACACGAGACCCGTTTCATCGGATTTGGCATCCTTCAAATATGAAAAAGTGTCCTGCCTGAAACAATTTTTAAGGCCCAAAGGTCGCTTCAAAGCCTCTTGGGTGACTGTTGACCTTTAGGAGTGTCCATTTTTGAGGAGACCTATATGTTTTCTCGTTACTCTCGGCGAGCCGAATTGCATAATGTGCATAGCCTACTGTACAGATTAGGCAAGCAGGGCTCAGACTCAGAGCATTATTGGTTGAATTTGGTTCCCAGCTAGTCCCTGTTGGCTCATTGAAGTCAGTCAGAAGGAGATAAAATATGTCCTCTGCATGCTCATGAATGACTAAGACCCCTGCACATTCTGTATCCAGCCGGTTGACAGGCCACTGAAGTCATGCCTGTGTGCCGTAAACCCCTTCAAACTGTTAAAGAGCTTCTACTGTACAGTTGGTGAAGAAGCCTGCATGTATGGGGGCTGAGGTGGCCTCGGGAAACCTTGATGTTGAGGCCTCTAGCATTATGGGCTCCCATGAGTCCCATAATGTACATTTAATTCATTCACCCACACATCTTCACATAGATTGTTCATTACATTCACCCATTCACACACACATTCACACACCTTTACATGGATTGTGCATTGCATTCATCCATTCACACACACACACACACACACACACACACACACACACACACACACACACACACACACACACACACACACACACAATTCTCTCTGTCTCTCTAATTAATTAGGAAAATCTGCAGCAGGCAAATGTTGAACAAAATAACACATTCTTCTACATTCTCTAATTGTGTAAGAGTGTAACATGAAAGAGTTAAATATCTAGTATGGCCTAAATCATGTATATCCAGTATCCACAGTTTAATATTCAAACTTTGTATATATATATATATATATATATATATATATATATATATATATATATATATATATATATATATATATATATATATATATATATATCATTGTATATGCTTTCAACAATTTAATTGGATATGTGACCTATAAGGCTATTACAAAGTGTACAAATCAGCCAGCAATGCATGTTCCTTCTGGACTGGACAAGTGCAAGTTAAAACTAGATGGTTACCAGGTTCGATATTAAAAACAAAATCTCCCCCCAATAGTCCTATGTGTCTAAAATACTTTGAAATGGAAGGTGGTTTTGGCAACCCGGTAAAGACCCAGAGTGCATTGCAACAGTACAGTCCCGCCTTGTCCCGCTTTAATGTGATTGGATGTGTGGTCATACTATGATTGACTGTGTGACGTTGGTGGCAGTGATTGGCTCCTGAGTCAACAGGCACGAATATCGAACGTGTTAGCGCGCTCTTTCTTTCTTTCTTTCACTGCCGGCGCTCACCGAGTCACCGCTCACTATCGACAGCCGACATTTAGAGGTGATATTAATAATAGGCTAGCTAGCGTTATAGTCTAGATATGGACGAGGAAAGGGGTCGTGCCAGAAAAAAGACGACCAGGGCTCAGACTCGGCGGTCTCGCTCTCGCAGCAGAAGCCGTTCTACCTCCGTAACATCTCCAACAAACCCGCCCGCCCGGAGAAAGGAGCAATGGCGAACTGCAGGGACAAACCAGGAGACACCTGTCCGTGTCCGGCCACGCTCACAGGCGAACCTCAACGCCACTCCGACTCGCGCTGATGTGTGGAGGTAAATTTGTCTTTCACTAGTGTGTGCTTTTTGCTTCATTGTCCAAAATGTTTTTCTTCCATGATGTGTGCACCTGCCTGCTGTTTCATCATGCGTTAAGATGGGTGCAGGCCGCTTTAGACCGCGTGGTAGAGTCCAGAAACGAAGCCCGACATATTTTTATTTAATATTATGTAAGTGCCGCCGCCGGTCGCTCTATTGGTGCACGGCCGCGGACGCAACAGCAGCAGCCAGCTACTAATTATAACTCACAGCTGCACTATATCGCTCTGATAAACCCACATTAAGGAACAATTAAGTGGACTCACGCTGCATTATAAAACCCAAATCTAACTTTGTTTAGTGTGGTAATATTGCTCCCGCAGTATTTAATTTGTTTTTATTGCTGCGGATCTCCTGAGATGAATTCTTTCATCTTTCGGTAAGGGCCCCGTCTTACAGGTCTCTAGCGCGTGGTTCATTTTATTATTTACACTCCGCTTTGAATGTTGCCAAACTAAAATGAATATCAGAACATGCAATGGAGCAGTATGGCTTTTTCTACAGATCCTACTGTACAGCCAGTAAACCATGGTATCCACAAGCTGCACGTTTTATTGCATGTTCGTTCATC
The DNA here is from genome assembly GCF_964188405.1 of Protomyctophum parallelum. Classification (NCBI taxonomy): domain Eukaryota; kingdom Metazoa; phylum Chordata; class Actinopteri; order Myctophiformes; family Myctophidae; genus Protomyctophum; species Protomyctophum parallelum. The sequence goes on along the minus strand of NC_139698.1, from coordinate 57,905,256 downwards.
ATAAAGCTATGGAATAGTTGATATGCGGTCTGGTATGCTGGCTGCAGTGGCTGGCTTGTGTGGTGGACATTTTTGTCAAAATATTTTTTTTGCCACAGCCATACAAAATGAGTGGACAATGCATTATAATCAGAATCATAAAGATGATGATGATGACCATAGACCTGTATTCAAAATACTCAATTAAAAGTACCACAGTATTGGCATCAAAGTGTACTAATAGTAAGAGTACTCTTATTGCAGAATGTCCCATTTTCCCAAGTTCTAAATGTGTACAAATCTTTTGAAAATAGCCGCTCTACAAGCTCACAATGCATCAACACATTGTGAGCTTGTAGGTCTGCTATTTTCAAATGGCCAAAAATGTGTATATAGGGTGGTTAATGTATGTTTTTTAGTCAAAATTTAAATCTCAAAAGTAACTATAATAAAGTTATCAAATGATTGTAGTGGAGTAAAAGTACACATTTTGGCTCTGAGATGTAGTGGCCGTACAAACATCTCAAAATTGTACTGAAGTACTGTACTTAGTTACTTTCCACCATTGCCAATGAGACATTTTGGGTGATATCCGATATAATTAATTGCTGTTATGGCTGCTAACCAATGTCGATATGATCTCATTCTGTATTGAAAAAATCAGACTTGTCTGAAGTGAGTGGTGCTGTACTGTACTTATACTGTAGGCTACTGTACTGTATAAGCCCTCCTCCCTGGCCTGTCTGTCTGTGTGTTAGGCTGTGCAACAGTTACACTTGGTGGTGAACAAACTATTTCCGTGCTTGGACAGACGGACCCAGGGACAGACAGACCCACGGACACTCAAAAACTTTTTGTCCATTCTGAAAAATACATGAAACGGGGTTAGGGGTTAGTACCCTTGTGTACATTAATTTTGAAGCAATGTCTTATGTGTTTCATGTTCATATGTTGCTTCATGCTCATGTTGCTTCATGGTTGAGTTCACTGACTAGTAAGTAATTAAATCCTAACTTATTTATTTTCCCCTCACATTTGTAGAGCGGTAACACATCTCACCAAGAGGGTGGACTCCTTGACGGATGCCGTCAAGGAGTTGTCCAGCGCCGTCAAGGAGGGCTTTTCAGGGGTGACTGAGAGGCTGGACAGGATGGAGGCATCCATCCTGCAAACGCCTCCTCCTGCCAGCCAAAAGATTCCCCTAGAGTTGTCGGTATGTACTTAATCTACCCATTTATCTTTATCCTCAACATTTTTCAGGCCATGAAGGACCCCTAATATCTGAGAGAAATTAAGCATGGACGCCCCACTACATATTGTGTTGCAGATTAAACTTCCATAAAGTTCAAGCTATTTAGCTCTGCTCTTTTCTTATTTTATTAGACGATCTACAAGCTTGTACAACTCTAGAACCCCTTGTATAAATGTATGGCCGTGACCCTACCCAGAATATTCATATTTTACCTGACAAGCACTTGGAATTGTAGGCGTTACATTTAGTTTGACTCTGTTCCTCAAATGTTTGAAAGTAGCTGACCTACAAGCTAGCTCACAACTGGGAGTCGTTGTGAGCTTGTAGATCGTCTTTTTTCATGTTTTCTGCTTTCTTATGTGGGTATTGAAAAGGTCTTGAAAGTCATTAAATTGTGACTTATGCAAATACCCTGTATACACTTACTGTATAGGCTACTGTACGTTGGTTTGTTTATTGTTGAGTGAGAAAACGATGTGTGCACATTGAGCTGATCTGCATGGGGGATCCTCAATCATCTATATAACAGTATGTCCAATATTATCCATGTATAATGGCATTAAGCATGTACTGATATCTATGCCCTCTCCATGAAGCATGATTAGACACCACTGTATTAATGTCCCTACAGGCCGCTGTCCGGGACACCTACCGAGAGCTGGGGGCGGACTGGCACGTCCAGCCAACTGACTTGTACGTTTTGTTTTTACCTCTGAAATGCCTCAGTTTTGTGAAATAACAAAACCTATAGCCAATGGCAATTTGTATTTAAATTATATTTCTGTATGAGCGTTATCTTAAAAGTGTCATTATCCACAGCTTCAGGAATGATCACAATGAAAAGATCACCAAGGCGGTCATTCAAGCGATCAGGGATACAGAGCCCGACTGGGGCACCCAGTTGATCAGGAGTAAGTCTAACATCACATTTATTTGGGGACTCATGCTGCATTCACATGGGATCAGGCAGACGGCAAGTTTGGCAAGTCATTTTAGTGGATGGTAGCAGAACGGTAAACGGAACAGGACGGCACGGCAGCCAGAACTGGCCACGGTAACGGCAGACTGAATCAATGTTAAAATATTTTGCTGTCTACCGCTTGCTTGATCCTGTGTGACTGCAGCATCATTAAAGTGGTAATTTTAACAATTTGGTCACCTGGCTTACCATGTGATCCTAGTTTACTGAGGCACTACACTGTCTCTGCATTCTATGTATCTTTACCTTGCTTACTGTAAATCACTCTTGATAAAGTGTCAGGTGCTAAATGCCTAAATTGTAGATTAGTGTTGATTTGACACAGTTAAAGATGGCACACTGACCATCAAATATTGCAAAATGTAATATTGGTGTGTTTTTTGGTTAAATAGGTTAGTTTTCTATTCAAATAGTAATCATGTCTGTATGCGTTTGCTAAATAATAGGGGTCTCCGTGTCTCTTCTTGCTCTCAATAAACAGAAATGTTCGTCAGAGTAACCCCATTTAGTTTGACAGTTTACATTTTGGCTGCTACTTTCTATCAGCATCCTTTTGAGATGCCTTAATATAATACATTTAGAGATCATAATGCATTTTTGTTGTCATTTGTCATTCACTAGAAGCCTGTAACAGGGCCTTTGAGAATCTGAAGCAACAGAACAAGATCGAGTTGGCCGGGACACAGGAGGAAGTCAAACGGAGGAAGCTAATGACCAGCCGACGGGATCGGGTGAGTTATTGACTTGCTCTGCTGCAGGACACAATTCAAGTACAATACAATAAAAACAGTTGAAAATGAGGAAAGAATATACAGATGGAGGGGGTACAGCATTTTGTAAACGGAGCCATGTTGCATTGTTATATACAATACATAAAGCTTTTTTCTTTAAACAAATAGAAGCAATTCTTTGCAGTCACTTTGGGACAAATGGCAGCATTCTTTTCTCAGGACTATGTAAATAGTATACAGGGAAAAAATCTGATTTAAGCTCTGTTTAAAGATAGCAGCTCTGTTAGCAGCTGGTCCAGCGGTCTACTTGGCAAATTACGTTTCTGAACGTCTCATCCTCCATATTTCCGCGTGCTACAGAAAATAGCCGATCTACAAGCTCACAACTTGTTGCGGAGGTGACACGTTGTGAGCTTGCAGATCATCCATTTGTAGCCTACAACTTGTGCATCCTCGTTCCTGTCACTCTCCGTTAACTCTCCCTGTTAACTCCTTTCTTTCAACGTTTCTCTCTGCGCAGCAGGAGGCTACGGCAGCCTGTGGGTCATGAGTGCGAGAGAGATTACGTAAATACCCTAGTTAAAGTGAAAAACGATTTGTTGATTTTCATTTTTTTACATGGAAAAAATTTTAAATTTAAATTGATTAATCGTGCAGCCCTAGTGGCAATTTGAACTATTTGGGCATAATGGAGTACCCCATGCAGTATTTAAGCTTGATTCAGTATTCAGTATTTAGATATTTGATCATTTGATCAGAACCACCCCCTCCCTATGCCAACACGTAACTAAAACTATCTTAAAGAACCACTTCATCACTTTTCAACCTATCTTTATGTAATAGGTCCTCAGTAATCATGATAAAATGGCACTTTTTTTCCCTACTCAGTCTGTCTCATAGGAGGGCTGTGGGCAGTTCAGAAACCAGTCCACCAGTGACATCGATGGGGAATACAAGCTAATAGAAACGGCAGGCTTTCTAGTCATGAAACGTTGCAATGCGAAAATGGAAGCCATCGTTCTAATGATAAGAGAAACAAAAGTGAAATATTGTTTAAAAAACAGACCAGTTTGAAGCGAGTGGTGCAACAGCACCCCCTATTGGTACTCTAAACATAGTAACATGGTCCCAAAGCTGTTCCTTGGAGTGGTTTCACCACTCAAAAAGAAAATCTGCCTAACGATGTCACTGGTGGATGGGTTTTTGAACTGCCCACAGCCCTCATATGAGCCTTTTAAAAAAGAAAAATCATGATTATTAGTGAGGACCTATTATATCAAGATAGGTTGTGAAGTGGTCCTTTAACCATGTTAGATTAATTGAAAACACTGTCCTTGGTTCTGGTGACTGATTGTTCTGCCCTGGCAAATGCGTCCTAGCAAGACTTAGACAGACGGATAACAAAATGAAGGTCCAGTCAACCGTTTTCCTCAAAGTATGGCTTTACTGGGAGGTTCTTCATTAAATTGTAAAACTGTAACACATAAACAGAAAATACATACAGTGCCTTCGGAAAGTATTCACACCCCTTCACTTTTACCACATTTTGTTTTGTTACAGCCTCATTTCAAAATGGATTAAATTTGTTTTTTTCCTCATCAATCTACACACAATACCCCATAATGATGAAGTGAAAAAGGTTTTCTCAAATATTTTGTTAATTTATAAAAAATAAGAAGCTGGAAAAACACACAAGTATTCACACTCTTGACTTAGTACTAAGTTGAGGCACCTTTGGCAGCAATTACAGCCTTAAGACTTTTTGGGAATGATCCTACAACCTTGGCACACTTGAATTTGGGGTATTCTCCCACTTTTTCTCTGCAGATCCTCTCAAGCTCTGTCAGGTTAGACGGGGAGCGTCGCTGAACAGCTATTTTCAGGTCCTTCCAGAGATGCTCAATGGGGTTCAAGTCTGGGCTCTGGCTGGGCCACTCAAGGACTTTCACAGAGTTGTCCTAAAACCAATCCTTCGTTATCTTAGCTGTGTGCTTGGGATCGTTGTCCTGTTGGAAGGTGAATCGTTGTCCAAGTCGGAGGTCCTGAGCGCTCTGGAGCAGGTTTTCATCCAGAATGTCTGTACACTGCTCCATTTATCTTTCCCTTTATCCTGACAAGTCTCCCAGTTCCTGCCGTTGAAAAACATCCCCACAGCATGATGCTGCCACCACCATGCTTCACCGTAGGGATGGTATTTGCCAGGTGATGTGTGGTGCTTGGTTTCCTCCAGACCGAAGCCTCTCCTCAATAAAAGGCATATGACAGCCGGGCGTCACAGCGCACTTGGAGTTTGCCAAAAGGCACCTAAACGACTCTCAGACCATTATTAATAAGATTATCTTGTCTGATTAAACCAAAATTGAGCTTTTTGGCCTGAATGACAAGCGTTACGTCTGGAGGAAACCAGGCACCACTCATCACCTGGCAAATACCATCCTTACGGTGAAGCATGGTGGTGGCAGCATCATGCTGTGGGGAGAACAAGTCTCCCGGGAACAGGGAGACTTGTCAGGATAGAGGGAAAGATGAATGGAGCAGTGTACAGAGACATCCTGGATGAAAACCTGCTCCAGAGCGCTCAGGACCTCCGACTTGGTCAACGATTCACCTTCCAACAGGACAACGATCCCAAGCACACAGCTAAGATAACGAAGGATTGGTTTTAGGACAACTCTGAGAAAGTCCTTGAGTGGCCCAGCCAGAGCCCAGACTTGAAACCCATTGAGCATCTCTGGAAGGACCTGAAAATAGCTGTTCAGCGACGCTCCCCGTCTAACCTGACAGAGCTTGAGAGGATCTGCAGAGAAAAAGTGGGAGAATACCCCAAATTCAAGTGTGCCAAGGTTGTAGGATCATTCCCAAAAAGTCTTAAGGCTGTAATTGCTGCCAAAGGTGCCTCAACTTAGTACTAAGTCAAGAGTGTGAATACTTATGTACATGTGTTTTTCCAGCTTCTTATTTTTAATAAATGAACAAAATATTTGAGAACCTTTTTCACTTCATCATTATGGGGTATTGTGTGTAGATTGATGAGGAAAAAAACGAATTTAATCCATTTTGAAATGAGGCTGTAACAAAACAAAATGTGGTCAAAGTGAAGGGGTGTGAATACTTTCCGAAGGCACTGTATCACTGACATTTTTACCATAATAAAATATAGTAAGTCATTTGGCATGAGTGGGAATAATGTAAATACAAATCCAATACTGTTCTACATTATATTTTCAAGAGTCCAGAAAAGACATCCACCATAGGTTATCATTACCAGCGCAGCAATGATTAAACAAATAGAGTAACTGTGAGATGTGGCAACATAAACAACAATAATTCTCTTCAGTGAAACTCAATAACTAATATTTTACACTCTGAAACAATCCACATGTGCACATGTGTATCACACTCACGAATAAATCTGCTCCAAGGTTGGGACGCAGAAAACAACTCTGGGACCTTGTACACATTGCTTGTATTCACACCATGGCTGCGTCCGAATTCATTCCCTATGCCCCATATAGTGCACTACTTTGGCGTTCCGCCATTTTGTTGTAGTGTCCGAATGTGTAGTGAGCATTTTTGCACCCTAACATAGTGGACTGAAGTATCCCACAATGCACCGGGAATTGTAGGGAGCATCCGATGGTCACTACAAAAACACAGCGAAGCAAACTGCCCCATAATGCATTGCTCAAGCTCGCTCTTGAGCGCACATGCACGCGTTTGCGCACGTGCGCTGCTTCTGCATGCATGCGCTCATTGCGCTCCAACTCAGAAGAGGCAGAAGTTGAACCAGCGAAAGAACTCAACACAAATGTACTTTATAAACTTTCGTTTTCCCTTCCCTGGCGGATCTCGAAGCTACAGATCTCGAGACAAATGATCTGTGCATTTATTTGAAATTGTTTTATTTTATTTATAAATTACTCATTTGCAATAGTATTACTGATCCATTGTATCACCCAGGCCCAGCGCATGACGTTAGGAGAGGAATCAGTTGCTTGCTGTAGAATATATTTGTGAGATTCTTTATCACAAACGTAGGCTAAATACATGCATGTGAGACACATTAATTGTGTCCGAACATATGTTTTATTAATATTCATTAATTCCTGCCATGAAAAAATATGCTATCTAACATTATTTCATTGAATTGCGATAAATACATTAAAACTTCATTATGTATGCAGTCATTTATTGGACTGCTGTTTCTGTTAACACCAAACGTCCGTATTATTATTGTGAGCAGAGCTTGTAGATCGGCTACTTTTGGTAATTCTTTACCAAAAGTAGGCCTACCCGATACAAGCTCACAACACGGACACGTTGCTTATAGATCTACTAACCTAATGGGGATTTCATGCAAATAAAATGTACATGAACCCGCGGACCTACAGCGCCCTCTACCGATATTGACGTCAGAGTCGGTGCTCCCCATACAGGGAGTATTGTCCGAAATCATCACTATAGAGTCCACTAGAGTCTGGATCCCCGTATGGGGGGTAGGGAGTAGGGAACAACCCTAGCAATTCGGATGCAGCCCATGACTCAGAAGTTAATGGAGGATAAACAGGAAGTAAACGTGTCACCTCTAGTGCAGTGAGGTCTATGAGGGAGGTATTTGTGAGTGACTGACTGCCATCTATTGACAGGATTTGGAACTGCAGTAACAGCGTCAATAATATCAACGCCCTTAATAATCACAATAATCCATTGACAAGCATTATTGTGTACATATTATGTACACAATAATGCTTGTCAATGGATTATTGCACCAAACACTAGAATGATTTAAACATAATACATATTTCGTCCCTTTGTCTGTTTCTCCTTGATATTGTCCTAATACGTATGGAGCTGTGTTTTTTTTTTCTTTTCAATTTCTGTTCAATGATTTTATTTTATTTCCCCCAAAAAAGGATGTTGTCAATTATGAATCTAAGATGGTTTAAATAAAAAGTGTCTGATAACAGTAATATAGGCTAAAATGTGTAATTTACCTAGCACATTATGTAGACAGCAGTTAGTTTACTTATAGTATCACTGTACAGATTATACTCTTGGCTCTTAGAAATAGTAATTGATGATCAAAAGTCAATTTGTATTTATGAGGTTTCTAGTTTACTGTAAATTGCTCTGGATTAAGTGTCCTAAATGTCTCAATTTGAAAATTGCTGAATCAAGAAGTCTGGGTTTCTATTTTATGCCTGAGTAAATGTTAAAATGACCCCTAGCAGCATGTTTTTTTGATTGCTTTAAAAGTCTAACCTGCTCTTTTCCTTATGTTTACCCAGCTTTACAAAAAGAGAAAAGAGGTGGGAGAGACATTCCTCAGCGCGGAGGACCTGATCCACCTTAAAGGAGCCGACGCCAACTTCGTCAGTGACGAATACAGCGACGAGGACAAGACGTCATTCAAAGCCATCAAGCCCAAGTGGCGCTCTACACGTCTGACAGCAATCATGCAGCGGTGTCAGGAAAAGCTTGAGTCCAACAGAAGGCATGGCGTAGAGCCCAAAGAGACGCGCCACCGCATACAATCTGGAGCCTTCACGCTCAGATCCCCCCCTTCTGCAGAGAGCAAAAAGCTCTATATAAAGGAAGCCCAGCAGGAGGGTGAAGAGGAAGAGACTGTAGGAGGAGGGAGTGACAGAGAGAGTGACAGAGAGAGTGACAGAGAGAGTGACAACAGAGAGAGTGACAACAGAGTGAGTGACAACAGAGTGAGTGACAACAGAGAGAGTGACAGAGTGAGTGGCATAGTGAGTGACACTGACTGAGTGTGTGTGTGTGTGTGTGTGTGTGTGTGTGTGTGTGTGTGTGTGTGTGTGTGTGTGTGTGTGTGTGTGTGTGTGAGCCCTATATATCTTGCGCCACCGCTTATCCCTAAACTTATTTGCCATTTTTAACTATTTTAAAATAGTACAAATAGCCCATCTACTGACAAGCTAACAACGTGTAGATGTAGCTAGTTGAACTATTTTAAAATGTTTTAAGATAGTAAAAAATGGCAAATAAGTTTAGGGATAAGGGGTAAGTTGCGCAAGATGGAGCCCACAGTGTCTGAGTGAGGTTTCCCCTCCTGCACTCCATGCCCTCCCTGACTTGTGTGTGTGTGACTGACTGTTGACCTTGTTCAGGAGAGACTTTGTTGTTTGTTTTATTTTGACCAAAAACCTGTATCGATCACACCCTGTCGTTTTTATTGTTTTATTCAGCTACTCGGGGACCCATCCTGTCGTTTTATTGTTTTGTTTATGTGAAAAAAGGATGTTCAGTTTGACCCACCAGTTTGGGCTTATAGAGTAATGTCTTGCAGAGAAACGGCGAGTTGAGAAAACAGGCTTGGAAGGTTCACTTCTGTGGATTCTAACATTACACCTAGTTACATGTTAAAGCATTTATTTCATATTTACATATCTTCTGTGGACTCTAACATTACACCTAGTTACATGTTTAAGCATTTATTTCATATTGGCATGTCTTCTGTGGATTCTAACATTGCACCTAGCTACGTGTTTAAGCATGTCACATGTGCATGTGGATGATAATTAAAAAAAAACTTTCTCCTGACCTGACCAATTAGTTGTGAGCCTTTTTTGATGATATGTGGTGTACAGGAAAAAAGGAGCTGTACTGGGCCTAGTATCAAGTTTTGGGTATACTGATCAATTTGTGTGTGTGTGTGTGTGTGTGTGTGTGTGTGTGTGTGTGTGTGTGTGTGTGTGTGGTCATATTCTGACACAGGATACAATTAGTGTTTGGACTTGGGACATGGTTACAGGTCATATTCAGATCATATTCTGACACAAGATACAACTAGTGTTTGGACTTGGGACATGGTTACAGGTCATATTCAGATCATATTCTGACACAAGATACAACTAGTGTTTGGACTTGGGACATGGTTACAGGTCATATTCAGATCATATTCTGACACAAGATACAACTAGTGTTTGGACTTGGGACATGGTTACAGGTCATATTCAGATCATATTCTGACACAAGATACAACTAGTGTTTGGACTTGGGACATGGTTACAGGTCATATTCAGATCATATTCTGACACAAGATACAACTAGTGTTTGGACTTGGGACATGGTTACAGGTCATATTCAGATCATATTCTGACACAAGATACAACTAGTGTTTGGACTTGGGACATGGTTTCAGATCATATTCTGACACAAGATACAACTAGTGTTTGGACTTGGGACATGGTTACAGGTCATATCCGGACAAAAATGCGCCTGGTGTTAGGACTTGAAATATGGATAGTGGACATATCTTGACATTGCATATGACATGTATATTGGATCCAATTTACTCCAAATTCTACAAGAATAAAGTGGTCCCAATCCTGAGTTTGAATATTCTCCGAACATGAAATCTATTATGTCAAGAATCTGGAGAGTATCCATATGGATATCACCAGATTTGAATCATATCTGGTAATATTCGGGCAACGGATTCTAGGGATTCTTGCTCTTTTCGCCCAGTGCCCTTAAACTGTGTTTGGTCATGGCATTTTCTTGCGCAGCTCAAATCTCATATAGTTATTTTCAAACACTAAACACAAGAAGGTCTACATACTGCTGCCTTTCTTTAAGATGAAAAGGGGTAATTAAAATATTCACCTATATAGATAATAGACCGATATATTAGGGAGAGACAGCGAAATCCCAGAACGACGGACGACGAATGTCGGGGCTTTTCTTTTTACGTCACAACGTATTTTGAAGAATACGTCGCAACGTAAATAAGAATTCGTCGCAGCGTTAAGAATACATCGTGGCGTGAGGACTCGTCGCGGCAGAACGGGACTCGTCGGGGCTATAGCTACCCGTTTGTGACGCCCGCACGTGCTCGATAATGTAATAGGTTGCCGGTGGTATTTGCCGGTGGTCCCCGTGGACCCTTGGGGATCACGGGGGTCCACGGGCTGCCTTCATTAGTGTGGTTGCCCCAAAAGGGGCAACCAGACTCTAGTAATTGTAACACTTTATTATTATTGTGGGCTCGCCACAGCGAGCACACAATAGTTCTTGTCAGTTTATATTTATTCTTCTTTATTCCACCCTTTTTTTTGCGACCTTATAACTTCCACATACTTTACACTAGAAATTTAGTTCAAACTTCAAACTGTTCAGCTCTTTGCAGTGATGTGTGCTTGTTTTTTTCTTTTTACAAAGTTTTATACTTTTTATACTTTTTAACTTTTTAACTTTTTTTTACTTTCTTTATAGTGAGAGTCGATGGAAGAAAGGTCCCATTTTTCACAGTTAACTTTTTTGAGCTCTTATTACTCCGTCATACTTTCACTTTGAAACTTCATTCAAACTTTATAATGTTCATCTATCTTTGAACTTTAATTGGTGAAAAAGTTGTTTTGAAAAAGTTTATACTTTTTAAAATATTTAACTTTATTTATAGTTTTTTCCTCCCATTGACAATGTATGGGATTGATCTCTAAATCAACCTCACTTTTGCAGCCTCATTACTCTGGCATACTTTGTCGTAGAAACGTGATTTAAACTTTAGAAAGCTCACACGACTCTGGACTTTTTCGTGGTTCAAACCGTATTCGAATACGTTAAACGTTTTTTCCGAAATCGCAGTTCAATCACAGGCCGTTTCGCCTAATTAGTGCCAAGTTAGAGTGCAGGGCTTCTTTCACTAGAGTGCGTGAACAGAAAATCTTTCCTTGAAAATTTACCAAACAAATTGCCGTCCCGGCCAAAATATTCACTTTACACGCATGTTCTTTGGTCATTTTGTAGCCACACATGTCCTCTTTCACACAATGTGACCACCAAAACACAGAGACATACAGAATGTGAACTACGGCCTTTTAAGTGACACAAATACAGTCAATCTGCTCATTGACCTCCATAGTAAAATCCTTACGAGGAAATTATCGCGATGACAATTCTTAACTCGCTCTTATAACCACATTTTCGATCGTACCAACACCACAATCGCACATGGTGTACCTCGATATCTCAGGCCACTCACAGCGAAAAAAATATTTGCATTCGACTTTTACTTTTTGCGATAGAGCAATTTGTTCGGGCATAGTTTCCCCCCATTCAGAACCATTGTAAAATAAGAGATCAAGTTGCGTCATAGTGTTTGTCATAGTGTTTGTCTTTTACACTTCCACAGCTGAGACATATAAGGGCTTAATTACAGGGCTGAAATTAAAGTTACAAGATCTCAATGAGTTGCTCTGCGATACCTTGTGGGCTTGTAGGTCTGCTATTTGTGCAATTGGATGGCCTTTACACAGATAGATCAGATAGAGATGAAAAAGTATTTTCAAAAAAGTATTCTCAAAAAAGTATTTTCAAAAAAGTATTTTCAAAAAAGTATTTTCAAAAAAGTATTTTCAAAAAAGTATTTTCAAAAAATATTTAAAAAAAAAAAAAAAAAAAAATTAAAAAAAAAAAAATTAAAAAAATTAAAAAAAATTAATTTTAAAGATAGGCCTACATGCTATTTGAACCTTCTTTTTACATGTAAAAGTATGCTATTTCTGTTTAGCTCATGAATGCTTTTATATGTATACTCCTGTATACTGGATACTGTATACTGGATTGACTCTTTTTTTTCTTCTTTACCTTTTCTTAATTCATCAAGAATACATTGTAAAGCATTATTCATACATTACAAATCATTAGTAGACAGTAATACTTTACTTACTTTATTCTGCCACTTTTTGGGCATCGTACTACTTCCACATACTTTATTCCGCTTTATGCAGTTATTTATGCTTATTCTTTTTACCAATTTTTATACATTCTTTTTTAAACTTTTCTTTCAGCTTTAATACATTTTCTACTGTACATTATATACATTGCGTCTTTTGGCGAGCCCACGCAGTTTCTGCAGGGAACTGCTTTCTAGTTATTCGTAGTGTTATTCCACTGGAGTAGTCTTTTTTTTGTCGCTTTATACCTCCCACACTGTACGCTGTACGCACTTGAGCCATATGTCAAATTCACCGGAAAAATCGGGAATCGTGTGCTTGTATTTTGTTAAGAGAAATGTTGTATAGTTTAATTGATATGAATTTATTAGTGAATTAAATTTCCCCATTGACATGAATGGGAAAAGGCAAAAAATCACATTCAAGTATTTTTTCCTCGGAGACTGTAATCACTATAGTTACAAAACTTTTAGGGATATTTCTTAATTATGACTAAAATTAATTAAAATTATAATTTTATAGGTCATGGTGGCGCTATAACAGCCCACTTTACCTTTTGGCTTATAACTCTTGAACCGTAGGTCGTAAAATAAAAATTATTTTTTCCCTGGATTCCTTGGGTCATGACGCATCTCCCCATATAGGCCACGCCCATCCGCCATGATAGATTTTCCACCATTTTGAATTTTATCCAAAACACACTTTTTGCTTTTCCTCCTACAGATTTTGTCCAAATCTCACAGAAATCGGCACACATGATCTCTGGACCTATCCGATTAAAACACCAACTGCAGAATTTTGGTAGTGCGTATCGTTCGGCCGTAATCGTCGTCCGAAGTTAGTAGAAGGGGCCTATATCACAAAAGATGCCATAAATCAAGAACGGAATGTCCAATCCATCCCAAATTTGAATCACATGTCCGGGGTGGTTCAATCGACCAAGTTCTAAAAGCAATGCGGACGTCTCTGTCGTTTATAACAAACCAAGCCATTTGAAAATCGGTTGCAGATTGAGAAAGCTATGGTTATCAAAAACTACATCTAAGATGGCCGCCACGCATACGACGTCGCCGTCCATTGGCCAGAAGCAAGTCCTGGTTCAGCTATCTGGTGACGTAAGCTGCTTTCCTATTGGCCGAATTGGTATGGTGTGATCTTTGAAGCCTCTTCGTCCCACTTCTCTCTAAACACAGAACTGTACTGTACTGTATTCTGAGCGAAGTTTACTGAATTGTTTTATCTACTCCGGTATTATTGTTTTGGTGTTTCTCGTGTGCTTTTGTCTTTTTTGTATTTGTATCGTATCTACTCGGTATTAGTAGTAGGCCTATTGCTATTGTTTGTTTCCCTGCTTTTCCCTTTTTTTTGTGTGTTCCCCCCGTTTACAGGACAAGATTTGCAGGTATGGTAAACTCCATTCTAGCCATGTAATGGTATTCCATTCATATATTTTTTATTGTAAACGAACACGGCTTCTCGGCTTCTCCATGCATTAGCATCACTAGGCTAATTCATTAGCTTACTTCTACACAATGTGCTTACTTTACACTTACTTGACACAATGTGTGGACGTAATTGTTGAGATATTGGCTCTAAACTACCGATCGACACGACTCGCGTTATTCTTACAGTAAATACCAGCCAACGTACATTCAAAATGAACTTAATATTCAAGCAGGCTAAGGATAATCAGAAGGATTGATCGGCCCCGTCTATAGACTGAAAACCATCGTATGTGGTGGTATCAGGCGTGAGGCTTAATGAAAATAATAACAATAGCATCAACAATGCTAAAAGCATTTTTTGATGAATTGAACAATGTGGACCCTGTTGTAAACAAGTGTAATGCTTAATTGGGTCGTCCACTCACAGTTGACAGTCTTTGTATTGAGTTTGTGCTTAAAATGTACTGTAAATTCTACAAACTGTTAATAAATATTTCAATCAATCAATCAAAAACATATCCCGTGAGATTATGTCAGGGACATGAAGGGCGTTACGTGGCCATCTACAGGCGGAGAAAGGGTACTGCCCGTGGAAGAATTCCTTGGCGTAATGGTCTAGGCACCTGACTGGTAATCCAGTCGCAGTGCCGCGGGGTTGACTCCCGAGCCATGCACTTTCAAAAGATGCAAAGCTACAAATATGCTGTGTGTTTTTGTCCCCTCTTGAGAACAGATATATTATTAGTGTGGTTGCCCAACCAGACTCTTGTAATTGTAACACTTTATTATAGAATAGTTTGGAATATAACGTTTTATATTAAACACTATGTGGGAACTGCACAGTACGGAGCACTCATATAGTGTCCCTGGTACTAAATTACAACTAAATTACTGTCCATAATTACAGGTGTGGACATCCCATTTCCGTTGGAAGTAGCCGTCACGTCACCACAGGTTGTGGTGACCTGACTGGTCCGTCACTGCCTCTAGGTATGTCACTCAAACAATGTTATGTAATGTTAGCTAGGACCAAATGGAAATGCACCCTTATGGGTCCATTTGTACACATAAGGGTCTGTTTGGTTCCTGTCTATGCTGCCACTGTGCGCTTGTAGATCGGCTATTTTTGGCTATTCTTGAATGCTTGGGTACCATTAACATCCTATGGTAGTCAAATGTCAAACTTTCCTTTTGCTTTAAGTAGCATGTAACATGTCAGACTAGGGGGTTTTCATGATTCTGAATACATCAATCAAGGATTGGTAATAAACGGTCACTTCACTTGCCTAAAGATATTTTTTCCTTGACAATTCACAGCTGCTGACAGACATCTAGAGATTGACCGTGGACCCGTCCCTTCCCATCCTGGTCTACTGTCTGTAGTGTTCCCACACTCAGGTTTGTTTTTGTCACATTGTTTTAACATTTGAGTCCTGACGTATACACAACACGCATGGATGAACGGCAACTCTATATTGACCAGATGGATGTCAAAATGAGCAGATCTACAAGCTCACAACCTGTCGCAGGCTTGCAGATCTGCACATTTTGACCTGTACAAAAGCTGACCCCCCCCCCCCTTAAAAGCACATATTCAATCTGAGCGAATATACTGTACTGTATATTCAAAGACTTGCGACACATTTTTCTAAAATAGCACCATGTACAAGCTCGTAGTGCGGCTTCGGTGCCGCGCTATGAGCTTGTAGATCTGCTATTTTCCAACAGCTAAAGTAGAACTGAGCTTGTAGATCTGCTATGTTTCAACAGCTAGTATTGTAGTGTAAGCACACAGTCACTGGTTACTTAGACGTCAAAATGAGCAGATCTACAAGCTCTCAACCTGTCGCAGGCTTGCAGATCTGCACATTTTGATCTGTACAAAAGCTGATCATAAGGCAGAAGCATGGGGAGAGTATGTTTTGCCGTCTGTCCATGTGTCCTTGTGCGTGACATGACAAAACACAGTGCTGATTTAGGCCATGTTATCTGCATGGTGTTGGTCTACTGACAGTGAAAACTTAACAATGGTTTCAACACATCTTTTTAGCTTCAGTATGTTGACAAGCTTTATTCATTTATAAGCTGTATTCATAATGGGGATTTAAAAGCACACATGAGGACTAACACAGGGGAAAGCCCTTTACATGTACAGTGTGTGGCAAATAATGTAGTCAAAAAGCTGATCTAAAACGACATATGATCACTCACACAGGGAAAAAGCCCTTTACATGTACAGTTTGTGGCACATGCTTTAGTCAAAAGGGTAGTCTAAAAACACATGATTACTCACACTGGGGAAAAGCTCTTTACATGTACAGTTTGTGGCAAGGGCTGTATTCATAATGGGGATTTAAAAGCACACATGAGGACTCACACAGGGGGAAAGCCCTTTACATGTACAGTGTGTGGCAAATAATGTAGTTAAAAGGTAGAGTCCCGAGGGTATGCCCAACTCATTAAGGAGCCAACCACAGACAAGAACACGCTGTTGGATCACATGTACATCGACCACAGCGATGTCTCCAGTCTGGAGTGCTACGTACATACTATAGCTACCACAATCCTGTGTATTGCGTATTATCCTCCGAACATGACTAGTGTAGTGCAGGAAAACGCTTTGAGTTGGTCTTAAACTTGTTACTTACTTACTTATCCCCATTACGCCGGCTGGCGCATAGGGCAGCAACAATGTTCCTCCACTTGTATCTGTCTTTGGCCATCTTCTCTATGGTCCCTAGCTCTGATACTGTTGTCATTTTAGGCTTGCCTTTCGTTGTATTTCCTTCTGGGGTCCAGTGTAATGTGACTCTTGGTATTGCGTTGATGTCCATTCTGAGCACATGGCCAGGTCCACCTGTGATTATTGATTATACGGTGCATGTTGTCTTATTGGGTGACGTTGAGGAGGTTTTCGTTTGAGATGGTTTTGGGCCAGAATATGTGCAGGATCTTTCGCAGGCATGATGCGTGGAAGTTGGATAGTTTGTGGATGTCATTTTCTGTTTTCCATCATTCTTGGCGGGCTAGGGTACTAATTTAAACCTTCGTGTTCCATGTTTGTGGCGGGCCTCGTGTTAAGTTTGTTCTGACCTTGTGATGTTAAATGTCATAGCAATACAAATTTGATTATAATTCATATTATGCCCTTGTTTTGTTTCTAACACTTGCAGGTCTACATGTTTGTCGCTCTGGATCAAGAGAGTGCTAAATGCCAAAATTATAGTCTAGTCCTATGGAAAACGCTTTGGGTTGGTTTTAAATGTATATTATACATACACTTAACTGTAAACGTGTACATCACCTAAAGATGGTGGACGCCAGAGATGACACAGGTTAGTAGGATGAACTTCCATGTTTGTCTTCGACGGTGGCAGGCTCTGGTGCCATCAAGCAAAGGTCATATCAAACCAGTTCTTCATGCACTTATTGGTACAAATCCTGATATGACCTACTCCCCTTGAAAAACAACCAACTCATTGCTTTCCTTGAATGTTCTATACTACAATTTAAGCATTAAGCAGACTCTTAATCCAGAGTAATTTACACTAAGCAAAAACAAAGCATGGCATGGCATACATCACAAATATAAAAGTAGTTATCAAGAACATGTGTAAGCTAAGGACGTAACAGTGGAGTATCTATATCATGAAACAATATATGTAAGTTTAATGTTTGCACCACAATGAGCCACTCTAATTGTTTTACCTTAAGTGCAGTGTTTTGTGTGTGTGTGTGTGTGTGTGTGTGTGTACCTGTACCATACTGCAGGTGTGTGTGTGTACCTGTACCATACTGCAGGTGTGTGTGTGTACCTGTACCATACTGCAGGTGTGTGTGTGTGTGTACCTGTAGCATACTTGAGTTTAATGTATTAACCCCCTAGTGGCCATTGACGTTATTTGCGTGTTAAATCAACAAATCCCTCGTGGCCATTGATGTTATTGACGTAGTAGACGTACTGCCCTGTCAGTATGTCTTATTATAACAAAATAACGGATTTTTTTATTTTATGTAATCTACCAAAAACCGGCCGAAACCCGTGCGATCGTGCACTATCGTGCACACGCGCCGTCTCTATGTGATCCGCGGCAAAAAATGTGATATTTTGGGATGTTCCTGGCCGTTTTTAAGCTTGATTTGACTAAGTTATGAAAAAGCTAATGTTAGCTTAGCACTCTGGACAGCCAAGCTATAAGCTAGGGGTCAAATTAGCTTCCTTTGTTTACCTCGTTTGACAGGAAGTGATTTAGCCAGATTTAACACTTTTGTCAAAATCAGAATAATGGAACGTTCCTGCCATCTGGTGGCACTTCTGGGTATTAATTTGAAATTGAAAGTAAAACGTCATGTATTGTATTTAGATCGCTGATCCCTCTTATTGCATTAAAATGACGAATTAAGAAATGGGGCATTGGCCAGATTTGGCGACTTTTTGAATGACATTGTGGTCATATCGCACATTATTCTATTGTCATTCAAAAAGTCGCCAGATCTGGCCCAATGCACAATAAGATGTTATTAAATCTAGCAATAAGTGGGTTAATACCTGTACGCTATAGACATTTTTATAAAGACATTTAAAAGAAATTTACTAAAACTGGACTAAATCCTTTTAGGTTTTCCTCGACTAAAATTACTAAAACAGACTAAAACCCTTAGGAGTTTTCGCAGACTAAAACTATCAACGATAGATATGACTAAGGTGAGGATATCCAATGTAATAAGGGGTGTCAGTGTTATGGTTAAAGATGATGATCTCAGTTTTATACTATACATACTATACTATGTTATATATTATACTATACATGTGTACTTTAAAGTGCTACTACTGTATTGTATGTATTGTGTTGTATGCTTGTATTGTATGCTTTCAATAAATCAATCGATCAATACTGTAATGTTGTTTTTGACCCTGTGATGTTAAATGTGCTATATCAATAAATATTTGACTTGAGAGTATAGTTCATATTATGGCCTTGTTTTGTGTTTAACACTTTTGCTTTTCAGGTGTAGATAGTAAACAATGCATTTAAATTTATGTGATGAATCGTTTACATTTGTTAGAAAACTAACACTTCTTTCTCTGTTTTTCAGAAGCTGTTGAGTGATTCTGCAGTGCTGACAGATTTTTGAATTTTTTTGCCTTTAACCTTTTATACTTTTCAGGATTTTTTTATTGTTAATTGCATTCCATTTAGGTTGCAGCTCATGAACCTGTAGTAGTCAATTTGTTATACGCTCCCATAATATTGGCCATCTCTGAATGTAATAACAAACACACACACTAACATAAAATTATTTTCTCTAACAAATACTTAACACCATTTTGCATTGTATACTGCTTGTTCATGAGCCACTACCTTCTATTTGCATGTTCATGTCATGATGTTTTTACTCCCCATTTGTTTTTAGGGCTTTATTGGACTAGTAATTTGAGATTTATAATCATAACATGGTTAAAATAATTCTAAACTTTAAATAATTTATTCATAAAATAATGGGTTAACAGAATACCTAATTATTTCTTTCAAAAAATCCTATTTGGAAATTATAGACAAATAAATTACCTTTAAATAGGCTGAAGTGCTAAATTATACTAATACATTTTCTCAATATAGTTACAACTATAGTTTTTACCTATCATTCAGAAAGTTAGATTTATTAGCTTGTTTGTAGAATATATTTTCCAGGAGCATGCTTGATCGCCTTTTTTAACAAAGGGGTCGGTGCAAGAATGTTTCCCTGTGCACTCCTAAATTGGCTGAAATAGGAGGCAGGTTTTTTGCTTCACTCTGGAAAATGTTTAATTTAGTAAATGTTAAAATATAACTTTGGATAATAGTAGTAATATTAACCATTATAACGTCAATAACATAATATATTGATAATAAAACAAACTGTTTAATGGCATAATACTTACCATTATATATAACTATAATTTGCCTAATACTATATAAAGTAGTGTTTCTTTCATTAAAGTTACAAATAATACATTCTTGTTAATAAATAGCTTAAACTATAACGGCTGTGCTTGTAGTCAAATAAATAGCCTTAAGTGCTGAATTATGCTAATACATTTTCTCAATATAGTTGCAACCCTATAGTTTTTACCTATCTTTAAGAAAGTTAAATGTATTAGCTTGTTTGTAGAATATATTTTCCAGGAGCATGCTTGATCGCCTTTTTTAACAAAGGGGTCGGTGCAAGAATTTTTCCCTGTGCACTCCTAAATTGGCTGAAATAGGAGGCAGGTTTTTTGCTTCACTCTGGAAAATGTTTAATTTAGTAAATGTTAAAATATAACTTTGGATACTAGTAGTAATATTAACCATTATAACGTCAATAACCTAATATATTGATGATAAAACAAACGGTTTAATGGCATAATACTTACCATTATATACAACTATAATTTGCCTAATAATATATAAAGTAGTGTTTCTTTTGTCGTATCTGGACTCGATAATTCTGTACTATAGCATGCTATAATCAACTCTAAGTTGATTGTCTAGTCTGTCTGTCTGCAAGTTTAAAGGCAATCACGCATAGTCAAGTACCTTGGCTGGTCAGGTGTGACAGGAATTAGCATGCTCTATTGTTTCCACCAAGAGGCCAGTCTCATACGTCACTCTATCTGCATCTCAAAGACATTCGTATGTAAAAATACCGTCTGTCCTGCCAGGAACACCTCTGTTGTAGACCACATATATATGGCTGTAAATAGAATGTTGAGTGAAGCTTGTGGGGGCAGCCTGCCCGGACGGTCAGCTCTAGGGCTCCGCGGCTCAACTCAAGGGCCGCGGAAAGCCCTCTGTCTTTGTCTGACTTACTGCAAATAAATACATCGATGGATCTTTAGTTCACCTCTCTCTGCTTGTTTCCTTTCATCCGACCGCCTGAGACTTTGATGCAGACTCTTCGTCCTTATTTTGTCTATTTTAGTCAAGTTAGATAGTGTACTTGAAGTAGGAATATTTACTTCAGTTGGAGCCTGAAACAAACTGCTTTTGGGATGGTTTTCCATTCCAGGTAAAACGAACAATGGACCAGTGGACAATTTGGACAATTTGGCGTTGGGTTGAATTTTATTTTTTCGGCGGACGGCGGGCGGCGGAACAAAGGGATGCGGGGACCAACGGCACGTGCGGGGCTCTCCAGACACGCCATGCAGCAGCGGGACAAAGCGCCTCTACAGCGCAACGACGGGCGACCTGCGGATCTCCACATCTCGGCGGGAAGCGGCGGCGATCCGACCGGGGAAGGCGACACTACAAGCGGCGAGCGGATGCGTCTCTTCACGGCAAGCAAACAGCGGCGAGGAGGGAGGCGTTCTACAAGGCCTTCAACGAGTGAGTCTTCCACCGAGGGGGGTCTCCGACCAAGCGGCGACCGAGTGCTTTCGTCACGGCGTGCGGCGAGAGGACGGCACATCAGCGGTCGAGAGCGGCGACCACGTTTTTCATTCATTCTTCAAACAGAGCGGATCTGCAAGCTCACGTGTTGCGTAGCTACACAGAGTTCATATTTTTCTTTCCAGTCATTGTGTGATATTTCATTTTCACATAGTGTCTGGAAGGGGGGAGTGTGACTGTGTGTTGGATGGGACGAAGGACAATGGACACACACGTGAGTGGCAGTGCGCGGACAAAACATTGCAACAAGGTTTCTTCATAACATGATGCAGTTCTCAGTTTGACCACGAATGCCTTCAGGTACGTCACATGTGTAAAAGGGGAATTATATTTGAGAGGATTTAAAATACAGTATGGACAGTTTCTGTGTCGGAAATGTGGGCTAAAGTAACCAGAGCGAAAATGGTGGTCAGAATAGTTAAATCTATTAACCTTACTCGGTCTGTAGGCCTAGTATGGGGCTAAAAGTAACTGTGGTGAAAAAGTAGCAGGATATTGGGTTATCGCTTCATCTTGGAGCAGTGACTGTGTTTTTACGGTAGATTGACTTTTTCTCAAACGAATAATAGATATTAAACAAGTTAAGAGACAATGTTTTGCGACACTAAAAGAGTTCATTTATAACAGATGGAAGAGTTTCAACAATCTATCTGTATTCAAAACGTTTGTGTAATGTAAGTTTATTCAACATATATGTATAGGCATGTGTTGATATGTGTTTTGTCGAAGTTTAAATTAGTTAAAAAAGTTGATTAAAGAGCCTATGGGCCTTGGAAATGATTAAATAATGTTTAGCTTTACTAAAACAATTGTATGTGGCTGTGTCAGACGGACGGGAGCGGTCCTCCCACTTACGCGTCAGTACGTAATTCGTCTTGGTATTAATAGAGCTAATTATTGTTTTCTCGTATGAAATTTAGTGTGCGAATAATATTCAACTGAAAAGGCAGTTAGGTGCCGCGACGTGCGAGGTTTTGCTGTTAATATCGAGATAATTTAGCCTGTAAAGGTGAGATAAGTTAACAGTAGCAGCGTAGGTCGATTCGTCATTTACCAGGCCTTAAAGGGGTACGGAATAGTGAAGTTGCGGCGTGCTGTTATCAAAATCGAGGCTTTCGTCAACGGGACCAATTTCAAAATATATACGGGATTATTAAGCGTGTCTGAAAAAAAAACTTGTGTGTTTAAAAATGGAAACACAGGGTAAGACAAAGTTGTGGTGTGTTTAAATGTCAGTTAATTGTGAAGTGCAAATGTCAATTTTCATATATGCATGATGCCTGGAATTATTTTTTGGGAACTTTTAAAGTGGAACGTTCTGTTGTTTCTTTCCTAATGTTTAGTATAGTACATGTGATTGGGTCAAGGGGGGTGTAATAGAATTATTGTTCCATATTTTTATGTGACCATCATCATGGTAATGGTCAAGGGGGGAATGTCGTATCTGGACTCGATAATTCTGTACTATAGCATGCTATAATCAACTCTAAGTTGATTGTCTAGTCTGTCTGTCTGCAAGTTTAAAGGCAATCACGCATAGTCAAGTACCTTGGCTGGTCAGGTGTGACAGGAATTAGCATGCTCTATTGTTTCCACCAAGAGGCCAGTCTCATACGTCACTCTATCTGCATCTCAAAGACATTCGTATGTAAAAATACCGTCTGTCCTGCCAGGAACACCTCTGTTGTAGACCACATATATATGGCTGTAAATAGAATGTTGAGTGAAGCTTGTGGGGGCAGCCTGCCCGGACGGTCAGCTCTAGGGCTCCGCGGCTCAACTCAAGGGCCGCGGAAAGCCCTCTGTCTTTGTCTGACTTACTGCAAATAAATACATCGATGGATCTTTAGTTCACCTCTCTCTGCTTGTTTCCTTTCATCCGACCGCCTGAGACTTTGATGCAGACTCTTCGTCCTTATTTTGTCTATTTTAGTCAAGTTAGATAGTGTACTTGAAGTAGGAATATTTACTTCAGTTTCATTAAAGTTACAAATAATAAATTCTTGTTAATAAACAGCTTAAACTATATCTGCTGTGCTTTGTCCAGGTGGAGCGAAATTCCTTCACGACGGACGACGTACGTCGCGACGTATATTTTTCCGTCGCAACGTATATTCGAGTACGTCCTGGCGTAAATATCAATTCGTCCCGGCAGAACGGACTCGTCGCGGCTATATCTACCCGTTTGCGACCTAATAGGTTGACTATTATTTTACGTCGCGCCAGAACGGGACTCGTCGCAGCTATATCTACCCGTTGTGGCGTGAGCTGGACTCGTCGCGGCAGAACGTGACTCGTCGCGACTATATCTACCCGTTTGCGACGTGCGCCTCGCCGGTCCGGTCTCCAGGCGAGCCTGCGTCCTTCATATATATTTTTTTCTGCTCTCGTTGGACTTAACTTTAAAAGTCCAATGGAACACCTCTTTGTAACGGGCCGCTGTAGCATAGTGGTCTAATCCCTCGCCTCTCTATTCTTTTTTGCTGAGGACGCTGGTTCAATTCCCGCTCGCGGCAGACCAAAATTATTATATTTTAGACAGACACACAGACAGACAGACAGACAGACTGCCTGTCTGCCTGCCTGTCTGCCTGCCTGCCTAATGTATTGTAAATAATGTATTCATTCCATACGGCTATTTTTTTTTAATATAAAAACTTTTGTCTTTCGCGCGATTCGAACCAGCGTCGTCAGCACCAAAACATTGAGAGGCGAGTGATTAAACCGCTAGACTACAGCGGCCATACGTTACAAAGAAGTGTTTCATTGGACTTATAAAGACAATAGCACCCAGCTGCAGTCTCGCAAGGGGAGGGACCGGAAGTGCTTTTATTTCCGGCTTCCACGTGCACAAGCGCACATACACGCACGCGAAATATAATGCGCGTGCACGACACGCACTTGCTGGTGCGCGCTTAAATGCCGGGTGTATATAGTACCATCTGTGCTTAAACATAATTACGTGGTCGGTTTGGAAAAGTTTGAAGTAGTTTGTTGTAGGTAATATTTTAATTGAAAGCTTATTAGTTGGTGGTATAAGTGTGCATATTTGAAGAAATGCAAATCTAACAATAATAAAATGATATGCAATAATAGGCTAGGCCTATATGGTCGATTATAACATAATGATATCAAGGCATTTAAGTAATGTAATAAGTTGCTATAACCCCGTACCCCTGTCCCACACACACCATGTCCAGACCATAGACCACAGACACACGACCATATGCATTTAATTTACTATGAAAACCTGCATTTCCCGTCAGTCAGTCAGTAAGTGTGTCATGTCACGCCTCGTGTCATGCCTCCATATATGGTCACGCCTCATGACACGTCACACCACCATATATGGCCGTTTCCATATGATATAAGATCCCGACACTGACCTCATCAAACCCTGGATAGCCATACATTGAAAAGACTGGATCATCACCTAGATCTCCATATATGGAGCTGAGGCGGCCAGCAACTCTACATCTGACCTCATAATGTAATAATCAGCTCATAATGTAATTAAAAGACGAGCACATAACTTAATAGATTTTTCTATAATGTAATAATGTGTTACATTAAGAACCTCCACATAGGCGACTCATACTGTAATAAAACTTCATAATGCAATAATGTCTTTATAATGTATGAGCTGATTATTACATATTGCATTATATTTCGCGTGCGTGTATGTGCGCTTGTGCACGTGGAAGCCGGAAATAAAATCACTTCCGGTCCCTCCCCTTGCGAGACTGCAGCTGGGTGCTATTGTCTTTATAAGTCCAATGAAACACTTCTTTGTAACGTATGGCCGCTGTAGTCTAGCGGTTTAATCACTCGCCTCTCAATGTTTTGGTGCTGACGACGCTGGTTCGAATCGCGCGAAAGACAAAAGTTTTTATATTAAAAAAAAATAGCCGTATGGAATGAATACATTATTTACAATACATTAGGCAGGCAGGCAGACAGGCAGGCAGACAGGCAGTCTGTCTGTCTGTCTGTCTGTCTGTGTGTCTGTCTAAAATATAATAATTTTGGTCTGCCGCGAGCGGGAATTGAACCAGCGTCCTCAGCAAAAAAGAATAGAGAGGCGAGGGATTAGACCACTATGCTACAGCGGCCCGTTACAAAGAGGTGTTCCATTGGACTTTTAAAGTTAAGTCCAACGAGAGCAGAAAAAAATATATATGAAGGACGCAGGCTCGCCTGGAGACCGGACCGGCGAGGCGCACGTCGCAAACGGGTAGATATAGTCGCGACGAGTCACGTTCTGCCGCGACGAGTCCAGCTCACGCCACAACGGGTAGATATAGCTGCGACGAGTCCCGTTCTGGCGCGACGTAAAATAATAGTCAACCTATTAGGTCGCAAACGGGTAGATATAGCCGCGACGAGTCCGTTCTGCCGGGACGAATTGATATTTACGCCAGGACGTACTCGAATATACGTTGCGACGGAAAAATATACGTTGCGACGTACGTCGTCCGTCGTGAAGGGATTTCGCTGTCTCTCGCTTTGTCTCTACTTATTTCTACTATGTGTTTGTGTTTTTTTTTTGCGGCTTACGCCTTTTATTGATTTTTGAAGGGACAGACAGTAGGCTGACAGGAAACGGGAGAGAGATGGGGGATGACATGCAGTAAAGGCCGTGTCGGGTCCGGGAGTCGAACCCGCGGCACACTGCGACTGGATTACCAGGGCCTGGGCATCTATATGTTTGGTAATTGATTGACTATTCAGCATCATGAAAACGCCTTAGATTGACATTTCACATGCTACTTAAAGCATGAAGACATTTTGAATGGTTTGCCTTCTATAGGTTGTTAATGGTATGGTCACATATATACATGCCAATTATGAAAATTGCATGTGCAAGTTAGCATCTGGCAGTTTCTACATGCTGGGGACTCGTCCTTAACATTTCTAATATAAATGCCAAGTAAGTGAACTATAATGTTATTTGTCTATGATTCAGGTTACTTATCTGGGCTAAACGTACTGTTCATGTAACTGTACATTACCATGACTCCTATTCACTATAATATATAATGCTTACAATTATAACAACCATATATATATATATATACACACACAAAGTGTAACGCTATACTACTTATTTTTACCATGGGTTTGAAAAGTGCATATATATGTTTGGTTATATGTATTTTGTCTTACATTTACCATGAAAACTCATCGCAATAACCTGAATCGGAAGGGTTGGTCACCACTTTCAGTGTGAGCTGAACTACATTTGGAAGAAATGCAACATCTTGTTAATGCATATACTGTATATATATATATATATATATGCCTACACATTATAAAACATAACAGACTAAAGTAGTTGTTATTTCTGGCTTCTATAATCTGTTTATTTACACACTTATCCACATAACAGTTTGATTCTTTAAAGATTCTAAGCTTGTAATTGAAGGTGTTTGCTGTGCCTGCTGGATGGACTACACTTCAGACCCTATACTGTGTGCAAGATGGTGAAGCGATCAACAATATATATGGATTTATCCATAACTCATGCCTAGTGAAGGCACACACTTCACACAAAGTAGTCAACTTTACACCATCAATAGTATTTATTTCCCGAAGATTTGATCATACAATACACAAAATAAGCATTAAATCCAGCCATTGACCAGCTTGACATGGATAGACAATGGTTCCACTTGTATTATAAGGTGAGACATTCACTAGTACAGTTACAGACAAAACAATGGTACATTTCCATGCATTCAATAATTCCATTGTTTGAAAGGAAGGATGTAAGGACGCATCTTAATACAGGAAGCAGCAGCATCTTAATGATCTCCCATCTAGAACTGGAAAAACAACATTCCTCACCTATAGGCCATCCTTGAGGTACTGGGGAGGGGTGCTAATGTCATTGTTGCAGTGGGCAGCTACTGTAACTAGCCTATTCAAAGAAGTAAGGACGCATCATTAATTTCATGCAATGTTCTATAGATGGGGAGGGGTGCTAATGTCATTGTGCTGGGTGTGGTCAAGTTGATTAAATGGGCAGCTTAGCTACTTACTATATTGCCCTCTTTGGGGGGGTGGGGAAGCACTCATGATTTAATAGCTTTTCCTTTGTGTATCTTCATGTGTGTTTTTAGATTACCAGTATGAGTAGCAAATTTACCAGTAGGCCTATGAGTAGCAAATTTTACACTGAAAGGACTTTTCCTGTGAGTCCTCATGTGTGCTTTTAAATCCCCATTATGAATACAGCCCTTGCCACAAACTGTACACATGAAGGGCTTTTCCCCAACGTGAGTGTTTTTAGACTACCCTTCTGACTAAAGCCAAGTTAATGGTATGGTCACATATATACATGCCAATTATAAAAATTGCATGTGCAAGTTAGCATCTGGCAGTTTCTACATGCTGGGGACTCGTCCTTAACATTTCTAATATAAATGCCAAGTAAGTGAACTATAATGTTATTTGTCTATGATTCAGGTTACTTATCTGGGCTAAACGTACTGTTCATGTAACTGTACATTACCATACATTCCCATGACTCCTATTCACTATAATATATAATGCTTACAATTATAACAACCATATATATATATACACACACACAAAGTGTAACGATAGAACCCTAAAATAGTTACATATGATAACTCAAACTATTATGATAACCTATAACAGTAATTGATAATATATAACGATATGATGGTGTTCCTTACAGTAAAGGTACCAACAATACATTGTGTTAATAAACAATTTAAACTATACGCTATACTACTTATTTTTACCATGGGTTTGAAAAGTGCATATATATGTTTGGTTATATGTATTTTGTCTTACATTTACCATGAAAACTCATCGCAATAACCTGAATCGGAAGGGTTGGTCACCACTTTCAGTGTGAGCTGAACTACATTTGGAAGAAATGCAACATCTTGTTAATGCATATACTGTATATATATATATATATATATATATATATATGCCTACACATTATAAAACATAACAGACTAAAGTAGTTGTTATTTCTGGCTTCTATAATCTGTTTATTTACACACTTATCCACATAACAGTTTGATTCTTTCAGACCCTATACTGTGTGCAAGATGGTGAAGCGATCAACAATATATATGGATTTATCCATAACTCATGCCTAGTGAAGGCACACACTTCACACAAAGTAGTCAACTTGACACCATCAATAGTATTTATTTCCCGAAGATTTGATCATACAATACACAAAATAAGCATTCAATCCAGCCATTGACCAGCTTGACATGGATATACAATGGTTCCACTTATATTATAAGGTGAGACATTCAATAGTACAGTTACAGACAAAACAATGGTACATTTCCATGCATTCAATAATTCCATTGTTTGAAAGGAAGGATGTAAGGACGCATCTTAATACAGGAAGCAGCAGCATCTTAATGATCTCCCATCTAGAACTGGAAAAACAACATTCCTCACCTATAGGCCATCCTTGAGGTACTGGGGAGGGGTGCTAATGTCATTGTTGCAGTGGGCAGCTACTGTAACTAGCCTATTCAAAGAAGTAAGGACGCATCATTAATTTCATGCAATGTTCTATAGATGGGGAGGGGTGCTAATGTCATTGTGCTGGGTGTGGTCAAGTTGATTAAATGGGCAGCTTAGCTACTTACTATATTGCCCTCTTTGGGGGGGTGGGGAAGCACTCATGATTTAATAGCTTTTCCTTTGTGTATCTTCATGTGTGTTTTTAGATTACCAGTATGAGTAGCAAATTTACCAGTATGAGTAGCAAATTTTTACACTGAAAGGACTTTTCCTGTGAGTCCTCATGTGTGCTTTTAAATCCCCATTATGAATACAGCCCTTGCCACAAACTGTACACATGAAGGGCTTTTCCCCAATGTGAGTGTTTTTAGACTACCCTTCTGACTAAAGCCTTTGCCACACACTGCAAGCAAATGGCCTTTCCCCTGAATGAATTATTGCATGCTTCTTCAGATTTCCCTTTAGGCTAAACATTTTGCCTACATTTCTTACCTGTGTGAATCCTTCATGGAGTGACTTTCTTTTGGTGATTTGAGGTCATGGAGCAGCTTGTTGCTCAAAGACAAACTATGTCCTCCCATGTGAAACACATCTAGTGTCGAACATTAACTAGTGATTGATAACATTTTGCAAATGTTGTCACAGTACGATGCACACTATAATGTATTCAACAATCACTATCATCAAACTGGGGAATTGTGAATCTTATATTTGCAAATGATAAAATAATGCTGTATTGATGTGGTACCATAGGGAGAAATAGTATATTATATAAACAGTATATTCTGTAAAAACAAATGTATGTAGCCTATTGGCCTGAATATAAGACTACATCCCCCCTCCCCCCCATGGAAATATCCTAAAAAACAGGGTCATATTATAATCAGGGACTACAGTTCTAATTTTCATTTCTTTCATTTCTTTGTATTGTCCATCACCTCAACCCTAAAGTGATGGATTTGATGGTCCAGCAGGTCTTTAAAGGGGCACCTTGACAGTGATACCTTTGAATAAATAAATTCAAATGTGGAATCACATTTTCTTTGTGTATAAGCTAATGTCTAGGTTTACATTCTTACGTTAAAATGTCTAGTATAGCAACAGCATGGGACAACATGATATATATGATATAACTTGCATTCAACTGCCCAAATGCTATTGAATAGATTCTAACCTGTAACCTGCACTGAACCTAACTGCAAACATCAACATTTGCCTAAGCCATTAAATGGAAAGTTTCAAGTATTAAACAGAGGAGAAACCAAACCTACACCAAGCCCCTTTGATTGATAGAATTAACAAATAGAACTAGCCCCCCCCCCCCCACCTGCTGCTTCCTGGATCCAGCCTTCAATAAACACCATATTAACTCTGGACTGAAACCAGTGGTTTTGCGTGGACTTGAACGATGCAAATTGAATCCGTAGTGTGGACTGAAGCGATGACAACCGTACTGGAGCGGTGGCCTCTGGTGTAAAGTAGGAAGAACAGGTGTCGCTTCCTCCAACACGGGTTCTACTGGTCTGTGACTGGACTCCCCCTGGCCATCTGAAAGGCAACCCTGCGAACCTGATGACATAAAAATGTGAAATATTAAAAGTAGGTTCATTGTCATAACTCATACATGTTGTGCATCTTGGTTTAGACAACTGAGGAACATGACAAAGGACAATAAAACGTTAATATGTAGTCAGACAATGCATTCAACTAACTAGTCTACCACTTTAGCTTGTGTTATTTCACTGACTTTATAGGCCTAATGAATTATAACCAGCCCTTTATATGCCTCTGAACTGAAACCAGTGGTTTTGCGTGGACTTGAACGATGCAAATTGAATCAGTAGTGTGGACTGAAGCGATGACAACCGTACTGGAGCGGTGGCCTCTGGTGTAAAGTAGGAAGAACAGGTGTCGCTTCCTCCAACACGGGTTCTACTGGTCTGTGACTGGACTCCCCCTGGCCATCTGAAAGGCAACCCTGCGAACCTGATGACATAAAAATGTGAAATATTAAAAGTAGGTTCATTATCAGAACTGTATATGTTGTTGAGCAATTTTCATAATATGTGACCATATCATTAACAGAATACAATGCATGATCAATAAAGGGGTTAACAATAAAGATATTTTTTGTTTTTGTTTTAAATCACCACTAAATCACCTAATCATAGCAACATGAGTTAGACTTTGATTTGACGATGATTTTTTTTATAGGTTGTTAATCGTATGGTCTCATAAAAATGATAAAAACAGCTCAACATAATATGCAAGTTAGCATCCAGCATTTTTTACATTATGGTGTATTCAACATGGAGTTAGCATACAGATTAGCATAACAAATGAAATCCCTAACACTCGTCTGCAAATCAATACAACCGTACAAATAGAAAGCACTGAAATTAACGATTGTTTTTTACTTAGTGTGAAACAAAACAACAACATACCTTCTCAGGGAATCTTGCCTCGACATGGAGTCGGCCGCGAATGACTTAAACACGCGTCGAAAAAGTGTTGCATGTATTACACTAGTATGCAATTGCAGTCTTGCACACGATCGTTGTGTATAAAATGATAGTTCACGTTTTATTAATTCACAGCAGGTCAACAATAGATAACGTGGCTTCCTCTCTTTCTCTCCTTTCTCTCTTTCCGGCTGTGGTCGTGACTCCATACACGGCATTCCATTGTAAACTGGCACTGCCACCTATTGGCAGGTGGTGGAAACACCTATGGGACTAATATATCACAGCCAGGTATACTGTGAACACAATACTTACTTTCTTTTACAGACATGACATGAACTTTTCAGGTAGAATTAAACAAGTATGATGCCATTATACACAAGTATAGCCAAGCACAATCCTTGTAGGTACTACACATGGTATCCAGTCCTTATAGCAAACATCCATAATATTCCTCTATGAATGAACTACAACTGTAGTTCTCCCCGGAAGTGAATAAGTACAAGGAGGATGTGATAAGCATGTTGTGACATCGCGTTAAAAATGTGACCAACCAATGACAAAGCCAAACATGAGTATTGCGCCAAATTTGAACACTCCCATTAACTTCCTCTAAATTTCCCGCATAACCGTCTACCATTCTACCGTCACTACCAGTGCACTGCAGAAACAACACAATCGCTCTTCAGAAGCCTTCGTTCATCTTAAAACGTAAGTAGACTTGATTAAACATGATGCATAACCATAGGCAATACTAAATGTTCACTCAATAAAAAAACAAAAACTTTGAGCACCAACTTTGCGACACGGATGGCTGCAATTCGAAACTGGCCTCTGTAAAATCTAAATCCCCCTCCCTGCCCCATTTCCCCTCACTGTATATGTATCTTTTCCCTTTATGATGAATTCCTGTTCTGTTCTTTAGCTACATAGAAGTGTCTATTTGTATGTCTCAAAATGTTTTGATGAATTAAACAATGTGGACCCTGTTGTAAACAAGTGTAATGCTTAATTGGGTCGTCCACTCACAGTTAACAGTCTTTGTATTGAGTTTGTGCTTAAAATGTACTGTAAATTCTACAAACTGTTAATAAATATTTCAATCAATCAATCAACACAAACATTAGCTGCCTAATGCTACATTCACATGGACAAATGAAACGATGCAAAGACTGGGGTTCTATTTACACGTTGGCTCACAGTGCATTATGTACGTGTGTGACCTGTCTATTTGGCAGCCCGTTATCACCACCTAGCGACATTATAGCATAATAGCACATTAGAGCATAACGTACGTTCTCGTGTAAAGGGTAAGAAAAAATGAGAACGCAACGGGACTTTGCCGTTTTATATGAACACCATTCTGTCATTCTGATTTGTGAAATACCCAGGTTTACTTTTGCAAATGCCACTATTTAGAAGCTGCAAAAAACATACCTAACCCGATTACACTTTACTTGGTATAGGCTAAATAAGAACCATCTAAATGATTCTAAAAAAGTGCTGGCAAAGTAACCTCAATATACTTCTATTTGCCATATACTATAGATATACCATGATGGATGCAACTCCAACAGCAACACCAACAACACAAGATGTTTGTCCAGAAAATAGTAAGTTTGGTGAAATGAAAATGTAATTATCTGCCAAAACATGAACATAAAATATACACTACAAAAAACACAGTAGTTAATGTTCATTAAAAATCAATTTAACATTTTGTGAAGAATAATTGTATATTGAATTATAGATTGACTATATTATTTTCAATAACTTTATGTCTCTTTTCTTAACAGAACAATCTGTTTGGATCATCGGTTCGAGTTTAGTGGCCAGAGCTCAGCCAAGGGCCCAGGAGATATTTGGCAACAATTTGGGCCTGGCTGAATTCCAGATAAAGTGGATGGGGAAAGGAGGAATGATCTGGAGGGATGTTGTTCCAACAATCAAAAAACAACTACTGACAGAACACCCTCCACAAATCCTCATAGTCCACGCAGGAGCGAATGACCTAGGGAAAACCCCAAAATGGGATCTGGCCCAAATAATGAAAAGGGACATTCGATACATAAAGGACACATGCCCAGCCACCAAGTTCATCTTCTCCGGCCTGGCCCCAAGAAAACAGTGGAGAGGAGGGTTGAAACCAACACAGCTCAACAAAGCCCGGATAGCTGTCAATCAGCTGATCCTGAAGTTCCTGCCAGAGGTCCATGGGGAGATCATCCTTCACAAAAATATCTCTACATTTCCCCATGATGGCCACTTCCTTCCCGACGGGGTTCATTTCACAATTAAAGGAAATTACCTCTTCATAAACAATCTGAAAATGGGACTTCAGTCCTGCATTTAAAAAATAAATGGCTATACTACAATACAAAACATTGTCTATTCTTAACACATACTTAATGTAACTTTAAGGACTAGTTTAATTTAGTTTTACAATACAACAACAAACTCAGAACAGTAAAAACCTACAGATGTAATCTTGCACATTTTCAGTTCTTTAAATATTATAACTGCACTGTAACCTTTCATTCCTCCAGCAGTAATCTGTGACTTTAGGAAGCCTTTTCCCTTCATTCCTCCATTAGTCAACCAGCAGTGTTGCCATGTCTGCTTAATATAATTAGTTGGCCTTGTTTCTAAAGAAAAGTAATGCATAGGTCTACTGTACCAATAACTCTACACAATTAGAGAATGTTATCTTCATAGTTTGCCTGTTATCTCTCCTTTTTTAAATAGGCTACTGTATTTATTTGGCATTTTGTAGTATGAAAAAACGCCAAAAAACTGGCAGATAAATTATGCCTATGTAAATGTTCCACATGACTACAAATAAGAGCTATTTTTGTTTTCATATACCGGGTTGCTTATTTTTCGCAGAACCTAGCAGCCCTGCAACGACAGGAACTACATTATAGCTGCATTATATTGATATCAAATGTCAATCCTGTAGCTAAACAAGTACATTATCGCACTATATTACATATCGACGGGATCTGCATTAACCTATGGCAAGTACATTCCAAAGCAACTAATAAAAATGGACCATTATGTCTGAAATTAGCCTTTATCAATGCTGCCATTAATACAATGCACATACAAGTGAATTTCACAAATGCTTTATGTCAAAAAAACACCCAAATGGGTCCATTTGGTTCCATTAGTCATTGTGTGCAATTTCTATAATGTTGCCAATAGTCAAAGATTAATACATGTGCAGTTCCCACATAGTGTTTAATATAAAACGTTATTCAGAACTATTCTATAATATATCTGTTCTCAAGAGGACACAAAAACACACAGCATATTTGTAGCTTTGCATCTTTTGAAAGTGCATAGCTCGGGAGTCGAACCCATTACGTCAAGGAACACTTCCACCGGCAGTACCCTTTCTCCGCCTGTAGATGCAGCAACGTAACGCCCTCCATGTCCCTGACCCTTCTTCTGCTGAAGGAAGCAATTTCATAGATCGACTCTGACTATATTACTTCCGGTTTAACAACGTAAACATCCGGTACTAGCTTCACCCCGAGTCACACTATTAACTGTCCGGTATGCTAAGATATGATCGTAATGGTCATAATCAAACCCAAAATATCGCAATTTACGCAATGATGCAATGCACATAAAGACCGGATTGACTGCACGTCAATCACGGCAACAGAGATGGTTTGGATGTATTGATTGAATTGAAGTGTCGTCTAAGTAACACTGCCCTCGAACATTTTCAATCTTACATGAATTACACTACTAAAAAATAAATACAGTGTATATATATATATATACAATACAAACTCAGACACAAATCAATGAAACATCTGACCAATACATTTACATATTTCCCAATATTACGTCAACATGCCTATTTTAAAAACAAATTATGGTATTTGATACTGCAGAATGTACATATGTACTAAGATACCAATAATTGGACAAACAACTTCATAGTGTACACATTTTTATTAATAGTTTTCTCCTCCCGCATCCATATCCATCACTAAATAAATACAAATAGAAAAGGTTAGAATACAGCAATTAAAAATGTGCTTATGATAATAAAAAAATAATCATAAAAGTAGAAGTCTGCTAATACCTTCTTCCAAGTCCGACGAGGCCGCGTCAAGGGCACCATCATTAGGATTGTCCACGCCTAAATTGATATAAAATATATAGAATAAAAATGTGCTTATGATAATAAAAAAAAAATCATAAAAATTAGAACCTCTAATACCTTCTTCCAAGTCAGACGAGGCGTCCAGGGCACCACCATCATGATTGTCCAAGGCTAAATTGATATAAAATATATAGAATCATATCAAATGCATTTATTAAAAATTATTATTATTATTATTATGACAGTCAAATAAGCTATGACAAAAATGCTTAGCAATAACAGCAAATATAGAAGTCAGATGGTGGCATGGAATGAGTATTTTGAGAGTCTATTCTATGCTAAGGATGTAATATAGTTTACCTTCTTGCTGGAAAGATGGCTCCATG
The DNA here is from genome assembly GCF_964188405.1 of Protomyctophum parallelum. NCBI lineage: Eukaryota > Metazoa > Chordata > Actinopteri > Myctophiformes > Myctophidae > Protomyctophum > Protomyctophum parallelum. The sequence goes on along the minus strand of NC_139698.1, from coordinate 57,869,259 downwards.
TCCTCGTCCAATGCTGAAGTTTAATAATCATAAAATAGAATAGTGTTAAGGTTGATTAAAATGATTAATTAACAACTAACCTATTCTAGTAATTACAATTTAGGCATTTAGCAGACACTCTTAATCCAGAGCGATTTACATTAAGCAATAACAAAAAAAAGCATGGGAATAGACATTTATCAAGAAACATGCGTAATTAGAAATATAACTTACGAAACAGATCTGAACATGCCTGACAGGCCGTCGGCTGTCGAGCTGGCCTCCTCAACTGCCGAATGATGAAATTATTCGCATCTGAGATGCGCTTGATTTGTCCCCTGAAGAAATCCAGCTGACAGTTGAGGGCATTGTGGCCCATAATGGCAGCTGATGTTAAAGATCCCAGGTTGGAAAGGAGTTCCTCCTTTCCAACCTGGGAGTCTTTCACCTGGTGCTATACAAGAAACAAACAAAAAAAAATTAGACCGCCGGCGCCATATACAAGAGCTCTTGTATGAATGTATAGGCCTACATCTTAATACCATATAAGCGTGGTCAACAGTCTCATCAGAATTACTAACATATTTGAAAGCAACTTTTACAGGATAAATGTTTAAACTTACGACGAGCAGCTCGAATCTGTCTGCCAAAATAGCAGATTTGGCCCGCGCCGTCGGGCTTGATGGGAAACCTCCTGCAGCCATTTCAGTAATATACTTGTGACTTCAGTAAAAATCCCGGGATGAATGAATAGTGTAGGCTACACGGGATTGGCGGCAGTTCTGTTCAAACCAAACTGCAGATGGGTGGGTCAAATAATGCTATTGGTTGTTTGTGTCACATGGCACACATGCTACGACACAAGACAGGAACGACCAAAAACGTATAGCTATACCAATGCAACTTTTTCCAATCCTTAAAGGGACACTTCACCCTTTTTGCAAAAATATATATGTTAATGACGTTTAGAAGCTTTAGAACACTTTCCTGGAGATCTTTATGTGTGTAATATGTGGTTTTAGATATTTTAGATTGTAGCAGTGAGCCTGTTGTCTCTGATGTCATGGACACTGGGCTCACTTCCTTCCTGGACTACATGTTGTCTCAGTAAGACAGCTCTCCCCCTATCCACAAGGAGGAGCAGTGCACCAAAGAATTATGGGAATTGTAGTCCAGGAAGGTAGTGAGACCAGTGTCCATGACATCAGAGACAACAGGCTCACTGCTACAATCTAAAATAACTAAAACCACATATTACACACATAAATACCCCCAGGAAAGTGATCTAAAGCTTCTAAACGTCATTTAGAAGTGTCCCTTTAATCACAAACATCTATGCCGATAATATCTAACTTGTCCACGGGCAACAGATCTTTCAATGTATGGCATTGCAAATACGTTTGATAATCGCTACTCTGCGCAATATTGTTTTGGAAATGTCGCAAATTGCATTGCAATGAACGAGAGCAAATCACACTTACCCTGGGGTTGGTGACTCCGCCCTGAATACGCGTTTTCGTGTCAGTGTAATTCTTTCATGTTTAGAATGCGTATAAAATTCAAAAATTCAACTTACTTTATAATGCATTGGGCAACTTGGGCTGGAATAACATTGTGCAGTGACTTAAAATGTTGTTTACTCAATACAATATTATATTTCAATGTTGGATAACATTATGAGGTAAAACAAATAAATGCACAAGTCATTGAATTATTTCACATTAATTTAAGAAACGTCACATTGTTTTATAATATCAGTATATGCTATAGAACTATAGAGCAAATATGTTTACAATAATATGTTATGACCTATGTCGAAAGATGCCATGCCTGGCACTGACACCTATATATGCACCCCATATAAACCCTCTATAAAGCTATATGATCTGCAACCAACACACCCATATTACAACAGCATTCGATTGAAGATACAGTTCTTATATTTCACATGGAACATTTGCAAACCTGTGGTGTGAGACTGTGGACTAACACAGGGAATGTTATTTGCAAAGTAAAAATATATGCCTTCCTACAACACAATTCCCAGGACTGAAGTTTAATTCACAGAGCATCTGCTTTGACAACTTCTCTGCCAGAAGAAAGACCTTGAGTTGTTCTGTCTGGACCTCCAAACAGCTATAGGAAAAATGATCAAGTGCAAAATGGAAATATATGATCTTGTAAATGCTTAATTAATGCAAAATGATAAAAACAAAAATACACACAAGCACATATTTACAATGTCGCCTTCACCTTGTATGTTAACCTGTATGGTTATGACAAACACAGACAGTCACACAGAGCTGAGACTATAGTACCAAAGTGTGTCTATATATGCAGAAATACATGTATGTGAAGTAAATATATGCTGGTGAACTGTACAATACTGTACTGGCAATCATACAATGCAATAGGGAAGTAATTTACACTAGACAGATTTGACTGTCAAAAGATACAATACAAGCATCTATCATGCGACATCCTGTAGGCTACACACTCATATGTGGCTTGTGCAATTACTAATTTGTGAAAGTAAACGCATTGATGATGGTCTACGGCTCTAACCTATCATGCACGTCTTACTATTTCTAAGTAGGCTATACAGGATAACGATGAATAATAGATGATGATGATAATGATCTTGACGAGAGATTAGATCAAAGAAATCTGTCTGCCTACAGCAGTGTTGAATGTGGTGAATGAAGTCTCACATTAACCCATTGACCAGTGTTGTTTTGGCGAATCTAAACTAGCGAATATAAGACTTCGGTGGACGATCTCTTCAAAATAAGACTAGCCTAATTCCTGCAGAGCGAAGTCACTATATTTCCAAAAACATTTCATACATTCTAATACATTCTGTATTAGGTGTATAATAAATAACAGACCAGAACATAATCTTTTTTGGCTCTTTTATTTTATCAGATGTTCCCAGCCAGGTTCTCCATTGGATCTGTAAAAGTAAATAAAAGACAAAATACAGTACTTATTGTATTAAGTTTTCAGACATACATTCATTATATTTAAACAAACTCCATTTATTTTTTTTTTATATAATGTTTTATTGGGTTTTTCATTTTTTCAAATACAAGACATACAAGAAACATAGTGCACAAAACAAAACAGAACAAAACAAAACAAAAACAACAACATCCAAGACAAAACAAAACTGACAATAACACTTACCCACCCACCCACCCACCCACCCGCTAGCCCTGAGGGGAGAATAGACTTATAGAGAAATGTACGATACTAAACAATACTTGCAAAAAAAAAAAAAAAAAAAAAAAAAAAAAAAGGAAAATTAATCAATTGCAGTTAAAGAATTAATATGTAAAAGAAAAGGGTCCCAGGTTCTAGAGAAGTTATTCAATGAGCCTCTAGTTGAGAATTTAATTTTTTCTAGGTGAATAAAGGATGCCAGGTCTTTTAGCCAGGATGTCGTGGCAGGGGGGTTAGGATTTTTCCAGTGAAGCAGAATGCGGCGCCTCGCTATAAGGGAGGTGAAGGCAACTGAATCTGCCTGAAACCTACTGAATCTGCCCTCCACAGGAGACACACCGAAAATAGCAACTAGAGGACACGGAGGAACAGGAAAGCCAAAGATTGCGGAGAGAGTATCAAAAAAGTGTTTCCAAAAATGAACAAGTTTTGGGCAGAGGTAAGAGGTGTGTGTATGGTCTGCAGGTGAGTGAAGACACCTGGTGCAGGAGTCGTTGGTGTTTGGAAACATTCTGCTCAACCTGGCTTTAGTGTAGTGTGTCCTATGAACCACTTTGAATTGGATAAGACACATACGGGCGCATAGACAAGACGAGTTTATTTTAGATAGCACTACCTTCCAAAAATCCTCGGGTAGCTCCGTCGCAAGTTCCCTCTCCCATGTACCCCTTACCCCAGAGAGTGTGGTTAATTTAGAAGAGATAAGAGCGTGGTAGATGGAGGAGATGTTATTCAGGGAGTCTGAGGGTGACATTATAGATTCCAATATAGTTTTTTCAGGTAACCTGGGGAAGGGTATAAAATGAGTGGATGCAAAGTTGCGTAATTGAAAGACTCTAAAAAAGCTAGGATTTTGTAAATTATACGTGGAGGCGATGTCTCCTAAAGATCTGAACAGTCCATCAGTAGACCTATATAAGTTGCTGAAGGACACTAGGCCCTTCTCCATCCATTTAGTGTAGGTCCTATCAGAAGCGGAGGGTAGAAACAGATGATTATTACAAATAGGGGTGAGGACTGATGGTGATTTCAACTGGAAATGTTGTCTAAACTGGTTCCAAATTTTAAGAGAAGATAAGACTACAGGGTTATTGGTATACTGAGAGTAGCGTGTTGGTAGAGGAGCAAACAGTAAGGCAGGAAGAGAGGATAAAGTGCAAGAGTTTGCCTCCATACTGCACCAAATAATGTCGGGGGAGTGGCACCACTTTTTGACCATTTGGAGGTTTGCAGCCCAATAGTAAAATAGCATATTGGGTGATGCAAAGCCGCCGTCTTGCTTGGGTCTCTGAAGAGTTGATATTGGGATCCTAGGTGACTTACCAGCCCAGATGAAGGATGATAAAATGGTATCTAGGGACTTAAAAAAAGATTTGGGCAAAAAAAGAGGGAGGGTCTGAAAAAGAAAAAGAAACCGTGGTAGAATGTTCATTTTGACTGTTTCGATGCGACCTACCAATGAAAGGGGCAGCTTATTCCATTTCTGAACATCAGTTTTAATTTTATCCAGAAGATTCCCGTAGTTATCCTTGTGGATAGAGCCAAAGGAGGAGGAAATAACAACGCCTAGATATCTAAAACTCTGGGAGAGTTGGAACGGTAGTGCACCAGGGGGAATGGATTTGGCCAGACTATTGACAGGGAAACATACACTTTTTGGAATGTTCAATTTGTAACCGGAAAATTCTCCAAACGTTTTTAACAGATTTACAGTACTATGAGCGCAATTAACTGGGTCCTGGATGAATAGGAGTAGGTCATCGGCATACAAGGCCACTTTGTGTTCAATACCTCCTCTGGCGATACCTGAAAACAGTGTGGTACCTTTCAAGGCAATTGACAAAGGCTCTATGGCTAGTGCAAACAGTAAGGGTGACAAAGGGCACCCTTGTCGTGTACCGCGACTGAGTACAAAAGGAGGAGAGATTTCATGGTTAGTTTTGACACTAGCTGACGGGGCAGAGTATAGAAGGCGGATCCAAGAAATAAATTTCTGACCGAAGCCGAATCTCTGTAGGACTGAAAATAGGTACTGCCATTCGACACGGTCAAACGCTTTTTCGGCGTCGAGTGATATAATTATCTCTGGAACTTCGGCAACTGAGGGGGACAGGACAACATTCAGGAGCCTGCGAACACTAGATGACAGCTGTCGGCCTGAGACAAATCCTGTTTGGTCCTGAGAAATAATACCAGGAAGACATGAGTCGAGTCGGCTTGACAGCACCTTTGCTAATAACTTCACGTCATTATTCAACAAACTGATAGGTCTGTAGCTACCGCAGAGATTTGGGTCCTTATCTTTTTTCAGAATGAGAGAGATCAAAGCCTGGTTTAAAGTTGGTGGTAAGGCACCTAGTTCTAATGAATGGTTAAAGACATCTAAAAGTAAAGGGGCAAGTTGTGAAATAAACTTTTTATAGAAAGCAGCAGGGAAGCCATCGGGGCCTGGAGCCTTGTTGCTCTGCATCTGAAGAATGCAAGAGGTGATTTCAGGTAGGGACAATGGCATATCTAGCCGCTGGGCTAAGGCTACAGTTATAGTTGGTATGTTCAGATTGTTTAAAAAAGAGTTCATAGCCTCAGAATCAGGAGGGGGTTGTGACTTGTAGAGATCAGAGTAATATGAGGAGAATTCAGAATTAATTTTAGCAGGGTCAGTAGTCAGCGTATTGGAGGAGTCACAGATTTGTGAAATTAACTGCGAGGCTTGTTGGTGTTTAAGCTGGGAGGATAAAAGACGGCTCGACCTGTCCCCGTGTTCATAGTAAGTAGCTCTGGACTGCTGTATCTGATGTTCTGCTTTGCTTGTAGTTAATAGATTAAATTCGGTTTGTAACTGTAAACGTTTAACTGCAAGGTCTGGGGTTGGTGAGACAGCCAGCTGTCTATCAACATCTAGAATAGCATCGAGAAGCTGTTGCTGTCTTTCTCTGCTGCTTTTGGCCAAGTGTGCATTAAAAGAGATAATACGTCCACGGATGAATGCTTTAAATGTTTCCCAAAGAAGGGAAGGTGATATCTGGTCACATCTGTTAGTTTCCAAAAAAAAGTTAATGTTTTCAGAGACATAGTCACAGAACTCTGTATTGGCCAGGAGTCCTGGGCTTAATTTCCAACTCCCCTGCTGCCTGTGGGAACGAGAAGGGAGGTTAAGGTCAAGTATATGTGGGGCATGATCAGAAATTACGATGGCAGTGTATTCAGAGGATTTAATAGCTGGTATAAGGGCCTTGTCAATGAAGAAGAAATCTATACGCGAGAATGCCTTATGCACAGGGGAGAAATAAGAAAAGTCCCTAGCAATGGGGTGCTGAAAGCGCCATGGATCAATACACCCTAAGTGAGACATGAGGTCGGTGAGAGTTCTAGCCATTGCAGTTGGAGTTAGAGATTTAGGATTTGAACGATCAATTTGGGGGTTGATCACACAGTTGTGATCGCCACCGAGTATTAAATGGTGAGTATCTAAATTAGGCAAACGAGAGACCAGAGTTGACACGAAGTTGGGATTGTCAAAGTTTGGCGCGTAGACGTTAACTAATACAACAGGTGTTTGATGGAGGGTCCCTGAGACAATTATATAGCGGCCTCCAGGGTCAGAGATTAATTGGTCTGAAGTAAATTTAAGGCGTTTGTTTATTAATATGGCAGCGCCTCTGGACCTACTATTAAAGTTGGAATGGAATATTTGTCCAACCCAGGGTTTGCGGAGCCTAATGTGATCCTCAGTGCGAAGGTGTGTCTCCTGCAGAAAGGCAATGTCAGTGGAAAGACTCTTAAGATGAGAAAGTACTTTTGCACGCTTAACCTGTCCCCCCAGGCCTCGAACATTCCAGGTAACAATCCTAACGGGAAAACCCAAAATCACCATGGTAGACAATTATAGGGTTTAGGACGGTTAGAAAAAAGATGCGTTTTAAATAGAGTAAGGCCTGTCATAGCAATAGGAGAATAACAGCTTAGTAATGAACCTACATAGTAGAAAATATAGTACATAGAGTAAGGAAATAGAAAAAAGAAAGTAGACAATCTCCTCCCCCCAGGGCCTCCCCACCCCCCACAAAAAACCCCATAAAAAACAGACACACTAGTCTGACTTGACATAACACATAACAGAAAACAAGACAAAACAGTAAAAAAGAAAACCCCTGTCCATCCCGCCCCCTCCACCCCCCGTGTACCTATGCTCATCCTCCTACCCTGATGAACTGCAGGTAACAAAAAAAAAACACTAACTTCCGGAGTAAGTGAAAGACCTCTTCTAGTGCTGAGAGGCTCCCGAGTTATTTGACATTTGTTTACATATATAAACATATAGACTTAAACCTTAGTGTAACGGATGTGTTTCTCTGTGAGTAATAGCAATTAAAGAGAAACAACAACAACACCAAAAAACAGCAATAGTATATACACACATATGCATACGTATATATACACACCGTATAATATGGTATATCCCATACACAAGAACAGAAGAAGACCTACTGGGGATTCCCTCAGAGCGTCAAATGTGGATCAAGAGAGAAACAATGGTATTGTTACTTTTTTTTTTTTTATATTTCCTTTTTTCCCCCTTATTTATTTTTTATTTTCCCCTCCCTCTCACCTTTCCCCTATTCTTCCCCTTTTTAAATTATAGTTAGCCTATAGAAGTGGAGTGAAATGAAGTTGAACCACTGGCGCCCTCTTGGGGTAGAAAGAGAACAATAATAAAGTAGATCAAAATTAGACCTCTTTATAGCATCCTCTCAGATTGAGAGGGGGGAAAACAAGAAAAAAAGAAAGAAAATCCATCAGGTATTTAATATTAGTAAATTAGTTCACTTTATTAAGTTTAAACATAGTAATATAGTAAGGGGATCCAAATTGATCTCTGTTGCACCTAGCCTCTCTTGCAGGCTACTTTATTTAAATGGGGAAAACGGGGAGGGGGGGGGGGCAACAACAGAGCAATGAAATCTCAGACATGTAAAATAAAGTAGAGGCACGCAATGTAGCCTCTATACCCACACACATATAAATCATATACATATTACACAACTTGGGTTAGTGGGTTTGGTTTGTAGACAACTGCATCTGATAACTGGTTCAACTGTTAATTCATGAGAACTGGGTGCACGGCCCACTTGGAACCCATAGCCCATAGCCCATGTCAAAACCCATGTGGGGCCCAGATGGACATGTTAGCTGGGTGTCTATATGTGCATATCGCGGATGCGTAGCTGTCTGTCTGTCAATCAACGACCGTTCGCCCGTCTGTGTGCATGTGTGTTTGATTGCGTGTGTCTACGCGCGCGCGTGAAAGAAAAAGAGAGCAGAACACAGAACGGTCACTCATTATAGTTCATGTGCCAAACCTTTATGAGGTTGACACATTATCAAAGTCCTGTAAACTGGGAATAAAATGACGTGTAGGCATATTAAACTAAATCGAGCAGGCCTAGCCGCTGCATATAATAGGCCTACATAGTGTGGAAAGGCAACAGCAGATAGTATATATATAAAAAAAAACAACAAAAGAACAAATATATATATGCATTTTCCTGGTTTGACCAGTGTATTAGTTTATGTGCATGTCGTGGTTGCCTGTTTGTGCACAAATGTTCATGTCATTCGCCGTCGGTGAACGTACACTGTGTGTGTGTGTGTGTGTGTGTGTGTGTGTGTGTGTGTGTGTGTGTGTGTGTGTGTGTGTGTGTGTGTGTGTGTGTGTGTGTGTGTGTGTGTGTGTGTGTGTGTGTGTGTGTGTGTGTGAGTCCATGTGCGAGCTAGCGTGCGCGCATGTGTGTGCGCTCGTGAAACTTGGCTCTTAAGTCAATAGGCTTCTTAGACATACCTTATAGCTTGCGTGTAAAGATCGGGAGTCCGGTAAAGGTATGTCAGTGCTGGGCAGCCTGGTTTGAGTGACCCAGCCCCCCCGGGGCCTCCGCTCGTCGTCCCCGCGCCCGGGACTTCTGTCCCAAATGCAGAGAAGGTAAACGAGGGATCCGAAAGGGGCCAGATATAGAGCTCGCTGCGTGAACAAAATTCAGAGTGTGGAAAGGCAGGGCACACACCACACACACCACATAATCATGTGTGTGCCGCTGTGCGCTCTGTGCGCTCTGTGTGTTCCAAGGTGGCCATGGTTTAATCCGTAGCCGATGGGACCTCAGATTGATCCTCCGGGTCTGCAGAGAAGTGTAGATTGTAGAATGACTGGGCGTCTTCGGGGGTATGGAAGACACTTCTCTGTCCGTCGAGGACCACCCGCAGACTGCCATCGTCTTGTGTAAACATCTTGACATTCTTTTTCCAGAGGGAATGTTTCACATCCGCAAACGAGGCAATCTTTTTAGCAACGCTGGTTGGTACGTCAGGGAACAAGAGAATATTATGATCACGAAACTTGTTTTGTTCTCTTCTTCGTTTCAGTGCACGCTCTTTATCCTGGAGGTAATGAAATTTAACAATAAAGACCCGCGGGCGCGGTGTCTTATTTCCAGGCCCTGCTTTGCGGGGGGGTCCGATGCGGTGAGCGGCGTCCAAGGTCGGGGGGGTGGTGAAGCAATCCCCCAGGGCCTCCACAAATAAGTCAGCCATGAACTTGATCGGGTCCGACAGTTCTAGCATTTCTGGTATCCCGACAACACGCAAATTCCGGGCTCTGGACCTTATTTCTAAATCTAAAACCTTGAACTTGAGGTCGGCATTATCAGAACGCAGTTGAGAGCAAGTTGATTCTAGCTCGATGATACGGTCGCTGTGGTCGGACAGTGCGGTCTCCACATTTGATAGCACCTCGGCGTGGGAGGCCGTTGTTTCTTTAATCTCCGCCAGTGTGGCAGAAATAGGCTTTAATGCATCCTCAATTGTTTTTTTGAGCGTTGTGGATAAATTGCTGCTCAGCTCCTCAATTAGGACATTGCGGAGTTTCTCCAAGTCAGGAGGCAGAGGCTGCGTTTGCAGTCTAGTGTTGCGGCCAGCCATGGTAAGAAAGTAGCCTAGCCCGCAGGTTCAAGTTCACGTTCACGGACTTTTTTGTTTGTTTTTAGCCTTTGTCAGTTTCCCTTGTTAAATGCGTTCACTCGCTGAGCATTATAGTATTTGCCTCGATTAGTCCATAATAGTGTATGTCTCGTTTAGTCTGTTTTATAACAAAAATAGTAAATGTCGCTCGGGAGCGTCTCTCATTGCGTCCTCACTCACATCCTCTACCGGAAGTCAAAGAAGAAAAAACTCCATTTAAACAAGTTAGTACGCATGCTATTTTGACTCACCGAAACCACACATTGGACAAGGAGGGTTTTCCAATTTCAGCTTCTCCAGCCGGAGGTGCTTGTTCTGAACCTCCAAGGCAGCAAGCTGAACTTGGAGACCCATGAGCTCTTCCTCCTTTGCCGTACACGAGCTGATGACTCGGCCACCCACCTCCGCAATATAGTCGGCGAATCGGGGAGAAGCTCGATCTCCGAGACGATACTAAAAGAATAAAACATAATTAACTTCACGTGAATCACGTCTGTATGTATGATTGATCGATTGAAGTATATGTATTAACAATATGTAAAATGGGTACATACATTATCTTAATTATGAAAATAAGCTTGATGCATATATTCAAATCTTACTGTGTTCACGTGATTGAAAGGTTAACACATGTGGTCATTATGATGTTGTATCATTTAAGATTTCCTCATCTGACCATTCTCTGTAGATCAGTAAAATGATAATTACTTACATAGATCAACTTCATTTGCCGGCGCAAATCCTCCCCCTCCTCCGACCGTGCCTTCGGCATTTTATTTGGTGAAGCCATGATAATGTCGTGTAGTAGTGCTTATGTCGGATCTCTGACTCATCTGTCTCATCTGTCTCTCTGCTCTCTCTCGAAATTTCCGCGCGTGAGTTTAAACCAAGGCATTACTTCCGGAAGGTACTTCACTTGACGTCAGTTGCTCTTCCGGGTTCCGGGTTTAGACATTGGTTGTAGGGGAATATTAATATTTGCCCTTCAGTTTGTGGCAAGGGCTGCAGTCAAAAGGGTAGTCTAAAAGTACACATGAGGACTCATACAAGGGAAACCCCCTTTAGGTGTACAGTTTGTGGCAAGGGCTGTATTCATGTGTCATTAAAGATGCACATGACTCATACAGGGGAAAAACCATTTACATGTACAGTTTGTGAAAAAGGCTTTAATCAGAATTGCAATCTAAAAACACACATGAAGATGTGTCAAAGAGGAAAAAGCTGTTAAATGAGTGTTCTTCAAATAAGGCATTATGTTGACACGTAATGTAAATTATTCAGTTTAGTATATACATTAAACATGATGGACTATATCAATTATTTTAATCAATTTTCAACTTGCATAATGACCTACTGATATTGATATAACAATATGAGAAGCAGTGTTTTCCGACATTCTTCAGCAATTACAATGACACATTAATAACCACGGACTAGTGGTGCAATTGTAACTTGTCTCTGTGTTGACATGTGTTGTTTGGACTAACATATTCACCCACCCCCATACGGACATCTAGTTATTTGTTTGGTCCGATGACTTGTTCAAAATGTTACAACCAATGGCATTTGAGGAACTTGACCTTGTGCTTCCCGCAAGAAACTTATTTTGTTCTTAAACGTAAGTATGACATTTACCCCATGGGTTGCTGTCTGAAAAGCTTTGAATTAAAATACTATCACTTCATTTCCATAATGTTGTTATCAAATACATATTGACATGCAGGTATAACCTCATTTATGGATATGTTCCATTAACTGCAGAAGGTGCAAATGGGCCAGGAAAATGAAAATGTTGTCACATTCAAATAGTCTTTATAATGTACAATCAATTGAGTAGGTGACTTGTGTGAAATGTAATGCAATTATATGATAGTTTGGAGAATGAACTACCCGTAATTTCCGGACTATAAACCGCAACATTTTACCCATGATTTGAAGTTCAAAAGTTCAACGGTGCAGCTAATCTGGATTTTACAGCTAACACAGATCTAATGATCTAAGTTAACGTAACGGCCACTAGGGGGCCTTCTAAATCTATCTATGACCAGTCCATGCATTCAGGCTGGTTTTGCAGCTGCCGTTCTGATTGGCCAAAATTCACAACAGCTGTTGTCAAAGTTACAAATCTACACTGCCTCACGGATGGACGCCTTGTGAGCTTGTAAATCTGCTATTTTTGTTGTGCAACACGATTCTACGGAGCAGCATAGCATTAGCATGTTACGTTACTTTGGAATGGAGTTATATATTATAGGCACGGAGGAGAGGCCAGCGCTGGTTGAAAAACGATGGGATGTTATTCATTAAATTCATACAAGCATACAGCAACATTGATATGTCTGTCAAACCATGACCAAGTCCTGTGTGTGTGTGTGTGTGTATCAATACCACGCCATGACTAAAAGTATACACATTAGTGTAGCCTACAGTACAGTACACTCTGTTTAAATACATACTGCATGTATACAAATGACTACATGCAGTGCATACAGTAGATGCATCTATATAAATTACAAAGTAAATAGGATATAACAAGCAAGCAATTTACCTGGGCCCTGTTGTGATTTTATGGTGTCCTCCAATCAGTTAACAGGTTTTTGTATTAACTTGTGCTTGAAATGTACTGTAATTCTGCAAATTATTAATACATACTTCAATCAATCAAATAGACAAAAAAAATGTTTATCTTCTTGAAGAGGTAGAAGTGGTTCATACCAATCCGAGAAGGTTACCAGTATTAACCCTTTTTTTAAATACAAAGGGCTAACCTATTATGTGGAGAAAATAGCAGATATACAACCTCAATGCGTCAAAGAACTTGTACCAGGTTTCACATCAACTGCTCTGTGGAAGAGAGTCTGCAGCGCTTTGAGGAGGTGATGAAGGCTGCTAAAGGGGCTAATATGCCAGTAAGAGGGTAAGGGCCAATTGACAATATAATCTTTCAGTTGATTATCGTTTTTTTTGTTGACATTATACGTTCTAGTAAAAATGACCCATTTTTCTTATTCCTACAGCTATGTGTCATGTGTGCTAGGATGGCCATATGAAGGCAAGGTGGCACCTGAAAAAGTAGCACATATGAGTGTGTGCATGTGATACAACAATATACTTTTTACTTTTTGTTATAAATACAACTCCCTTCCTTTTTTCTTTTTTTTAAACAATATATTTATTGCGTTTTTCTTTTTTTTAACAAACAGACAATACAACAAAACAATACATAATACATCAGACAATACAATTACTTAAAATGAAAAGCAAACAAACAAAAAGCAAAACAAGAACATACAGTACATACATAAATACAGTATATTTTTACTCCTACCCTGATCACCAGGTGGCAAAGAGCCTCTATGCCATGGACTGCTATGAGATCTCTTTGAAGGACACGATAGGAGTGGGCACCCCAGAGGGCACGAGGGAAATGCTGGAGGTGGTCACCAAGAAAGTGCCAGTCAGGGCCCTCTACCATGACACCTACGGGCAAGTACCTCTGATGAGACTTGTTTTCACACGAGAAAGGGTAAGTTGCACATCCAAAATGTAAGTAGGCCAGATGCTGGATAAAATAATATGTGCGTAAAAAGATAGATTATATCCATACACAGGAGTTGTGAGCAACATTTCAACCAGATATAATTCCAAAGACTGTGTTGAAGTCAACTTCTTTGTGACTTCTATGTTTGCTTTGTGTATTTCTCTGTGTCTTTGTGCGTCTCAGGGAATAGAACTGCACAAACACAAGATCGCAGGAACATTTATTTGTGCTTCCATTAACAGGCAGTAAATACTTTTATATATATATATATATATATATATATATATATATATAAGATATACATCTCATCTAATTTCTATATATTTGTACTTCAGCATTCTTTGTCATGTTTGACAATAAACAAACTATTCCTAACATCAGTTGTCTGATTTTCTGTGCAAAATCTGCATCCTCTTAACTTGAAATATTTTAATGCAAGTGAAAGGGAGGGAGAGAGAAAAGAATGCGACCGCCTCCTTCAGAAGCAAGCATAATGGGCTTCTTCAAAAGCAAACAGTGCTGTACAATTGAATTGTTCATGTAAAATAATGGGTACCGTCATTGATTGATAGAAAAGAATATTCAAAGTGACGTGACCTTATAATTAGCTAGGAATCTTACTGCCACAACCATCATAACAACACTCTGCAACCACACTCTGCAATTTTTTTAAATTGCGAATTTTCTAGTTTTGACATGTCATTGCGAGGTATTCTGTCTGTCTGTCTGTCTGTCAGTCAGTTGAGATGTATCACATGCTCTGCTCAGTTGCTCTGCCGCGGGAAGGAGGGAGCTCTATCGCCGAAGGCTAAAAGGAGAACGTCTTTCGGCAAGAAAAGATCACGACAGTTATGTCTGGAAAAAGAAAACATCAACATTGTGAATGAGACAGGGGGTGACCTTGACCTTACAAAGCGCATCGCTAAAGAAGCTGTCACTTGGAGAGAAGTTGATAGATGAGAATGGTGGCTGTTTGTGTTCACAGCAGTGGCTTGTCATTCACATCGCGCGTTTGAACAGATGATTACAGATTTTATTTGTCCTAATTGTGCAAGGAATGGGCTTCAAATCTGTATTGATCCAGTGAATCAAGGGTTCTGCAGCTCTCTGCTCCTGAAGTGCGCTTTGTGCACGAGTGATGATAAATACAATAAAAGTGTCTATACATCCACTCGCATCCACAATGAAAAGAGGAGTGACGTGGTGCGCATGGTGCTTTTAGCTCACGAGTTGGGACTGGGTTTTGCAGCCCTCAGAAAAATGAGCATGGTTTTGGGCATCCCTGGACTCCATCTGAAGACTTATCAGAAGCACAGCAAGAGAGTAGCAGGTATGGAAACAGGATTGAGATTGAGAATAGTCTGTCTGTCTGTCTGTCTGTCTGTCTGCTTATAATGAGAAGGAATTGGATAAAATAATGACCCACCACAATACAATGCAATAGCCATTTCATTTCGTATTATAAGCCTATATTCAGTGGTTGAGATGTCCTCCTGCTGCTTAACGACTAGACTGTTTTCAAATGATTGAATAAATAGTCATGTAGCCTATCAATGCCATTATAGACTGCATTACCATTAGGCACAACAATGTCATTGTCCCATGTCCTTTCCAAAACACATAGTCCTACTTAGGGAAGTTGCATTTATACAAGGCCAGATTAACCCCCATGAGTGCCCCTGTGCAGATATTTTTTTATGCTCCCCCCCATAGCGCACGGGCGTGCACACCCCCAAACACAATATGTGACACACACAGAAAGGATTGACTTTCTTGATGTAACAATCTTCAAGGGCCCAAACTTTAACACAAATGGGAAACTAGACTTAAAAGTATTCTATAAAGAAACAGACACTCACGCCCTATTACACAAAACGTCATTCCACCCGACACACTCCTACACAGGGATAGTCAAATCACAACTACTAAGATTCCATAGGATTTTCACGCAAAGAAGTGATTTCAAAATAGCTTGTAAAACTCTATTTAATGCTCTCAGACTAAGAGGATACACTAGGACATTCCTCCGGAAAGCTCAAAATACCTTCTTAGAAATACGAGTGCAGGATCCAGGCCCTAAATTGGCCCTGATAACCAGTTATTCAACACAGAGCACACTAGCCAACAACAGAATAAAAAGGAATTTTGAGAACCGAACGGATGATCTTCTAAAAGATTATAAATTTATATCGGACTACAGAAAAAACAAAAACCTTAAAGATTATCTAGTACACAGCAAGCTAAAAGAAATCAACACACCAGCACGCCAGGGACCAGAATACTTCAACCCCAAACAATTAGTCAAAAATAGAACTACAAAACGCGTGTTGGAGATTAAACAACAAATAACAGCCAGAACCAGCAACTGCATTTATTTAATCACATGTGAAAAATGTGGTTTACAATATGTCGGAGAAACGGGTAAAACAATAGGTACAAGGCTGGGACAACACAGATACAATATTAACAATGCAAAAGATTTGTGCAACATGTCATGGCTCATGGCATTGAAGCTCTAAAATGCGCTGGACTTCAACACAATCCCAACTGGACAGTAGGACAAAGACGTTTTAATGAAAAACAGTGGATTAAGAACTTCAACACGGATTTTCCTGGAGGCTTAAACATGCCTAAAATCAGATCTTGAACACAACAAAACTTAAACTCAGGATTAAACTGGAGAAATCTAAAAGTGATTGGATCAGACTTCCTTCGGATACATGGCGAATGCATTTATTCCTTGCACTGTGCCTACACATGTTGCGACTGCAACATGTGTAGGCACAGTGCACTGAAGCACTGAACCACTGAACCACTCCACTGAACCACTCCATACACTCTCAGAAACTGCCTCACATTACCCCTCTGACCTTGAAATGACTTTGGACAATTGACTCTGACTCTGACTGCAACTTTTGGGTTGAATTTACTTTCTGGACTTTCCGTTTTAAATCTCAAATCGAAATCAGACCAGCCTCTCCTCTTTGGCGTAAATAAAAAGAACGTTTTTGCTACTCACCAAAACAAAGGTGGGTTGTGTCATTAGAAAGCCTACTTTCCTTAGTGGACGCACTCTGAGCCCCCCACCACACGTATAAACGAAAGGGATTTGTTTGCACCGGAGCAAAAAGTACAGTTATCCCTCTACCGGGAGAGGGGGATGCCTTGGATGCCGCAGGTCCTGGACCGCATCCCAGGACATCACCTCACCGGCACCGACACCCAGCAGCACAAGAGGCTCGTCAACACCCTCGCAGTGGTGGCATGTGCAGGGGTGGCGATGAACAAAGGGTTCAGCAACTTCACAAAGGTCAGTGAGCTGATGTTGGGCCGGATCCTGTGCACGAGCCAAACCCTGATCCAGTGGAAGGTATTGAGCCGGTTCACCCAGGCTACCATTAAGGACAGAGTCCTCCACTCCCTGGCCGAAGACATCCATTTCAAGGTGTCATCTCCGGAGGAACGGAAAGCCAAGCCAGGCGAGGAGAAGGAGGAGCCTGAGGCTGGAGAGGTCAGGGACATCACAGGGGCGGAGGCTATGGGTGTTGAGGTGGAGGACACAAAGCTCGTCAACCCCAATGAGGACTTTCTCCTCCTCAGGGACAGGCCCTTCTTTCTCCCAAGTGGGAGCCGTAAAAGGTGGACGGAGGAGGAGGAAGGCCTCATTGCCCTTGTGGGACACAAGGAATTTTTCAGCTGTTGGTGAGAGCCTTTGAGAAATTCATAACATATATTCATAACAATATTCGGCCCGTGGGCCGCCTATTGGGGAACCCTGCCATACTCTGTATTGCATTTTATGCTATACAAATATATTATACATTGTTTGAATTGGATCCGAATTGGTAGGCTAACCGATGCCATATTATAGTTTATATGAGGGAGAGTTTATGTGGACACCGCTGGTCCCAAGTTTTCCATCCATCTAATGTTTCAACATGGTGCCCATTTAAGTGTTCTGGGTAAAGCATTGTTAACATGTACATACTGAATTAATATCAAAATGTATTATCGTCAGGTTATATCCAAATAACATTGAATTTTCAACTAATGTAATATTATTAAAGTTTTAATAATGCAGGAAGGAGGAAGCCCTTCTGCTCGCAGCTGTCCACTGTGAGGGTCTCACCTATCACCAGCATGGATTCCTCTTCCTCTCCTTCCAGAAGGAGGAACCTACAGAAACATGTCCTATGGCCTGACATCTAAATCATATGCTTGAGCAGACAAATCCCTCTGTACACTTTATTCTGTAAATTTACCCACACATTAATTGGCAAATAAGTTGTTGAGAACACCACCATTAGCTCAATTTTAATGAGTTGTAAAGAAAAGTCTGTTTTTATAATCTGTACAACCTCATTACATTTAAAAATATGACACTAGTCAACATTCTTATATCTTTATTCTCCTGATGCATGTCCAAGCAGTGTTAATAATACATTAGAATGCATTTGTATAATCGGCCTCAGGTCTTCGAGTGTCACTAAAGAAAAGGTCCAATAACTGACATGACTTGTCGTTTAGCATTCATGTATGAGTCACATCCAAAACATGTGCTTGGCTCATTCGGATCAACAGTGTTGCCTCTATTGCAGCCTTCAGTGTCAATTCCGACTCAGGAACAGTGACTGGATGCAACGTATCGGCTGAACCAACTGGTCCGTCATAATCGATGCCGAAGTGGTCCCCTCCCGTTTCCTGTAATGACATGAGCAATGAATCAGCTTTTGTTTTGTCTCGTCTTCATACCACACACGCCCAATATGTAACATAGCAAATATATTACTCAAAATAGCCTTCTCTTCTAAAGTAGATATGTTGTATGTATGTTGTTCAGAATAAGAAAGAAAAAAAGCTAATTATTTCTTGGCAGGCAATTGCATTCATGTGAAAGTTCCAAAAACATGGTCCATATATAGTTACACACCGTTACACAACATGATTTTAGAGATGACAATTTACCTCATCAGGAAGGTATCCTTGATTCACCATGAGACCGGAAATCCACAGCTGCTCGGGAGTTCTGTTTGACTCCGATGACAGGGTGTGATTGTCCCAGATGCGTCGAAAGAGGTCAAGGTGTTTGTTGATCCTTGAAAGCATAATGTAGTGAAGGCAGATCAGATCCACTTCATTATCTGGATCTAGGGCCCCAATGGCCTCCAGGTGGCGTAAGGCAGTGTAGTAATTCCCACAGACGATGCATCATGAATCTCTCCACAGACGTTCGATTCTCTGGTTATGCACACTTTTTCCTGTGATGTGGCTCCGCCGTTCTGTGTAGGAAGACAGAAAGAATCATATCATCCCCTAAACATTAAACTAATTCTGTCAAACAAACTTCTGCTGGTATTAATAAGTGACATACTCGTGCTCATGACCACTGATACATACATAGGTATACACAGACATTGCTGGTTGCACTCAAAAATAGCCGATCCACAAGCTTTCTACAACATTGTGAGCTTGTAAATGTGGCATTAAATTTTATGGCCACAAATGCATATGACAAATGCATTTGTGTCTCCTACCGGAATCAATGGGGACAAATTTATTATAATCAAATTATTGGCTTAGGAATGTGCCAAAAAAAAAGGGGCACGGTGGCACAGTTGGTAGTGCTGTCGCCTCACAGCTAGAAGGTCCTGGGTTCCTTCCACACGCTACGTCCAACCAGGGAAACTCCCCCCTGTCAGGTGTAAAGGAGCAACTTGGACACTCAAGCATGAAGGAAGCATGAGTTAAGTCCGTTGCTCTCCCCAGGTTGGCGGAGGGTGTGTAGAGCCCAGGATCACATTAGATGATTGACACAGGGGTGAAAAATGGGTTACAAAATCGTGGGATAAAAAATATATTAAAAAAAAAGGAATGTGCCAAAAATTAAAAAGATATATCTAGAAGACACCAACAACATAAATAATAGCCCTACCTGGTCCCCTGTCTGGGTGTTCCAACATTATACCGTGCCACATCCACGTTTTCCCCACCTTAAATTAAAAATGCAATACTTCAGATATCACATTCAATGGAATCAGACAAAAAGCCTGGATGGCCGTGTTTGCATTGTGTACAATTCATAGCATACCTTTGTCGGTCCGGGTACGAATTGGCAATCCATATTGCTGAACAGCTGCCAAAAAGGCACTGAAAACCGTCGAAGCCTTGTTGTTCGTGCTGGCTTTAAGGAACATAATCTTCCGACTGTAGCCATCTATGGCAAATAATGTCAGTCTTCACTGTTAGCTTTCAAGGTGTTGACAGTTTGCACCTGAATTCAATGATACTTGATAACAGAGACTATAACCTGCTTACCGTATTAATTTGTGGTTTCCATCGATATGCCAAAGTGAGAGAGGACCAGCAACGTTGTATTGTCGTCTTGGGATGATTCGTTCCTTCAGTCCACGCACAAAGGATTGACAGCTCTGAGGCCATCCATAATTCTGAACCGTGGTACCCTGTAATGCAATCACAATGTAATTTAGCAGTCAAGTCTGATGCCATATTTTCATTGAGTTAACATCCATAAATATAATGGAAGTACAACACCATAATGTGTAGTAGTCTCCTTTTAGACATGAACGTATTTTATGCTTTAACTGTTGAAAAATAGCAGATCTACAAGCTCACAGCGCGGCACTGCAAGCTTGTAGGTCTGCCATTTATTTTTATTTTTATCTTGATTTGCAAATCTTTAAATATATATTTTTAAAAGCGAATGTTTGTAACTCAAGTATTATCTTCTGGGGGTCCCTGGAACAAGGACTCATTGGATATAGAAGTGTCTATTTGTACGTCTCTAAATGTTTTGATGAATTGAACAAGGTGGACTCTCTTACAATTTACAATTTACAATGTAGGCATTTAGCAGACGCTCTTAATCCAGAGCGACTTACATTTAAGCAAGAACAAAAGCATGGGAATACATCACATAAAAGCATTCATCATGAAACATGCGTAAGCTAATAAAGTAACAGTGTAATATCTATATAATGAAACTATACATACACTATACATATAAACTATACATATTTACTACTATGCTATACATATGTACTATGGCGTGCTATGACTATATACAATACAATTATAGTGCTGTCTACATAACATGCTATAAGTCTGTGTCAAATGCTATCTAAGCCAACATAAATGCTATCTAAGGGGTTAGGGTAAGTGCTATGGGCCATGATGGAGTCTGAAAAGGTGGGTTTTCAGGCTACGGCGGAAGATTGGGAGTGATGCTGCAGTTCTGACTGCAATGGGAAGTGTATTCCACAGTTTTGGAGCCAGAAGGGAGAAGAGTTTGGGACGTGTGGAGCGTTGTCCCGGCGTTTTTAGTGAGGGGACTTCCAGTTTCCCTGCGTTGGCTGACTACAAGTGTAATGCTTTATTGGTATTCACTGTAATATGTGAGATACAAACTTTTTAAACACACACACACACACACACACAAAAAAGTGCAATATGGCAGCGCTAGTGCAGTGTCCATGGCAGGTGGGGCGAAATACTTTCGGGGCGGAGACGTAAGTCCCGACCTATTATCTTCCGTTGTGGCTTGTGGCTTTATTATTGAGTAGGTCGTGGCTTAAATATTAATTCGTCCCGACGGTGTAATAATTCGCCCCAGCGCTTTATTTTCGGCAAGGCTATTTATGAATGCGTCGCCGTTCGCGACGTATTTTCTAATAGGTCGCGGCGGTTTGATATAATTCGCCACGACTTAATAATAATTCGTTGCAGCGTTAAGAATCCGTTGTGGCGTGAGGACTCGTCGCGCATAGAACGGGACTCGTCGCGGCTATATCTACCCGTTTGCGACGTAATAGGTTGACTTTGGTATATTTGCGGTGGTATTGCCTTTTTCTGCGCATCGTGCCCGGGGCCGCGTGCGCCTCGCCGGTCCGATTCCGTGGAGCTCTCCGCCGTCTCCAGGCGAGCCTGCGTTCCGCACGTGTGTGTGTGTGTGTGTGTGTGTGTGTGTGTGTGTGTGTGTGTGTGTGTGTGTGTGCGTGCAACGCCGTTTCTACTGTTATGTCAGAAAGGCTACATGCAGCGTTTATAAGAGAGAGAGAGAGAGACAGAGAGAGAGAGAGAGAGGGGGGGGGAGTGACCGGATGCCGCCACCGCGCAATCAATCAATCAATCAATCAATCAATCACTCACTCCACACCGATCAGCAACCCCTCTCACTTCCCCCCTCTCTCTCTCTCTCTACCCCTCTCTCTCTCTCTCTCTCTCTCTCTCTCTCTCGTTATGTTTAATAGTTAATAGTGCACATTGTATTATATATTATATATATAGTAGGCTAGTATATGTTTTTCGTTAATAATAATACATGCTAATTATTATTGAACCATTTCAAATATTTATATTTCACTATACGAATTTATGCTCCATTTTACCGATCTAGCCTGTCTGTCTGTCTGTCTGTCTGTCTGTCTGTCGGCCGGCATCTGATCTACAAGCTCACGCATCACAGCGGACAGCGGTTGATTATCGCTGGGCCGCAGCGGGTCTATATCCCGGTCCGCGGGACACGTGGCACTGGTACGCAAGAGGGGAATTCTAAGTTTTGCGTCGTTTAAAAATGTCCAATCTTTGTATCTTTAGCAGCAGCAGCTGTAGGCTATTTTGTGACGATCGCGTTAATGAAACCAAACGCTACACGCGGTTCCGGTACAGGATTATTATTTCATGTGAATCATGTCAAAATGAAAAGATGATGTTATCCAGGTAAAGTAGTGGTATTGGCACACAGCGCAGCAGCAGCACCGAGAACACAATAAGAGATATGACATTATTATTCTCCTCCTCCTCCTCCACAACTCGATAACGTTCTCATTTGTTACTCATTTTCTGAGCCATGCAAATAAACAACAACCCGCACTGACCGGAGACGGAGAGGTTCATGTGCGCTGCGCGTAAAGCTTAGCCAGAAACAGACAGTCATTGCGTCAGCATGCATGTAGCCTCGGGAACCCAGACGTTATATTTCCAGCACGGAGGTGAGGGGGATATCGTTTGGGGGTAACGTTTGCGTGCTTCTATCTGTTACTTCTCTGACACAGCGCAGTTCAAACAGACTTCAGCCAGTCTCAATAGTGGGACACCGCGCGCTGAGAGCCACATAGCCTACACAGCTGCATTTGGTTTTTAATTAAGGGTGCGTTCTGAATGCAATGAAAAAAGGAAAAAAAAAAAAAAAAAAAGCTCAACTTTCGACTCGCGCTGCTGCGAGTCGACTCGTGACTTGTTTATCGATAAATCGATAAATCGTTTTTTTGATGAATGCCCTAACACACACACACACACACACACACACACACACACCGAGTACTAAGTAAGTAGCCTATAGGCTACGGCTCTAAAAACATTAAATACTGCGGGAGCATTTATTAGCACACTAAACAAAGTTGGATTTGTACATTGCAGAAACTGCAGAATGCAGGTTTATCAGAGCGATATAGTGCAGCTGTGAGTGAGTAGCTGCTGCTGCTGAGTCCGTGCACCAATAGAGCGACCGCGGCAGCGGCACGTATGCTTGAAATATTAAATAAAAATATGTCGGGCTTCCGGGCCGGGCCAGGGCCGTTTCTGTACTGTACCAACGGGCTTAGGGCCGGACGGGCCTTAACTCCACGGGCCCCTATATTTTAGGCCCGTGCAGGGCTCTAGTGTGTGTGTGTGTGTGTGTGTGTGTGTTAAATGTGGTCATTTAAATGTAGGCCTATTATATATACACGCACCATACAAGCACCTATATTATATAATGTGTTATACAAATGGGCAATCAACATATAGCAGCACCCCCCACCAGCAGATGTATATAAACATGGAATTGCGCTATGATATTAAAATTGACTGAGCTGTGATTGCGCCGTACTGCGCCGGCCGGTGGCCACTGGCCTATTATGCTATAAATGCATATCATGCCTGTTGGTGAAATATAAACATCTAAAATGGTTCAGTAATAATTAGCATACGTTATTATTAACGAAAAACATCTAATACTATTTTAAATTGGTCTAATAAAGTTAGTAACTAATCAGAAGCAGCAACCATTTTGTTTCAAACAACTATAGACCAATAAAATAGTAAGCTAGTATTTATGTTTTTCGTTAATAATAATACATGCTAATTATTATTGAACGCAAGTACGCTGGTATGTACGCTATGGTACACTATAAGCTTGTATATCTGTTTATTTTAAGCATGCACCGCATTCTGTCAGAATCTCGTGTGTGTGTGTGTGTGTGTGTGTGTGTGTGTGTGTGTGTGTGTGTGTGTGTGTGTGTGTGCGCGCACGCACACATGTGTCACACATGATGTGTGCTATATATGTTATAGCTAGAGACGCAGAGGCAGAGACATATTTATTTAAAATCATCCTGGCACAGGCCTATAGACAACAACTCTGCGGGTGCGCAAGAGCCGAAGCACCCGCTGGCAAAATAATAAACCAATAATAATAAGTTGCGGGGCGGGTGCCTTAAAATATATAGGCTACTCTAAGGTGGGCACCCACTGTCGTTATAGGAACCTTCTGCCCTTGATGAACGGAGCGCATTTATCTCTCTCTCTCCCCCCCCCCCCCCCCCCCGAGAAGGACGATCGTAATCACATTGCCTTGCGCTGTGCGTAAAATAGTCTTTTTTTCAGTATGAGGCTATACGCAGCATCTACACAAAGTGCAAAGGGACCCCCCCCCCCAAGGGTCCACATGGGGTGGGGGGGGGGGAGGCACACGGATAGGAGCACAAGCGCTCTCAGACTGTATAGGTGCGAGAATATAGTTGCACACACACACACACACACACACAGACGGACCCCCGTGGACTACCGTGATCCCCAAGGGTCCACGGGGACCCCCCCAGGGGTCCACAGACGGGTCTTCCCGTATGTAGGAAGGCCGCCCGGGGAGCTGGTAGATCTGCTATATTTTCGGTGGGCAAAAGAGGTGACAGCTCTGGAACGCAGGGTCGCCTGGGGACGGCGAAGGGCTCCACGGAACCGGACCGGCAAGGTGCACGCGGTGGTGCCAGGCCCGGGCGCGTGGGCCGATCCCCGGGCACGATGCGCGCGGAAAAAGGCCTGCTGGAACCCCAGAGAACCACTCCACAATACGTATTTTATAATACGTCGGGGCGGCCCCGACGAAATTAAACCGCGGGGCGAATTATACGTCGAAGTATTATAAAATACGTCGGGTATTATAAAATCCGTCGTGGCGGTTTGATCATTTGAATACGTATTTAATAATACGTCGGGACGGCCCAGACGAAATTAAACCGCGGGGCGAATTATTATTTAAGCCACGAAGTATTATTCAATAAGCCACGACGCAAAATGATTCAGTCACAACCTAGGTCGTCCGCCGTGAATGGATTTCGCTGTCTCTCGTCCATGGAGAACTTTAAGCCCTGAATGTCTTATCCCGGGATACCGTAAAAGTGTTCATGTGTGGTGGTGTCCTCTACAGGAGTGCGAATCGGGGTGGGCTGGACCGTGACGACCATGCTGTCCCGACGATTGGGAAAAGGGCGGATGTAAGGCAGCCTGCCTTCAAGCCTGCCTCCTGCCTGCGCCGAGGGCGGGAGGTCAGGTTCTGGGCCCCTGGCCCCATCTTCTACCGCCCCGTCAGTCTGTGAGGCCCCGGCCCCACTTACGCGCTTCCACCTTTTGTTGACCATGAAAGTGTCTATCTTGCGGCAAAACTCACACCATTCCACCAGACTTTCCACGTTGCTCTGGACGGCCTGCCTGTCCTGCACGGCCTTCCGCGCATGGTCCGGGGCCAGGCAATGGACACATTGGCTGTGTGTGTCCATTCCTGACATCAGGTTTTCACAGCCTGGCATGTCGCACAACTTCTGCTCGAGCTTGACAGTTCCTCTACAGAGGCGGCGGGCTGCTGCCTTTGAGACCGTACCAGACCTGCTCATGGCCGTGGGGCGTCTTAAGCTCCTGATAGAGACAGAGAGAGAGAGAGAGAGAGAGAGCGAGACAGTGGGGCGTCTTTGTCCACCAACTGACACAGAGAGAGAGAAAGACAGAGCGTGGGGCGTCTTTATCCACCAACAGAAAGAGAGAGAGAGAGAGAGAGAGAGTGGGGGCGTCTCCGTCCACCGACTGAAACAGAGAGAGAGAGAGAGAGAAAAAGAAAGAGAGCGAGAGAGAGAGAGAGAGAGAGATAATTAAGTGTATTAATTCACAATCAACTACATAACTTTAGTTTAACAGTATATTTGTGACGGGACAACCTGTACGTCTTTTAATTACCTCGGCCTCACAGATCTGTTCAGGGCTCAGATAGGACACCACAGCTGGGACAGCACGCACAGCAGATGAGAATAGAACTGAGAGAGAAATTATAAATTCATTAGACAGGCCCCCTCAATTAGAATATATATATATATATATATATATATATATATATATATATATATATATATATATATATACACACACACACACACACACACACACACACACACACACACACACACACACACACACACACACACACACTTTACGGGAGAGGAAACTATATACAAAGAAAGATAAATGTTATAACAAACAAAATTTAGCATCTTTTAGTCTTTTTTAATTTTTCTATGTAATGTACCAAAAACCGCACATGCATGCACGATCGTGCACGCGTGCTGTCTTTATGTGCATCGCAGCGTAAAATGCGATATTTTAGGATGTTTTGGGGTTGATTAGACCTTCATTTGACTTATTTAATAAAAACACGATGGTAAATAGCATTCTGAACAGCTAAGCTAGCTATTGACTCACTCAGGGTTCAAACTACAACTGGATGATTACGGACTTTGAACCGGAAGTGACTTCGCCACATTTGTCTATTTGTTTAAAAGTCAGCATAATGGTGCGTTCCCGCCAGCTGGTGGCAGTGATGGATATTACACTAGCATGGCGAAAAATAAACATAGTTTGCATATCTATCGCAGAGCTTTCGATTCAAAAAGTCGCCAAAGCTGGCCCAATGCACAATAAGAGGTTATTAAGGGCAGCCATAGGAGGGTTAATTGTAAACTAGCACGCCGAGCGAATGAGTTTTGCTTAACAACCTTCCTAGCAAGCCAGTTGCATGGCTAGGCCTACTCTGCGCTGCTAGCTAGCAAATTATTATTGCCCCGACGCGCCATGCTCATATGATAATTAATATATTATTCTATGTCGCCAGCTCGAGGAGTAATGCGCGACGTAGGTGTGTCGCAACTCGAGGTTATAGTTTCTTGTATAGCAACTGCTAGCTAGCGTGGTGTTAGCATTGGCTGCTGTTGTGCTACAGGGCCTAACGCAGAGAATGCATAGCTAGTATTGGTATATGTTTTGCTTGCGTTTGAACAATATTGGAAATTTAGATTCAGATAACAGATGACAGTTAGAAACGTAAAGCATTTCGTCCTTACCTTAGCTAAATTCTGTAATTCTGTGATTGACGGACGGATTCTGTGGTTGACGGAGTTGACGGCGAAGTTCGGTCGGTCGGAAAATGGATGACTGTCTCGATGTCCCCCCCACCCCACCAAGTGAAGATTCTAAGCCTACGGCCTTCAGCCAATCAGAGTGGGTCATGTGACTCATGTTGCCCATGTAGCCACAGCCACAGCCAATCAGATTTATCTTCACTAGTTGCTCGTTTATGCTTCTAAAACTGCTGTTGTTGCATGTTGTTATTATTAAATAAGTTTGAGAAGCACTGATTCAGATTGTAATATGGTATAAAAACTCTGTTTCGGCAGAGTAATAACCTACTCCACTCGTTAGTGTGTAAACAAATAATATAACATTAATATATTACCAAGTATTAAGCAATAACAATCACCTTATGCCTTTGGACATTCAATATCCTTGCGTGATCCTGTATCCGGTAGTTGGGAATTGGACGTGATAGTCTGCTATTTCCCTTCTTAGATCATTGTCCGTAATGTCTGTGTAATTTTCCTTGATTTTTAATCCATACTGTGTCATACGTCGTCTGATGGTTCTGACACTCACGTCTAACATGCTGGCAATTTGTGGAACACTGAAATGAGACTCTATGAGGTACCGAAGCTGTTCTTCTGGTATGTGGAATGCCTGTCTGCCGTTTTCATTTGTGTGAAATGTCAGACATCTGAAAGCATTTGCATTGTATTTCAATAGATCTAAGGCTTCACACAATTTTCTAAATATCTGTTCAGCGTTTTGTAGGACTGGAAGGCCTGACAGCAACTTCAGAATGTTTTCAACAATGGCCATGGCTTGTTCGTTGCTTTCCATTTCCAGTGGAGCTGGTTGTTCACTAGATTTTCGGCCAACTGAGTCCAGTACATCGGCCACTATATCCAATATGTTTTGGCCATCAGGAATATGTGGTCTGAAATGATGGAGGGGGCAAAAAGAAGGGGAGGAAAAAAGGAAAAGGGATTAATTACATGCTTCTCTATGGTCCTTAATAAATAACTTCCCCATTCTGGTGTTAATTATTCGATTAGATGTTAATGATATTGTTAAAATATATAGTAAAACACATCATAACTTCAACCCGGGCTAACTCATTAATTCATGGGTGTTAAATAGCGGATGTGGTTCACAAAGTTACAACTGGGAACTATATTGTCAGGATAAAACAGTAACCCAAAATATCAGATCGGTAAGTTCACAAAACTGCGAACAGTGAGAGCTTGTAGTTTGGCAATTTTACTAAAAAGATATTTGTTTACAAGACCAGACCAAGTACAGAGCTTAATGTCTACTTTACTTCAAGTATTGTTTTTCCAAGCAAGCTCATTACTATTATTGTTTGTTATACGCAAAAATGTTACCAAAGAATTCGGTGACTTCGGTCTGAGCATGCACAAAATGGCGCCGTCCGTGGACATTATAGAGATGTTTGTGTTTATAAGACGATTTA
Source organism: Protomyctophum parallelum (assembly GCF_964188405.1). Taxonomy (NCBI): domain Eukaryota; kingdom Metazoa; phylum Chordata; class Actinopteri; order Myctophiformes; family Myctophidae; genus Protomyctophum; species Protomyctophum parallelum. Next base: position 57,840,580 of record NC_139698.1, on the reverse strand, counting down.
TAAGTGGATTTTATTGTTTATAAAGTATGATAAAGTAGGATGGTGGTGTCCAAATTGGTGACAAAATGGTGGTGTCCTGTGGATTTGTAAAATACTCGCGGTAAAAAAGTCCATAGCACCATTACATTGACCAAATTCCCCAAACAAATAACATTAAACACGAAAATAACACCGACTATCAGCAACTTAATGACCTATTAAAACTTAACATTATTAAGTCACGGAATGAATTTGTCTTTGTATTACAAAGAAATCAATTTTACCTGCTTGCCATTGTTTGATGATGCACAGACACGTTTCTCTGGCTGTTTCACCTCACCAACTTCAGCTCAGCTTCTCCGAAGAAAAATGGATGCATAATATTCAAAGCTCTTTTAACTTCCTGCCTGCTGACCGGCGTTTACGACTATTGCCCCTTGGGTGCATAGCGCCACTTACTGTTCGGGAGTAGGCCTATGTATTTTTTCATCACATCAGATTTTACAGAGGCCAGTTTCGAATTGCAGCCATCCGTAGGTGCCCTTTGAGAGCGGTTTTGAAGGAGTCAAGGGATTCACATGTCTTAATGACTGTTGGTAGGGCGTTCCACATTTTGGTGGGTGTGGACTTCGTTTACATTAAGGAAGTATTTAGACAGGTACATGGGTATCTTGGTGGTGTATCGAATCTTGTGGACCAGACCGATTGCAAGATGCTGTACTCTGTCGTCGACCCTAAGCCATCCCAGCCTGTTAAAGTGGGCAGGGGTGAGGTGGGTTCGGGGGGGGGGGGGGGGGGTGAGGCCAAGAAGGAGCCTGACCAGTTTGTTTTGGGAGGTCTGGAGCCTTGTTTTAAGGGCCTTTGAGGTGATGTGGTACCAAGAGGTGGATGCATAGTCAAAGAAACCTTGTACGAGGGCTCCAGGAGTAGGCCTATACTATACTCATTAAGTGTTAGCTTTTTTAAGATGACATCCCCTTGCACACCAATCATGATGACATATAAGAGACAGACAGATATACACAACTATACAGTTGTGTACAACTATACAGAATGTCATACAATCAGCTTACAGGTTGCTGGTATGAAGTGTGAGAAAAAAATATATATACAAGAGAAGGAAAAGGAGTAGGGGGGGGGGGGGGTTAAAAATTAGACAGGGGCCATTTTCGAATTGCAGCCTCCTGAAGCTGTATTTTTAGGGCAGTTTTGAAAGTGAGTAGGTATAAACTATATGTGACAGTGCTGAAAACAGGGCATTTAAAGTTGGACACATTCATAATATCATTTTGGACTGCAAGATGAAGCAAGGAATGGTACCACAGGCAAGTTATAAATTTTATAAGCATCTTTCAGGTGGGAATATATGCTCTATGGACATTATAGCTATAATAGCCTATATGACTGTCAGTCCATATTGTAAAATAGCGTTTATGTTTATTCATTTGTAATTTGTATGTCAATAGTCATATTTCTTCATATATAATTATATATTATGTACAATATTCGAATATATTTGAATACTAGAAACAACATTTCAAGATTTTTTTCTGGGTGACTGAAGCTCGCCAAGTCTGTGCAGCGTTTGAGCCACAGACCTCTATTTGATGACATTAAGCCGCTCAGAAGGGTCCATTGGGTTACATGTGAGCCAGGTCTCCCCATTGACTTTCAATGGGGTATTTTGTCTTGGTTTATTGCGCATTACGTTGCCACCAATATTCTAATGCTAACATGCTAACAACCTAATACTAACATGCTAACATTTTAATGCTAACATGCTAATGCTAACATGCTAATGCTAACATGCTAATGCTAACATGCTAACATGCTAATGCTAACATGCTAATGCTAACATGCTAATGCTAACATGCTAATGCTAACATGCTAATGCTAACATGCTAATGCTATCATGCTAACATGCTAATGCTAAGATGTCTGAGCTGTAAGGGTCCATTTGGTTTCGTTCAGGGGGGCGGCCCGGTTTCGGCGAGCCGCCCTGCTTCTGAAACGGTCGAGAAATGACAGAGTTACGTGTTTCCCCGATTTTCCACATTGACTTTCAATGTGTGTGTGTGCGTGCACATGTGTGCATGTGCGTGCATGTGCGTTCGTGTGTGCGCGTGTTTGAGAGTTGGTCAACTTGACCTTGAATCATTAACAAAGTATCTATTTCACCTGAGCTAGGGCTAGTCTATGCAAATGCAAACACTATTTAAAGTTAAAACCACACTGACTCAGTGAGAGAACTTATGTCTATCGCAAAAAGTAAACGTCAAATGCGATTTTTGTTTTCGCCGTGAGTGACCAGAGACATTGAGGTACGCCATGTGCGATCGTGGTATTGGTACGATAAAAAACGTGGTTATGAGAGCGAGTTAAGAAATTCTGTTTGTGATGAAAAAATTGCTGACTCATTCATGCATTTAACATGAAGTTGTATGACACATTATGATGGTACACCTGTCGCTTTCAGGGCTGTAGTTCACGTTCCGTATGAATCTGGGCTGTGGTTGTGACATTGGGTGAAAGAGGACGAGTGTGGCTACAAAATTACCGAAACCCATGCGTGTAAAGTTAATATTTTGGCCGTGATGACGATTTGTTCGGAGAATTTCGCTACAGTCTTCACAATGTCTTGTCCCTCTGACCCGCTCTCTCTCTGGCCGTGCGACACTCTAAATCGAGATTTTTGCTCAGACCACACACACTTTGAAGTGCGGTAGCGGGCAAACCGTGCAACGTATTCGAATTCCGTCTGAACCACAACAAAGTCGATGGCCTCGTGTGCTGTTTGAGGTTTAAATCGTGTTTCTACGTAACATTATGCCAGAGCAATGTGGCTCCAAAGTAACGTGTCGTTTTCTGTTTTTACCCGCGTTTCCCCATTGACTTTGCATGGGGCATTTTTCGCGTCGTTTATTGCGAATTACGTCGGCACGGTAACCCGAAACGGAAAGAAAAGCACAAGCACACCATTCCCGGCCGAGCCGCACGTTTCGATGTATATATTGTGGGGCTTTGGTAAACCGTGCGGCCGGCCATAGACGTCAAAGTTTCGCGTCTTGATTATTTATGCGATTAAGTATTGGTTGCGGATTTCAACCTGTGTTTCTGCCATTGCATGGCAGGCACCCAGAAGGCAGGCACCCAGAATAATAATAATCAAGACACGAAACTTTGACGTCTATGGCCGGCCGCACGGTTTACCAAAGCCCCACAATATATACATCGAAACGTGCGGCTCGGCCGGGAATGGTGTGCTTGTGCTTTTCTTTCCGTTTCGGGTTACCGTGCCGACGTAATTCGCAATAAACGACGCGAAAAATGCCCTATGCAAAGTCAATGGGGAAACGTGGGTAAAAACAGAAAACGACACGTTACTTTGGAGCCACATTGCTCTGGCATACTGTTACGTAGAAACACGATTTAAACCTCAAACAGCACACGAGGCCATCGACTTTATTGTGGTTCAGACGGAATTCGAATGCGTTGCACGGTTTGCCCGCTATCTCAGTTCAAAGTGTGTGTGGTCTGAGCAAAAATCTCGACTCGCAGTGTCGCACGGCCAGAGAGAGAGCGGGTCAGAGGGAGAAGCCAATGTGAAAACTGTAGCGAAATTCTCCGAACAAATCGTCCTCACAGCCAAAATATTAACTTTACACACATGGGTTTCGGTAATTTTGTAGCCACACTCGTCTTCTTTCACCCAATGTCACAACCACAGCCCAGATTCATAGGGTACGTGAACTACAGCCCTGAAAGCGACAGGTGTACCATCATAATGTGTCATAGAACTTCATGTTAACTGCTTGAATGAGTCAGCAATTTTTTCATCACAAACACAATTTCTTAACTCGCTCTTATAACCACGTTTTTTATCGTACCAATAGCACAATCGCACACGGTGTACCTTAATGTCTCGGGTCACTCACGGCGAAAACAAAAATCGCATTCGACTTTTACTTTTTGCGCTAGAGCAATTTGTTCGGACCGTATGTCTGAACAAATTCTCTCATTGAGTCAGTGTGTTTTTTACTTTCAATAGTGGGTGCATTTGCATAGCGTAGCCCAGCTGAAAATGATACATTGTTAATGATTCAAGGTGAAGTTGAACACCTCTCACACACGCACGCACATGCACACATGTGCACGCACACACACACACACACATTGAAAGTCAATGGAGACAATTGGGGAAACACGTAACTCTGTCATTTCTCAACCGTTTCAGACGCGGGGTGGCTCGCCAGAACCGGGTTGCCCCCCTGAGCGCACACACACACGCACGCGCACGCACACACACAAACCCTGTCTTCCTATTGGCTGGCCTTTACACAGCTCCAACTATTGCTTACAACATGCTACAGCCTCAAACTTTGGTACATGGACGTAGACCATCAAGAGGAACAAGCTGTAATGGCTTAATTGCTTAAGCCCCGCCCCTCTGTATTCCTATTGGCTGGCCTTTACACAGCTATAACTTTTGTTTGCAACATGCTACAGTCTTGAAACTTGCTCCATGCACTTAGACCAAGTTGACCACCACTCGCGCACAAACGAACGCACATGCACACATGTGCACGCACACACACACATTGAAAGTCAATGGAGAAAATCGGGGAAACACGTAACTGTCATTTCTCGACCGTTTCAGAAGCAGGGCGGCTCGCCAGAACCGGGCCGCCCCCCTTAACAAAACCAAATGGACCCTTACCACTCAGACATCTATGCATTAGCATGTTAGCATGATAGCATTAGCATGTTAGCATTAACATGTTAGCATGTTAGCATTAGCATGTTAGCATGATAGCATGTTATCATTAGCATGTTAGAATGTTAGCATGTTAGCATTAGCATGTTAGCATATTAGCATGTTAGCATTAGCATGTTAGCATTAGCATGTTAGCATTAGCATGTTAGCATTAGCATATTAGCATTAGCATGTTAGCATTAGCATGTTAGCATGTTAGCATTAGCATGTTAGCATTAGCATGATAGCATTAGCATGTTAGCATGTTAGCATGATAGCATTAGCATGATAACATTAGCATGTTAGCATGTTAGCATTAGAATGTTAGCATAATAGCATTAACATGTTAGCATGATAGCATTAGCATGTTAGCATTAGCATGTTTGCATGATATCATTAACATGTTAGCATGATAGCATTAGCATGTTAGCATTAGCATGTTAGCATGATAGCATTAGCATGTTAGCATGATAGCATTAGCATGTTAGCATGTTAGCATTTTAGCTTGATATCATGTTAGCATTAACATGTTAGCATTAGCATGTTAGCATTAAAATGTTAGCATGTTAGCATGTTAATATTGGCATGTTAGCATTAGAGTGTTGGTGGCAACGTAATGCACAATAAACTAAGACAAAATACCCCATTGGAAGTCAATGGGGAGACCTCCTGGCTCACATGTAACCAAATGGACCCTTCTGAGAGTCTAAATGTCATCAAATGTTGGTCCGTGGCTCAAATGCTGCACAGACTTGGCGAGCTTCAGGCACCCAGTAAAATTTCTTGAAATTTTGTTTCTAGTTGTTTTACCTGTTTCTCTAACGGCTGAAACGGTTTGAAATTGTTGAATTGGACCAATTGACTCCCGCACCAATCAGCGCTCAGAATGTCAGTTTGGTATCTTACGAACACACATTGCACTACACAGGTCTTCGAAGAGAAACTTCTGCAGGTATGTCTGGTTTGATGCAATAATGTTTATTTACTACACCGTATGCAAAAACATGCCTTTTGTTTCATGTATTATCAGAATACCCCCACCCTGACAAGCACCTGGAATTGTAGGCATTACATTTAGTTTGACTCGCTTCCACAGATAGCCAGATAGCCATAGCCATAGCCATTTTTTCAGGTCATCACAAACCATTTTTTCTCTGGTGCCATTTTTAGCCAGAGTTCTGTTCATGGTGACAGACAAATGCTTGCAATGGATTCAGAATGGGGTATAACTCATAGTTTATTTTAGTACAGCCCCCTAATATGCAAAACTAACTAGTTAGTTTTGCAATTTAGTAGTTAGTTACTTAGTTACTTTTCCAAAAAAAAATCCCGTTATTATAATGTGTCCCTGTTCATTCTGTTGGCAAGATTTAAAAAATAATAAAGCCCCGACTGCCTGCAGAGTTTATTTCTCCTGCCTTCTGTGTGATGTATCCTTCCAAGCCCACTATACCATGTACTATACATCCTGCGTCTACTACATCCTGTAGTTCACTTAAGAAATAAAAGTATTGTTACATGCAGCTTTTATTTTGAAGAGGAAGAGGAAGTTGTTTCGGTTGTAGCCAGCTACCATGACAGTGGTAGTGGTGCCGGGTGGTAGTGTAATAACTAGAAACAAAATTTCAAGAATTATTTCTGGGTGCCTGAAGCTCGCCAAGTCTGTGCAGCATTTGAGCCACGGACCACCATTTGATGACTTTTAGCCTCTCAGAAGGGTCCATTTGGTTACATGTGAGCCAGGTCTCCCCATTGACTTTCAATGGGGTATTTTGTCTTAGTTTATTGCGCATTACGTTGCCACCAACATTCTAATGCTAACATGCTAATACTAACATGCTAACATGCTAGCATGCTAACATTTTAATGCTAACATGCTAATGCTAAAATGTTAATGCTAACATGCTAATGCTAACATGATATCATGCTAAAATGCTAACATGCTGCTAACATGCTAATGCCTAACATGCTAATGCTAAAATGCTAACATGCTGCTAACATGCTAACATGCTAATGCTATATCATGCTAACATGCTAATGCTAACATGCTAATATTATCATGCTAAAGTGCTAATGCTAACATGCTAATACTAACATGTTAATATGCTAACATGCTAATATGCTAACATGCTAATGCTAACATGCTAATGCTAAGACATCTGAGCTGTAAGGGTCCAATTGGTTTTGTTCAGGGGGCGGCCCGGTTCCGGCGAGCCGCCTCGCTTCTGAAACGGTCGAGAAATGACAGTTACGTGTTTCCCCGATTTTTTTCATTGACTTTCAATGTGTGAGTGTGCGTGCACATTTGTGCATGTGCGTGCGTTCGTGTGTGCACGTGTGTGAGGTGGTCAACTTGACCTTGAATCATTAACAAAGTATCATTTTCAGCTGGGTTAGTCTATGCGAATGCAACCACTATTGAAAGTTAAAAGCACACTGACTCAGTGAGAGAACGTATGTCCGAACAAATTGCTCTATCTAAAAAGTAAAAGTCAAATGCGATTTTTGTTTTCGCCGTGAATTGAGGTACGCCATGTGCGATCGTGGTATTGGTACGATAAAAAACGTACTTATGAGAGCGAGTTAAGAAATTGTGTTTGTGATGAAAAAATGGCTGACTCATTCAGGCAGTTAACATGGAGTTATATGACACATTATGATGGTACACCTGTCGCTTTCAGGGCTGTAGTTCACGTACCGTATGAATATGGGCTGTGGTTGTGACATTGGGTGAAAGAGGACGAGTGTGGCTACAAAATTACCGAAACCCATGCGTGTAAAGTTAATATTTTGGCCGTGAGGACGATTTGTTTGGAGAATTTCGCTACAGTCTTCACAGTGGCTTGTCCCTCTGACCCGGTCTCTCTCTGGGCGTGCGACACTCTAAGTCGAGATTTTTGCTCAGACCAAACACACTTTGAACTGCGATAGCGGGCAAACCGTGCAACATATTCGAATTCCATCTGAACCACAACAAAGTCGATGGCCTCGTGTGCTGTTTGAGGTTTAAATCGTGTTTCCACGTAACAGTATGCCAGAGCAATGTGGCTCCAAAGTAACGTGTCGTTTTCTGTTTTTACCCGCGTTTCCCCATTGACTTTGCATGGGGCATTTTTCGCGTTGTTTATTGCGAATTACGTCGGCACGGTAACCAGAAACGGAAAGAAAAGCACAAGCACACCATTCCCAGCCGAGCCGCACGTTTCGATGTATATATTGTGGGGCTTTGGTAAACCGTGCGGCCGGCCATAGACGTCAAAGTTTCGTGTCTTGAGGACGATTATTATTAAGTATGTGTTGCGGATTTCAACCTGTGTTTCTGCCATTGCATGGCAGAAAAACCCTTCTGTTGTAAACAGTGTGGAAAGAGGACGATTATTATTAAGTATGTGTTGCGGATTTCAACCTGTGTTTCTGCCATTGCATGGCAGAAAAACCCTTCTGTTGTAAACAGTGTGGAAAGAGTTTCACAATGTTAGGTAACCTGAAGGCACACCAGCATATCCACACTGGAGAAAAACCCTTCTGTTTTAAACAGTGTGACAAGAGTTTCTCTGTGTTAGATAGCCTCAAGACACACCAGCGTATCCACACTGGAGAAAAACCCTTCTGTTGTAAACGGTGTGGAAAGAGTTTCTCTGTGTTACATAGCCTTAAGACAGCGTATCTACACAGGGGAGAGGCCTTTCGTCTGTAAGCACTGTGACAAGAGCTTCAATCAGTTAGGCAATCTCAAGAGCCACCAGCGTATCCACACTGGAGAAAAAACTTTTCTGTTGTAAACAGTGTGACAAGATTGATCAGAACGTCGATGTTAGCAGCTCATTACTGAATCGTCGCTACCTCGCGGTTACAATATCCTCGCGGTTCTGATGACTTTTAAAGTCACGAGGCTCACATTAGCTATACGGTGATTTTGCTTCCTGATTTTTTGGGGGAATTGAAAGTGAAGGTTTTTCCTAAAATACCCATGCGTCCGGGCGGCGACAGACTGACTAGTGCCAGAGTCTTTGGTGGTTTCGGAGAGGCTGAATCTCATCCCAGATATTCAGAAGATGAGATTGGAGATGGATTGGAGTAAATCCTGGACACGCCTCAGTGGAGTAAGTCCTTACCTTGGAGAATGGAGAAGAATCCAATCTCCAATCTGGAGCAAGAATCCAATCTTCTTGAGCATGTTTGAATTGAATTGAATTGAGAGAGAGAGAGAGAGAGAGAGAGAGAGAGAGAGAGAGAGAGAGAGCACAACGTTGTGAGCTTGTAGATCGGATATTTTTTCGTAATCCCAATGTGCATCATATTGGTTTGAAGTGATACTGATTACGACTCTGTATCAACACATTTAGCTGGCGACCCCCTGGAGCCCCCTAAAGGACCCCCTGCATGATAGCAAGTCCACAATATGACAATCACAATTTAAAAAACAGTAAAATGTTTACGACACCATTTCAGATCCGTGGCTCAAAACACAGAATAATAATGATTTGCCTTGATATGAAAAGGGCCGAAAACTTTCATTCTTTATTTCTGTTTTGAGCGGTGCCTAACTGCTCCAACGGCTGGCTTGCGTGTGTATGTATGTCCTTCTGTTTAGAGTATGAACAGCTGCAATACCGGTGGCAGCCAGCCAGAGGTGTTTTTGAGCAGCCTGCACCGCTCAGTTCACAAAAGTGTGATTTTTTAACCACCTGCCCCCCCCCCCCCCGTCTTCTTTCCTTTCCTTTTGTGGAAACGATAAAAAATATAGCTGCAAGCAGTTATAAGATGGGGTCAAGCCCAAAAAGAAAAAAAGCTATACGCAAAATAGAAACAGAGATATCATATTGATGACGTCATTATTGCCCAAATATGGAGGGGCGGTGGCCTGCATGCGCACATCGGTGTAGTCAGGCATATGCACGGTAACGGGTTGTGTTGTGAGTGATGTCAGATCAGAACTCTGCTCAATATTATATTCAAACAAAAAAAAATCAATTCTACTTCATTCCACAGAGACCAGGACCTACCCCTTTTAGCTGGCTTTACTCAGTTCTGTGAGAGAAGCAGATAGAAAACATATTAAAGGGAGTCAAAGAGAGGATAAATAAAGTGACCATAAGGAGTCAGAAGAGAGGATAATAGGGAGACAGAGAGAGAAGATTGTCCATTCCCCGACAGAACCTACAATGCCATCACAGTCCATGTATAGATGATGAACCACCACTCCAGGAAGGAGTCTCAATCTTCCCAGGCTAAGGTCCACCGTTCTGGTTGTACATACAGATCGAGCTACGACGACCTCTACTGACAAATGCCCAGAAAGGGACCGATCCCCTCAGAATCCTGTCAGCAAATCACCAGCACTGTAATAACCAGCCAGGAACAAGGAGACGTAGATGGACCTAGATTGTACAGTCATCAACAGTTTACAGAGACTTTGACTCCACCAGGAGAAGTGAAGACACGTCATATGACCTATACAGGAATGAAAACTCACGTCTGTAAACAGTGTGAGAAGAGTTTCAGTCAGATGGGTCACCTGAAGGCACACCAGCGTATCCACACTGGAGAAAAACCCTTCTGTTGTAAACAGTGTGACAAGAGTTTCTGTCAGTCAAGTGATCTGAAGACACACCAGCGTGTCCACACTGGAGAAAAACCCTTCTGTTGTAAACAGTGTGACAAGAGTTTTAGTGAGATGGGTCACCTCATGACACACCAGCGTGTCCACACTGGAGAAAAACCCTTCTGTTGTAAACAGTGTGACAAGAGTTTCTCTGTGTTAGATAGCCTCAAGACACACCAGCGTGTCCACACTGGAGAAAAACCCTTCTGTTGTAAACAGTGTGGAGAGAGTTTCTCTGTGTTAGATAGCCTTAAGACACACCAGCGTATCCACACACGGGAGAGGCCTTTCGTCTGTAAGCACTGTGACAAGAGCTTCAATCAGTTAGGCCATCTCAAGAGCCACCAGCGTATCCACACTGGAGAAAAAACTTTTCTGTTGTAAACAGTGTGACAAGATTGATCAGAACGTCGATGTTAGCGGCTCATTACTGAATCGTCACTACCTCACGGTTACAATATCCTCGCGGTTCTGATGACTTTTAAAGTTACGATGCTCACATTAGCTATACGGTGATTTTGCTTCCTGATTTTTTGGGGGAATTGAAAGTGAAGGTTTTCCTAAAATACCCATGCGTCCGTAGTCTTTGGTGGTTTCTGAAAGGCTGAATCTCATCCCATGGTGGTCCGTGGCTCAAACACAGAATAATAACTAGAAACAAAATTTCAAGAAATTTTACTGGGTGCCTGAAGCTCGCCAAGTCTGTGCAGCATTTGAGCCCTGTTTTAATGCTAACATGCTAATATGCTAACATGCTAATATGCTAACATGCTAATGCTAACATGCTAATGCTAACATGCTAATGCTAACATGCTAACATGCTAATATGCTAACATGCTAACATGCTAATCCTAACATGCTAATACTATTATGATAACATGCTAATGCTAACATGCTGCTAACATGCTAACATGCTAATGCTATCATGCTAATGCTATCATGCTAACATGCTAATGCTATCATGCTAATGCTAACATGCTAACATGCTAATATGCTAACATGCTAATCCTAACATGCTAATACTATTATGCTAACATGCTAATGCTAACATGCTGCTAACATGCTAACATGCTAATGCTATCATGCTAATGCTATCATGCTAACATGCTAATGCTATCATGCTAACATGCTAATGCTAACATGCTGCTAACATGCTAACATGCTAATGCTATCATGCTATCATGCTAACATGCTGATGCTAACATGCTTATGTTAACATGCTAATATGCTAACATGCTATGCTAACATGCTAATGCTAATATGCTAACATGCTAATGCTAACATGCTAATGCTATCATGCTAACATGCTAATGCTAACATGCTAATGCTAATATGCTAATGCTAACATGCTAATATGCTAACATGCTAATATGCTAACATGCTAACATGCTAATATGCTAACATGCTAATGCTAATATGCTAACATGCTAATGCTAAGATGTCTGAGCTGTAAGCGTCCATTTGGTTTCGTTCAGGGGGGCGGCCCGGTTCCGGCGAGCCGCCCTGCTTCTGAAACGGTCGAGAAATGACAGAGCTACGTGTTTCCCCGATTTTCTCCATTGACTTTCAATGTGTGTGTGTGCGTGCACATGTGTGCATGTGCGTGCATGTGCGTTCTTGTGTGCGTGTGTTTGAGAGGTGGTCAACTTGACCTTGAATCATTAACAAAGTATCAATTTCACCTGGGCTAGGGCTAGTCTATGCGAATGCAAACACTATTGAAAGTTAAAACCACACTGACTCAGTGAGAGAACGTATGTCCAGATATATATATTCTGTCCAGTCCTACATGTATAGGCTGGCGATTGTGGCGACTTATATTCGTTATCGTTAATAAAGAGAGAGCTGTAAAGGGGATATTGTCTATGGTCAGTTCATGGTGTGTATCATTCTTGTTTTTAACCAGGCCGTGATAATGCGGCGCAATGGCGGTAGGCAGTAGCCTAATACAATGTAACCAACTTGCGCAAGCATAAAAAAATGGGTTTTAATTGTCTGGTAACGGAAAATAACAGAAAATAATCTAACTTGTTACTTTTCTCAGAAGGTAATCTGTAACGGTAAGGGATTCTTTTTATGGGCAGTAATCCAGTAACCTAACGACGTTACTTTAGAAAGTAACGATGCCCAACACTGCTAATATGTCTCTCTCTCTTCCAGAAATGCAGGCAGCCAACCTACTTGGAGAAATTGCTGGGGTTGTTAAGGCATCAGCAGCCCAGCTCGAGTACAACCCAAGTCAGTTTGTCCAGACTGTTCGAGCCCGCACGCAAGAACCGACGGCTGCAAACCCTTGCAGCTCGCAGCCAAATATCAGTTGCATGGGCTCACGAATTCTGCTGCCTCATGCAGCCAGGACAGAAGACCAAGCCGACACCAGTGGAATCTGAATGGCTGAAACGACGAGGTCTTGGGAAAAAACATAATCACGTTCACAGGAGACAGTTCACACATGGAGTTCGTCCATGTTCTGTATTCAGCCTTCCCCCCACTAGAGTTTGGGGGGGGGGGTCAAGTTATACAAAGCCAACAGAGCCGGTGAATTGGTAGACATTCAAATGCCACCGGGAGGTTACAGTGTCTCTTTCCTGCGTTGCGATAGTGAGCTAAATCGGGCTGTCGCATACATAGTCCCAATTCAACAGAGGCTTGAGCCGGAGGTGATACAGGGGCCTGTGGTTGGTGAGGAACAGGTAATTGCTTATTGTTTACATGTGGTTGAACGCATACAACTCTAACAAACTGGATATGAAATCATAATGACTTCATATAAGAAATGTCAATGATGAACAATTATTTAAATTCTGGTCACAATTGGGCTAAAATGGTAGTATACCCTCAATTCTTAATGTTGTCTCCCAAAGTTTCTTTCTAGTGCACCAAGGGCTGTATTTTGCGTGTCTTAAGTACCAGGTCTTATTCCCTAACTTGAGTAAACTAAAGACCTGGAGGCGTGATCAATGCTCTTTGGCCACTCAGAATAGCCAAATGGCATTGATCACGCCTCCAGGTCTTTAGTTTACTCAAGTTAGGGAATAAGACCTGGTACTTAAGACACGCAAAATACAGCCCCAAGTCTCATACAAAAACGAAAAGGAATGATTACTTATTGTATTGACCCTAAACCTGTTTGATCATTTAATCATTTCACCTTAATTGACTGTTTTATAAAACTTCTGCTCCACTGAGGGGGAGGCATACTATCATCCGACAGAGCATTGCTCCGAGGTGCGCTGCGGGTCGGGAGAGGGTTGCGGTTAGGTTTAGGTGTCTGCCCCGGCCCCGGGGGAGGTTAGGGTTAGGGTGAGGGAGGAGGTAGGTTGTCGTTCGGACCAATGCTCCGTCGGATGAAAGTACTGCACTCCCACTGAGGTCGTGAAGGAGATGTGTCTGAAGTGCCAGCAGCAAATTCCGCTGCAGTTTTTGGACATCCATGTGGTGTCCTGTGTAACTGGGTACGTAATTTATTTTTATTTGTGTGCTTTAGTCTGTGCCATAGCTGGAAAATAAATGTTTAATTACATTTCTGTCTGTCTGTTTTTGTACAGCTCACCTGCGCACACAGAGGAGATATGTGAGACACCACCTGCTGTACCATCTGTGTACGTACACAATCTAGTCAGTGGGCATGGTAGAATCTTTTTTAAAGTTTCTTTAGAGATTTTTAATCCCAATAGATTAGTGAACATTATGTTGTTGCATTGGCATGAACATGAGACCTTGATCACTTTAGCATTCAATATTTGCTGTGGCCCTAGTCAGCTGGTAACTAACATATGAAAAGCAGACAAAATGGCCCTACGGATTTCTGACTCAAACATGCTGCTGTGTTGTAGAAGTTTTTTTTTTTTTTAATCACTGCTTGGTGGGAGGCGTACTATCATCCGACAGAGCATTGCTCCGAAGGAGCAATGCTCCGAGGTGCGCTGCGGGTCGGGAGAGGGTTGCGGTTAGGTTTAGGTGTCTGCCCCGGGGGAGGTTAGGGTTAGGGTGAGGGAGGAGGTAGGTTGTCGTTCGGACCAATGCTCCGTCGGATGAAAGGCATGCACTCCTGCTTGGTCTGCATGTGTTGATCCGAAAAGTCTTGTTTGCGGTTGACGAAGAGTTGTTAAATAGCTGTTTAACCCGGATAATTGTGTATGTTTTGACAGCAACACAGTCCAACTTCGAGTGGGAGTGCTTCTGGAACCGGGTCTGAAAGTGTACTCTCATAAGCACTGTATTTGAATCTCTTTCAACACACACACACACGCACACGCACACGCGCACGCACACACACACACACACACACACACACACACACACACACACACACACACACACACACACACACACACACACACACACACACACACAAACACACATTACCTCTACAACTAAAGGATGAACTGAAACTAACCCTTTGAATGTGGTTTCACTTTCCAGCCTTAAAAGTCCAGAAGATCACAGTCTTACGGAGTCTAAAGCAGTCAGATTTTATGACAGCTTTAAGAAGCAACTTCCCCATCCTCTGAGATGGGCCGTTTGACGGGCCGTTTGATCCTCCGTGGATGGCCGCAAGAATGTTATTGTCATCAGGAGGGATCTGTGGACGCCCATGGGACTGCGGACATTGACACACAAGCGATACGCCATATACTGTAGATTCTACCCAAGGTACATTATGTTACATGCCATGTCCATCAGATTATGGAATACTGAAAAGAATTGCCAGAATAATTTAACTTGAATATCACTTGAAGCTGAGGTTGTTGTCTTTGTGCTCCCTCAACAGGATAAAATAAGACATCCAGAACTGCCAGAAATTGAGACTGACTCTGTAAGACATCAAAAAATACTGCTGCTGCTGTTGTGTTGCACTTCTGATGGTGTTGGTGCACAAAACGATGTCTGCCCATCAATGTGCATGTCACTTAAGCACAATTCTTTAAACGTAGCTTTCATACTGTCTTATGCCCTAATCTCAATTTCTGTACATACAGGAAAGCATGGAAACGGATGTGGACCAGGAAACCACAGACGATTATTCTTTGGTTGACTGTGATTCGTCAGCTGATACGATAGAGAGTTTGATTGAATATTTTATTAGACAGGAATGTAAAACTGTACAAGTACACACTTACAAGTACAACACTTAGTCTAAAAGGATGGCGCCAAAAAAGTAATTGCGGTCTTGTTTCCATTGGTGTCCTAGGTATTCAATTCATCAACATAATAATCACCAAAAAAACATTCATTATCGATCAATACATTGGGCTGTATTTTGCGTGTCTTAAGTACCAGGTCTTATTCCCTAACTTGAGTAAACTAAAGACCTGGAGGCGTGATCAATGCCATTTGGCTATTCTGAGTGGCCAAAGAGCATTGATCACGCCTCCAGGAATTTAGTTTACTCAAGTTAGGTAATAAGACCTGGTACTTAAGACACGCAAAATACAGCCCATTATGTACAAAAGAAACAGTGAGGTGCAGCTCCTGTGTTTCAAAGATGACCATCCTAATGTAGTGAAATCATTGGCTTTTATTCTCTGACACAATCTTATTCTGTCATTTGTAGCCTGAAGATCAACCGGGTGACGAGGTTGAGATGCACAACTGGGGCGACAATGAAAGGGGTGATGTGAGTAATGAGGCAGCAAAATTTGTTTGTTACTCTGAACATGTTATTGCAAATTCCTTTTGGTCGAGTCTTTTTAGCTCATGGTGGCACTGTTTAGATTATATGTTTTGTTTATAAAAAAGCATAGTTGAATCGTGTCCTGTCCTATCGCTGCAAATCACTCTTCAGATAAAATTATTGTAACTTTGGTGCAGCCACTGTTTCACAGATGACTGATTACAGTCTGCTAACTGCAAGTTCTGTATATCATTTATCTGCATGTCAGAGCTGCTGCACATGAAATAAATGTACTGTCCTGTTCAATGACACAATCTGTATCTGTGTGGGTCTTGTAGGATGACCTCATTGACCTGTGTGATGAGGAAAGCCACAGCCCACTTTCAGTTGACCACTTGGTGAGACTAGAATCCATACAACTAGAATGAAAATCGACTTATGTTACTGGACAGCCGATCATGATAATTACATCTGCTTGTTAATGTTACAGTATGACTTCTTCGGATTAATTTACTAACACCCAATCTGTCTGTTATTTTATAGGTCACCGTGGATAGCCCGACCGGTGGGGGGGACAATAACCGAAGCCATGAGTATGATCGCATAATGGTAAGCGCAGGACAATCTGTTTGAATCTCAACATGTTGTTGAAAAATACTTTTGGTAAACGTTTTTGGAGGTACATGCTAGGTGTTGGCTGATCATCTGTATCCTTAAATAATTTATGCTCTTGGTGGCACTGTTTAGATGTATATGCTATGACTATACAAAAGCATAGTTGAATCGTGTCAATCAATCAATGAAAATCACCTACATTTTCTTTCTTTGTAATCTAGAAATGACCTACATTAAAGATTGTGCTTGCTGGGTGTAAATTAAACATATCTATTCTAGTGTGGTCGGTTTAATGTTTATTGAATTATGATTTCAGGACGATCTACAACAGCGGCGTCTGCTCATCTCAGAGCAAGACTCTGAGTATAGCCAAAGCTTGGCCATTGACAGAGAGAGGGTATTGAACCTCAAACATTCAGTGTTTTTAATATAAACACACACACAGTTTTTCATTAACTTGTTTTAAATATATGCTTATAGACACGTGTTCAGGAAGAAGCTGTCAGGCTGTCAGCAGCCACAGAGAGAAGGCGTGAGGCAGAATCTCTCCAGGCAGCAAGAATTGCTGAGGAGGCTGAGACTAGGCGTCTGACTGTAAGTACTTGTATAATTAAAGAGCCACAAAGCATTTATGTTCACACATGTTGATGCATTTATTCCAAAACCTTGAATTCTAACTTGATACACATTAATTAATCATACCCTTAATGAACATTTCATAATGGGATAATACCATTATTCACAAATTGACTAATCTGCCTCTGCAATGACCTATTGAAATCCGTGTCAAACTTTATAGGTTGTCAGGAGGAGAATGGCAGAAGTGGCTAACCAAACCAATGATGGGAGTGGCACACAATCCCAGTTCCGCTATGCAAATGGGAGCGTTCCTAGAAGCACATTTGGGTTTGATAGTCCTGTACAGGTATCTAAAATATGCTGTAATCAATATCGCCATACTCTTTGTAATGACTTTGGCCACAAAATGGCAGGAAACCTTCATGTCACATTGCACAGGACAGTTGTATGCTATAATAACAATTGAACAAGCCTCACATGGTGTCAAAGAATATGAATAATATGCTAACTCCTTTCAACATTATGACCTCTATGAATCGAGGTGTGTTATTATGTACTTTATATCCAGGTGCTAAAAGCTAGTTCAGCATAGGAAGAATCACTAACAAGACATGATTTTAATAAAATATCAGACGTTGAGGGTCTGGTATTTGATCTGCTAACATAACGTAGCCGTTTCATCAGCGTACTCTTGTTCTTCATTTACAGAGTCTGATGTCCTACGCGGGAGTATTGGATGGAACGGAGTCATTCCTCCTGACTTCCCCATCACCAGTCTTGCGTCTCCACAGTGCCCAAGTTGGAAGCTTACAGGACTGTGGCTTAATCCTGCCAACAACGTTGTTTGTACAGTGGATTGACAACAACGTATGTTTACTTAAATTAGTTAATGACAATTTGTGTATTTGGAGTTTTCTGTAGCTCTTTTTCTAACAGTCCAGAATGTTAACTTTGTGCTGTAGAGCAGGGGTAGCCAACCTTAGGCATGGGTGCCTACATTGGCACAGGGAAGGGTGATCACTGGCATAAATGTTCGTAAAAGTTTAGTCTGTCCCTTGCACAAAATGTTACACTCATTCAAACTCCAAACTCTGATTGGGGAGGGAGTCTGGGAGATTGGTGGGTTATTGCTCTAATGATCTGAGTCTAATGATCATTAATGTGAAGAAAATATTCATAAGAATAAGAAAATATAAAGGTTGTCATGACAATCAAAATAATTTTGAAATATTACATTTTTATGTGGTGTCATAATTTAAACGTAATGTTGTGGCAGACTGACTATCAAGAAAATGAAAATTCATGTCAAAAAGGTTGCCGAACCCTGCTGTAGAGTCCCGGTTCATCAATTCACAAAAACTATCTATCCCACAGAATTCACCTGATGGTCTTCATACAGCGTCAGCCAGCTCGGATCCTCCATCTTCTCCTCCGCAAGCATCTCCTGATTTTCCGCCACTGGCAGCATCTTCACCACCAGCATCGCCTCCTCTTTCTCTCCCTGCTCCTCTCCCTGCTCCAGCTCCACCCACAAAGCACCAAGAACTTGTACACCCTGAGGACACTGCAATCGCAGCTTGATGTGATCTCAACGGCACCACCTGCAAACAGTATCAATGTCATCAGAGCTGACATCTTGGGGAGTGCTTTCAGAGCCTTTAAGAGAGGGAAA
This sequence comes from Protomyctophum parallelum, assembly GCF_964188405.1. Lineage (NCBI taxonomy): Eukaryota > Metazoa > Chordata > Actinopteri > Myctophiformes > Myctophidae > Protomyctophum > Protomyctophum parallelum. Next base: position 57,821,760 of record NC_139698.1, on the reverse strand, counting down.
TTCAACCCCAAGAAGAATCTAAGTGTTGTGTTTGTGGACGCCTGTGGTCAGGGCGAAGGCGCGGTTGACACCGGTGGACCAAAAAGAGAGTTCATCAACTTGTTAATGAAAGCACTGATCAACTCTCGCTTCTTCGTGGGTTCTTCAGGGAGCAGGAGTCTTAACCTGGACGCAGTAGGCATGTACATTAGGGTACACATGGACACACCTTGAAACAAATAAGAAATACATTTATATATCATCTGGGGATACTCCCCCAGTAAATGATATGGTTCAAATTTTTAATCTTAAACTAGAGTCAGCTCTTGATATAGTGGCTCCTTTGAAAACAAAAAAGAAACATAACACCAGAGTGACGCCCTGGTTAAATGAGCATACACGCTCACTGAAGCAAGAAAGTCGTAGAGCTGAGCGAGCTTGGAGAAAAAATAAACTCACCACCCACCTAGAGATTCTTAAAAAGTCAACAGTCGCCTATAACAAAGCCTTGCGTCTAGCAAGGCAGGCATATTTCTCTGGCATAATTAACGAGAACAAGAAAAATGCCAGATCATTGATCGACTTTTAACCCCCCCCCCCCAGTCCTACAAGCAGTCATTCCCGGCCTCTAAAGCTAAGTGTAATGAGTTTGCATGCTTTTTTGATAACAACATCTTTAACATTAGAACTGATATTATGAATGGTGCTGCTGCTAGCGCAAACCTTCAAACAGCAGCTAATGTTCCCAGGGTAGATCTCTCCAGGGGGAGCCTATTATTGTTTTGCGCAATTGATGAAGACGAACTCCGCAAAACCATATCACAGATGACATTTTCCTCCTGTTCATTGGATACAATTCCCAACACCTTTCTCAAAGAGGTCTTAGACAGTGTGATTGGAGATATCCTAACAATTGTAAACTGCTCTCTACAATCAGGCGTCTTCCCAGACTCACTGAAGACTGCCGTAGTTAGGCCCCTACTCAAGAAACACAATCTTGATCCCTCTGTTTTGGGTAACTATCGACCCATTTCAAATCTACCCTTTCTGGGCAAGGTTTTAGAAAAATGCATCTCTCATCAACTGGATGTATTTCTACAGAACAATAATGTGCACAACAAATTCCAATCTGGCTTTAGGAAAAATCACAGCACAGAAACAGCACAGTAAAAGTAATGAATGATCTTAGGGTGTCTGCTGACAAGAAACATGTATCCGTTCTCTTACTTCTAGATTTAACGGCTGCATTTGACACGATTGATCATTCAATTTTAATACAGCGTCTGGAGCACTGGATAGGCCTGTCTGGTACGGCCCTGTCCTGGTTCTCCTCCTACCTATCAAACAGAAGTTACTTTGTCAATCTAGCCGAGTTTGACTCAGACAAACACGACATCAGTTCCGGTGTTCCACAGGGCTCGATTCTTGGTCCTCTGCTGTTCTCCTTGTACATTCTGCCATTGGGCGAACTCATTACCAATCACGGAGTCAATTTTCATTTCTATGCTGATGATACCCAACTATATCTTTCTGTGGCCCCAGATGATCCCTGTGCTTTAGACCCGACCCGCTGTTGACCTGTCTGTCTAGCATCAAATGTTGGATGAGTGAGAACTTTCTCAAGCTAAATGAGGATAAGACAGAAGTTCTCATAATTGGTTCTAGCGAGCAGAAAGAATCAATAATAAGCAGACTTGGCAACCTGACTGTAGAAAGTAACAGTACAGTAAAGAACCTGGGGGTTATTATTGATTCTGAATTTAATTTTAATTCACACATTAATCATGTTACCAAGATTGCCTTTTTTCACCTTAGAAATATTGCACGAATCAGAGCCTATTTGTCCTTGGACGATGCAAAAACGCTAATCCACGCCTTTGTTTTTTCTCAGCTTGACTACTGCAATGCGCTCTTGTCAGGACTGCCTAAGAAAACAACTGACAGACTACAACTTGTCCAAAATGCAGCAGCCAGAGTTGTAACTAGAACTAAGATGAGAGAACATATTACTCCAGTTTTGGCATCACAAAAATACGGGGAAGCAGCTTTTTGCTTCTACGGGCCGTCGGCATGGAACAAGCTCCCACTGTACCTTCGTCAGGCAGCCTCTGTAGACATTTTTAAAGCTCAGCTTAAGACCCACCTCTACAACATTGCTTTTAAGTGATCTTTATTTTTTTATTATTTTTATTCTGCTTGTTTTTAATGTCGTTGCCTTATTTTATCTGTTCTTATCTTTGTACTATTGTCCTATTGTTTTAACTGCTTGCCTGTTTTAATGCTGTTTTGTTTTGCTTTTATTATCTTTTCTGCTCTGTTAAGCACTTTGAGCTACATTTATGTATGAAAGGTGCTATATAAATAAAGTTATTTATTATATACAGTTAGTAGGCTGAACTTGCCAGCAGATACACTGTCAATCGAGAAATGTGTGCAGTGACAGAAGTAAACGGTTTAGAAATTAGATTGTATACTTAACCTATAGCAAATATTTCGGCAAGGACGGGCGGCCTTAGGAATCTGGAGGCCCGTTTCAAGACCAAAATATGAGGCCCCCCATATATACCTATGACATAATTATTTTGTTGCCGTATTGATACAAATAGTTTGAATGTTCAATATCAAACCATTACTCTCGACAATTAGCAACATCAACACCTCTCATCCGGTCATTTTACCCAGGTTATTTAGATAAAATAGGTGTAATAAAATAGGTGTAATTGTGGGAGAGAGCAAGGCAGTGAGTGAGCGAGATAGAGAGGGCCAAGAGTGTCGGGGGTTGACTGACTGACGCCTGACGTTCAGTTGGAGCTTGGAGGCCCCCCTGAGGGTGGAGGCCCGTTTCAATTGAAACTGGTGAAACATAGCTAAGGCCTCCTATGGGCAAGGTACTAACATATACAGTAGATAGGTTAAGATAACAAGCACTGGGGGCTTGTGTCCATTGCGGTCCGATGATAACAAAGGAAATAATTGGGAAGTGTGTGTGTGTGTGTGTGTGTGTGTGTGTGTGTGTGTGTGTGTGTATATATATATATATATATATAGAGTCAAATGCATAGAGTACAACTGCATATCCCACATCCCCACGTACTGTATTGTTCATTTTTATCCTGCCAAAACAAAAAATCTCTATTCACGTTTCAGCACTAGCAAGGGGATACTACAAAGCGATAGGCTCCATGTTATCGGTGTGCCTGGTGCATGGAGAAGTGGGGCCCTATGTGTTCTCCCAAAGACTACTTTGCCAGCTGACTGGACGGCCAACTCCACCTGTTAATTTGTCTGAGGTAGATGAAGAACTGAAAGCTGGCTTAGAGAAGGCAAGTTTCATAATGCAATTTCTACTAAATAATTTTTTATAGAAGATAAAGGGAAGTATACTACACATTTCATAAAAATAAAACTAGGGAAGATGTCATGTGCCAATTTATTTAGTTAATTTGCTGAATAAGAAACTCATGGATTGGCCTACCTGCTGACATGTCAGTCTTTGTGAGACAGGCAAAGGCTGTTGTCGGGCAGGGATCAACAATGCTCTTCTTGACGTCAAAAACCTGATTCACGTTGGTATGTTACCTGATGAAAAGCGTATTTAGGTTGTCTATGCAGTCTTGAGGAACCTCTGGAGAGGGACACCAAGTTGATTGCATCGTACATTAAGAGCTGTATAATGTCAAAGTTGTTAATAACCCTGCTTTTACTTTGTGGTCAGAGGAAAAGTGTCACAAGGCTGTGGCTAACTTTGTTTATGGGATTACAATGTTTGTCTTCCATTGCAAGGAGCCATCATAATATTGAAATGTTACATTCATTCTCAAAATACCTTGTTGGATTTCTTACAGATAGAACAAGCAGACACATTACAGGAGGTCCATGCTGCTGTGGAGGATGCAAAACTGTCCCATATTGGTGGTCAGGCAACGGTCATCAGAAAAATGGCTGACCGTGATGAGCTGATCCAATCGGCACTGGAGTTTTCCTAAATGGCAGACTGTGTTTGCCTCTACAACAGTAAGTGTATGTTACACTGGTGCCTGTGTAACATAAATTGACACCTGCAATAGAGAAATCCAGTAGCACTGTAGTTATGATTATGATTTAATACTTTTACAACTAAGTAGACACTTGGGTTGTATGCCCATGTATTCATGACAGCAAATGACTGATATGAGCTTATCTAATGTTTTAAGGTTGCGTCACGGCATGGAGGACCTAGGGGTGCTCCAGGCACTGGCACAGAGTGCTGCCATAGAGAAACTCTTCGTTGGAGGCCCCCCAGCACCGCTCGATGCAGAGTCCCTTAAAAACCTCTTCCGAATAAACTACACGGTGGCAGGGAGCTCCCTAAGACATGCAGAGGAGATAGCAGTGGCTTTTTTCTGGGACTGGCTCTCTGATGTTGAAAGTATGCTACTGATAAACATAATTCACAATCAATGATGCAGTAATGCTTCATGAAATGTCTATGTGCCACTTTGTATGACCTTTACTATAATCTTGGGCACTTCAGTTCACTAATACATCACATCTTTACATTACAGCTGAGGAAGCAGTCCTACATCATGTCGACATGGAGGAGCCAGTAACCGTTTCTCTGGAATATGTTCTCCGTTTTGCAACCGGGGCAGAAACTATACCACCACTTGGGTTCTACCCACAACCTGCACTGGACTTCCTACATGACACACTGGATGGGAAGAAAATTATTTTTCCAGAGGCAAACACGTGTGGCCTACTTCTGAGATTGCCTCTACATCCTGTTTATGACGATTTCAGTGAAAACATGATTTCTGGCATAGTCCAAGCACCATGTTTTGGCCAAGCTTAAACCGATGGAGGTACAGTAGGAGAAGGAATAGGAAACCCCAGGGTTAGGATTAGGACGCCCCACTGGAGGTACAGTAGGAGAAGGAATAGGAAACCCCAGTACCGATGGAGGTACAGTAGGAGAAGGAATAGGAAACCCCAGTGTTAACCCACAACCTGCACTGCACTTCCTGCATGACACTGGATGGGAAGAAAATACATTTTCCAGCTAGTGCAACTAGTATAAAGTTATATTTATTCACGTAATGAAAATACAGTGACACCCGTAATCTCTCATTTATAAAGTCTAGTCGGTAAGCTATCTAAACATTAATTTAATAAACTATGAATTAAACTATTAATACATTAATTTAAGTTAAACATTTAATAAACTATTAAATCTGTATTGCATGCTTCTTCTGAATATTAGAAAAAATATACAGATATCTATTATATGTATATATGGCATTATTATTATTATTTATTCATTACACACGCACGCACGCACACACACACGCACGCACGCACGCACACACACACACACATGCGTGTGTGCTGTGAAACAACCCTTGTAACGCGTCACGTGTGCACACATACTAAGCACAGCAGCTCTGCACACACATGACCGCATCACATGACGCATGACAAAAAAAAAAAAAAAACAATCGTCACGCGCCACGTGTGCACACATACTAAGCACAGCAGCTCTGCACACACATGACCGCATCACATGACGCATGACAAAAAAATATTGACGCGATATTTGAGAAAAACGCATAAACGTGTTGAGGCACGCGTTGATTGATGCGTGCGCATGCGGGACGTTCCGCATGCGCGCGTTGCATGTTCCCATTGGAAATGAATGGGGAAAAAAATAAAACGTTCAGACGGAGCAGTGCAGAGCAGCGCAAATCCAACGCGTGCACGCAACGCCCGCATCGTTTGTAGTAAGCACCAACGGAGCGCCATAGTGTGTGTGTGTGTGTGTGTTTGCGTGGTGAAAAATGGGTTACAAAATTGTGGGATAAAAAATATATTAAAAAAGGGTGAGTGGTGTGTGTGTTTGCGTGACAACAAAAAAAAATCCCCCCACATGGACTCTGCCTTGACGCGGCGTGGGGGCTTGCGTGCGTCTTTGAGTCACATCACAGACATAACAGTCTGTGATGTGACTCAAAGACGCCAGACTAAAGAGTCCAACAATTGTTAACCACACACAAGACACAATCATAAGGCTTGCTGAGACGGCAACAGCAATTTCACCCATTTATATATTTATTTATTTTTCAAAAACCACTTAGTCTGACTCACTTTTTCACGCTGGAAATTTAAGTTCCAAAAACTGACTTTTTTAGGAAATTTCACACACCCCTAGTGGACGAACCAAGGGGCCTTCAGGGACGCCGAAGTATCCTATGGATTCACAAGCCTTTGAACTTCACTCTAACATGAGTTTGGTTTCTGTGGGATTCCCCTAGCCTGAGCTACAGGCTGATGAATGCGAAAATCTTGAAAATCATGATTTTCCCAATTTCGAAATGTTCGTCTTTTGCGTGATTCAAACTGTCATTAAAGGCTCAACTAAAGTCGCACATGGTTGTACCATAAACCAAAGAATTCAGCATGGAAAGATCTTTAAAATGGTACTTTGAGATCTGATGTTTCCAGGCCTTTACATGGCCAAAAGGGCACAAGATTAATTCTAAAACCGATTTTGACATGTCCTCAGTCTAACAACCAGTGTTGGGCATTGTCAAGCTATCTAGTATTTTTTGCAGTTTCCCTGCTTGAAAGGGATGGCACAGACCATATGGAGATTGTAACTGGGTTTCACTCAAACAATGACCACACAGTTTCCTTCTTTTTACTCTTCTTTACTTTTTAGTTGAGTAAAGTTGTACATTGTGTAAGTCAGTAAGTGGGTAAGGTGAAAAACCTTAAAGGGAAAATAAAAAAGAACTAATGTAAGTATAATGCACATTCAATCAATACACATACTTCACATGTTCTAAACACCTAAATATCATTTTTTCTTAATAGTGTCATTTCTAAATCAATTCATGTTTTGCTCAATTCGTTTTTAAACAGTTTTTTAAACATAATAAACTCATGAAATGTAAATTAAATAAACTGAATTAATTAGCATCATTGAACCGTTTTTATCAATCAATACTCAATTAAATGTATTTAATCAAATAATCATGTTCAATGTTAACTTCAAGGGTCATCACAAACAACAACAAACAATGTCCATGAACTGGCATGATCTGTCACATATAAACAGTTCTTTCTCACTGGCTGTCTCTCCAGCATGTATATGGCTGCATCCTTCTGCTCTGCTGTTGCAGTGTGTGTTGCTCCTCTTTGGATGCACACTGCTGTTTGTGTGGAGGTTTGTGTGTTTCCTGTGTTTGGCCAACGCCCTACTCTCAGGTGCAGTGAATGCACTGATGGTGATTAGTGAGGCAATTGGGGAGTGAGTGAGTGAGATTGTCAGTCAATGATTGTCAATGATTGTCAGTCCAGATTTAACCCCTTGCTCTCCATTTCTCCAAGTTGACTTCACAGGCATCGTTACTTTCTAAAGTAACGTCGTTAGGTTACTGGATTACTGCCCATGAAAATAATCCCTTACCGTTACAGATTACCTTCTGAGAAAAGTAACAAGTTAGATTATTTTCCGTTATTTTCCGTTACCCGACAATTACAACCCAGTTTTAATGCTTGCGCAGGTTGTTTACATTGTAGGCTATTAGGCTACTGCATACCGTCATTGCGCCGCATTATTACGGCCCTAATTAACTCTATGGTTAAAAACGAGAATGATACACACCATGAACTGACCATAGACAATATCCCCCTTTACAGCTCTCTCTTTATTAACAAATATAATTCGCCACAATCGCCAGTCTATACACGTAGGACTGGACAGAAAGGCTGTTGCGCTGAGCTCCAACCAGCCAACAGCGCACATGGTGCCCTCTCCACAGCGCGCACCGCGGCGCATGAACAACACCACCACCACCACCGTGGACCCACGTATGAACAAGATAGTTTATAAGAAATGGCACGGCGGCCATCCTTGCAGGCAGTAACGGAATGAGAATCCTGTAACCTGTTATTTTGGGGGGGGGGGGGGGGGGGGGGGGCATTGATGATGAATGTTACTATGAAACTTAAACAATGAATTAAACTAGTACTCACCCAGGGCTGCCATGTCTCACCCTTTGAGTGTGACAGTCACGCAATTTAACCCTTTACCACGCACCACGCCACACATGCCATTTCACACGCATTATTTTCCATTTGCACATTTGCACTTCCATAACTTTTGCTTTTGCGGCTTGCCGTAGTAAGTGAGGGAACGTCACACTCTGATTGACTGGCGAGTTAACCAACACAACGAAAGGAACCAGTTGCACCACGTATACAAACCAATCAGAAGCGACTTAGGGCGGGCCATAGCGCCTCAATGCATAAAGTAGGCAGGGCAGTGCTAAGACGCGCGGATTTTCTTCTCTGAGTGAGTTGTTTTTAGTTTTACTACGGTATACATTTATTTCAAGAGCCTGGAACAGAACGACGCAGCAGCCCCATGTCCTGCAGGAAAACGGTAAGCAACCACCTAATTATTTAATTTAATTTATCATACAAAATATTTTTAGGCTGCTCTGAGTGCTGGTGCCTGGTGAACTGAACGCACTTACTATGAGGAATGATCTATGAGGATTTGTAGTACTGTACGTGTACCCCTGCTGTTTGCATTTGATTTCTCATTTTCTGTCTAATGGTGCGTTCACATGGGCGGATGCAAAGATGAGTCTACCATTCATTGTCAATGTCAATTGTATTTGTAAGCCAGTGACATGAAGATGCAAAGATGCAGCCGACGTTTGTAGCTGCTGTAAAATATACAAAGCCACAAATAAGGTGACTTCAGAATAGATACAAAGATTTAAAAAAAATGACAAATGCTGACAGCTGTAAATCTTTTATTCTATCTTTGCCTGTGTGAACGCAGCATAATAAAGTATTCAATCAAACAGTAAGAGTAACATAGCTATCTTTTGAAAGATGTCAGGTTGGAAGAAGCAGCAGAGAGATCTGCTGTCATTCTGGGCAGTGAAGGGTCAACGACCCCCTGCCAAGCTTGCCAGGTCTGAGGAGGAGGAGGAGGAGGAGGAGGTGGTGGAGGAGGAGGAGATGGTGGTTCTCTCTCAAAATGATAGAGTAGAAGAAAAAAGTCCAGTGAGCACAGAAGATGAGAGGGAGCATGAGACTCGAAATGACACAGAAGAAGAGACAGATGGTTTGGCAGAATTAGTAGAAGAGGACTCGGAGGATGAGCCAGAATCAGTAGAGGTTGAGGACACAGAGCCAACGGTGGAGATGAGGGTAGAAACAGGGAAAAAGCAGAGGGCTAAGAGTGGAGCAGCCACCTACAGGTGCACCTTTAAAAGGGAGTGGACAGCAGAATGGCCATTCATCACTCTAGGCACAACCAACTCCTACTATTGGTGCTCTATCTGCCGACATGAAAACAGCTGTGCCCATCAAGGGAAGGCAGATATCAGCAGACATATCAAAAGCAAAGCCCACCAAACAAAGGCACAGGCAATCCAGTCAACATCTAGGATTGCACCATATTATGCCCCAGCCTCTGTTGGTGGCATGACAGCACAAGAAGCCAAGGTACATGGAATTCAGCTACTACCAGTGGCATGTACACTGGCAGTAGCTGAATTGCACTTGAAGGTTCTGTCAGCATGAATGATATTAAATGAAACAAATGCCTTGTCTAATGTCATTTTGTAATGCTGTATGTATTATGTAATTGCTTTTTTCTAAGGACCTTGAGTCTGCTTTAAAGTAATTTTTAATTCAATTCAGAAACACTTCGTTTTTACATGATTTTCTAATTGCCCCCTTTCTGTTGCAGACGAGGAGAGCCGAGGTGAAGATGGCTGTGTCAATGGTCGAACACAACGTGCCGTTTGCAGTGGCAGATCACTTCAGTCCCTTGCTAAAGGAGTGCTTCAAAGATTCCCCTACAGCGCAGAACTACAAGTGTGCCCGCACAAAAACATCGTGCATAATCAATGAAGCAGTGGCCCCTCACTTTAGAAAGGAACTGGTGATGAAAATGAGGACAAATCCCTTCACCTTGATCACTGATGGATCAAATGATACAGGTCATCACACTTCCCAGTACCATTTTAGATGCATTATGATCTCACTCACTTACTCACTAACTCTCTCTCTCTCTCTCTGATGTGTACCATATCATTGCAGGAAGAGAGAAGATGAATCCACTCACTGTGCGGGTATATGACAGTGACACCAGTAGAGTGGTACACCGGTTTCTGGACATGTGCCCAACCAGCGGGCCAAGTTGCGGCACAGCAGAAGTAATCTACAAGAAGATGGACGAGGCCTTGAACAAACACACCATACCATGGAGAAACTGTGTGAGTCTCTCTGTTGACAATGCACCCGTCAATACAGGAGTCAGGAATAGCATCGCATCCAGAATTCTGAAAGAACATTCCAATATCTACATCCATGGGTGCCCCTGTCACATCGTCCACAACACTGCCAAACAGGCTGGCCAGAGCTTTTTGGAGGTTAGTTGAATCATCTATGCTTTCTATGACCTACCATATCTGTTATGCCCAACAGGTTGTGGTGTCATGAATCTATGACAAAAATATCATGCGACTATCATGTATTGCAGGTTTGTGGATTTGATCCAGAGGATCTGACTGTGGATGTGGGACTCTGGTTTAAGGGAAGTACCAATCGTAAAGGTTACCTGACAGGTATGTGCAGTCCCAAATTATCCCAATGTAGTACAAATTAAATGCAGAAGAGTTTGATCAAATTTAAATTATTATAATTTGTTCTGTTCTTGTCACAGAGTTCTGTGATCTCCATCAGAGTGACTATATGGAGATACTCATGCACGTTTCCATTCGATGGTTGAGCCTGGAGAAGTGTTTGACTCGTATCCTGCAGCAATATGGGCCATTGACCAGCTATTTCAAGTCGTCAAGTAGGCATCATATTTCAATGATCCAAATGCACGATTATTATAACAAACTTAAAAGTATGTAGTATGAACAACCTGTTTTCTTTTCACAGATGACAAACAACCAAGGTTCAGGAGGCTTTTGGCAGCATTCTCCAGCCCAATGACAGAGGTGTACCTGCTCTTCTATCAAGCAATACTTCCAGTCTTCTCCACCTTCAACCTCCTCCTCCAGAGACAGAAGGCATCAATCTTCCTTCTACATGAAGAGGTAGATTGGGAATGTTGGGATACAGTATGCTATGTAATGTGTGTTCCTTTTTTCATTAGCACTAAATTAATGAAGATCTTTTCTGCATTTCTTTAGATGAGGAGTTTCATCCGCATGCTGCTCTCAAAGTTCCTGAAGCCTGCAGCACTGCAGAACAGGAACTTGCATGAGATCCTCTTTCAGGAGCCATCAAACCAACTGCCAGGTCATTCTCCCAAGTTTCAGCAGATGCACATACACTATCCACTCACTGATCTCACACAACAGATTGTGTATCCACTCACTGATCTCACACAACAGATTGTGTTTGTTAGAGGGCTGCAGAGGTTATGAGTTTTGAATTTGCTAATCATCTCATCACACACACAGGCCCACAATGGAAACAAGCCCCCAGGACGTTTTTGTGTTATCCTTTTAGCCTAAATGTGTGACTATATACCTTGTGCTGTTTTCATTTCTAATAAAGTATGCAATCACTGATGTGATGGAGATATTTAAAGGGGTGATGTCAAGTTTGCCATTGTGGTTGTTGATGGTTGCCAAAGTGACTCAACACCGGTCTCATACTGACATGTTGGGAATGAAAATATATTGCATCAATCTTTCTCCAGTATCACATACAGCACCTTAATGACTGTGAAGTTGTTGATTCATTGTCTCTCCTAGGAGAAAAGCTGTTGATCGGATTCACAACTAGAGCTACACTCAACCGGTTCCTTGGTGGTGGAGACATTTCAGCACAGCAAGTGCAGGAGTTCCAGAAGGCAGCAGTGGCGTTCCTGGAGAGGGCTGTGGAGTATGCCCTGCAGAAACTCCCAATGAAAGAGCCCCTCATTAAACACGCCATGTTTCTGGATGTCCAGCAGAGGGTAGAGTGTGGAGTGGAAGATGCTGTGTACTTTGTCAACAGGTTAGTTGGGGGTGTAAAGTACATTTTATCAAATCATAACAGATGTTAACTCAATATGCTTTACAAGTAGAGCAGCTTTAAGAACTGGCTCTTGTCACATTTTCTTAATAGTTTGAAAGTCTGATGACCAGTGACCACACCTGAAAAATAACCCCTGTTTCAGCTACATTACTTCCAGATCAATGCATATTGTGTTCTTTTTAGGTTTCCTGAACTTCTCCCATACAACGGACCTGAAGAGCGTGACAAACTGAGTGAGGAGTTTCTGGACTACCAGACCATGGACATTGCCATGCCCGAGGACCCAGCCACATTCGACTGCGAGAGCTTTTGGGGGAACATGGCAGCAATGAAGAATAAGGTAAGAATTATTCTGCACCCTTGGGAATAACTTGATACTATACAAAAGTACTTGAGAGTAATTAGGCTTCCTTTGTACATTTTTCAAAGGTGACCGGTATGAGCAGATTTGGGAGGCTTTCTCGTATCGCCAAGTTGGTGTTGGTCCTTCCACATTCAAATGCTGATGCGGAACGTGTGTTCTCTGTGGTGGGACTGAATAAAACAAAGACCCGAAACAGTCTGGCTCTTGAGGGGACACTGTCATCAATCATGACTGTGAAGATGGCGAACCTTGAGCCACAGTGTTACAAGTGGGAGCCCCCTCTCTCTGTCATCAAGGCATCAAAAAAAGCCACAAACGCCTACAAGACATGAGACTTAAAAGTGTTTCTTTCCTGCTTTGATGCAGACATGACAGACAGTTGACCAATGTTGACAGACTTGCATAACTTGTATAACTCTAAATCCTCAGTTTTCTGAAAAAACCTATGTCTATATCAGTGGTTCTCAAACTATTTCATGTCAAGGATCCATTTACATTTTATAAATAAATTTATTTATTTGTAAAAACAAAAAGGTACAATCTTTTTTATTTCTACTTTAAGCATGAGGAGGCTGTCAGTGCAGGGAGAGCAGCTGGCATGGAGGTGAAGACATCAGTGTTAAGGTTAAATATCAACGTTAAAACGGGCCAAATCAACATTAAAAAAGGCCAAATAAATTTTGCCGAACGCATTAAGACACTTGCCTAGAGTCTCACTCTTGACATTTTCTGAAATATGGCAGCCCTGACTCACCTAATGACGCAGCCACGGAGGATCTACCATGTATAACGTAATTCCAAAGTGTTTAGCCTACATTGTTTAAGTCAAAGACGCATGCGGTTTTTACTTTGGCTTAAAGCATGTTGTTAGTATTATTCCGCATAGAGTATATTCCACCACCACCACCACCGGCACTGTCATAGTAGCTGGCTACAACCGAAACAACTTCCTCTTCCTCTTCAAAATAAAAGCTGCTTGTAACAATACTTTTATTTCTTAAGTGAACTTACAGGATGTAGTAGACGCAGGATGTATAGTAGGCTATACTATGCGCTGTGCATTGGGGCTTGGGAAGATAAATCACACAGATATGAAGGCAGGAGAAATAGACTGCGGGCAGTCGGGGCTTTATTATTATTTTTTTAATCTTGCACACAAAATGAACAGGGACACATTATAGTAACGGGACTACTGTTTTGGAAAAGTAACTAAGTAACTAACTACTAAATTGCAAGACTAACTAGTTAGTTTATTCCGTTACCAATAAAAGTAGTCCCTTACAGAGCGCCACCATCGTGCCAGTGCCAAAAAAGCCAAATCCAACTGGTCTAAATGACTTCCGACCTGTGGCCCTTACACCTGTGGTGATGAAGTGTTTTGAGCGGCTTGTACTACAACACATCAAGAGCAGCCTGCCTGCAGACCTGGATCCACTACAGTTTGCATACAGAGCCAATCGCTCCACAGATGACGCCGTCTCGACTGCACTCCACCTCACCTTGTCACATCTAGAGAAAGAGAACACCTACGCCAGGCTCCTGTTCATTGATTTTAGCTCAGCATTTAACACCATTATTCCACAACAGTTGGTGAAAAAGCTGCGGCTGCTGAATGTGGACCATGGCACCTGCACCTGGATCCTGAACTTCCTGTCTCAGAGGCAACAGCGAGTCAAAGTCAACGGCCAAACATCTGGGACCATCACAGTGAGCACAGGATCGCCTCAGGGCTGCGTCCTGATCCCCCTGCTGTTCAGCCTGCTGACCCACGACTGCTCTGCCAAATTTGGCAGTAATCACATCCTCAAATTTGCTGATGACACTACTGTGGTGGGGCTCATTAGTAAAAATGATGAGTCTGACTATAGGAAAGAGGTAGATCTGCTTACAGAGTGGTGCAGTTCACATAACCTCTTTCTGAATGTGGACAAAACAAAGGAGATGGTTGTTGATTTTAGGAGGAGAGCCAGCAGCTGTCATCATACACCACTGACCATCGGTGGTGCCCCTGTGGAAAGGGTTAATAGCATCAAATTCCTGGGGGTGCATTTGGCAGACGATCTGACCTCCACGATCAACACCACAGCCATCATTAAGAAGGCTCAGCAGAGACTTTACCCCCTCCGGAGGCTCAAGAAGGCGGGCCTTCCCACTCCCCTCCTTACCACCTTCTACAGGGGCACCATAGAGTCGATCCTGACTTACAGCTTCACCTCTTGGTTCGGCAGCCTAAGGCACAGGAACAACACCAGCTGAATCGGGTGGTGAAGACAGCTGGAAGGATCATTGGTGCCTCTGTTCCCCCCTTGTTGGAGCTCTATAAAGAGCGCTGTGCCAGAAGAGCCACCAGCATCATTGGGGACCCCCATCATCCCTCCCACGGCCTGTTTATGCTCCTACCCTCAGGGAAAAGGTACAGGAGTATTTGGGCAAGGACAACCAGGATGAAAAACAGTTTTTTCCCAAGTGCAGTGAGGCTCATAAACGAACTGCGCCCCCTACCCCCCCCCCCCCCCCCTCCCCCGGCAAAACTGAATGAAGTGTTGGACTGAACTGGACAAAAAATGCACTTTGGATGCACAACAGCGCTTTAAAAAAAAAAAAAAACAGTGCTGGTAACGTTTCGTTTTTAAGGATAGCACCATGCCACTTTATTTATTTATTTATAGTTGTGAGTGGTGTTGGTAACTTTTAACTTGTCCATATGAATTGCACGTCATCATACATACTGGGGCTCTTTTTAAATGTTTGTCCATGTTTGGTTTTAGTTTTTAGCTTGTGTTTTTAAATAGGCTCTATGTTTTATGTTGCACTGCCAATAACTGAGGGGAAACGATATTTCATGTTATTTTGTATGCAAGTACATGATAAATAAAATGATTCTGATTCTGATTCTGACTTGTGGCGCGATTGGTGCTTCCTGGACCGAACGACAGCCTATACAGTTTCAAAACTTCACTTTTTAAAGCAATTAACCCAATTTTTCCAGTCCAGAGCTTAGGGACCCAAAATAAGTTCACTGGGGACTATTACCAGTCGATTCCAAATCACTTGAAACGGGAAAAAAAAAAAAAAAACTTTTTGATGTGTACTTAAGACTTGTATACACTAACTCTAACCCTAACCATGACTTGTATACACTAACCCTAACCCAAATCACTTGAAACGTGATTTGGGGTTAGGGTTGCGGCAATGGGGTTAAGCCTATGGCAAGCCGTTTTAACATTTAATCAAACCACCCTCCTATCTGTAATATATGTTTTAGATAAAACCATGTTTCTCCTAGTCAAAACTGCATTCTCACTAGCCATAATTGTAATTAAAGATATCCATAATAACATTCTTACTAGTACAAATAGTATTTCAAGATATCTAGAATTTAATTTCTCCTAATCAAAATTCTATTTAAGATATCTTTAAATAATTTAAATAATATAAGTGGCTGTTTTAACATTTAATCGCTAGACTGGATTCTGTATTCCAGATATCTGTAATTCAGTTCTTCCTAGTCAAAACTAACGTTTCAGATATCCACAATGACATTCCTCCTATCCAAAACTGTAATTTAAGATATCCACAAGGACATTTTCCTATCCAAAATTACCATTTGAGATATCCATATTGTCATTCCTCCTAGGAGAAATGACGTCACTTTTTCCATTCATGTACGTATTGGGCTTTTAGTTTTGGATATCCGTAACTGCATTCTGGATATCTAAAATCAACATTCTGGATATCTATAATTAAATTCTTACTAGGACAAACTACCATTTCAGATATCTACAATGCAATTATTACTAGGAGAAACTACCATTACAGATATCTAAAATTCCAAAAACATTCCAGACATCCATAATTATATTGTGTATATCCAAAAATACATTGTGACTAGTACAAATTTAATTATGGATATCTGCAATTCATATTATGACTAGTACAAATGTAGTTTTGGATATCTGTAATTAGTATTATGACTAGGAACAATGCAATTACAGATATACATAAATATTTGATGGATAGCTGGTGACAGGTAGATAAGACGCCATTTAACCCATTCTGACCTGAGATCAGATTCATACGAGGTTTCCGCCGGACACACACTGGTCTGATGAACCCATTCTGACCTGAGATCAGATTAAAAAAAATGTCAGTCGTTCTTCGATTCTTCAAAAATAGCAGACCTACAAGCTCGTATCGCGCCACTCGGTGGCGCGATATGAGCTTGTAGATCTGCTATTTTTGGATAGGAGGAATGTCATTGTGGATATCTGAAACGTTAGTTTTGACTAGGAAGAACTGAATTACAGATATCTGGAATACAGAATCCAGTCTAGCGATTAAATGTTAAAACAGCCACTTATATTATTTAAATTATTTAAAGATATCTTAAATAGAATTTTGATTAGGAGAAATTAAATTCTAGATATCTTGAAATACTATTTGTACTAGTAAGAATGTTATTATGGATATCTTTAATTACAATTATGGCTAGTGAGAATGCAGTTTTGACTAGGAGAAACATGGTTTTATCTAAAACATATATTACAGATAGGAGGGTGGTTTGATTAAATGCCCTTGTAGATCTGCCCGGTCAGAATGGGTTAAACATAAAAAGGCTCTGTTGACTATCTACAATTCAATTTTAGATATCGCAAATAGCATTTATCCTAGTACAAATTGTATTCTTACTAGTCATAAAGTAATTGCAGATATCTGTAATTACATTTTGACTAGTTAAAACTGCATTTTGACTAGTCAAAATGCCTATTACAGCTATCTATAACTTAATTCATACTAGTAGAAATTATATTTCAAGATATGTACCTGTAGAAATTAAGTTATTCCTATCAACAACTATCATTCTTCCTAGGAGAAATTAAGTTATTCCTATCAACAACTATCATTCTTCCTAGGAGAAACTAAGTTCTTCCTAGGAGAAATTAAGTTCTTCCTAGGAGAAATTAAGTTCTTCCTAGGCAAAATTAAGTTCTTCCTAGGAGAAACTAAGTTCTTCCTAGGCGAAATTAAGTTCTTCCTAGGAGAAATTAAGTTCTTCCTAGGCGAAATTAAGTTCTTCCTAGGAGGAATTACATCACTTTTTCCATTCATGTGTATTGGGCTTTTAGTTTCAGATAGTCATAACTACGTTCTTCCTAGGCAAAATTAAGTTCTTCCTAGGAGAAATTAAGTTCTTCCTAGGAGTAATTAAGTTCTTCCTAGGCGAAATTAAGTTCTTCCTAGGAGTAATTAAGTTCTTCCTAGGCGAAATGAAGTTCTTCCTAGGCGAAATGAAGTTCTTCCTAGGAGTAATTAAGTTCTTCCTATCAACAACTGACATTACTCCTAGGAGAAATTACGTAGTTTCAGATAGCCAAAACTGACAGCCAATCAGAGCACAGCTTGATCTGAGTAGGCGGGGATTATCACGTCATTCTTCCTAGGAGAAATTACGTCACTTTTCCCGTTCATGTGTGTTGGGATATTATATTGAGAGCTCCGTTACTGCTAGCCAATCAGATCATCAGAGTAGGCGGGGATTTCACGCTGCAGCTGTACCTATTATCGCCAGGAGATGGAGGCATGGCCCATTGGGCCGAAAGCAACCAGACGGATTGATACAGTAAGTTGTATGAAATTGCATGAAACATACCAGTCGTTACAGGCAGTAGCCTATTATCCTACGTGGCTTCCACCATGAAATAAAATAATACTTTACGTTCTCCATTGATTTCATTTCATTTAGCAAACATGTCATGTTTGCTAAATAGGGTACATATGATTCATACCTCTCTGACCTCAATGTTCACAAAGAAAGATAAAGTAGGCTACAAAAATACCGTTGCTAATGCTATTAGAATAGTAGGCCTATAGTTGTTTTGTTATAGGCTAGCTATAGCCTAATTATAAATGTGATTCTCAGGCTTTCATTTCAATGACAGTTTGATACATGATTTTATTTTTGCATTTTGCACACAACCCTCATGGGTTTATTAAACACCATTTTACACTTACAGGATGTTTGTTTCATCCCTATGTTTCATTGGGATGCATAGCAAGTGATTACCAAAGCATTAAACCCATATTCAACACAACAGTGGTCCCCCAGGTTGATTCTAAGTCAGGGTGGTGGTTCCTCGTTCACAATCAGTAATAAACCCCTGGTTTATAACCATTTTTCATACCTGGAAAACAAACATTATGAAAAAACTAAAACAATAAAATAAACATCTGACATTTGTGCAGGGCAGGGTTGGCCAAATCTAAAATGCATCATACCAGACCCCCACTGATATCATTTTCGTTATCAGTTCTTATAGTTTCTATTTATAGTGACTATGTGACAATAGACTATGTGACAACCGGGAATAGTCTGGTGACCACCTGAGAGATGGTTGGCAGCCGGAATGTAGACGGCACCCAGGTAAGCAGTTTGGGTAATTAGCACCCCGGCTGTGTCACCCGAGTGATGGGTATGATGTTGGAAGACCCGAAACCCTGATGACCTCTGGATACATCACTGAGGATACGTCCCAGTTGCATTGCAATGGCTTTAGGGTCGACGAGAGAGTACAGCATCTTGCAATGGGTCTGGTCCAAAATATTCGCTACACCACCAACTACCAAGATACCCATGTACCTGTCTAGATACTTCCTTAATGTTAACGAACAAACCATGACCAACCCATATTCAGCACAAACAAGGGACTAAATTATTTTTGCTCCTATGCCACCAAAACAGTCATTAAGACATGCAAATCCCTTGACTCCTTCAAAGCCGCTCTCAAAGGGCACCTACGAACAGCTGCAATTTGAAATTGGCCCCCATACAATCTGAATCCCCCAACCACCCCTTTTTGCCCTCACTGTATATGTTTATTTTCCCTTTTTGCTTCCTATATGATGAATTCCTGTTCTGTTCTTTAGCTACATAGAAGTGTCTATTTGTATGTCTCTAAATGTTTTGATGAATTGAACAAGGTGGACCCTGTTTTGAACAAGGTGGACCCTGTTGTAAACAAGTGTAATGCTTAATTGGGTCGTCCACTCACAGTTAACAGTCTTTGTATTGAGTTTGTGCTTGAAATGTACTGCAATTCTGCAAACTGTTAATAAATATTTCAATCAATCAATCAATGCTTGAGGCAGCCAGGAGGTTCCTGGGCGTGGAGGATATAAGTGGAGAAGAATTTAATGATACACTGAAAGAATAATTTGCACAGCCATCTCAGGCCTTAGGGTCTGGGATGTAGGGAATGGACAGAATATAACTGAAGGGGAGCTAGTCGGGGTTTTGATTTATTTTATTTTCGATATAAAGCTTACACACAAATCCAGTTGGTGGCGGTAATGCACCTTTTTAGGCATGCCAACCGCCATTAAATCCGAAAGAAGAAGAAGAACTAGGAAGAAAGGTGTCATGGCATTTGCAGTAATATATATAATTACCAGAAAATACCACGAAATTGAACGAGCCCTTCATCAGGGACTGTGTGGAGAGAAAGAACTTCGTTCAATTGACAGCTGTGTTCTAAATCTGGAAAGAATCGAACATTTACTATCGCAAGAAAAACAATGAACTGAAAAACAGTTTGGCGGAATTGAAATTGCTGATAAACAGTAATTTACAGACAGAAGAAGACCAACGTTTCTCTGTAAGGCGCATCAGTCCAGGTGAGTCAAATTATCACTGCATTCTATACTACATACATTTACATAGTTGTGACATGCATTTAAAATAGCTCGACCCCTGGGGGTCCTTGAGGGAGTTCCAGGGGGTCCCCAGCTAAATGATATTTAGGAAACAAATTGGATGGGTCTGTAACTCTGAGAGTACATTTGTACACTCTCTGAGTTAAATTAACATTGATTTTATAATATAAATTGAGATAGAAATCCCATTCAATGCGGGTCCGACGGTCCGTGAACTAATGCATGTCAAACTGGGGGTCCGGGTTGAGAATCAGAATCACTGCTAGAGCCGTAAAAATCTACTGTTATGGGGGCCCTTCCGTATCTTTTCAAATGGGGGTCTGCGGTTAATAACTGGCAATTTGGGGGTCCTTAACCTTGAAAAAGTTTGGGAACCACTGTTCTGGAAGATGGGATAGACTTATAGCATGTTATGTAGATAGCACTATAATTGCATTGTATATAGTCATAGCACGCCATAGTGCATATGTATAGTATAGTAGTATATAGTTTATATGTATAGTCTCATAATATAGATATTCCACTGTTACTTTCTTAGCTTGTTCATGTTTCATGATAAATGCTTTTTTGTGATGTATTCCCATGCTTTTTGTTCTTGCTTAATGTAAGTCGCTCTGGATTAAGAGCGTCTGCTAAATGCCTAAATTGTAATTGTAATTGTAAATTGGGTGTATCACTAGTCTAATGATCATTGCAATGTCCTGATGTGAAAGTGGGTGTATCACTAGTCTAATGATCATTGCAATGTCCTGATGTGAAAGAAACTATTTCAAAAGTGGAAATGTTATTTTATGTGATGTACTAATTAAACTTGCTGTTGATATGGCACACTGAATATAGATGGATTATTGATGTGGTTATTGTTCTAATTGTTTGCTTTTATTTTTGTTAGGGAGGAGAGGCCGGCCAGCCATTGATGTTTCCAGAGAACAAATTGAATTCCTGCTGAAGCAAGGCCATACAATTACAATAACTGCTGAAATACTAGGATGTTCTTCATCATTTCTTTACAAGAGGTCAAAGTTAATGGGTATACCCGTTAGAAGTTTGATTTCTGCAGTAGATGATCGTGAACTTGAACAACATGTGCTTAAAAAACTGAGTGCCCTCCAACCCCACAAGGCCACTGGCCATGACAATATTCCCTCCAAATTTCTCAGAGACTCAGCCTTTTCCATAGCTCCAGTCATCACCCACATAGTTAACCTCTCCATCAAACAGGGACAGGTCCCCCAAGATTTTAAACTGGCCAAAGTAACCCCCTTGTACAAAAAAGGGAGTAAATTAGAACCCGGCAACTACCGCCCTATTTCTATTCTAAGCTCCATCTCGAAAGTGATGGAAAAAATAGTCTATGGACAGGTTGAAAAGTATCTTGCCACTAATAAATTGCTGTACGAGTTCCAATCTGGTTTCAGAACATCCCACTCCACTGACACATGCCTCCTCTATTTGAGCGATCACATCAAACACGAGGTGGATGCTGGAAAATACTGCGGCATGGTCATGCTGGACCTCCAAAAGGCTTTTGACACCGTGAACCACTCCATACTGGTTAACAAGCTTAAAGCTATTGGTTTTGATAGCACATCAGTGAGCTGGATGCAATCCTACCTGGAGGGGAGAGAACAGATGGTGGAGGTGAACGGAACACTGTCCCCTCCCCTCCCAGTGAGCTGTGGTGTCCCACAAGGAAGCATACTAGGGCCTTTACTGTTCCTAATTTATGTTAACGACATGACTTCAGCTTGTGACTGCAACTTGTTCCTGTTCGCAGATGACTCAGCACTGCTGGTCTCGGACAGGAACAAACTGCAGGTTGAAAAGACCCTCAGCTCTGAACTCGGTAGAATCTGCACCTGGCTCGCTGATAACAAACTATCCTTACACCTGGGAAAAACTGAATCCATCCTCTTCGGATCAAATAGTAAACTCAGCAAGGCAGATGGCTTCTTGGTTAGAGTGGGTGACAATATTATCACACGAAAAGATCAAATTACCTACCTAGGTTCCATCCTGGAGGCTAATCTTTCCGGTGATAAAATGGCCACCAACGTAATCAAAAAAGTCAATCAAAGAACAAGATTCCTTTACAGGATCTCCTCACTGGTCAGCAAAAACACCTTGAAGACCTTAACAGGAGCCCTCGTACAAGGTTTCTTTGACTATGCATCCACCTCTTGGTACCACAGCACCTCAAAGGCCCTTAAAACAAGGCTCCAGACCTCCCAAAACAAACTGGTCAGGCTCCTACTTGGCCTCACCCCCCGAACCCACCTCACCCCTGCCCACTTTGACAGGCTGGGATGGCTTAGGGTCGTCGACAGAGTACAGCATCTTGCAATGGGTCTGGTCCACAAGATTCGATACACCACCAAGATACCCATGTACCTGTCTAAATACTTCCTTAATGTAAACGAAGTCCACACCCACAACACCAGAGGGAGTGCAACAAACCATGTACAACCCAGATTCGGCACAAACAAGGGACTAAATTATTTTCGCTCCTATGCCACCAAAATGTGGAACGCCCTACCAACAGTCATTAAGACATGTGAATCCCTTGACTCCTTCAAAACCGCTCTCAAAGGGCACCTACGGATGGCTGCAATTCGAAACTGGCCTCTGTAAAATCTGAATCCCCCCCACCCCCCCACCCCATTTCCCTCACTGTATATTGTATATTTTCCCAGTGCTTGTATATT
Source organism: Protomyctophum parallelum (assembly GCF_964188405.1). Classification (NCBI taxonomy): domain Eukaryota; kingdom Metazoa; phylum Chordata; class Actinopteri; order Myctophiformes; family Myctophidae; genus Protomyctophum; species Protomyctophum parallelum. Next base: position 57,798,963 of record NC_139698.1, on the reverse strand, counting down.
TTCCCTTTTTTGCTTCCCATATGATGAATTCCTGTTGTTCTTTAACTACATAGAAATGTCTATTTGTATGTCTCTAAATGGTTGTATGTCTTTAAATGTTTTGATGAATTGAACAATGTGGACCCTGTTGTAAACAAGTGTAATGCTTAATTGGGTCGTCCACTCACAGTTGACAGTATTTGTATTGAGTTTGTGCTTAAAATGTACTGTAAATTCTACAAACTGTTAATAAATATTTCAATCAATCAATCAATCAATCAATCAATCAATGCGGCAACTTCAGAGCCAATATCCCAATTCTGGGATTGAGGTAGGCTAATTGGTAGTCTTTATCTTTAGAGGGATATTTTGTGCATATGTATGTATGTATGTATATATAGAAGTATGTATGTACGTACGTACGTATACCAGTGACATCACTTTGGTGTATTCTGCAGACAAAGCCCCATCTGCCGACGAAGCATTGAACCGAAATGGACATGGTGGCCGGAAGTTGGTACTGCAGCTTGGCCATACACAAACACACCGCGAGCCAATACACAACAGCGGCAGTGCTCGTTTATGACTCGCACGCACAGTGCTAGTTCATGTTTTCGGCCGGCATGTTCACTTATGGCCAAATTCCAATCCAGAATGCACTCTGTTCCAACTTCCAACAGAAGAAGGAGTGCAAAAAGTCGAAAACGCCTCATGCGCTGTGTGAGCAAGTGGATGGGAGGAGAAATCCGGTGCCGTCTCTATTATTTATAACTACGGACTGAGTGCACCAATGTCACTGATCACATGACCCCAAGATCTATACCTCCAGTTCTAGACTAAATAGAAGTCCAAGTTATATTAATAAGTTAATGACATAGTTCATTGTTGAAAATGAGTGGTGTTCCCCTTTAAGGCTGTAATAATTCACATTTGTGTGCCATTGTTTTGTGAGCATCATGGTAATTTGGATAATATTAAATTGAAAAATCTGTTTCAGATGATGAGAGGCCTGTTGCGTACACAGGGTGTTCTTATCACACGGTCCAGGGTGCGTGAGATGCTGACACGGGTGGATCCGTCTGCTGCTGCAAGGAGATGGAGCCAGACAGTTGCAAGACGTGTTTATCATGTACCATACCCCAACAGTTTGTGGCACATTGATGGGAACATGCGTCTCATAAGGTTATGACCAGTAATACCTATTCATATTTTTTTAAACTATTGCAAGTGAAATTCTGAAGTCTACAGTTATATTGTTTCCAGACTATACACACTAAACCCAAGCGTTTAGGTTATAAACTGTTTTAAACACATATTTGTAACACTTTTTAAACGTGTCAGTGTTTAGATTATAAACAGAAGAACATGTTTAATCGCCTGTAACACTTTTTAAACACATAAACGTGTTTAGTTTTTACAATCAAAGTCAGTCATATAGGTGTTTAGAATTTGAACACTAAGTGTTCTCGTGAGGTGTTTGAGTGAACTCGTGTTGTACTGTATTTTATGACCATTAATAAACATTTGGCATTTTATTATTACACACATGGTGTTTAGGTTTAAATGTTCCAGGGATGTTCCAGGGATTTACAGTGTACTGTCAATACTGTACATAACAGTATTATTACCATATTACCATATTCAATTGTATTGTATTGTATTGATTGTATTAATTAACATTTCTAGATGGGGCTATGTGATTCATGGTGCCATCGATGGATACTCTCGCCTGATTTACTTACCTCGGCTGCAGCACAGACAATCGTGCCACAACGGTGCTTTCTCAGTTTTTGAAAGCTACATGCCTATATGGACTTCCGTCTAGGGTCCGGTCTGACCATGGTGGTGAGAACGTGCTTGTGGCTTTATTCATGCATCTAGTTCAAGGACTTGAACACAGAGGTTTCATAACCGGAGAATCGGTTCACAATCAAAGAATTGAGCGTCTTTGGCGTGATGTATTTTTACATGTGTTGCAGCCCTTTTACCATATCTTCTACTCTTTAGAGGATTCAGATGTTCTAAACCCAGATACTGATGTCCACAGTATGTCACTGCATTATGGTTTATGTTCCTGAGATTCAGAACAGGCTGGAGCACTTTAGACAGGCCTGGAACAACCATGTGTTGCGAACAGAAAACAATCGCACACCAACTCAACTCTGGACAGCAGGCATGCTCACACACATTGGAAAAGACAGCACAGCAGTCAATAATGTGTTTGGGGAAAATCCCTACAATGACCAAAACATTGATGCCATGCTGGCTCGGTATGGAATTCAAACACTGCCCACAATTGATGAGGAAGAGTTCCCAGCTGTAACTGTAGAGCCACCTCAACAAATCCTTACGCAGCAACAACAGGCATCCGTGCACAATGCAATCCAACACATTTCCGATCTAAAGCTAAAATATCAGGCATGCTGTACTGAAATAGTCAGTATTTTGCATACTCAGGTATGAGCTAGTCTAATTAAAATGAGATGCGGGGGGTGCTGCGCTGCAGTGAGCCCATGGTTGTTCATGGCTTTGTCTATGTACTGTAGTATACCGGCTACTGCAATTGAAAACAAGTATAAGGTAGGCTGTTAATAATAATATCTCAAACTTATATAGCGCTTTTCTGAGTACCAAAATATGCTTTACATGGGGGGGGGGGGGGGGGGGGGGGGGATATAAACAACTTTATTAGGGAAAATAAATAAACACTATTAAATACCTAAAAACAATGAAAAGATTTAGATGGGGAAAGCAATGTTGAAGAGGTGTGTTTTGAGGCCGGTTTTGGGGGTTTGGAGGGTGAGGGCATGAGTGTTTTAGGGAAGGCATTCCACAGGGTTGGGGCAGCAAAGGCTCTGTCCCAGTTATTGTCTGATTCCTTTTATCAGCCAGCTCACTTAGGCCTACCCATTGACTTTCCATTGTAACGAAAATAAATGTATTTTGCACAAATCCCTGCATTATATATGGTTCTGTTTATTTTCAGTCTTTTTGTGAATGTATAATGTTTACATGTATGCTGTAATGATATAATCTATGGTAAAATCATGTCATGTTATGATGACCTTCACTGTCATGCTTGTGAGCCATAGAGACGAAATATAAGTCTGAAACTCAATAGTTTATTATGAATGTCATAGCAAACATCAGATTCGGTCATAATCTTTAAGCCTTCAAGTACTTCTATGCACATTAACTGCCTATGTGCTTGCGTTGGGGTTAAATGTTTTACATTTGGTTCCATTGCACAAGTTATGAGAGGTCTGGTCTTGCTACTTTAAGTATTCATCAGCTATTAGCCATTAGATGTACAGCCTTGTAAAGTGTGTAAAGCAGTATTTTATTTTTTATTAAAATATGTATTGATATGCTGTATATCAGTGACATGGCTATGACCCAGACCAGTAGGCTAATTGCTTAGAAGGTTAACCTCTTCAAATCTCTCAAAAAAGTTATTGTTTTCCAGTGAAGTGCAGCTGAAATGTGTGTTATGTGTTCCAAACTACTTGTACCAGAGACTAGATGCAGCAATATGGGTGATTTTTCAGATTTGGACTCTGATCAGTATAAGGCATTCGCCAGGCCAATTAAGAGTGGAATGCTTAATTGTGTCAATCGCACTATCATCCTTGGTCCTGAATTAGAAATGTGCATATAAGGCATTCATCAGTTAGGAATAAACGTAATTACAATATCAGTATTGTACTGAACTTGACATTACACTTCATATTTCCTTCAACCTCCACAGTTATGTAATTGTATATTTTCACCTTCTTGATGTCCATATGCTATATGCTTAATTTGTTTGTCCACAGAGTAGCCATTATCATTTTTCTAAGGTATTTATTTTCAAGTAGTATATCCTGAGTTCACGGGCCCCTTGGACCAGGCCTAGGGATCTGTATGGGTGATATTAAAGTTTCTGCTCTAGATTGAATATCTTTACTCACAATGCAACAAGCTCACAACAACTGGTGAAACGAGGCGTTGTGAGCTGGTTGATCTGCTATTTTCTGCATAGATTTCACCAGCATATGCTGGGGTTATAGTAGGTAACAGTGTATAAATCATTCATACTTTTATTTATTTGATGTTAATGGTTTACGTTCTTTCCAGAATATATGTGATATTTTTAACTTGCCTGGTAACTCTTTTTTTCTTTCTATTTACAACAATGTAAGTTAATTTGTAATATTCAGTCTTACTGTACTGTATGTCTCAGACCTTCCTCTTGACAATATACAACCTATAGATTATCTGTGGGGTTCAGGTCATACCAGTTGACTGGTCAGTTAAGCACAGTAATATCATGGTCACCACTCACCAATTACTGTACTAGTATAGTTTTGGCTGTGGGCAGGTGCCAAATCAAGCTGGAAAGGAAAATCAGCATAATATAAAGCCTGTCAATATACTGAAGCACTATACTCTAAATTGTCCAGCCAAGGTGCAGCGTGCTGCGGGTTCCCAATACTGACAGACTTTGCTGCGTGTCACCCCCCATCTCAGCCTACTGTACTGTGTTGTTCTCGCAATAAATGCAAAAATCTAAAAAAAGGAAAGAAAGTGGACAAACACCATGCAGATAGCATGGCCTAAAATTTAGGCCCTAAATCATCACCGTGTTTTATCAAGTCCAGAGTCTCAACACAAAAGTCTATTATATTTTACAGCACTGTGTGCTTTCGTATGTTGATAAGCTTTATGTTATAAAGTTTATGATGCTGATCTTCCTTTTCCAGCAGGACTACTAGCTACTACCACCATGGTATATTACTGTGCTTAACTGAACAGCCAACTGGCCTGACCTGAACCCCATAGAGAATCTATGTTGTATTGTCAAGAGGAAGGTGTACTGTTGTACTGGCAATAGGGTCTCCCGAGGGGAGGAAGAGACTCGATAGGACAGATTCAACGACAAAAAAAAAAAAAAAACTCTGGCTAATAACGGCCATAGCCGTGATGTCAGCACATTTGGGCAAGTGGGCACATTTAACCCAATGTGTTATGCTAAACTAATGCTTGGAACGGATTCAGCATCATGAACACATCATGTGACAACAGAATATCACAGGCAAATCTAGAAAATATTTGCCTTATATAGGATGCATTACTGTACAGGCCATTTTAAACACTTCCCTAAGACAATCCCAGGCAACATTTGTTATGCAGCAGCCTTCAACTCCAGAATGTCTCTCGCTCTGCGGCACACACTATAGCTGAAGTCATAGGTTGACATTCTCCACACCTGAATTCAAACAAAGACAAAAATAAATGTCACCTCACTGCAGTTTGAACTACTGCAGAGTGCTGATATGAAACCAAATGGACCTTAATTTGTTTCCATTTGTACAATGTCAGAGTTAAATTAACGTGATTTGGGGTCATTTAGAGAACTAAAAAACATTGCTAGGATGCAACTGGGACATATCCTCAGTGATGTATCCCAAGGTCTTCGGGTTTCGGGTCTTCCAACATCATAGGCTACCCCTCACTCGGGTGACCCAGCCGGGGTGATCAAGTGGGGGTGTTGGGTGTCCTCGAGGAGGACACAAGCTGAGGCTGTGGCGCTAACCCAAACTGCTTACCTGGTTGCCGTCTACATTCCGGCTGCCAACCATCTCTCAGGTGGTCACCAGACAATTCCCGGTTGTCACATAGTCTATTGTCACATAGTCACTATAAATAGAAACTATAAGACCTGATAACGAAAATGATATCAGTGGGGGTCTGGAATGATGCATTTTAGATTTGGCCAACCCTGCCCTGCACAAATGTCAGATGTTTATTTTATTGTTTTAGTTTTTTCATAATATGTTTGTTTTCCAGGTATGAAAAATGGTTATAAACCAGGTTCAGTTCAACCAATCAGTTTATAACTGATTGTGAACGAGGAACCACCACCCTGACTTAGAATCAACCTGGGGGACCACTGTTGTGTTGAATATGGGTTTAATGCTTTGGTAATCACTTGCTATGAATCGCTATGAAACATAGGGATGAAACAAACATCCTGTAAGTGTAAAATGGTGTTTAATAAACCCATGAGGGTTGTGTGCGAAATGCAATAATAAACCCATGAGGGTTGTGTGCGAAATGCAAAAATAAAATCATGTATCAAACTGTCCTTGAAATGAAAGCCTGAGAATCACATTTATAATTAGGCTATAGCTAGCCTATAACAAAACAACTATAGGCCTACTATTCTAATAGCATTAGCAACGGTATTTTTGTAGCCTACTTTATCTTTCTTTGTGAACATTGAGGTCAGAGAGGTATGAATCAAATGTACCCTATTTAGCAAACTTTCTAATAAACTATAGCACCTTTCATGACATGAAATCAATGGAGAACGTAAAGTATTATTTTATTTCATGGTGGAAGCCATGTAGGATAATAGGCTACTGCCTGTAACGACTGGTATGTTTCATGCAATTTCATACAACTTACTGTATCAATCCGTCTGGTTGCTTTCGGCCCAATGGGCCATGCCTCCATCTCCTGGCGATAATAGGTACAGCTGCAGCGTGAAATCCCCGCCTACTCCGATGATCTGATTGGCTAGCAGTAACGGAGCTCTCAATATAATATCCCAACACACATGAACGGGAAAAGTGACGTAATTTCTCCTAGGAAGAATTACGTGATAATCCCCGCCTACTCAGATCAAGCTGTGCTCTGATTGGCTGTCAGTTTTGGCTATCTGAAAATACGTAATTTCTCCTAGGAGTAATGTCAGTTGTTGATAGGAAGAACTTAATTTCTCCTAGGAAGAACTTAATTACTCCTAGGAAGAACTGAATTTCGCATAGGAAGAACTTAGTTTCTCCTAGGAAGAATGAAGTTATGACTATCTGAAACTAAAAGCCCAATACACATGAATGGAAAAAGTGATGTAATTCCTCCTAGGAAGAACTTAATTTCGCCTAGGAATAACTTACTTTCTCCTAGGAAGAACTTCATTTCTCCTAGGAAGAATGACAGTTGTTGATAGGAGTAATGTTAATTTTGACTATTACTAGGAAGAACTGAATTCAAGATATCCTGAATTACAATTTCTACTAGCAAGAATGCAGTTCTGACTAGTAGAAACATGGTTTTGGATATCTAAAACATATATTACAGATAGGAGGGTGGTTTGATTAAATGTTAAAACGGCTTGCCATAGGCTTGCTATATTAAACATATTAATGGATAGGAATAATTAGTATTATGGATATCCATAACATAAATTCAGATATATTGAACTGTATTTGTCCTAGGAAAATTGCAGTTGTACATATCCATAACTCGATTTGTACTAGTCACAATGCATGTTTGGATATACAAAATGTAATTATGGATGTATGGAATGTTTTTTTAAATTATGGATATCTGAAATGGTAGTTTATCCTAGTAGGAATGGCATTGTAGATATTGTGGAGTGTGTCAGGTCTCACCACAGTGGGAGGGGCGCGTCTCTATGGCAACCAGACAAGCGCCGTCGCGGCACGCCCACGGCCATGTCATAGACGCCGTCTACTATCCCAGAGCAATCCTAAATCAGCTGCGCCTAATCCAGCCACCGCCCGTGTTAGCAATTAACGACAGACGCAACCTGTCAGCCGCACCCTTTATAAACGACCCTCACGTCTAGCAGTATCACTCGCTGCTACACACCAAGACGCGCAGGCAGCATATGCCGTCCACTTGGCGTTGGATGGTAAGTTCACACTGCTCACCTTTATGGATCCAGACATATGACCTAAACACATTGTTTGATCGCTTGTACCACCACTCAATGTACGCTTGTATTCTCACCTCATCAGGCTTGTAGGAGTGGGGCTGAAAGCACACACGGGAGTGTGTGCCCCCCATAACCAAGTGTCGCTTGGAAAGCGGTGCATACCGGGAGACCCTCCTGACTCGGATCGGGGACGAGTAGCAGAAGACGGGACCCTAGTATCCACCGGCAGACCACCGCACGTTAAGGTCACAGTAAGACAAACGTTCTTTCACTATCACACGTTGACTAAGAAGAGGCACTTACCGACGCTTGAGAAGCTAAGGATAAGAAGAACTGTGAATGAAGAGCACCTCGTTGTTGTTAACTGAAGAGCACCTTGTTGATGTTAACTGAAGAAAAGACGTATAGTTACCTGTGTCACACTAGCACTGAAGAATGTGAACGAAGAGGATCTTGTTAATGTTTATCCAAGGCTGTACATTCTAGTTAAAATGTCACGGTAAACCTGTGAACGAAGACAGGCCGTGTTATGTTTAGTTCACCCTTTGAAGAGACTTTAAGTTGGCAAGAGCCCGCCTTGCACCGGTGAAAGAAGACCGCTAGAAAATAGAGTGCTCAGTTTTCTGTTAACCGAAGAATTGACTTCATCAATTGACAATAACAAATATGCACTAGGTATTTTTATAGACTTAAAAAAGGCATTCGACACAATAAATCATGAAATATTATTACATAAACTGGAACGATATGGGATTAGAGGGGTAGGGTTTAATTGGATTAAAAGCTACATCACAAACAGACAACAGTATGTTCAGATGGAGTGCAGTACTTTCATCCGACGGAGCATTGGTCCGAACGACAACCTACCTCCTTCCTCACCCTAACCTCCCCTGGGGCAGACACCTAAACCTAACCGCAACCCTCTCCCGACCCGCAGCGCACCTCGGAGCATTGCTCCTTCGGAGCAATGCTCTGTCGGATGATAGTATGCCTCCCGTTCAGATGGGCGAATATAAGTCAAGCAGCTCACCCATCACCTGTGGGGTACCGCAGGGCTCTATTTTAGGTCCCAAACTATTTATATTATATATTAATGACATATGCAAAGTTTCAAACATTCTGCAGTATGTTGTTTTTGCCGACGACACCAACATCTTTTGTGCTGGGGAGAACCTCCAACAACTATTGGAGGTTGTCTCTGCAGAACTAGAGAAACTGAAAATGTGGTTTGACACTAATAAATTATCACTCAATCTGAAAAAAACTATATTCATGATCTTTGGAAATAAAACAATACATTCTAACACATTAGTTGAATTAAAGATTAATAATGTAAAATTGGAAAGAGTTTATGAGAACACCTTTTTATGAGTAATAATTGACCACAAATTCACTTGGAAACCCCATATAAAGTATATCCGGTCCAAAATAGCAAGAAGTGTTGGTGTTCTTGGCAAAGCAAGGTATTTATTAAACTATAAGTCACTAATCACATTATACAATACGCTAATATTACCATATCTATCCTATTGTGTGGAGGTCAGGGGAAATAATTACAAAGGAAACCTCCAGCCACTTGTCATCATACAAAAGAGAGCCATAAGATTAGTGCATAAGGTAGGGTATTACGATCATACTAATGAACTGTTTTTAAGGTCAAATACATTGGAGTTTATTGATTTAGTTGAACATAAAACAGCTCTTATTATTTATAAAGTAAGAAATAGACTAATTCCTAAAACTATCTTGTCATACTTCAAGGATAGGGAAGGGGGGACTTAAATTTCCAACAACCCAGTGCCAAGACCACTTGGAAGAGTATGTGTATCTCTGTCCGAGGGGTTAAGATCTGGAATGCCCTACCAGAGGAAGTCAAACACAGTAGTGACTTTTCAAAATTAAAAAAATTGCTCAAGCGAATCCTTTTGGCCAAATACAGCATACTATAGGATAATTATGTATATGGTGGATGTTGACGTTATTGTATGATCAACTGATACTTTTTTGTACAGGTTTTTGATAAGTAATTAGTGCTGTCATTATTAATAATTAATTAACTAATATTATTGTATTTATGGTAACATAAAAAAAATTGTGAACCAAATGACATTACTCAGCAACAACATAAATGATAATGATCATTGGCAATGAGGGTAACGTGAATAGGGATAATAACAACAATTATAGTGTTAGTCGTTGACGCCAGTTCAACTTAGAGATGTAAAGATCCATCATTCGTCTGCTCCAATCAGATCTACGTTACCTTGTCCGCGCCCCTTTATAAGCACTCCTCTCCTTCCCCGTCACTCATATGTGCTTCCGTTCAGGTAGTCAGGTAACGCGCATCATGTCAGACGCAGACGACAGCACCACTCATCGCCGCAGCTCCAGGCTGGCTGCCGCCGAGTATGTCCACTGGCCAGACGAACTCATTTACGCCGTGCTCTCCGGCCACGGCATCATTCCCGAACGGGGCCTAACCCACTCTCAGCTGGTTGATCTCCTTCTCGCCACCATCGAGTCTTCGCAGACTCAGCAGAACGATTCTCCCAGCCAAGGCAAGAGTAAGGGTAAAAAGAAAAATACAACCCTGCGTTCAGCCGAGCTCGCCCAGGAAGAACTCGGCGGCTCCCAGGCCTACGCTGGCCCCGTTCAAAATCCGCATTCGCCGCCATCTCACGACTCCACCGCCCTGCTGCTGTCAGCTATGGCCACCCTGGCCAACGCAGTCGGGGCACTGGACTCACGGCTCTCTCAGCAAGCGCCCGTGCACCTTCCTCCAGCGGCCGCCAGCGCCACGCTCTCGTCCTCCTTTCCTCCTCTAAACAACCCGGTGCTTCCCCACCCGCGGTCCGGGTTCACCCTCTCCTCCGCCCAGCCAGTTGCCCCTGCCGGTAATTATTTCATTTCTCCCTTTTCCTCCATCTCTTCTCACCTTAGAGCCCAAATAAACGAAGGGAAGGACGTTAATCTAGCCTCTCTCATCCTCCCCACTCCCGAATGCGACAGAAAGCTGGTAGGCTCCGACCAGCTCTCTGCCGTGTTCCGCGCCGCCGATCCCCGCATTAACCGTTCCCTCGACTTCTGCGACTTTGTTACAGCCTTCGGCTTGTTTAGGGACACCCTGTGCGATGCCTTCCCAGAGCGTAGATCCGAGCTAGACTCCTACCTCGCTCTCATTAGCGAAATCAAACGTAGATACGGCGGTTCTATGTTTTACGATTATCATAAGGCCTTCTCAGCTAAAGCGGCTAACTTCCTCTCTCGCTTCAACTCAAGACTCAACTGGGCGTGCTTAGATACAGAGCTGCTTATTCTGCATGTAGGTGGCCACAGGGCCCTTACCTGCTATCTGTGCAATCAAGTAGATCACTCCGCCGAATCATGCCCTAGGTCAGTGTTCCTCGCTCCCTCGGTGAAAAAAGAAAACCGCCCAAAAACTCAGAATCCTTCCGCCTTCGACCCTCAAGATCCCTACCCCCAGGACCAGCCCCCCCCGGGCCAGAGGGACTCCCGCGGAAGAGAGGTGACCTTCTTTAACAACATGCCCATATGTAACAACTTTAACGAAAACGTCTGCACCTTCGGTAAATGCCAATTCTCTCACGTTTGTAGCTACTGCAAGGATCCCCACCCAAAGTCTGTGTGCCCGAGGCGAACCCGCCCTTCGAGGGACGCCAGCAGGGAGGGTCCACCTCAAAGCTCCTCGATACTCCAAACCATTCTAAGCAACCACCCCTCTACCCCCATCCACATTCATGCTTTATCCGCCGCCGCTCTATCTTCTCACCCCGACCCAGTATTCACGGACTATCTCCTCACAGGCTTATCGCAAGGTTTCCACGTCGGCGTTCTCTCGCCCCTAACCCACTCTCATGTGTTCGCTAATCTCCAATCCGCCCTGTCAGAACCAGAAATAGTTGCCTCTCTCCTGGAGAAAGAGGTCCTCAAAGGCTTCATGGTAGGGCCGTACCCCACCCCGCCTTTCAATCCGTTTCGCAGCAATCCCATCGGGATCGCTACGCGAAAATATTCAGGGAAAAAACGTTTAATCATAGACCTGTCAGCCCCCCGCTACGACCTGTGCCCCAGCGTAAACTCCATGATTCCGCTCGAAAACCTTTCTCTGCATTACGCCTCTATCGACGACGCAATCAAACTCATCAATATAGCAGGCCAAGGCGCGTGGCTGGCAAAAGCAGATATTACAGACGCCTTTAAAGTAATGCCAATCCACCCGTCTCAATGGTCTCTTTTCGGCGTTAAATGGGAGAAATCGTTCTATTTCGCCACTCGCTTAACGTTCGGCTGTAGAAGCAGCCCCCATATATTTAACCAGCTTTCGGAGGCTCTCTGCTGGGTTCTGCTGAACGTTAACCGCCTACCCTTCTCAACGACTTTCTGTTAATAGATTTTCCCTCCCAGTCCCCCCCCACCAGCCTCCGTTCACTAAAAGAAACGTTTAACGCCCTAGGGGTCCCTCTCTCGTCCGAAAAAAACAGTCGGCCCGGCCAAGTCCATCGAGTTTCTCGGCATTCTCCTAGACTCCGTAGAGATGAAAGCCTCCATCCCGTGTCAGAGAATTAATTCAGAGCGCCGCTTCACCCCGTACCAAGCGCCAGCTGCTTTCACTTCTGGGTCACTTTAATTACGCAATCAGAATAATTCCCCAGGGCCGTTCGTTCATATCCCGGCTGCTGGAGTTGGCCAGCAGCGTCGGTTTCCTCAGCAATGTAGTTGTTCTAGATGCAGGTTGCCAGTCCGATCTCCTGTTCTGGTCAAAGTTGTTGCAAGATTGGAACGGTATTTCCCTCTTCTATCACGACCCCGTAACTCCGGCCCACGAAATGCACTTATTCACCGACGCGGCGCCTTCTGTAGGTTTTGGGGGGATCTTCCAAGGGGAGTGGTTTTCCGACAGCTGGCCCGTCGAACTAACTCAGCCACCGGTTTCTATAGCCCACTTCGAACTGTACCCCATCGCTGTAGCCTGCAAGCTCTGGGGGTTCCGCTGGGCTCGCAAGCGTATAGTGTTGAACTGCGACAATGAGGCCACAGTTTTCCTCATAAATAAAGGCCGCTCCTCCTCCAATCAGATCATGCCCCTTATGAGATTCATCACCTGGTCCTCTGTCATGTTCAACTTCACGGTCCGTGCAGCTCATGTCCCCGGGCCACCTTAACAATATCGCTGACTGTCTCTCTCGTTTCAAACTCCAGGAGTTCCACCTGCGATGCCCTTCAGCCAAACCACTCCCCTTGATCTGCCCGGCGCACCGAGAGCTGGTTCTGTCCTGACGCCCCATATCCAATGCCTCCGTTCTCTCGCCGAGGTTTGGTGTAGGGTGAAATTCTCGTTAATGTAATGAGTATTACGTTTCATGTTCTGTAAGCTCAGCCTAGAGCAGAGGAAAGATTTGGCAGCAACTTGGGCCTGGCAGGAATACAAATAAAATGGATGGGGAAAGGAGGCATGTCCTGGAGGGATGTTGTTCCGAAAATAAAAAAAAATAACTACTAACACAGCACCCTCCACAAATCCTCATGGTCCACGCAGGAGCTAATGACCTGGGAAAAACCCGAAAATGGGATCTGGCCCAGGTCATGAAAAAGGACCTGAGATACATCCAGGAAACCTGCCCAGCGACCAAGATCATCTTCTCCGGCCTGGCACCAAGAAGACAGTGGAGAGGAGGGTTGAAGCCTACACAGCTCAATAAAGCCCGGATCTCTGTCAATCAGCAGATCCTAAAATTCCTGCCAGAGCTCCATGGGGAGATAATTCTGCACAAAAACATTTCCACATTTCCTCATGATAGCCACTTTCTTCCAGACGGGGTTCATTTCACCAGTAAATGAAATGACCTTTTCATAGATAATCTGAAAATGGGACTTCAGTCCTGCATTAAAAAAATAAATGGCTACTACAATACAAAAAAATGTCTATTCTTAACACATACTTAATGTAACTTTAAGGACTAGTTTAATTTAGTTTTACAATACAAAAAAAAATAAAAAAAACCTTTTTGATGTGGACTTAGACTTGTATACACTAACCCTAACTCTAACCCTAACCCTGACTTGTATACACTAACCCTAACCCAAATCACTTGAAACGATGATTTGGGTTGCGGCAATGGGGTTAAGCCGGAGGCAAGCGGCAGGTGCTGGCATGTGCCGGTGGCAAGAGGCAGGTGCCAGCAGCCGCCGGTCTGTGGCGGTTTAGGAGGCTTTGCCGGTGGCAGAGGAAACACTGCCACGGCTGTTGTCGGCAATTGGTGGCGGCACCGTGGCTGCTGCCGGAGAATGCACTCCGAGAGACGCTGTCTCTCATTTAACCCTCTAAGACCCAGCGTTGCTTTTTAGCAACAATTTTATTTTATTTTATTACTAAATTATTATTATTTTTTTCTGTTATTTTTTCACCTAAACGTCATCAGTGATGTTCATTGCAATGCCATTTCAATGGTCATGATATTTGCATATAAATACCCCCCACAGAGGCTGAAATTCACACAAATAAAAAATGTCTGGACTTGAAAGACTTTTGACCTTTACCCTAATAAAAGTAGGTAAAATAATTGTAATATATGTTTTTTTGTGATCATTAGAATGTCTAGAACATTTTTTATTCATTATTGTGAAAGATATCCCCAAAATGTAAATTATTAATTTATTATATTATTATATAATTATTATATATTTTTCATCAAACTGTATTTTTTTTATTTTTTTTAACATTTTTTAGTCTTAGTCCTAGTAGTACAAAGTAGTAGTAAGGTTGAAATCTATTTTTTGCAAGTAGAAATTAATGCGGGTGTTAGAGGGTTAAGGATTAAATTCCTTGACAGCCATCGACCCCTTGGTGCTTTATTCGTTTTTTATATTGCATGTGCAGAAATTCACAACGGAGAATATTCTGTTAATACACTCTCCAAGCTCAAATTCTACCGGCTGAAGCAAACTACCATAGAGATAAATAGACTGGCTGTGATATACTACACTTAATCATCTGTTTTCATTTCAGCAATAAAACCTTCCCGCCCTCCTGGATCCCGACCAAGGATGTCCTCCTTGAAGGCTAACTGACCTTTAATTTATTTTATTTTATTTTAGATTTTTTTGTACAAATAAAGTATGTGTTTGTAAATCACTGTTTCATCATTTGCTCAGTAGTTGGGTCAGAGCCCAGAATTTCATGAAAAGCAATAGATTCTGGTGGTTACCACCACTTTTATATGGGAAATAACCGAAATTATCATTCTTTATTCATTTTCACATCATATCCTTATAATATAATTGAATATGTAAAATCATGCCTGGAATTGATTGGTACTGACACATAAAACATTGTAATACACAAGAATGCCACTTAAAAATGCAAAAAGTTGGCATTCAGAGGATTTATTTAAAAAAAAATAGGCCACATTTTAGTGATTTTCGTTTTTTTAAGGCCACAAAATTTGTTATATTTTCCAAAATATTAAACATAGACACTTAAAGTGTGCACATAAGACTCCAAAATTTAAAAGAACAGAAAAACAACACAATGTCCAGTCACATAATGAGGCACATGCCACTTGCATGTGCATCTATGTGGTCTCCAAGATCTTCAGGGGCATTCTGGCAGTCCTTTAACCGACACATCTGGGTGCACTTCAGTCCATTTACAATGCAAGCACAGTTTGGAGCACTGCATGACTTGCGGCAGTCACAACTGAGCAGATATAGCACAGTTTCTGGAGCAGGTAATCCTGTCATCCATTTGATTACGAGGTTGCTATCATTGTCAACAGTCCACCCATGTCCAGTTGGTTCAAGGGTTTCCATTGGCCCGAAGTGTGTGCTGGCGTAAACTGTCACGGCATGGTTGAAGCTGTGAGGAATCGGCTTCTCCTTTTTTTCCCACAGAACATTAGGTAACGACATTCATTGATGTCTGTGCAATCCGTCTTCTCTGAAAGGTAGAGGCGGCATGTGAATGCCTCCATCTCTTTGAACTGTTGCTCAGTCATATCAAAGGTCTGCCCAAGTTCCCCAAAACACTGCCTGAAATTTGGCATATTCTTTAGGAGGTTCATGGGTTTCACTTTCCCTTTCCCAGCAAAGGCACTAACGGTGTCACAGCCTGTAAAAGCATGAATGCCAATGAGGGAGGTGCATAAGTAAATCCCATGTTGACTTGCAACTCCTCTGACGTCTATATATTGACAGCGTGCTATCTTCGTTGATAAATGGGGCACTGTAAATTGTGACCAAGGCTTAATGCCATGATAATAATGTCTGTGTCATCTACAGCTATGATTACTGCCTTATAGCCTTGGTCTGCTGCATGCTTGGAGTGAAGCAGAACCCTGGTATCTGCCTGTTCATGATCCGATGCCAATTCTGGTACAACTACAAACAGTGATTTCCCTCGTTATGCGAAAACATTCTGAGCCACTGGTGACATAGATAACTTTGTCTCCATATTTCTGCTGGAAAGATGGGGATCTCCATTCATCGACCAGGAACTTGATAACACTGGTCTTGTTTTCACCACTTGAGAGGAACTTTCGCCATTGGTGTATGGTCTGTCCCCTGTGTATATTTATGTATACGATGCCCTCATCTGTTCCTCGTCTTTGTCTTTCAGCATTCTTGATTGACGAGTACTTGTAGACATCAAATACTATGTCTAATCTTTTACTCTGCGAACCCTCCCGTAAAGCTGTGATCATGACCTGCTCAGATAGTTCCGCAAATGTCTTGCGTTCTGCCTTTACCTTCTGGAGCAGACTCATTCCATCCACAATGCATGCTGAGGGTGATGGGATATCATCAGCAACTGGCACATTTTGCACCAGGTATTTAGCAAGGGCTGATCCGTGGAGATCCATCTGTAGCAGCTAGACCAGGGCACTGGGCCATGGGGATGACACAAGAGTGACAAGACATTTCTTAAATCTAATGTACGGCTCTGTGCTGCTAAAATCATATGACCAAATATATTTATGTCTGCATGGAGAACGATATCCTTCCCCTTGGTCTTGATTTGGACCTTTTTACTCTTGGCAGAGAATGTTTTCAGCTTCATCTTGGGTAGTCTGTCATGGAATTTTACACCAGAATCTGCACTTTCTAGCCTTTCTGTTCGGAACTTCTGATATGATCTTTCACCTAAGTCATGTGCTCTCGACAGATCACGGATTACTTCTTGTGATGCCAGACGTATAGATAGATGTTACATCATTTGCTAGTAATGCCGCCCTGACTTCTTCCTTGGACTTCAAAATCTGTAACTCTTTCTCAATTCTAATCATATCACATAATAGTGTATCCATGGACAGATTGTGTGGGTATAATATTACTCTTCCATTGGGATCATATATTATCTCGATATCACTTTTAAACTCTGTCTTAAGTTTGGAAAAAAAGTTATTCTTTGTTGAGTAACGGTAAAAAAAATGTACATGTTCAAATGGTTTATCAACATTTTTCAGAAAAACCGCACGGGGATTTTGAATCATATCAGATCGTATGTACTCACAGACCTTATTGAATGCCATTGCTTCTATTTCTGAGTACTCATTAATTTATGTTGCATCAGAAGTTTGGGAAGACTTGGGGCCGATTCATACTCCTATTTTAGAGCCGAATAAAAGTCGGTTCGGCTCTGTAGAGCCTACAATTTGACGTCATTTGAGGTTCGGGAGGGGGGGGGGGGGGGGGTACCGTGCTAAAGTCGGCTCTTCGGTGCACTACAGCGCCGAAACAGCGGTAAAATAGGAGTATGAATCGGCCCTTGGTCTGATCTGTTTTGGTGTACAATCGATAACATGTTCTGTGGGCCGCATTACGGCTTAAGGCAGCAATGACTACTGTCCATTTTAGAAACAGCAACCTCGCGTAATGCACAGTCTGCTTCCTCTGTGACACATTTTATTAAAGTTTCCCCTGTTTTTGTGCCTTTGATATATTTCTGTACTTTTTCACATACAATACATACTTTCTCATAAACAGTTGAGCTTGACCCTGGTTGTCTAATTGATCGTCATATTTTAACTTCATCATTGGATGATGTTGCATTTTCGCTGGATTTTCGCTGCACAATGGTTAGCATGATATTTTATTTTGGGGATTTCATTTAATGGCAAGTTATGTGCAATATCCAGGAGGGGCTGAAATTCACGGATCTGGGCAGCTTGTAATAACGTAGCCCATGAATTTAAGTCCCTCGGTTCTACTAATGGGGCCATTGGAGATTCCAAATAACTCTGTAGTCAGTGGACTCCTGCCTATTGATTACTGGTCTCTGATCTGGTTCCATGCTTGCTTGCTTGCTGACTGGCTTGCTCACTGCTCTGTCTGAGTGGAGAAACAAATCTGAGCTCCAGTCAAACTGGGGCTTAAATAGGGCTGGCTTGATTGCAGGATGATTGTCTCCAGGTGGTATCCACCTGCCAGGCAGGAGGCCCAGACACACCCACTCCCAGAACTAGTTCAGACTGTGAGATGCTCAACAAACATCTAACATAAATGACTATCAGTGAAATGAAAGATATTAATTATATTTACATGTGAACAGTATATTGTAACTTTCTGCAGGGTAATTTCCCAGGGTGGGGGATCATTCTATGCCATACTTACATACTTTTTGTTTAATAATTGTTATATTTCAACATCAGGGAGTCTTTTGGGTACACTGTAATGCTAAATGCATGTCTCTAAGGGCGCTTTCACACCCAAAGTTCGCTTAGAAGGTCCGGATCAAGGACCAAGGACCAAATATTTGCATTTAGATTTTGGTCCGTTTGGTGTTCACACAGGACTTTGTAAAGCATACCAAATGTGTAAACAAATTACACGTGGACATGTTAAGTGAACCATAGTGAAAAAAAGAAAAGGTCATTTTACGATGGAGGGGAAAAGAACACGAGGGAAAATCACTGTCTACAATTGTTGGGCGCAACCTTCAGTCACACAGAGAGAGAAGAGAACAGAACAGCAACATGACAGCAACAACTTGCTATTGCATTCATTCTTATTAATTATTGTATTAAAGAGCAGCAGATGAACCGGAGCAGGTGTTTGAACAATAATGTGCTTGCTGCCTGCTGATGCCGCATACAATTCAAGGAGCCTACAGCAAGGTATCCCCGATAAAAATGACTTTTCTTCCATGTGTGCACCTTAACCCGATTAGATATGTTATTTCTGCATATCAAATCTGTGGGCATTTCCATGTCATCTTATGGTTTAAACTTGAAGTTGGTCAGTTAGTATTGAGCTCCAAGTCAGAACAGATCCGCTGCAGCTAATTGAGTTGACCTAGTTTTACGTCTTTTGCTATAGTGAGGTAATCAATTAATCATTTGGGACCACCTGGCTATATGTGCGGCCGTGCCCTATAGAGCGAGACAGGATGATTTTAAATATTTCTGTCTCTGCGTCTCTCCCATATAAATATATCGGGTCTCTCCCCCCATGTGCGCGCGCCCACACACACACACAATATTTTATGAAAGATTCTGACAGTAAAAAGGAGGGGACACGAGTGAAAGAAACTCTCACATGAAGGCTCATGCATCTGTCACAACTTTGCGTGGCGGCGGCCGCGCATGCTTAAAATAAACAGATCTACAAGCAATGTTCCCTCTAACGTGCGCCCGTGCGCGCTCGCGCACATGGCCAAATGCTCCCGCGCACATCTGAAATCTGTCGCGCACAGAAACGTTTGTGTGTAAAAATAAATAAAGTTTTTATAAAAATAAAAATAAAAAGTTGCCGCCTCCACGTCTCATGTATTAGTCTACAGTAATACCTAGCCCGACATTAATTTTGTCCACAAACAGACAGGTCACACACAGACAGGACCGAGGTCCCTCCTGTGTGTGTGTGTGTGTGTGTGTGTGTGTGTGTGTGTGTGCATGCGTACGTGCGTCTCTCAGCCACATGCTTGTCACGTGACCTTCGTTACAGCTGAGCAGAGCACAAACAAACACAGATAGCATCATAGCAGTTAGCTTGGATGCACGTACTCGCATGATAATTCACTTAATAAAATAATGACCAGTCAGCCTCCTAAAAAGACAAGTGACACGACTCAAACCGCCGCCGCTAACCCAGCCAAAGTAAGGAGGAAAGTGCTCTCTTTTAAGACTGAATGGCTGGCGCAGTCTGTGCAAATAGACGGACAACCTGTGCAACTGGGAGATGTTTTTTCTTTTTCGGATGAGAAAGGAGTTATCTGCAAAACATGTTGCGAGGCGAAAGTTTTAAGTGCACATCAGCACATTCTCACATATGGTGGCTGCAACACTTAGATGTGAGGAGCTGAGGAACGTCTCACAGCTTGTGGACATTTGTGGGACATTTCAAGCATCCAGTGCAGACTGTGAAAGAGGGTTTAGCTTGATGAATCGTATCAAAACAACATCAAGAAATCGTCTTCAAGTGGAACATCTAGACGAGTTGATGAGAATCAAGTCAAGGCTGCAAGCAGACAAAGACGGTGCCACCACCATCAGCCTGGACAAGGTGTACAACCACTGGAGAACTGAGAAGGACAGACGGCAAAACTAAGGTAACATTCGTTCCTGATCAGATATGTGTGTGTTATACTGTCTGTCACTCATTAGGAATTATCATCTGAATCATTAAGAGCTTGTTTTATTTTAACATTTTGTTTAGTCATGTTTGTATTTTCCAGACCAAGACAGTTTCAAGACTACAGTATTAAGTTTATTAACAGTAACACAAACATGTGTGTTTTGCAAAAATCTTATGTTAGAAGATTAATTACTAATTACTCTATTCTATTCTACTCTGTTTCCCAGAAGCGGACCAGACCAGAGAAGTGGCTTCTGCTGACTTTGGATAACTTTTTTTCCCTTTTTTTTTGAGGAGCAGAGTAAACCCAAGTGACTCTTTTCTGATGTGCAGTGTGACCAGACCAGAGGATTATTGGATTATTTTATTTATTATTTTATTATTTTATTTATTCTTTGGGGAACAGAGGAGTAAACTCTAAACAAGTGACTCTTTTCTGATGTGCAGTGTGCACACAGACTTAACAGGACTAAGAGCCTAAAACCAGACCAGAGGTGTGAGCTGCCTTTGGATTATTTTATTTATTTTAACAGAGGAGTAAACAAGTGACTCTTTTCTGATGTGCAGTGTTCTCATGTGCAGTGTTCTCATGTGCAGGTGTTGTGAATTCTGATGTGCAGTACGTTTTCTCATGTGCAGTGTTCTCATGTGCAGTGTTCTGATGTGCAGTGTTCTCATGTGCAGTGTTCTGATGTGCTGGTGTTATGCATTCTGATGTGCAGTGTTCTCACAGACTAACAGAAAGGACTAAGTAAGAGCTAAGAGAAGACCAGACCAGAGGAGTCTGGAAACAAGTGACTTTTTTCTGATGTGTATCTGACTAACAGAAAGGAGGAATGAAGCAGAGGGGAAGGTGAGAGGTTTAGGGAGAGAGGGATGGAGGGAGGGAGAGAGATGGGGAGAGAGAGAGAGAGAGAGAGGGGGGGGGAGAGTGGGATAGAGAGAGAAGAGGGATGACTTTGCTCTGTATCGTCAATTCAATGGTCAAATAAATATTTGGTTAAGCAATATAATATGCCTTTTTGTATTATTTCTGTGTATCAGCTAAATGTATAGATTTTTATGTTAGACATTGAGGGAAATTAAGATTCTCTGATTTTTTACAAACCGCCGCTTATCAACTAACCGTCACGGCCCGGGCTCACGGCAGGCAGGTGACGTATGTTGCTCAGTAGTTGCTGATGTCTGCTCAGGAGGGTTGAGTGTTTGCTCAGACCGAAAAAAAAATTAGAGGGAACATTGTCTACAAGCTTACATCGTGTACCATACCGTACACCATTCCGTGTCGATAACTTGTACATCTGTTATTTTTGCGCATGTGAACCTCGTACGCTGCCATTACATTTGCGCTGCGCCTCGACATATACTGTATGCGTCTACTATTAAAATCAGACTGTCAGCTGTCATATCAATAGTGATCCCCGTAAAAAATACATGCTTTTATAACTAATTATTAATGCAGGCTCACAACTGCCGACGCCCGACAGCTATTTTGGCTATCGTACTGTATTTGGTCCTCTATAAAGTCCGAATGCATTCACACCAGTAACGAACCGCACCGTGGTTCGTTTGGAAGCGAACCGAGTCCGGCCTTTTTTAGCGGACCATGGTTCGTTTCTTTGATCCGCACCAGAGTTCGGATGCACGTTCACACCAACCGAACCAAAGTGGTAAGCGGACCATGGTTCGTTTTAAATGAACCAAACATGTCCGGTGTGAAAGCGCCCTTAATTGTGTTCCTCAACTTCTTGTTTATGCCCCAAAATGACAGGATATATGCAGGTTCTGTAGCTAGCAACTGTGACTGTAGTCACACCAATTATTTTGTGACTGACATGAATAAAATACAGTCATGAAAAGGTTTACTAAAAGCTAGAACATTCAACCTACACTTTATTGTCACATTCACAATTATAATAGTAATATCCTTAGAATAATAATAATAATATATAACAATGATGATAAGAATAAATAAAGTATCTACACATGTACAGTATACTGTGCTGTCCCCAGTATTGGAAAAGTTACTTTAAAAATATTAGCCTACCTTACTTATATTCCCTGCCAAAGGGAACTTATTAAAGTTATTATTTTCCTTATTACCTTATTTCTGTCTGCCCCACACCTTTTTCTGCAGCCTACATTTTAAAATCCTCATTGTGTATTTAACTCTGAAAAGTGTAGGCCTACAGTACGCATGACATATGATGAAGTACAAATTAATATAAATAAATAAACTTTTGTATTTGTTTTTAACTTCACATAAAGAAATTTGCCCTGGCCAGTTTGTGGTATTTTTATGTATTTATTTAAACAAAACCTCCGTAAAGCTATGATCTAGAGGAAGTACATTTTCCAATTACACTTGGAGCCCCATATGTAATCCAAAAGAATCTTGCATCACTCTAGATTGTAGCTTTAAGGGATTGAACTATACTATCTAAAAATATATCATTTCCCAAAGTGGTAAAATTAACTCCATCAGGCAGAAATTGGCCAGGGCAGTCAAACCTTATGTGAAGATGAGCAACAATGCTCCCACCTAATTCCCTAACAAAAGCCATCTTACTGTTCACCCATTTTCTGGCCTTGTTTATCCTCCCAGGACTTGCAGCACCTCGCCACTGGCATCTCTGGGTGAGCTCCGAGAAGATGATCTTCATCTGTGGGAAGGTGGTGTGGAGGTGCTGCTCTCATTCATGAGATCAATGCTCTTCACCTTCGCCAGGTCGTTAGCACCACAGTGGACCAAGAGGACATCTGGGGCTCTTCCTCCTTTCAGGGATTTGTAGAAGAAGGGGACCAACCTTGCCCATGTCAGGCCACCCCAGCCAAACCAGTGTACCTTGGCATTGAGCCCAAGATGGGTCCCCATGGTCTGCCTGGCTCGCCCTTCCCCACACCGGATGTAGCTGCTTCCAATTATCCATATCTGTGTATCTGTGTTCATTACAAAAAAATAAAAAATTAGATATAAGTAATACATGTTCCATTACATAAACTGCATGGTCATTGTAGTTCACATTTCAATATTATTTTGTATTTAATTATATATAAACCTTTGTGTACAATTCACCAAGGGAACTTAAGTCCTAAAGAGAACTAAAGATCGATACCTTATTTATGGCATCAATATGTAAAAAGATCAGCCAGTTTACTTTTCTGTTTACTACATAGGCCTATTTCTCAATGGTCAGCGTTGATTATTTGTGATGCTAAGTATTACTAAGATATTGACGATATTTGCGAACGCAGTGATTGCGAACGCAGTGATTGCGAACGCAGTGAGCACTAACTATGAGACCTCTGTGTGTGTCTGTCTGTCTGTCTGTCCCGCTGTTACACCGCTGTATCACAGACACACACACACCTTAAGTTAAAACAAACTTAACTTAAAAAACTTAACTTAAAAATACTTAACTTAAAAAAAAACTTAAAAAGAAAACTTAACTTAAAAAAACTTAACTTAAAAAAAACTTAACTTAAAAAACTTAGGTTAACCTAACTTTAAAAAAACTTAACTTAAAAAAACTTAACTTAAAAAATGAAGAAAAAAAAAATACAAAAAAAAAACTGGCCAAAACTGTATGTGTGTCGATACTTAAAAACAAACTTACATAAAATTTAAAAATATATATAATAATAAAAAACTTAAAAAAAGAGCTGGCCAAAACTGTACTGTATGTGTGTCGATACTAGCCCAACATAAAAATAATAGTGTCAACCTTTACTGCTGCTTAACAAAGAGACTGTCGATCCTAGCCCAAAATAATAGTGTGCACCCCTGTATAACGTTAGCTATCAGTCTGTCAGTAACAGTCTGTTACTGCTGCTTAACGACGACACTGTCTGTAACTAGGTGTACTAGTTTGTGTAGTTTGTTTATGGGCTAAACCTTTACTGCTGCTTAATGATGACACTGTCGATACTAGCCCAAAATAATAGTGTAAACCTTTAGCTGCTTAACGACGACACGGACGATACTAGCTGGCAATGTCCCCCCTAACGTGCGCCCGTGCGCGCGCGCACATGGCCAAATGCTCTCGCGCACAACTGAAATCTGTCGCGCACAGACACCGACGCTGGTGTAAAAAAAAGTTTTCTTTAAAAGAAAAAGGTGTTCCCCCCGAGTATCATCTACATTACAGTAATAATACCTATCCCGAGTCGACATTTGCCCACACTTTATTTCTATTTACTTCACAGTTTATTTAGATTACACACACAGGCGAGGCGACAGACAGGTCTCCTCCCCTCCTTTTTTGACTCTTTGCTCTCCTCTCCTCTCCTCCTGTGTATAATATACTGCGCCCAGTGCGCCGTCTGCGCGGCGACTGGCGAGTGAGGACCTTATGTGGAGACGTAAGGAGCAGGCAGCACTGCAGTGCAGTCAGTGTGTGAAACCCCAAGAACCAGATAAGATCGCGTTGCGCCTTGGACCTGTGCGTTGATGGGACATTCAGATTTAAAAGGCGAACGGATGGAAGTGCTGTGCGCAACAAGGAGAGGGGGAATAACGTTAGCTTCGCATTAGCTGGTTAGCTAACGTTGTTGTTATCACTACAGCACAACAAGCCTCCGCAGTCCAGTGTACTTGTGAATGAAACAACATGTGGAAGTTAACATTAATCTCTAGCGGTCTAGTCCCATATGGAACCTCTCTCTGTAATTATCCAATCTGTTAATACAGCTTTCTTCAATCAATCAATCAATCCCTCTGCTATGTAGAGCTACATATAATAATAGATCATATCTGGCGTAGTAGGGGCTGCTGACGTTCGACAATCTGAGAAACTATAGGAGTTGACACACCAACAAACTCGGTCTTAGTGTGTGTGTGTGTGTGTGTGTGTGTGTGTGTGTGTGTGTGTGTGTGTGTGTGTGTGTGTGTCCCAATAAAGTTTTTACGGTTTCTCATGCCCCCCATGTAATGCACAATTGAGTAGGCTATTCATATACCAGTCGTTCTCAACCTGTGGGACCCCAGATGACAGTGAAGTGACAATTTAAGGACTTTTAAGACTTTTATAATGCCTCAAAGGCTCTAAAAGAAAAAATACCATTACTGCATCAAAAGTAATCAGCAAACCATGCTATAAAAACTGGTCAAACGGGTGAAAATAGCCGATCTACAAGTTCACAACGAGCTTGTAGATTGGCTATTTTCACAATATTTATCTGTGGAACCATTCTGTTGCTTGTCTGGGTGGGGGATCCCCAGTTCAAATATGATTACTTTGGGGGGTCACAGCCTGAAAAGGTTGAGAACCACTGATAACTGAATATTTCTAAAATTGCTAGCCTACCACCTTGATATAAAATAAAAATGTTGTAACTTGCGTAACCTTATGTAACTATTCATTGATTCACTCGTATACCAAAATCCATTTTGAAAAAAGAAAAAAAAATCACACCTGTGTGAAGTGAGGGGCGCTCACTTCGCATTATCTAACTTTGGATAGTTGGTGTCAAGGTGACGTATGTTTGCTCAGTAGTTGCTGCTCAGGAGGTTTGAGTGTTTGCTCAGACCGAAAAAAATTTAGAGGGAACATTGCTAGCTGGCCAAAACTGTATGTGTGTCGATACTAGCCCAACATAAAAATAATAGTGTCAACCTTTACTGCTGCTTAACGACGACACTGTCGATCCTAGCACAAAATAATAGTGTGCACCCTATAACGTTAGCTATCAGTCTGTCAGTAACAGTCTGTTACTGCTGCTTAACGACGACACTGTCTGTAACTAGGTGTACAGTTTGTGTAGTTTGTTTATGGGCTAAACCTTTACTGCTGCTTAACGACAACACTGTCGATACTAGCCTAAAATAATACTGTAAACCTTTAGCTGCTTAATGACGACACTGTCGATACTAGCCAAAACCAATAGTGTGCACCCCTATACATAACGTTAGCTAAGCAGTCACAGTCCTGTTTACTGCTGCTTAACAACGACACTGTCTGTAACTTGGTGTACTAGTGTGTGTATGGGCTAAACCTTTACTGCTGCTTAACGACGACACTGTCGATACTAGCCCAAAATAAAAATAATAGTGTAAACCTTTACTGCTGCTGAACGACGACACTGTCGATACTAGCCAAAAAAAATAGAGATTGACTCTACTATATCAAATAAATCTGTATACAACACAATTTCCCTGATTTCAGGGAGGTAGGGAAATACTACATTTACTGTTAACTACATTAACACTAAGCAGGGGAGACTTAGTAAAGGGGCAAATCACATAGCATAACATAGCATTTCAACATATCTATTGCCACTTCTACTCTACTGTATTTAACATCGACAGCATGTCACAGCACCAGCCCTCCACCAGCACATCACCATCAAACAGCCAAATGCCCTCATGTGCAGATAGGCCAGAGGAGAGTAAAGAAGACCGTCGCCGACGTCTCGCCAGGGAACGGAAGCAGCGTCAACGAAAAAAACACACAGACGAAAGGCTCGTCCAGCTGCGGCAACGAGATGCTGAGATGAAGCAGCAGCACTGCCAACAACTGAATGAGGACAGCCGAGCTTAGCTGCGGCAACAAAATGCTGAGATGAAGCAGCAGCACCGCCAACGACTGGATGAGGACAGCCGGGCCCAGCTGCGGGAACGAGATGCTCTTCAGCACCAGCAGTCGAGAGCCGCACCAACTCCTCTCACACCTCAGCAGGAGTTCATAGAAGCTAAATGCAAACTGACACTTCAAGAGTGTGCCTGCTGTCACCGCAAACGCCTGACGCTCATGCTCAACCGCCAAGGACTTTGTCTCAACTGCCACTCTGACAAGCAGCACCCAAAAAATGGAGTGCCGACATTGGGGCACGTTCCCATCCTCCTCTGGGGGAAGCCCACAAAGGGAAAGAGTGTCGGCTGGAACGCTGACATGCACTTTCCCTTTGAGTTGTACTGCACAAGACTCTCGTCTTGTTTGACGGATTACTCCAAGGTAGGTTAGAGCACAATATCCATGACATTGGTGCTGTATTATGTCCAGATGGAGCATATTTAAATGAGACATGCAGGACATGGGAGAGGAGAGCGAGAGAGTAGAGGAGAGAGAGATGGGGGCAGAGTTGGCAGGGGATGCAGAGGGTGGAGGAAGACATCGGTGATGAGGATGGACAAGGAGGGGATGTAGAAGGTGGAGAGATGGGTGAGGCCGGAGAAGAGGGCAGGAATGAGAGCAGGAAGAGATGGTGGAGGCAGAGGAAGTTGACACGGAGACGAAGAAGAAGGGTGGAGAGATGGAGGAGCGGGTGCTGCTGTTTTGCTGTCGCGTCACCTATGACAGGCTGTATGGTAGACTGGATGAAAACAGACCATGGGTTTATAATAATGCTAAATAACGGAGGATCCAGTAGCCGACAACGACCAAGACAAAATAAAAACGGGGACAATAATTAAAGAGTGAAGTCTCGGTTGTGTTGTTGTTGTCGACTACTACAGCAGCTCAGCCATCATCGCATCGATAAGAGCCGTGGCGCTTCGTTCATCATTGAATCACTGTTACGGATGTCGGGGAGCGGGTCTGCTATTATGTCTGTGTTAGTCTGTGTGCGCGCCCTGTTTTGTCTCGTCTCTGCAGATCCGTCCTGTGCAGCCATTGGTGGGGAGCGTTCCCTACGCTCCACCATTGGCCGCCTACTCCCAATCCTGCGCGTCCAGCCAGTGCTTCCACCCTGTCCCACCTGATGACATAAAGTCCCACTGAAGACTGTGTTCCGGGCCGCTGTCAGTCTGTCATTGTTTCTCTAAGAGTAGAGTAGCGACAGCGCACCCTACGTGCAGGGAAAGAGCGTTGAACCTGTACTAGTCTATTTACTGAGAAACCTCCTAAGAGAGAGTATATCACGGATTGTTACATAAAGACATTGTGCTTTTCATTGAACTGTGAATAACGAGGTAGTATAGTAAGTATTTTCCATATCAGTATTCTCACTGTTATCACCTTAGCTAGTTAGGCAGGCACCTTCACTTGTACTTTTGTTTGATGGTAGGCATAAGATTAGAGTAGTCAGTCAGTTAGCGTTTTCTTTTGTTTACCAGTCAGATAGTCAGTATTGGGAGGGGTTTAGTATAGGGTACAGTGATAGGATATTTTGTTGCTTTCATTGCTTTTGGTCCTGCTCAGCCTGCTCACATATTGTTCACAAGTGTTGCACATTTATTATTTCACCCTGTATGCCACCGAAAAGTAGAGAATAAACAACTTTTGGCATCTACCACCTTGCCTTTTTTCCACCATCAAACCACCCTAGGCTCTGTGAGCCGTTACAATCACAAACATGATGGAAGAAATCAACAGGTTCCAAGTACCTCCAGTCAACGGAGAGGGAGAGACAGCCTCTGGACCCAGCAGCCTCCTACACCTTGGAGGGCGACTCCGACACCAGGGAAGGAGAGACTGTGGCCATGAACTACAAGTCGTCAACACTGCAGGTCCAAATAGAGAAACAGAGGGATCTTGCCAGGAAGGGATCAGTGAATGGCAGTCCTGTCAACCAACAGCCCAAGAAGAACTCCAGGACAAGGTTGGTGGTGAAAAACAAAAGCTACTCCTCTTTAGACCAGTGCCCAGATGAGAAGCCTTTGGTAGCCCTGGACACTGACAGAATTACGCCGACTCCACTCATCCCAGAAGAACTCCTTGTCCGAGTTGAAATCACAGCTCCACACCATCGAGGACCTCCTCGCAGACATCCTCCGCAGAAAGTCATCAGTCCTTTCTCAACTGAGTGAACTGGAGGCAGCTAAACACTGATCGGATATAATAACCCACGGTCCACCTTCGCCCAACTCTCCCTCCTGGGCATCGGTGGTAAAGAAGGGGAGAATGCTTTCTCTCCCGCTGTATTCTCCCATACAAATATCCAACTGTTTCTCCCCACTTGCTTTGGCAGAGCAAGCTGCTAGCATAGAGCCACCACTAGCTAGCGAGATGCTAACAGTAGTGTCTTGGGTTGCCATGGACACACTCCCTTTTTGATACCTCAAAATGTAATGTCCCATCAGTGGACCAAGACTTCATCCTTGGTCTCCTGGACCGTTCAATTGCAGAGGTGTCGACCCCAGCCGGGATCAAAGTGATGCTCACTCTGACCCGGCTGGGGGACAAATGTCCATTTCCCTTTGTGGTTCAAGACCTTGTCCACCAACATTCACTGGACTGTGTCGAGGCTGTGTCCATCCATGCCGCTGTGAATGTCACTGACAGGGATGGGGCAGTGGACCTCCTGTGGTCCAGGTTCGGGCTGCACAGGGTCATTGGCAGCCAAAGCAAGGTGTACACCGCGTACACCTTGCATGAGGCTGCCAATGCCCAATCCCCACTGGAACATCACAGAGTTGGGGGTATGTCGGAGAGCTTGCTGGGTGTCTTCAGGGTGGCTGTACAGTTGAACTTTGTTCAACTGTACTGTGATGGGCCGCACCGACATCAGTCGCCTTTTTACAGGCACCCAGTAAGCGCCGTGATACTTTCTATGGGCCTTGTGAAAGTGACGGTGGGCAGGGCGCTACACAGGAATGCCCGGAATTACATAAGGCACTTCCGGGACCTGTGTGGCAAGATGGGGGTGCAGCTGAGCGCCAGGCTGAAGGGCGTGGTGCGTCTTAATAAAGGATGTCCACCGCCCCGGAGGACCTCATTGACCTGGCCCAGCTCAAAAATCTACTGGCTGAACAGCCAATGCTGGTACCCATGGCAAATGTGGCTGGAAAGGGTCTGTCCTCACAGGTCCGTGAGGTGGGGACACACCTGTGTCAGCTCCTAGAGGACCTGCTGGAAGCCAGTAAAGAACTGGGGGGGTACGATGCCACTTGGGGGGCGTTCCAGGCGGAAATTGCCCTGGAAGAACTCTTCCACGGACAGCCCAGGGAAAATGATGACCACTATTACAGCATCGCCCTGGGCTGCTCCTCTGTGGCAGTGAGGAGCTTGACCAGGGAAATGGGCTTCCTCGCACTGGCCCCGGTGACCTCGGCCAGTGCGGGGTAGCCCCCCCCCCCATGCATTTCTGCAGACCCACCTCTGGCACCAAGGACATAGTCCTGAGGATTTGGCGTCTGGTGGACAGCGTCAAAGCCCAGGACCATGTTCTTGGTGCCGAGCTGGTTAGGGTTCTCCTGGACGATGTGTACAGCAGCACCGGTAGGGAAAAGCCATACACACTATATATATTATATGCCAATGAAAGAAATAAGCCAGCCCCTGTTAAAAGAGTGGTCTTATGTACATGGGTCCACTCTAGGGTATGTGGACGGAGGGTGGCGGGTTTACCTAACCCTTGTACCCTCCTCCCAAACCCTACCCAGTGGAAAACTGACCAAGTTTGCGCAGGCCAAGAACATGTGCATTGATTTCCAGAAATCCCTGGCGCTGTCATTCAAGGACAAATTGATGACCCTCCCAATGGTCGACAAAGAGAGGCCTTCCATCCTCAAAAACGCACTGTTTGACACGGCAAAGTTGAACGTGCTATGCCAGGACCAGTACTTCATTCTTGGTTTCCTGGACCAGGCAATAGCAGAGGTGTCGACCCCAGCCGGGATCAGAGTGATGCTCACTATGACCCAGCTGGGGGACTAATGCCCATACCCCTTTGTCTTCCAGGACGTAATGCACAGAGGGTCACTGGACACTGTCGAGGCCATTTCAATACATACCGTGAACATAACAGCCCAGGATGGGAAAGTGGACCTCCTATCACATCTACCCAAAGGTGAAAAGTTCTAGATACAGTTGACTGGTGAATGCCAAAGAGGCAACCTAAAAGTTCCTCAGACAGATTGAGGCGCAGCTTCATCAGTGTAAGCAGAAGTCTCTGAGTATCAGTGACTGTGACTGTTTTGCAGGAGGTGGTAAACTTGGTGACACAACATTGAACAACAACATGAAAGTCTCTACATTTGGTAGTCCTGTGAAGAATTTCATTTTGCTGTCATCAAATTCTGAAGGATCAAGAGTACGATGTTTCAACTCACTTTCTAATTTGTTGACTTTATCCCTAAGTGATTGACATTCAGCAATTTAATCTGTTCATGTAATGAGGCAATGTCATTTTGTGTTTCCTCTGTCTGGACCCCAATGCCTGGGACTTCAACAACAGTCTGTACCTCTGCTGTACTTCGATCAGTGATGAAGGTGAAACCAAATAACCTTGGCACGTAGTCAGGATGTAGAGGATCATCACTCTTTTTCCCTTAAATAACAAAAACAAAAAAAACATTTACTAGAAATATTATATTAATTTGTTTACATATATGGGGTGTTTTCACATTATGTCCTGTTTCAGACATCAGCCTCAAAACAAACTCATCCGGGACGGGGCTGCCAAATCATTGTGAGATTTTTTTTTTTACATTAACCACTGGAACAATAGCATCCCTATTCTGGAGGGAACATTTGCAGAAAATGGCAGATCTACAAGCTCACAACATTGTGAGCTTGTAGACCGGCTATTTGGGCAAATAAGTTTGGTGTAGAGAAGGGGTAGGCAGCTTTAACCACGGGTGCCAAGGGTGACCACTGGCACACACTGGCAATGCCAGTATCTCACTCTAATGCCAGTCTGGCATTAGAGTGAGAGAGGATTAGCCTGTATGTCTGTAACTGAGTGTACAGATGGAACCATTGGACCCCAAATGGACCCTTCTTAGGCCTTAAGCCTGCAGGTCTGTGAGAGTGGAACCAAATGTACCTTACAGGTCTGTAACTCTGAGAGATGGAACCAAATGGACCCTTACAGCCTGAGTGTACAAATGGACACATGCAGGTCTGTAACTCTGACACTATGGGTCCAAATTTGTTCCATTCGTACACTCTCAGAGTAAGTTACAGACCTTAAGGATCCATTTGTGCAATAACAATCAAAAGTTATGTGGGTCCTTGAAAAAAAAACGAAAAAAAAGTTTGATAACCACTGTACTAGTCAGTGGACTCTTAATGTGTCATATAAATCAGTGTCATACGATATTCTGAGGAAAACCATGGAGACTTAACATTCAGTAACTGGGTGTGTTGATCAAAATAAGAACATTAACATCAAGGACAAGTCTTTCCACGGAGTCCGTGTGTGTAGAAACACGTAACAACATGCTGATGAGTGATTACTCTTGACCAGATCTCTTTCAGGGGAACGGACTATTGTTAATCCACTTTTTGGTCCACAAGAAGAGAACTCCGTTAGGTTCGTTTAAAACAGGACATTGTGTGAAAAGGCCCTTTTACATTGAACGTATGGTTTTACAAAAAAGCAACATACCTGACACAAAGTGAAAGTGGCAAATCTATGTGTCGGTGTCTGGATTCCAGTAGCCCTGAAACATGACTACAAGTGCAGCGATCCATTTACTTATTTTTTTGTTCGGCAGTCTGTAAAAAGATAGCTCCGAGTTCTTTTTTAATCTGTTTGTACTTTCAATCGCACAACAGTTCTTTCCCATTTTTTTCCGCGGTGTTTAGAGTGAATGAAAACAAACAGCGCCGCAACAGTGAGTTGCTATGGACAACAAAAAGCTCCTTTGCAAACTTCCGCATACGATGACGTCACACACATACTCAAGGGAATAAAGCTGTTACGCGATTGGTCCACGTGACCAAAACCACACCACTCCCCTTGCACATAATAGTATGCCTTGTAAGAAATAGTCCCGTCTTTGACCACTGATTATAAAAATACTACAGGATGGCACGAGTAGAACTTTTTTATTTGGACTTTCTACCTATAAATCTATTTTATGGAGAAAACATTGTGTAGTGACCTCACAATATGGCCTATAAGGCAGCATTATCTGTGACCAACTGTTGAGTGGTTGGTTAAACAAATACAGCTAGGTACTACTGATATGACAATGACAGTAGCCTAGCTATATCTATTCTATTGTGATAATATAGTAAATTAGAACTGCACTCTGTCGAGTGCATACTTGCTTGTTGCACACTACTACTAGTGGCCAACTAGTGTGCAAGCAGAGCGCGCAAGTACTTTAGACCGTTATAAACTGACACTTTTGATGCGTTTGCACCGTCCCTGCAAATTGTGCCTGATACGGCAGTGGTGCCAGATTACAAGTATACACAGGAGCATTACCTTTAATCCTCTCAACACTAAAACATATCGTCATTACGTCACCATCGAAAACCAATTACACTCAGGCATTGGGTCCTTTAATCCACATATTTCTTACGTCATCATTGAGAGCTAGTTATACATATACTATGTATATGTAATTTGTAAGTTGATTAGCGGTATACTGTGGTTACTTTGCGCCAAAAACCGTCCCAGCCAACCCGCTACTTTTGATGCGTATGAAAATAAAACAGCAAATTGTGCCTGATTTGCTGGGACCAGATTACATACATGACCATATTTCTTACGTCATACATATACTATATATATGTAATTTGTAAGTTGATTAGCGGTATACTGTGGTTACTTTGCGCCAAAAACCGTCCCAGCCAACCCGCCACTTTTGATGCGTATGCAAATAAAACAGCAAATTTGCCTGATTTGCTGGGACCAGATTACATACATGACCATATTTCTTACGTCATCATTGAGAGCTAGTGATACATATACTATAATTTGTAAGTTGATTAGCGGTATACTGTGGTTACTTTGCGCCAAAAACCGTCCCAGCCAACCCGCCACTTTTGATGCGTATGCAAATAAAACAGCAAATTTGTGCCTGATTTGCTGGGACCAGATTGCATACATGACCATATTTCTTACGTCATCATTGAGAGCTAGTCATACATATACTATATATATAATTTGTAAGTTGATTAGCGGTATACTGTGGTTACTCCGTCCCAGCCAACCCGCCACTTTTGATGCGTATGCAAATAAAACAGCAAATTTGTGCCTGATTTGCTGGGACCAGATTACATACATGACCATATTTCTTACGTCATCATTGCGAGCTATACATATACACACCATGTACTCTGGTCCCAGCAAATCAGGCACAATTTGCTATTTTATTTTACAGATTATATAGTATATGTATGACTAGCTCTCAATGATGACGTAAGAAATATGGTCATGTATGCAATCTGGTCCCAGCAAATCAGGCACAAATTTGCTGTTTTATTTGCATACGCATCAAAAGTGGCGGGTTGGCTGGGACGGTGCATACGGACCGGGCGAAAATATTACTTGCGCGCTCTGCTTGCGCAAGTAATTAGTAATGCATAATTTATGCACCTTTAGTTTACTTTATATACTTAATGTGCACCTATATTGTACATTATTTGCATTAAACAAAGATGGGTGCACCAGACTTAGCAAGAAGTTATAATTTGATTTACCATTATAGTCCTATGTTGATAACTTGCTATGTACTGTTTGGCTATTTAATCACAATAGTGTCAGTGATTAGCCCTAGTTGTATCTATTGTGATCACTGATCATCGTTATCACACTTTGCATGTGAACAATGCACACAGCAGCTAAAATAATGTAGGCTATTTAAACGCTAAGTAGCTCACCAATGACGATGTTCAGAACGCTGCAGTCCCTGTTATCGGTTGACTCATCAACAACCACCGCCAACTTCTTCCCACGCAGTTTCTCCAAAACAGCACTTATGTTGGTCAAACACATGGGGCAGATGCGTTTGGCGAAGGGTCGTTTCGTTCTCAGGCAGTGCTCCTCCCTACTTGCATTGTTTCACTAGAAACGGTCGTAGCTTCTTTAGCTTGTTCAAAGGGATGTCAGACTCGGCGCAATCAGCCACAAAGTCTTGAACAAACTCTCGCCTTGAGTCTGCTGATGAGGTACTTGCTGTTATGGTCGTTTGCAGAGCTGGTGTGCTTTGAGAAGCACGGTGTTTTTTCAGTCCACGGTATGTTGACAGCATTTACAAAAAAGCTTATCCCCTGAGACATAAAAGTCAGTGTAGGGGAGAGCCGCCACGATTGTAACGCTTCATGGTTGTAACATGAACGTTATCTCTTGATTGGTCAACGCCATCATGACGCCATTGCATTAGTATGTGTACAGCAACGTACTCTACGTGCCCAGGAAGTTTTAAGTGTTTACCTTCATCCTACGGGGAGTTATTGGCGAAAAACTGACTTTTCTCGAAAAGCGTAACATTTTACACCTGGAGTATATGTGTGCTACAATTTTTTTCTTTGATGTTGGTGAATAAAAATCCACATGGATGTCTTCATGCTTATGTTCTTCATTAGTTTGCATCGTGTTTAGACAGAATTCACGTTCATTCTGGTCTGTAAGCAACGCCAAAGAAAACTTACATTATATGTAATATTTACATATTTGACATATTGACCAATATTATATGTTCAGTCAGCTGTCTTCATTACAGAGTGTATTCTAAAATTTGTTTAGGGTTGTATAACATTATACAACTCAATCAATCAAACGTTTGTTTAATCAATGTATTTTCCCATTGAACTGACTCAAACGCCCAAACTGGTACACCCGATACTATTTAATATTTACCTTATGTTTGATACATTTTCTTATCACATCCATGCTAAGGAGTTGCTTCAATGAAATATAATTGTTTAAGCTGAAAACGATATGTTTAATGGTGTTTTTTTAGCGTTGTTACATTTATCATGCATAACGTTACAATTAATCCGATATGCGCAGCAAATGTAACACTGGAACAGCGTCCACGTTCGGTTTAATAACTCCCGACCTGTTTTATAAAAAAAAAACTTGAAGTGGTTTATGATAGCAGACATGTGTAGGTCCGTTGCCTGAAAATATTATGTGTAGATAAACGGATCTCTGAGTAAAAAAATGAAACGTGCAAAGTGTTACATCCGGAAACTGCCCATAGATCCGAAGTCCCGTTAGTCCGAACATGCACTGCTCCCGTGCTTGCGGTTAGGTTTAGGTTTGCTCCCGTGCTTGCGGTTAGGTTTAGGTTAGGGTTAGAGATAGGGATAGTAATTTCGGAACAATGAACCTTCTGACTAATGACACGGCACCCAATCCTTGACGGCTCTCCCCTACTGATCTGCTCTGTATTTAGCGCTTAGCATGGAGTTTTGTAACTTTTTTGAAAACGCTAAAGGGGAGGGAGCCGCTCGCTTGGACATGGTTGTGTTGTTGGAGCATTGTGGAAGTGACGTACACGTTGCAACGACATGCTTACTGCGTATGTGCACGTTTGCGCGTGTGGCTAAAAAGCTCGCTCCTCCGTCTTCACTTGATTTCTGAACAAACCTGACCACTGAATGTTCCATTTTCTCCCGAAAACTGAATTTCAGCCCAGGTTAGGGCCAATTCCGCAATATTCCGCGTTTTTTTCAAATTCCATTTTTATTGGTCATTTCCGCGATTCCGTCCGCGATTCCGTTAACACGGATTTCATATGGCTCTAGGCAACCTGCCCACAGAGCCAAAACTACTGGCCCAAACACACGCATGCACAGACGCACATGGATGCACACATGCACAGATGCATGCACATAGGCACGCACACACGCAGTATATTAAATATCTGAATGTTTGACTCCCTATTATGGGTATAGTTTAAAACTTTAACCCATGTAGGCCTGACGTCGAAAAATAAAAAAGTATTCTATAAGAATATATTATTCAAAGATTTGTACCACATTTTCAAGATTTTTCAAAAATAGCAGACCTACAAGCTTGTAGCGCGCCACTGAGTGGTGTGCTACGAGCTTGTAGATCTGCTATTTTTATAACATATATATAACATATATAACATAATGCTTAGTTAAAACACCAAAAGGGGTTCCCGCCCAGAAAATAAAAGAAAAGAGAAAAACAGGGGGTCAACCTCCAACAAATTGCAAGAAAGACTTTCAACTTTTTGTTTAATACATACAACATATCAAAAGTCCTAATAGCCTAGTAGCCAAAAAGTGAACCCGGACATGTTGAGTACACCAACGTATGTTAGAAATGTTTAGTATGGGTCCCCAGCATGTAGAAACTGCCGGATGCTAACTTGCATATCGTCGCTGTCCGATGAAAAACACTTATCTCCAAAAACATAGGTTTTCAGGAGCATGTAAAAACTGTTTTTCTCAGAAACGAACTGGTCAAATAAACCTAAAACACTGTTGTTAAACACATTTAGCACCACAAATAAAAATATAACTGTACAAAATCATCAGTCAACAGTTTAAGGATTTCAATGGACTTACAGGGTTTTCTTGTGAGATACGTGGAGATACGCAAAACTTTTCAGTTTTTATGGCCAACTCAGATGGCACACGCACGTCAATGAGCTGATCCTTGTTTCCCTACGTCGTACTTCTGAGTTCCCTCTGATAAATGTCACATGAAAGCAAGGCTATATCTGTCATGTTGCCATATAAACACATATTGGGACTTGAATCTTACGTTTTTAACCATAGAGTAATGTTTTTAACCCTGGCAAACAAGCTAAAAGTAACAGCATGCCGGTGCCGTCAATCGACTGTCGTAACTTTTAGCTGTTGTCATAATGGTTGCCATGCAACGTAAAATCCGACATGACGAGGTAAAATGCAGTCGGTTGTCAGTTTACCTTGCGTCACCAGGCTGTCAATAGATCATCTCAGTCGTTGCCTTGATGACATCTTCTTGGGACCGATTATTTTACCAGTAGCAATCAAAACAAGCCCAAATTGATTAAATCAATTAATTACCAGCTGCATTATTATTATTATCTGTGGGTCTGCTGCTGACGTTATGCCACTTTTGTGACCCTAAAGAATTCTGAGGCAACATGGCTGGAGACGAGGCAGCCAATCAGAACTGCTCGACTAGCCATTGACATGCAAGACAACTTTCAGCTTATCAGCTCATATTGGTTAAAAATCTAAAAACATCCAAAGCTATCCTTCTGAATTCCTAGCACCCATGAAAGTTAAAATGCACTATAGAAACCAACCTTTTTACCAAAACAATCTAGGATAAATAGTGTTTTAACTATTGTTTGGGATTGAATAACAGATTACAGTGGAAACAAGGCTTTAAATACCAATAGCATAACCTTTGACTGTACTGCCTGTATTATTGGAAATCTTGCAAATAATTCAATGCCTAATCTTGTTTACTATTTAAACCAGCTGATACTATACCCAAACTAAATTAGCATTAATGTTTCAATAATAATGTACAATAGCCTATCATCACAAATTTGTGCAGACAGTGTCGTCCACATTAGGAATACATGTATGTGAGTGAACTCTATTACTCCAACAGTCAAAATTGCCCAGAATTGTTAAGCCTTAACATTTAGGCATATCATTTATTTAATAAATTATTAGACACAGGCAGTTGGTGTCAAGTCAACTGCAAATAAATAAGTCAATGCATGAATAAATAAATAAATACTGAATAGATAAATACTGAAACATTGCACTGCCCAAAATTGTGTACAGTACAAACAGTAACACCACACAGACACAAACATTTTAACCCCTTTTGGTGTTTTAAACATTGTTATAATTTAGCTATTTTTGAAGAATTGAGCACCCCTAATACAGAAACATGTCAGAAAACTGTCAGAATTTAGATGATTTTTTTAAATTTCGATGTCAGGCCTAAATGGGTTAATAACGCAACGGGAGGAACATGAGAACCCAGTGGAATGGTGGTGGTCATCGCTCCTCCGACTGCTCATGGCGGAGGGCATCGTAGAAGCCGTGGAAATCTTTGGGCAACACCAGCTTCATTTCTTGCAGGTGTTTGAACTTTAGTGCCTTGATGATGCGCCTGGAACTGTACAGCGGGGCCACTGTGGTGACGTTGCTCTTCTTCCTCAGTGATGGGGACTCGTAGGGCTTCCAGGCATCCGAGTGGTTGATCTTGTACTCCATACTGCCATCCATGTTGTACCTAGGATGAACAGACACACCCATTTTTCTTTCCTCCTTTAACACAGACTCTCGATTCTTCCTCCCAAGATATGACTTGCCACTCATTCTCCTCCTCTTCTGGATGTTGCTCTTCCAGTTGTCTGGATTTATCCTCTTCCTCCCCAGACCAGCATCACCACATGAGGAGTCCTCTTCCATCTCAGCTCCTAAATATGGTTACAAAAAATTTCAGACTGTTAAGTGTGTGAGTCTCTCTCCCTCTCTCTGTATGTGTGTGGAGCCCCTCGTGTGCATTTATGGATGTGTAGTTGAACGAAGCATTAAATAGCCAACATGCACAATACCACATTACACACATGTGCATCAATGTGTCCATATTAATAATGATAATACCTTCATTTCCAGATTCAGATTCACCTGGAGAATCACCATTATGGTCAAGTTCAGGTGTCCAGGTTCGATCAAGTGGATCTGGGAAAGAAAGAGGAACAAAAACTGAATGCAATGTTGACATAATTCAGTGTTGCCAGCATTTTGCATTTCTTGCTCTGGCTAACTTAAGCCTAGTGTTCCACAAACCTTCTTCTCCCCCACTTGAGAAGTCGTCCTCAACTCCGTCTTCATCCTCCACATTTGAGTGATGCTCAACTTCTTCTCCTGAACAGAAAATAAATATTCAAGTGTGAGTGAGGGTCTCTCTCTCTCCCTCTTGTCATGTATGTTTGTCTGTGAGAGACAAAATTCCAACTAGCTAACATGCAGCATTCACATCACCTCTGTCATTTTACATAAAGGCTAATACCTTCATAGCCTGATTCAGCAGCAACAGGAGAAACACCACTTTGGTCATCTTTAGATGTCCAGGTTTGATCCAGTGGATCTGGGAAAGAAAGACAGACAAACTGAATGCAATGTTCACACACCTGTTATTCAGTGTCACTAGACTGTGCACCCTTTGCTCTGGCTGATTTAAGGCTAGTGTTCCACAAACCTTCGTCCCCACTTGAGTGGTGGTCATCCTCAACTCCACTGCTCTCCAAGACTCTACTCAGTCTACTGTGCTGCTCAACTCCTTCTCCTGCAGAAAAAAAATCAAATGTTCCCTCTCTCTCATCATGCATTGCTTTGCGTTCACAATATTGCAAAGCATCACATGATGTATTGTGCATCATGTGTGTGTACAGAATAAGGCTCTAAATAAATAATAATACCTCTGGATTCATCAGCACCAGGAGAATTATCCAGCTCTAATTGAAGTGTCCATGATGAATCAAGCACATCTGATAAAACAAAAAATAAAGAGGAACACAATGTACAATGAATGCAATTGCTCTTAATCCTCATTTTACCACAAACCTTACTTGGTGAGTCTTTGCACCGGTCAGCTAGGAAACACTGACCCCCCCCCAGCCATGACTAGCCCTGTGTGTGTGTGTGTGTGTGTGTGTGTGTGTGTGTGTGTGTGTGTGTGTGTGTGTGTGTGTGTGTGTGTGTGTGTGTGTGTGTCAAACCTTCTATCTCCCCTTCCCCAATTGATGAGTCTTCCACAGCTGCTTCTGAAGAAAAACAAGAAAACAAATGTGGTTAGCCCCCCCCCCGTGTGTGTGTGTGTGTGTGTGTGTGTGTGTGTGAGAGTGTGAGTGAGTGTGTCAAACCTTCCATCTCCCCAATTGATGAGTCCTCCATAGTCGCTTCTGAAGAAAATAAATGTGGTTGATCTCACATGAATGATATAAGTTGACATTATTGTGATGATATACAGCAGATATGTCCATTTATGTTTAAAAGTTGTTTTGTAATTCCACAAACCTTCCTCGCTGCTTTCACTGCTCTCTGCAGCCTCTGCTTTATCATGTCTGCCCCTGACACACTTGACGTTAACTATGGCACACAGCTCCTCCATTGAATACATCATCGATGTGAAATATAATACTGAAAAGTAGATTACAGCGTTGAAGAATTCAGTGTCCATTAGCTCCGGAGCTAAAATAGAGGGGTTGAGGTCCCAAACGTGGCTATGTTTAACAAAAATAACAATTCACATGAAGTCTAGGACAATCGTGAACATGGCATAACCTAACATACAGTTGTCAAAAAACACTTTTGGTGGTACTTTACCTTGTAAAAATGTCAAATTTCGTGTCCGCAAAAGTAAGCTATCCTGTCTCTGTGAAATGTTTCGCCCCTTTTTCTCCCGCGGTTCAATATGTGCGGTGTGATGGACAGGTCCCACGTCCAATGGGAATGATTGTTTCCGCGTATCTCCACACCCCTTTGCATACGCGATGTGATGGACAGGTCCCACGTCCAATGGGGAGTTTTGTTTCAGCGTATCTCCACTCCCCTTACATACGCGCTGTGATGGACAGGTTGAACGTCCAATGGTGATGCGTGTTAAATAGATTGTTAAATAAAACACCTTTTCATTGGCCATTAACACATCAACCGAGACCAGTAGAGAGAGCAGAACGCAGAGAGCACAACTATAGCAAAAAGTGAAAATCATAAAAAATGGACATAGCCTACGTGTTTTTCATCAGACAGCGACGATATGTTGGGCAATTTTCATAATTGGCATAATATGTGACCCCACACGATGTACAGACTGCCATCGCGCAAGTTGCAACTGTTCAGGACAGCTGAAAAACTTTTTTATTTTTCCTTTTTTATTTTTCTGTCTAAAATGATCTGAAGCTATATTATTATTCATTTAATGTTTGAGCAGGTCTGAAATAAATGTCAGAGCTTGACTATGCATGTAAACATGACATAATTGTATTAATGTTTAAGTGTAATGATGTTATTGACCGGATTATCCGTAGTCCTCCAGCCGTTAGCTTAAAAAGCTAATAGTATAAGCTAACCGCATTACTAAAGCCAATGTATTGCGGTAAATGCGTCATGTCCGCGGTAAATTACTTATACAAGTGAGTCGCGTTATATTTACCTTAAATACCAGCCAGAGTACATTCCAAATAAACAATTATTAGCCACGTTATGTTGCTATATCAGTTTAATTAATAAGAAACATTATTTTTCTTCTTCGTTTGTATAAGGGGAAATCCGCATTTTCTTCTTCTTTGTTTTTGTGAAATGTTGAGTGACGGCCTGAGATTGGCTAATGCCGTAAGACGCAGGCGCCTGTGATTGGCTTTGGCTGTGTTTTACTTCCTTATTGATCCTTATTTCAGCGACAGAAACAGCTGCTTGGGTGTGTGGCGTTTAATGAACATGGAAGCCGAAAAGAACACGATGGACCCTGCTGCTAGACGTGATTTTATCGCTAAAATAATTTGTACGCTACTTAACATGTTGAGGGCAGAAGGTTTGAGACCAAGCCATCAATTAGAATTGGATAAGGAGCTCGAGGAGTTTTTGGATATGGATGACGGTGATGTTGGAAGTCTGACAGAGGAAGATGATTCGGACGAAGAATCCAGTTTGCCAGGAGATATTGACGATGTTCGTGTATTTGAAAATGATGACACGGACTGTAACATTGTCACAGTGGAGGAAAATATCCACGAGGAGACATTAGCGAACGAGGTCGTCCATCCTATTAGAGAAAATGAACTCGATACAATCCGAAACTTCAAGTGTAGATGCACAAAGCGCCAGGCAAATAAAGAGAACAATTCCGCACAGTCGTGTATGCTAAAGTTAGATCCATTAGATGTCTATGACAGACGTCAGCAGATATCCATGTTGGCGGCAGACATGAGAGACATGCTGATTATGGGACATTATGACACTCACATAAGAACAACAGAGATGACTAGTAGCAACAAAAAAACGCCAACCAAACGGAAGACTCCATGGACAGAATACATCATCAATGACATAAAAATCTGCAGGACAACGTACATGTTTATGCATTGGTAAGCTTGTAGATTTGCTATAGCTAATTTCATGTAGCCTATATGATATTTCATTGTATATAAATTACAATTATATTCTGATTCTACTTACATTACATTATACATTAGACTACATACATTCATCATACATGCATGATGAACATACATTTTAGAATTCACATTTTAAAAGACCAGTCACATTATTGTTTGCATTTTTTTATATGCCAGGAATTGTTTGCTGTGTTGTTTGCTGTGTGGATTGTAATGTTTGCTGTGATTTGATTTTTTTTATTAATTATTCCTGGTGTAATTATTGTATATTGTGTGTATGTATATATATATATAAGGTAAATGGCCTTATCGACGTGAGTCACGTTATGTATTTCTACCTTAAATACTAGCCTAAGTACATTACAAAAATGTTTATTTAATAAACATTAAGGCCTCAATCTTCTTCCTTGATTGTTTTGTTGGAACAGTATGGGTCGCTGTTTTACCGAATATTTGCCGATGGGATTTCTCAGATTTGTTTGAGAAACTTATATTATTATTATGCTATTATGATTAACGTTAAAGCTTCATAAGAGTTAAGCAACCTCCGTTTACGTCATGGGGCCAGTCTGTCTGTTAGTCTGTCAGTCAATGGCAGCTCTTCTACATAGCCTTCTTTGTCCCTACTTGCAAGTACATGAACCACGTGACCGGGCTGTTTTCTGCCACCTCAATATCGCAAACCAACTTTTTTATAAGCTGGCTCTC
This sequence comes from Protomyctophum parallelum, assembly GCF_964188405.1. NCBI lineage: Eukaryota > Metazoa > Chordata > Actinopteri > Myctophiformes > Myctophidae > Protomyctophum > Protomyctophum parallelum. The sequence continues at coordinate 57,755,227 of NC_139698.1, read as the reverse complement.
CGCACAAGTGCATAATACTTGTTTATTAGGAGTGAACATGACAATGATTTAAATATAAATATTAACACGACTCCCGTCGATAATTTATTTAGCCTGGACATTTCCGCATTTAGCTGAAAACGGGCTTAGTAGCCTACTATTCGGCTAGCGGCAGGAGCTAACGGCTAACAGTCCAGTAGCCCTGGATGTCCCTTCCAAAGCCCGCAGATATTCTCACTCCCGTGAGAGGATTTTCAAATCCCAGCAAAAAAACTAAACGATTTGTAGCTGTTGCAAAAGACACAAATCTACAGAGCTACAAATAAGATGAACTGGTTTCAACTTCACCTACAAAGATTCAAAGCTACAAATACGCTGTGTATCTTTGTTTTTGTTCCCCTCTATTGAGAACAAAGGGACGTTTAATTAAAACTATGTGGTAACTGTATTATATATTCATCTTTGTCTACTATTTGAATCTACCCCAATAACATAATGGGTGCTAAAAACATTGTCATTTTCCAGTTACTATAGTTACTTTATAGATTTTGATAATTATTATAAAACATGCATTAACCACTTCAACCTTATATTCATTAGTATGAATAGGGTAGTAGTACTTAACTTAAGTAAATCAATTGGGTAATTTATAGTAGGTTATAGGCCTACTACTTTTTTAATTTGACACTTTTATAAAGGCTAATTTCCTTACTATACCCTGACCCAGAATTAAATATAATAGCTTCACTCTTGTTTTCGACTCAATACTGCCCCACCTGGGGGGGTAGAGTACCGCAGTTTAGCAATGAAGAGGAAACAGCGCCCCCAAATGCCACTGACCACGGAACTGCATCTTTGAAGACCAAATTCTCAGATTGCTGTAGCTCTGCAAGACATTACACTATAAGCCATATCTCAAAAACTAGTGGGTCAAACTGCACAACCAATATGTCAATTTGAAGCTATGATTCCCTGCTTTCATATGACATGATAAAAACAAAAATTAAAAAAATCCAATGGCAGTCTCTCGATCAAGACTGGTCACATATGTGACCATACCATTAACAACTTATTGAAGGCAAGATATTCAGAATGTCATCATGCTTTATATCTAGCATGTGATTTGTCAAACTAGGGGGGTTTCATGATGCTGAATCCATTCCAAGCATTCTTTTTGCAAAAAAAAACACTCATTGGGCTTAAAACAGCCATGACCACTTGCCCAAATGTGCTGACATCATCAATTTGTGATGACGGCATTGGCCGTTTTTAGCCCAATGAGTGTTTATTTGCTAAACTAATGCCTGGAATGGATGCCTTTCATGAGTTTGTATTTCTAGCTCATCTGGTTCAGAATTTAGAGTCAAACCTATGTTCTGGGTGCTAGTATTGTGGTGGCCATATTGGATATCATGGAAACTTCCAATACAAAAAAAATATGGTATTCATATCATTGATCAACCTGTGAAGTTTTGTGGAAATATCCCTCAGTTAAAAATGTTGCCCTATTCACCCGCATTATAGGCTAATGGGGGCTAATATTGTGGTGGCCATATTGGATTCCCAGCAAATAAATTGACCGGTGTGGCCATATAGGTTGTGATTCTATTGGGTCATAGATATTTCTGGTGGACAACCTTTGATGTTATGGCAAATGCCATACCATACCATACCATCTTTATTTCTATAGCACATTTCAATAACAACAGGTTGTTCCAAAGTGCTTTACAATAAAATAATAAAAATCACAACTTCATATAAAAACAAACAACATACAGTACACAGTGTCACTTTCAACATCAAAAAGCTCATACTATGCTAGGAAAAGCCAAAGAATAAAAATATGTCTTGAGGCGTGATTTAAACACCTGAAGAGTGGGGGCCTGTCTTATGTGCAGAGGCAGCTCATTCCAGAGCTTGGGAGCTGCGACTGCAAAAGCCCGGTTCCCTCTAAGCTTCAGCCTTGATTTAGGCACCACCAGGAGAAGCTGGTCAGAGGACCTGAGGGTCCTTGTGGGAACATACGGTTTGAGTAGTTCAGAGAGATAAATGGGTGCCAAACCATTTAAACATTTAAAAACAAAAAGCAAAACTTTGAAATCAATCCTGTATCGCACAGGAAGCCAATGGAGGGAGGCTAGTACAGGACTAATATGGTCACGCTTACGTGTACCTGTAAGCAACCGTGCGGCGGCATTTTGGACTAACTGTAAGCGAGATATGGAGACCTGGTTGACTCCAATATACAGGGCATTACAGTAGTCGAGGAGGGATGTCATAAAGGCATGGATAACAGTTTCGAACACAGGGCGGGAAAGACAAGATTTAATCTTTGCCAGCCTTCTCAGCTGGAAGAAGCTCTTTCTGACTGTTCCATTGACCTGTTTGTCCATTTTTAGATCAGAGTCTATTTTAACGCCTAGATTGGTGGCAATTGGCTTTAAGAAAGGCTCAAGGGGACCTAAATCACCCGGAGGAAACACATTGTTGTTTGGCCCAAACACCATAACTTCGGTCTTGCCGTCGTTAAAGTTTAAAAAGTTTAAAGCCAGCCATGCTTTTACATCCTCCAGGCAAGCGAGCAAGGGTTTTAAGGAGTCAGGGTTGTTACGTTTCAGAGGCAGGTAGATTTGGCTGTCATCAGCGTAACAGTGGAAGGAAACACCGTGTTTTCTAAAAATAGATCCTAGGGGGAGCAGGTACAACATAAACAAGATTGGACTTAAGATCGAGCCCTGTGGCACCCCGCAGTTGAGGGATGCTGTGGAGGATGTAGCGTCTCCTAGGGTGACACAGAGACTTCTCCCTGACAGGTAGGATCTGAAAAACTCCAGTGCTGACCCTCTAATGCCAACCCAGTGCTCCAAGCGAGAAAGCAAAATGCTGTAATCTACCGTGTCAAAAGCGGCAGTCAGGTCCAAGAGCACCAAAATGCAGGTATAGGCCTATCCTAAAAAGGAGTGGTTTCCCCCCCTGGGTAATAGGATCTGACAGGAAATGTAATGTCTTCTATTTCATGTTTGCAGCCATTTTGACAATATGCAAGCTCAAGAAAATATGTTCCTTCTGTGCCATGAATCTTAGCCAATTGATTAATATTGCTTGTGTTTGCCAAAACAATCAACAATCATGGTAAAGCGCTATTTCTGGTAGCCACCATCTTGTAAATAAGGGTCCAGACACACCCAATAATGAAAATAGGTATTCCATTGAGTCTCTCATGGTCAGAAACCATGAAATAGACACAAAGTTTGCATTTCTAGCTTATCTGGTTCAGAAGTTAGAGCCAAAACCTATTTTTTTGGTGCTAATATTGTGGCGGCCATATTGGATTTCATGGAAACTTGCAATACACAAAATGTTCGTATTCATATCATTGATCAACCTGAGAAGTTTCGTGGAAATTTCGTTGAAAGTTTAAAACGTTGCCATATTCACCCCCCATCACCCCCCCGGGGCGGCGGTGGCTCAGGGGTAGAGTGCCTGGATGGTAATCGTAAGGTTGCCAGTTTGAACCCGGGCTCCCCCAGAGTTACTGTCGAAGTGTCCTTGAGCAAGACACTGAACCCCTAATTGCTCCCGATGTGCTAGTTGGTGCCTTGCATGGTTTCCGCTGCCATCGGTGTATGAATGTGTGTGTGAATGGGTGAATGTAATGCACAATCTCTGTAAAGCGCCTTGGATAAAGGCGCTATATAAATGCACCATTTACCATTATAACTAATAGCGGCCATATTGGACTTTCGCAACAAAATGGACCGAGTTGTCCATATAGGTTGTGATCCTATGGGGTCATAGATATTATTTCTGGTGGACAACTTTGTATGTTATGACAAATGCAGGTTTCCTAAAAAAAAGGGTGGTTTGCCCCCTGGGTATTTGTAAGACTCGAGTTCATTCATGTCTCTTACCGTAAGCTGTTTCTGGTGTGTCCCCATTTAGCCTTATCATTACTCTGCAGTTCCTGGTCCACGTTGACTTGGCCTGGCGATTTCAGCGTTCTTTTTAATTAGATGTTCATTCATGAAGACGTCGCAGTCTAGCAGTTTCTTCCACTGCTTCAGTAATTCAGTTTTCTTTTTTCGATTCCAAAAGCGAATGATGATGTTGGGATCGGTGGGTTGCCCGGCCTGATCCTTTCGCGGGGGAGTGTGGCAAGCCACAAGTTCGCCCGGATCAATCGTGATTTCCTTTGACTCGAAAAATAGGATTACTTGTGATTCAAGTGATTGTTGGTGTTCAATCGCCGCTTCTTCGCCATCACTTGCCTACAGCCGCAGCTGCGGCGTAGGTTCTTGGCTTCACTTTCAGACCGCTTATAATCACGTACTCCATCCTCGTGTATCATGTAATCTATTTATTTTTTTGTCCCTCTCTTTGATGGCGTTTTTCAATGATTTGACTTCATTCATCAGATCCAGTAGCGTGTTGCTTGACCAGGGTGCTCAGCTCAGCCGTGACATAGTTGAGTGAGTTTTTAATATCCTCGATGTCGTCCTCCAGTGACTTTTGAACGACATTCGTCTTAGGTGGCATTGTATCTTCTTGCAGTAAGCTTTCACAAGATTTCGTGTTTACTTACAAGTTATAGTTTGAGTTTTCTGTCAACCAAACAGCAAACCGCTACCAGCGGTACTCTGACAGCTGTCAAACCGGCGTCTGACGTCACCGGTGTGACGTCATAGCATTGGTCTATGCATGATGGAACAATATAATTACCTGAAAGTCAAAACAGATAATTATGTATGATGAGTGTTTAATGAAGGGCATGGTGTGATTCATAGGAATGCAGTGTCACAATAGTTTGACGCAAAGGTGCCTAATCCTGATCGGAGGTGAGTAAGAGGTCTGATGGTGAGCCTGTGGACCCTCCGAGGGTCTCCATGAGCCTGTGGACCCTCCGAGTTCATGAGTTATGCTTGTTGAGTGTTATTATAATATTAGTTGGTGGTCCTTCTCAACAGATGACATGCCATGTTTTCATCTTTTCCACTGTGGTCACATACCGTTGAATTGACTCACACATACCGTACCACGAATCATCCTGACACAGATCTTTAATTACTTCATGACTATTATTAAATGACTCATACTTAACCCTTGCCCTGCCAGTCCAAATTTTTTTGTTTGGGTAACAAATTGGCATATTTTTAATTCATCGTTTTAACATACAAGAAAGATCTGGTGGATTGAAGAGATGTTTTTTTTCCATTCATTCATTGCAAATGTATTCTCTCGATTCGCCACCAGATGGCGGGAAAGCATCATTATGCTGATTTTGGCTAAAATAGACGGATCTTCCTAAGTCACTTCCGGTTGAACGATCAACAACATCCTGTACTATTTTGACCCTAGTCAATAGCTTGGCTGGTCCGGATTGCTAAGCTAATGCTATATTTTTCATAACTAAGTCAAATTATCCTCAAATCAACCCCAAAAGATCGCAAAATATCAAATTTTTTACAGCGACGCGTCACGATCACGCGGATTTCGGCCGTTTTTTGGTAAATTACATCCAACATTAGTGATATTAGCGAAAAAATATTAATTTTTGCTCTTTTGACCCCGCGATAACTGATATTGATTGTCATTCCGTTTTTTCCGTTAACGGGAGGTTTAGATTTTTCGATTAATTCAGTTTTTTCCGTGAATTGTAGGCCAAGGGTTAATGACTATAGTATTACAATGCTATTGTCTTTTTGTGTCCAATGTAGTTATGTTAACGGTTCATAAAGTTAACATAACTATAACTAAATGCATTTGAAATTCAATGAAAAGGTTACTTTTCAGGATTCCAATTAAAAAAATAGCAAAAAAATGCAACGCAAATGCGACACGTTTTGAGCTTGTAGATTGGCTATTTTTGTTACGACAGTAACATGCACTGTGGCCCCTCTGGAATGAGTGTGGAAATATATTGGCCCTCGCCATCGTCAATGTTACCCAGCCCTGGTTTAAGGAGTGCAGTACTTTGATCCGACGGAGCATTGGTCCGAACGACAACCTACCTCAAATCCTCACCCTAACCCTAACCTCCCCCGGGGCAGACACCTAAACCTAACCGCAACCCTCTCCCGACCCCCAGCGCACCTCGGACCAATGCTCCTTCGGAGCAATGCTCCGTCGGATCATAGTATGCCTCCCTGGTTTAAGTGGTTAAATCATCAATACTGCTATCAATATACTGCTATCAAACAAGTCTATGACAAAGTTTAATCTGCAACACAATACATATAATCACGCATATAGTGGGGGTCCCTGCTTAATTTCCTTGGTTTGAAAAACGTTGAAGATCGGGTGGTTCTGTTTTCACCACGCATGTAGGAACACAAGCTTCCTGGCCCACAACCCAGCAGCAACGTTACGTTCAGGACCTGTCCCTCAACGACGCGCTGCGACGCGTTGAGAGCTTTTTCCGGGGCGCAACCCAGCACTCTTTAGCTAGTGGAGATGCGGTGTGTAACGACATGGATTTCTAAACAAATGTGTTCAGCGCAAAATACTGTGTTCACGTCCTGGAGACTTCGGGAAAAAAAGCAATTCTCCTGAATGCTGCCTTCCAGCATGGCATGGAGAGGAGAGGAGAGGAGGGCATTTGCATTTCTGTCACCGTGTAGTAAATGCTGCATTCGTGGCCTGGAAAGGGCAGTTGTTTTACAGACGGGTAAAAGGGCAGGGGCTGAAGCCCCCTTTGATGTCTATGTGTGCACGTCCCTGACATGGTCCCTGACGCTTCCTCCACGCTATGAGTTTCGAGTTTGACTCTATAGGCAGCTTGGAAAGTGGGCGTAATTAGTTGCCGTGACAGACATACTAATCTAGCCAATCAGCGTAACAGAAAGCTGACGTCACCATAGTGTGCTAATAATCTGCTCCTCATGCTTGCAAGATAGCACGCTAAAAACAACAAGGTCCGTTTTCGAATAGGCTAAAATAGAACAAAATAAATAAATGAAAGACCAAATTTGGGGCGTGGGCTCCCCATGCTCAGTAATAATGTTACTAACTTGCTATCCTTTAAGATTAAGCCATTTAGGCCTGACGTCGAAATTTCTGAAAAACCTCATGTTTCTGTATCAGTGGTGCTCAATATTTCGTGTCAAGGACCCCAAAAATGATCTGTAATTGGCCGTCGACCCCCATCTGAAAATATGTTGTTCCAGGAACCTGCAAGAAGCTAGGATTTGAGTTAAAGACTCTGAAAGAATATATATTCAAAGATTTGAGGCACATTTTCACGATTTTAGCTAAAGCATAACATAATGCTATAAACACCAAGAGGGGTTCCCGTTCATGAGAATGTGTTAAGTGAACCTTTGCAGTGAAGTGGGTTAAGTGAACCTTAGTGAACCTTTTTCCACATCAAACATAAAAAACCCTAGTCTTAGCAAATGCATAGGGGCTCAACTCAAATGTATTGGGGCTCAACTCAAATGCATAGGGGCTCAACTCAAATGTATTGGGGCTCAACTCAAATGCATAGGGGCTCAACTCAAATGCATAGGGGCTCAACTCAAATGCATAGGGGCTCAACTCAAATGCATAGGGGCTCAACTCAAATGTATTGGGGCTCAACTCAAATGTATTGGGGCTCAACTCAAATGTATAGGGGCTCAACTCAAATGTATAGGGGCTCAACTCAAATGTATAGGGGCTCAACTCAAATGCATAGGGGCTCAACTCAAATGTATTGGGGCTCAACTCAAATGTATAGGGGCTCAACTCAAATGTATTGGGGCTCAACTCAAATGCATAGGGGCTCAACTCAAATGCATAGGGGCTCAACTCAAATGTATAGGGGCTCAACTCAAATGTATAGGGGCTCAACTCAAATGTATAGGGGCTCAACTCAAATGCATAGGGGCTCAACTCAAATGTATAGGGGCTCAACTCAAATGTATAGGGGCTCAACTCAAATGTATTGGGGCTCAACTCAAATGCATAGGGGCTCAACTCAAATGCATAGGGGCTCAACTCAAATGCATAGGGGCTCAACTCAAATGCATAGGGGCTCAACTCAAATGCATAGGGGCTCAACTCAAATGTATTGGGGCTCAATTCAAATGTATAGGGGCTCAACTCAAATGCATAGGGGCTCAACTCAAATGTATAGGGGCTCAACTCAAATGTATTGGGGCTCAACTCAAATGCATAGGGGCTCAACTCAAATGTATAGTGGCTCAACTCAAATGCATAGGGGCTCAACTCAAATGTATGTATAACATAATTATAAAGAATAATGACACACTTAATGTATTATTATGTATATATAATAATATGTCTTTAATAAATAAATAGGTCAGCAACCGATTTTATACACAGTATTTTGTTTAAAAAATAAAGTCATTTTCAAGAAATAGAAGCTTGTGTGAGCTACACGCAATTCACCCTTTGTCAGCCTTCTGATTGGTCCCTGACTGACCAACCAGCAGGCTCTTTCTGCCTTGTCCCGCCCTCATTCCGCCTTGTTCTGGGTGCAATGGCAGAAACACAGGTTGAAATCCGCAACACATACTTAATTGCAATAATCAAGACACGAAACTTTGACGTCTATGGCCGGCTGCACGGTTTACCAAAGCCCCACAATAGAGCACCGAAGTCTGACGTCACTTTCAGTAGAGGGCGTCAGTCCCCAGGTTCATGTATTTGTTTAGTTTCATTGAAATCCCCATTGAGGCGATTTGAGATTGCCTCATATAACAACTGTGTTTGAAAAATAAACATGTCACCCCGGCCGCTTCACTCATATGGATATGAAGAATCAACTGACTGAGAGAAAACGCTAATGTTACTGCTGCTGAATTAGTTAGATTTTCGCTAGAAGCAGATCATATATGAGTGACTGACTGTTGCAAACGATACAGAGACACCTTCCCGACAATAACGCAGAGACAGCTTGTTTATTTTTGGACCACAACGCTTATAGTAGACGATATTAAGATCACCCCATGTTATTCTCCATAGAGAAATTACTTCCGCGAACCAGGGGAATCGTCGGGATGAGCGAGTTACATCAGGACTTCGGTGCTCTATTTATACATCGAAACGTGCGGCTCGGCCGGGAATGGTGTGCTTGTGCTTTTCTTTCCGTTTTGGGTTATCGTGCCGACGTAATTCGCAATAAACGACGCAAAAAATGCCCCATGCAAAGTCAATGGGGAAACGCGGGTAAAAACAGAAAACAACACGTTACTTTGGAGCCACATTACTCTGGCATATTGTTACGGAGAAACACGATTTAAACCTCAAACAGCACACGAGGCCATCGACTTTGTCGTGGTTCAGACGGAATTTGAATACGTTGCACGGTTTGCCCGCTATCGCAGTTCAAAGTGTGTTTGGTCTGAGCAAAAATCTCGATTTAGAGTGTCGCACGGCCAGAGAGAGAGCGGGTCAGAGGGACAAGCCAATGTGAAGACTGTAGCGAAATTCTCCGAACAAATCTTCACCACGGCCAAAATATTAACTTTACACGCATGGGTTTCGGTAATTTTGTAGCCACACTCGTCCTCTTTCACCCAATGTCACAACCACAGCCCAGATTCATACGGTACGTGAACTACAGCCCTGAAAGCGACAGGTGTACCATCATAATGTGTCATAAACTCCATGTTAAATGCATGAATGAGTCAGCAATTTTTTCATCACAAACACAATTTCTTAACTCGCTCTCATAACCACGTTTTTTAACGTACCAATACCACGATCGCACACGGCGTACCTCAATGTCTCGGGTCACTCACTCATTTGACGTTTACTTTTTGCGATAGAGCAATTTGTTCGGACATACGTTCTCTCACTGAGTCAGTGTGGTTTTAACTTTCAATAGTGTTTGCATTCGCATAGACTAGCCCTAGCCCAGGTGAAATTGATACTTTGTTAATGATTCAAGGTCAAGTTGACCAGCTCTCAAACACGCGCACACACGAACGCACATGCACACATGTGCACGCACACACACACATTGAAAGTCAATGGAGAAAATCGGGGAAACACGTAACTGTCATTTCTCGACCGTTTCAGAAGCAGGTCGGCTCGCCGGAACCGGGCCGCCCCCCTGAACGAAACCAAATGGACCCTTACAGCTCAGACATCTTAGCATTAGCATGTCAGCATGATAGCATTATCATGTTAGCATTAGCATGTTAGCATGTTAGCATTAGCATGTTAGCATGTTAGCATGATAGCATTAGCATGTTAGCATTAGCATGTTAGTATATTAGCATGTTAGCATTAGCATGTTAACATTAGCATGTTAGCATGATAGCATTAGTATGTTAGCATGTTAGCATTAGCATGTTAGCATTAGCATGTTAGCATGATAGCATTAGCATGTTAGCATTAGCATGATAACATTAGCATGTTAGCATTTTAGCATGATAGCATTAGCATGATAGCATTAGCATGTTAGCATGTTAGCATTAGAATGTTAGCATGATAGCATTAACATGTTAGCATTAGCATGTTTGCATGATAGCATTAGCATGATAGCATTAGCATGTTAGCATGATAGCATTAGCATGTTAGCATGTTAGCATTAGCATGTTAGCAGCATGTTAGCATTTTAGCTTGATATCATGTTAGCATTAACATGTTAGCATTAGCATTTTAGCATTCAAATGTTAGCATGTTAGCATGTTAGTATTAGCATGTTAGCATTAGAATGTTGGTGGCAACGTAATGCGCAATAAACTAAGACAAAATACCCCATTGGAAGTCAATGGGGAGACCTCCTGGCTCACATGTAACCAAATGGACCCTTCTGAGAGGCTAAATGTCATCAAATTGTGGTCCGTGGCTCAAATGCTGCACAGACTTGGCGAGCTTCAGGCACCCAGTAAAATTGTAGACCTGTACTGTAAAGTGTAGGCTATATAATATTGTCGTTGTCGGGTGGAAACCTTTCATATTCCAAAACCATTTATTTTCCACAGGGGGAAATTTTTATTTCAATGGAGCTAATGTAGAGGTAGTTGTTATTATTTACTGTAGTCACAACAAAATAAAAAAATAGCAGATCTGTAAGCGACATGTTGTGAGCTTGCTTACTTTGAATGCATTGATTTGTCCCCAAAAGTCGTAAAAAAACAATGAGGTATCTAAGATGTCACAATGCGATTCTAGTACAAAGGCCTCCTAAATCCTGACAGTTTTCTGAAAACCTCATGTTTCTATGTCTGTCGTCATTTCCATGTCAAGGACCTCCAAGATTATTATGTAATTGGCCACCGACCCCCATCTGGAAATATGTAGTTCCAGGGACCACCTCCCAGAAGCAAAGATTTGAGTTAAAAAAAACGTTCGCTCTGAAAGAATATATATTCAAAGATTTGCACCACATTTTCACGGTTTATCAAAGATAGCAGACCTACAAGCTCGTATGAGCTTGTAGATCTGCTATTTTTTTCAATAGCTAAAAGTATAACATAATGCTTAACAGATTTGCGTACATCATTTCCCATGAGCTCGTACAGTACAAACGTACCTCCTCAAACTTATAGGCGATCATTGCAAAAGCCTTGAAGATGGCGTCCGTGGGCCCTGTGATGGTCACGATCCTCTCTGGACAGTTGCCTTCAGAGATGTTGATGCGCGCTCCACTCTGAACAAACGGAAACAAAAACATCACAACTTCAAAGAACAATATATATATTCTTTATATAAATACAAATTAAAGTATTTCTCCCTTCACAAATTCATTTTAAAATGGCGTGACGTCTTCGCCTTCAGCGTCTCTATTACGTTCTCTATATAATAAGCTGCTCAACGTCAACGACATTTGGGGCAGGGGCTGGGGTCACCGGGGAGAAGAGCAGGGGCTGGGGGCACCGGGGAGAAGGGCAGGGGCTGGGGGCACCGGGGAGAACATGCAAACTCCACACAGAAAGGCCCTTTCGCCAACCCCGCCTCGGGGGCGTCTGTCTATGTGTGCACGTCCCTGTAGTCTGACATCTCACACAACTGAAGCTGATGTCAGCTTGTTGCCTAGCAACTATACTGTATAACAATGGGTCATTGTTTCACACTTACTTTTACTCGGTTCTCGTTCATTACAGAGAAATGGTGGTCTGAATGTCAATATACATATACAGGTTTATTGCATTATTACTACTAGCCCTTACGGTAAGGGCTAGTAGTAATAATGCAATAAACCTGCGATAAAATGCGATTATCTCACAACGGGTAAGGCTTACCCGTTGTGAGATAATCGCATTTTTTATTCGCTAATAAATTCATTATTCATTTATAATTTGATAAATTGGAAAAAGGGCTTCGTTAAGACCTCCGTATTATTATGGTCAATGTGAAAAGTGGCAGCGATTGGTGCAGGCGGTGAGGAGATACGGCGGTGTTTCTGACAGACAGACACTCAGACATTCAGACATTGACTGAATTATAGTATGATGATCATGATGATATGATGATGATGATGATGATGATGATGATGATGATGATGATGATAGTATGATACATATATCTGTACATTGCATTAGACACTGAAACCTACCTCTTCTCGCATCTTCTTTACCGTTTCTCCTTTCTGGAACAAAAGTGAAGGCAGAGCATCCATACGGAGGAGGAGTATAAAGTATAAACTCAAGGTATAATGTTCAGTATACTTCTTGACAGTTGAGAGTCACAGGAGGTGTACTATCATCCGACAGAGCATTGCTCCGAAGGAGCAATGCTCCGAGGTGCGCTGCGGGTCGGGAGAGGGTTGCGGTTAGGTTTAGGTGTCTGCCCCGGGGGAGGTTAGGGTTAGGGTGAGGGAGGAGGTAGGTTGTCGTTCGGACCAATGCTCCGTCGGATGAAAGGCATGCACTCGAGAGTCACAAACAATACGTCTTTCCCCAAATCCCTCTGACAGTGAATGAACACAAAGAGCTGGCACAACTTTACCTTTCCAATTATGCTTCCCACCTCCTGCAACGGAAACAGACAGGAGAAAAACTATTTATTGTGAAGCATTTCTTGAATCATTCATGAAAGTTGAATGCCTTTGAGTCCTGTTAAATAATCTTTCCTGCTCTGATTGTTGTTGATGTTGTTATGTGCATCGTGTGAATAGTACAGGACAGACTAATGAGGGTCAAACCTTCCATATACACGCCATCACTCTACATGAGAGGAGCGGTGTTTGGTTGGTGAGAGAGACACACAGGGAGACTTATGTAGCCTTATAAAAATAACATTAAATATTCCAACAAAAATGAACAAAAATGTGACAACTAATGAGTCTCATGAACCCATTCTGACCTGAGATCAGATTCTAAAAATGTCTTCTACGTCCCGACAGTTTTCCATTCTGACCCGAGATCAGATTCTAATTTTCTTTAAATTAAATTTAAATTTAAAAGATTTTTCAAAAATAGCAGACCTACAAGCTCATAGCGCGCCACCGTCTGCTATTTTTCAATAGCTAAAGCATAACATGGTGCTAACACCAAAAGGGGTTCCCGCCCAAGGAATACTTGCACTGCGCGAAAAGCATGGAATACGGATGTGTATATTATTACAGGAAACTCCCGTTAAACTTTCCAACAAACTCCGGTAAACTCCTGGATTGTACCATTACACCTGTACATTACCGTATATTAACTGTATATGCTGCTAAACTTGAGGTTTACGGGCAAAATACAGTGCTATATAATTGCCCGTTAAACTCCTTTTTTCACGCAGTGTTGCGTGTAGGTACGGTAGATGATTAGACGACACGATGAGCAATGAGCAAGAAAAAAACCTGAATTAAAATATATTTTTAGCCACTGTATTTTAAGGTATGTGTTCACCTAGAGAGGGAGACCTTTAATTGGTCAATTCAATTCAGGTAATGTGATTATGTAACAGTAGGTTTTCCTCTAATAGCACTGTTGTGAACGATTGTGGTCCGCAAGGTATTCTAACAAGGTTAACCCATTTAGGCCTGACGTCGAAAAAAAAAAAAACGTTAGCTCTGAAATAATACATAGCTATTCAAAGATTTGTGCCGCATTTTTACGATTTTTCTAAAATAGCTAAAGCATAACATGATGCTAACACCAAAATAATTTCCGCCCGAAATGGGTTAAACTGGCATGAAAAGCCCTTAAGCCGGTTATGTGGTTCCCAAACTTTTTCATGTCAAAGGACCCCCAAATTGATATTTATTAACCCACGGACCCCCCATTTGAAAACACACAGCAGGGACCCCCCCCCCCCCCCCCCATAAGGGAAGATTTTTACGGCTCTATCAGTGATTCTCAACCGTTTAATTTCAAGTTTGACATGCATTAGTCTACAGACACCCATTTAAAATGGCATTTCTATCTCTGAGACCCGGATTTATATTGTAAAATCAATGTTAATTTCAACAAGCTCATATCTACAAGCTCAACAAGCTCAGATCTACAAGCTCGTAGCGCTACGAGCTTGTAGAGCTTGTAGAGCTTGTAGATCTGAAAAAAATCATGAAACAACGTTAAATTCACTATGTCACTCACTTTGCCATTTACTTTATGCATGCGCATACCCTATCTATTCTTTCACAGCGTACGTTTTTAACTCAAATCGTTGCTTCCGGGGAGGTCACTGGAACAACATATTTACAGATGGTGGCCGGCGGCCAAATACAGATAATGTTTGGGTCCTTACCGTCCTTGACATAAAATATTGAGCACCATGTGATACAGAAACATACACTGTAGGTATTTCAGAAAACTGTCAGGATTTAGAAGACTTTTTTTTTTTTAGCTCTAAATGGGTTAACACTACGACGTCGGAGCAGCCGTTCTGACCGGATTTGAGATTTAAAAGTTTATTTTCTTAGCCCATGGTTTTTTTTCCCATTTGAAACGTTTTGTAAATATGATTTTAGGCATATATCTCTTACTCAGTCTGGCTATAATCGGCACAATCGACCGCCGTCCCCCTTTCTCCCCCACTCGCCTTTTGTTTGCGCTGCTTGATAATGGTGTTAATGGTGATTCCCCGACATTTCCTTTTCACTTGATATCGTTTCGTAGAGAGGGCCTAGGAAAAAAAAGAACACACAACACAGACAGCTGGAGACGGCATTGTTCAAGCCTGCATTCCATGTCCAACGAATTAAATCATATACGTTTGGCTGGTTAATTAACTTGGAATTTGTTTATTATTTTGATAAGATAATAGGAATAGGAATACAATGATTATTAATATCCATGATGAGGGTGGGATGTTATTGAATGCATGCTCGGTTAGACTCGACCCGACATTTACTTTCCATGAAGCGAGAATGCTTGCCGATGCGCGATACAAAATAAAAAGTGTTTGAAATAAGGGCCGATTCATACTCCTATTTTACCGCTGTTTCGGCGCTGCAGTGCCGAAATGATTTCGGCTCGTCAGAATTTTTCAGTAGCACCGAAGTGCCGACTTTAGGACGGTACCCGCCCCCCCGAACCTCAAATGACGTCAAATTGTAGGCTCTACAGAGCCGAACCGACTTTTATTCGGCTCTAAAATAGGAGTATGAATCGGCCCTAATTCCAACCAGATAGACCTCCCGAACCTCTAAATGTTTTGTCAGTCAAAAGAACAGTTCTTTCTGCAAGCGACGTGGAACGTATGTAGGCCTGCTGCTGTGGATTAATTTGTTTCACAGCCTATTCTGGCATATAGGCTCAATATCGCCAGCTCTTTGTCAGTCAAAAGAGTTCAGCCTGTCCGTCCTTCTTTATCTGTAAACTTTTCTGCAAGCGACCAGACCTGTGGAACTTTCCTGTTTCTCTCTCTCTCCCTCTCAGGGAAGCATGTAAATGTTCATGAATTCAATAACTGTGCGATGTTATAAACAGCAGCTGAGCTGGGGTTTCTTTATTGTATCACCAGGCTGCAGACTGTAGCCTATATTTTTCTATTTAGTGTGCAAGGCTTACATCCGGTCTAAAGCCCACCCACTGTATGCGCTGATTTCCATACACAATACATACACGATCCGTATCCTCCCCTCACCGGATGTTGAATTCACAGTGCTAACGGCCGTATTTGAACGACAAAGAAATGCGATCTTTTTATGAATTAAACTGATATAACAACATAACGTGGCTAATAATTGTTTATTTGGAATGTACTTTGGCTGGTAATTTAGGTAAATATAACGCGACTCACTTGTATAAGTAATTTACAGCGGACAGGCCGCATTTAATGCAATACATTGGCTTTAGTAATGTTGTTAGCTTATAATATTAGCAACTGTAAGCTAACGGCTGGAGGACTACGGACAATCCGGTCAATAACATCATTACACTTAAACATTAATACAATTATGTCATGTTTACATGCCTAGTCAACAGAGTTGGGTGTAACGAGTAACGGCAAATCTCGTTACTGTAACGACACTACTTTGGTCGGTAGCGAGTAATATAACGACACTACTCCTCCAAAATTGATAATCACACTACAGTTACTGGTCGCTTTAGTGCTGCAATTACTCGTTACTTAATTGCGTCATGTGGCTGCTTTCAGCAGTGTTGCTTTGGACTAATGCACACAACGGAGATGAGTTGAACATGAACAGTAATGGTGCGCTGGAGTCGCGGACTAGAACATGTCAAATTTACGTCGTTTCGGTATTAAAATCTCCGCAGAAGCACTGCTCACAGCGAGCCAGTCTCCCATTGTCACAGAGACGGAGCAGTTGGGGTGTTGCCATGTCCGCTTATTATAAGCGACTTTGGGCTTGTTTTATAATAGCGTAGTCAGGCTTCTTTTGGGCTTGTTTTCATAGACATGGCTGCTTGTTTCTCTTCCAAAACCTGGCAAAACTGCCAGCTGGGAGGGTCTTGTTTGTTGTAGAATGTATGTGCTCTCAGAGTCACAATCACTAGTTAGTTAATGCAGAGATGAATAAACCAAATATGCCGACATGAAAAACTACATTTAATGAGCATGGAGCAGGGAACTCCACATCATAAAGAAAGGGATCCTAAAGCACTGTGAACATATAGGCTACTGATTTCTCTCAGTCTCATTATTTTTATTTGAATATATTTGATTTGATTGATTGAAGAATTGATTAGAAGTTTGCATAGAAAATGTTTTACAAGGTCAAGGGAACCACTGCACTAGACCGTTTTGGAAAGGCCCATTTTGTTTTATTCCTCCACAACCTGGTAAAGAGCATAAAGAAAGATGTTGTGTATGTCCTCCTTATTAGGATTATAAAGATTTGTTAAGTGGTAAATTATGTGACAATGCGACATGGGATTTTATGGAGTAACGCAAAAGTAATGTAACGAGTAATGTAACTAGTTACTTTCTCCAGGGAGTAATAAAGTAATGTAAGGCATTACTTTTTTCAAAAGTAATATGTAATATGTAGTGCCTTACTTTTATGAGTAACGGACCCCAACTCTGCTAGTCAAGCAGTCTGTACATCGGGTGGGGTCACATAATTAATTACATCGATAACACACAAGAAAAGATCTTGGCTCTTTTGGAAGGAAAAAAAGAACAACAAAAGGCAGCAACGCGACACTCTTCCATGGCTATGTTGCAATATAGTACTAACGGGCAACGGCAAAATATATATTTTTCACATGTATTATTAGTTTTATACATTTTAGGAGTGAAAACATGTGTTTAGAAACATATATGATTGAATTTGTTGGAAATGGGATGCAGGCTTGAACAATGTCTTCTCCAGCTGGAGAGGGACGAGTGGGGGAGAGAGTGGCCAATCAAATCGCACCAAAAACACGGTCCCCCTGACCGTTCAGCCGACTGAGTAGTAGTGAATGTTTTTCAGACTTTCTAGTGTTAAAAACGACATACAAAAAAACATGAAAACATGGCAGGCTGACCTTATATAGTACACTGTGATGGGGGGGGTGGGGGGGATAAAAATAAGAATGTGTGTCGTTACTTAAAGAGAGGGTAACATATTTTTATTTGCTAAACTGTTGACACACGTCTCTCAGAAAACCTTTACGTTTTCCAACGATATATAACAAATGTCTGGGGGAAAAATACACATTTGACATTTTAGGTTTATAAAATAAAATCATTACATCCACCATTTTGGGGAAAATCTTCGGAATCTGTTGATGACGCGGTTGTGTGACGTCAACAGTGGACGGCAGAGAGATGTCTTTTTGTCTTGTTGCAATGCTAACTCGGATAGACACGCCCACTTCCTTATCACCCACTTCCTTATCAGACCTCCAGCAGCGCGGGGGAAAAGGACTGCACAGAAGTTCTTGACGGATTTGACGACGTTCACTACTTCACTCTTGTCTTGGCACAGCACACACTACGCACGCACAAACCCGGTCCCATGAGAGAGAGCTTGGCGCAATATTTTTTTTATTTTCTCTAAAAAACAGTATGCCAAAGCGGTGCGTGATCGGTGGGTGCAGCAATGTCGCTGTGGAAGGCCGACCAATACATGTTTGGCCCAAGAACGACAAGACTGCCAAGAAGTCACCTTTGTACGCATCAAACGGTCAGATTGGAACAAGGGAGTCCCAGGCGTGTCCAATATATGTGGAGAGCACTTCGTCCCTACGGATTACGAAGCATATGGGCAGTGGAAGGCTGGTTTTGTGTCGAGGCCACGACTAAAAAAAGACGCCGTCCCTTCTGTCCATCGATCCACTGTTGGTGTCTCTGGCCAGTCCGCTGCGACAGTAGTTCGGCCGAAGTCGAGGGCCTTACACGTTATGGAAGTAAACAGGGTAAGAATCTTGTTTTGTGTTGTTGTAGAATACTGTCACCGAAGTAGTCTATTTGATTACTCTCCTACCAACGTGGTTTAGAATATCCCGCCATTGTATTGTAATTATACTTATAATAATGTCGCGGTTTATAATAATTTAATAACGTCTCAGGTAGCTTTACTAATGTAATACCGAATAATTGCTGACATCCCAAGTAGACTGAATTGCAAATAGACCTGAACTCGGTAGCTAACACATAATGACACAGCAGTGGTTCTGGTTTCTCAATATTTCCCAAAGACCCCCAAATTGACATGAATACTAGACCACCATTTAAAAATATATGTCGTGGACCCCATCCCTATAAGGGAAGGATATTTGGTAACATTTTGATCTTTGGGACCCCACATCTATCATCCGTAATAATTTAAATCTGATCTTGTACACATGGAACCAAATGGACCCTTGTTCCATTTGTACACTCAGAGCAACTCACGTTATATTTGGAAAAAATGACTCACAGGTTCTATGGTTAATTTTACAGGGGACCCCCTGACCCTATTTGAGAAACACAGGACCACAGTAGAAACAAGCCACTGTGCCTTTTTTGTTTTCCTTTTAGCGTCATTGTAAAATTATACCACTGTACTAATTGCAAACTGTTACTGTATTCAGTTTCAGTCAATCAAAATCATAGGCCTAAATGTATATGAATGAACATTTGATTAGCATAATTATGTAATAGTACAGCAGATAATAGGAACGATCTTTCACTCGGTGATACAAGCGTGAAATTTGGCATGAACATGCCTCTGGGTCACCTCTTTAACTTTTTCAACCGAGCCAACGCAAATTCCAAAATGGCGGCCATTTTTCAAGATGGCCGCCAAATAAAAAAAACCTTTTGTGGCGGTTCTGGACAACTGTGGGTGCGGCCGACTCGAGACCCGGCACTGCACTCCCTGTGGGTGTGTGGAACGTGTGTGTCGAATTTGAAGTCGGTGGGGCGAACGGTTCTCGGGTTATGTGGATTACAAATGTACACACGCACACAAAAATCGTGAAATATAGAAGATCATTGGAACGGTTGTTCGCTTAGTGATACAAGCGTGAAATTTGGCATGAACATGCCTCTGGGTCACCTCTTTAACTTTTTTAACCGAGCCATCCAAGAATCCAAAATGGCGGTGCTATTTCAAGATGGCCGCCACATCTAAATGTTAGCCTATGTCTACATTTCTTACAAATTTTAGGAAAAAATTCACCATTATAGGTGGATGGATAGATAGTTTTTTAATTTTTTTGATTTTTTTTTGTAATTCTTTTTGTAATTCTTTATATATATATATTTTTTTTTTTTTTTTTTTTGTTATTTTTCATACTGAAGTGGCTAGAGCCATATTGGGAGAGAATCTTTCACAAGGTTATACAAGCGTGAAATTTGGCATGAACATGCCTCTGGGTCACCTCTTTAACTTTTTTAACCGAGCCAGCGAAAAATCCAATATGGCGGTCATTTTTCAAGATGGCCGCCACATATAAAAGGCCTTTTGTGGCGGTTCTGGACAACCGTGGGTGCGGCCAACTCGAGACCGGGCACTGCACTCCCTGTGGGTGTGTGGAACGTGTGTGTCGAATTTGAAGTCGGTGGGGCGAACGGTTCTCGGGTTACGTGGATTACAGATGTACACACGCACACAAAATTTGTGCAATATAGCTGATCATTGGAACGGTTGTTCGCTTGGTGATACAAGCGTGAAATTTGGCATGAACATGCCTCTGGGTCACCTCTTTAACTTTTTTAACCGAGCCAGCGAAAAATCAAATATGGCGGTCATTTTTCAAGATGGCCGCCACATATAAAAGGCCTTTTGTGGCGGTTCTGGACAACCGTGGGTGCGGCCGACTCGAGACCGGGCACTGCACTCCCTGTGGGTGTGTGGAACGTGTGTCGAATTTGAAGTCGGTGGGGCGAACGGTTCTCGGGTTACGTGGATTACAGATGTACACACGCACACAAAATTTGTGCAATATAGCTGATCATTGGAACGGTTGTTCGCTTGGTGATACAAGCGTGAAATTTGGCATGAACATGCCTCTGGGTCACCTCTTTAACTTTTTTAACCGAGCCATCCAAGAATACAATATGGCGGTGCTATATCAAGATGGCCGCCACATCTAAATGTTAGCCTATGTCTACATTTCTTACAAATGTTAGGAAAAATTTCACCATTATAGATATTTTTTTATATATATATATTATTTTATTCTTTATATTATTTTCTTATTTTTTAGTTTTAGTTTTCATACTGAAGTGGCTAGAGCCATATTGTGAGAGAATCTTTCACAAGGTGATACAAGCGTGAAATTTGGTACAAGTCATCTTTGAAGGTCAATCTTCGACTTAAGAAACCGAGCCACTTGAAAATCAAAGATGGCGGCCATATATTTCAAGATGGCCGCCAAGATTCTACTGATTCTACATTTCAGCTTATCTTTGCCTATACGTTTGTGATGGCAATCACCAAATCACCAAATAGCACTCCTATAGTGTTTTGAACATTTGCAAACAGGATATGCAAATTAGCGCATATAATGCATAATTTGCATATTTAAACATATAATTTCAGAAAACTTGTAATACAAAACATCTTAGTTTTAATATAAGTAATCAACTGGAGAAGTTTCATTGTGATAGCTATTATTTAACTTTTTTTCCCTATTCACCTGGGGTGTCTCGCCTTAATCCCTGAGTGTCCCTATGGCGTGTTTTTTAATGTTTTGTTATAAATGTTAACTCCTGTTTGCAAATGTTCAAAACACTATAGGAGTGCTATTTGGTGATTTGGTGATTGCCATCACAAACGTATAGGCAAAGATAAGCTGAAATGTAGAATCAGTATAATCTTGGCGGCCATCTTGAAATATATGGCCGCCATCTTTGATTTTCAAGTGGCTCGGTTTCTTAAGTCGAAGATTGACCTTCAAAGATGACTTGTACCAAATTTCACGCTTGTATCACCTTGTGAAAGATTCTCTCACAATATGGCTCTAGCCACTTCAGTATGAAAACTAAAAATAATAATAATAATAATAATAATATAAAGATAAAAGAATATATATATATATATATATATATATAAAAATAAAAATAAATCTATCTATCCATCTATAATGGTGAATTTTTTCCTAAAATTTGTAAGAAATGTAGACATAGGCTAACATTTAGATGTGGCGGCCATCTTGAAATAGCACCGCCATTTTGGATTCTTGGATGGCTCGGTTAAAAAAGTTAAAGAGGTGACCCAGAGGCATGTTCATGCCAAATTTCACGCTTGTATCACTAAGCGAACAACCGTTCCAATGATCTTCTATATTTCACGATTTTTGTGTGCGTGTGTACATTTGTAATCCACGTAACCCGAGAACCGTTCGCCCCACCGACTTCAAATTCGACACACACGTTCCACACACCCACAGGGAGTGCAGTGCCGGGTCTCGAGTCGGCCGCACCCACGGTTGTCCAGAACCGCCACAAAAGGTTTTTTGTATTTGGCGGCCATCTTGAAAAATGGCCGCCATTTTGGAATTTGCGTTGGCTCGGTTGAAAAAGTTAAAGAGGAGACCCAGAGGCATGTTCATGCCAAATTTCACGCTTGTATCACCGAGTGAAAGGTTCTCTCACAACATGGCTGTTAGCCGCTGTACTATAAGGGATTACACCTTCTGAAAAGTTATCTGGATGGAAAGATTTTAAAATTAAAACTGCAAATTAATTAGATATGAACCTAGTTTAGGTATGTAAACTTTAGGTATGTAAACTACCAACAGCAGCAAGTGTATGTTACAGTGTAATATATTATAGTTTCATAGATTCAGTACTGGTAGTGTACTGGCCGCCCCCCCATATCCAGTTATTACATTGGCACTGCATATTGTAATGGTTATGTTCTGTGCTTTTTTTTATAAAGTGCCTGGCAGCCGTGGTCACACAAAAGGTAGAGGCTCCTTCGACGTCTATGTCTTCCTCTGTGACCCCAAGTCAGCCCGTCGAGCCCGAGCCAATATCCATGGCTTTACTTCCTGAAGTTCCTGCTGTAACTCGAGGAACGCAGTGCTCCTGGATAGCTACTCCACATAAGACCGTTGGTGAGTAATGTAAACAGTGTCAGACTTGGCCCTGTGTGTCGAAGTGTCTTTGAACAAGACACTGAACCTCTAATTTATCACATTTGCCTTGCATGGCTTCCTGTGGCATCGGTGTGTGAGAATGGGTGAATGTAATGTTCAATCTATATAAAGCGCTTTAGTAAATTCACCATTCACCATATAACTACAAGTACTCAATTGACTATAATTGCAGGTTTTCAATGCTCGCCCAAAATGGTCGACATTGGGGTACAATGTGAACTCCTATGTGAGCTAGAGGTCATGGAGGTGGAGGAGGAGGAGGAGGAGAAGGAAGGGATGGATGATGATGATGATGAAGATTATGTCCCATCAGAGGATGAAGCGGATGAGGAGATGACATCTGTGACTCGGTCAGTGGCCATTTAGTTTGGTGCCACATTTATGCTTTGCCAAAACACATCATGTGGTGTGTTGATGTTCAAGCCATCGTTTAACAGCTCTAACTGTATTTTCCAATACAATGAAATCACAACTATTCAACCCATAGCTGATAGCTCTAAATCTGTACTATCTGAGAGTTCTATCACTTACCCTTTATACTTTATGAAGTTTACCATAATGTATTGTATTTCCGTATGATAGTCTATTTGACATCCTCCAGTGTCCCTTGTACAGGATATCTCTACGCAGATCTACAAGCTCACAATGTGTCGTAAATGTTACAAGTTGTGAACATGTAGATTTGTTATTTTTGGAGAATGTTTGTCCCAGAATAAGTGGTTAATATTTAATTTATTCTTTATTTTCCAGAGAGCCAGCAACCGCATACCGAGGTCCTGTGGAGGACCAGAAATACATTGTGTTTGAGTCGCAGCTAATGACCCTTTTCCAAACCTGTGAGTTGTGTTTTGAGAAGACACCTGGCAAAGTCAGAGTAAATGGAACAGCAGTCTACATCACTCAGTCTTGCACATCGTGTGGCCATGTGAAGCAGTGGAACAGCCAGCCAAAGATTGGCAAGATTGCTGCTGGGAATTTGCTGCTTTCCGCTGCCATTCTTGTTTCGGGAAGCATGCCGACCAAAGCTCTTCGAATGCTCAATATTATGGGACTGGCAACAATCCATCGCAACACATTATTCAGGCACCAGAAAGCACACCTTCTACCTGCCATTGTCAAACTGTGGAAGGATGAGCAAAGTGACATCATCAGGTCCCTTGAAGAGATGCCTGGACCACTGGTGTTGTCAGGGGATGGAAGGAGTGACAGCCCTGGACACTCGGCAAAGTTTGGAACAGTCAGCGTCATTGAGCAGAGAATCAACAAAATTTTGCATGTTGAGATTGTCCAGGTATGTTCTGTTGTGTTCATTTCAAGTTGTAAAATGCTCAATGATCTGTAGTGGCTGATCCATCTGGTTTCTCCTTTGCATGTGTTTTGTTTTGTTTTGTTTGTTCTCCATCTTAGAGTAACGAGGTCAAGAGCTCATCTTGGTGTGAACTGGTTGGACTGCAGAGAACCAAGGTGTTCCTAGACACTGCTGGATTACAAGTGGGAACACTCATCACTGACAGAAATCGTCAGGTAGCAAAGTGGGTTCGGGAGTTCTGGATTGGAGTCAACCATCGGTTTGACATATGGCACATTGCCAAAGGTATGATCTAATGTGTATTTACAGTGCTTGTGCTATTTTGTATTTATTTTGAATGAATAAACCAACAAACTCACCATTTCTAATCAATAACTAATATTTAGTAATTGTAACTAACAATTAAACAACCGTGTTTATATTGTAGACTAATTACATATACTTATGTATATACTATGTGTAGGCATCGCCAAGCAGATCGACTTGCTGGCCTCCAGGAAGGAAAGCGTTGATGCGGGGCTTTGGCGGAAGTCCATCATCAACCACCTGTACTGGTCTGCTGCATCAAGCACAGAAGAAGAAAGAGACATGATTTTGGCCAAGTTCTCTTTCACCTTCAGAACCAACACACAGACCTCCCAATTCCACTGATGCCATCGTGTCCCCATGATCCACTGGAAGAGGATGAAAGGACAAAAGTGTGGCTGGAACCAAGTAATATATAATAATATAATAAAAAATAATAATGTAATTCATTCCAGAATGTCATTATGTCATTGTAAACTAAAATTGACATTACCGAGTGGAATCGATGTTAACTGTCTGTCTGACGTGTGTGTGTGTGCGCCAGACTCTGCCAGCTCAGTTGGGCTAGAGAAGATTCTCCATGGCACTATGATCTCGAAGGACATTTCACTGCTGTCCACAGACCACCAGACATCCAGTTTAGAGGCGTACCATTCACTGATCCTCCAATTCCTCCCAAAGCACACAGCCTTCTCCTACACAGGAATGCATGCCAGGTAGGCAATACATTTTGAAATAATGTTATGGTATAAACCAAGGGTCTGCAAACTAATTAAATTAAGTGCCATGTTTTTTATTTTCTAGATAAGCAGCGTGCCGTGTCAACATTCATTTTAATGACATATTTAAAACCAGAAATCGTCTCTCTCCGAAATATGCCAGTTTGCCAGTGATAACCCTCATTTGTGCCAATGGAACCGGTGCCAAAGGTTGCTTACCCCATGTATTACGATTGTATGTATGGCTTTACTATTCAGAAACATGCTCTATTTTTGTTCTCGTTCATTAGAACATACCTTGCTGCCATGCACTACAATGAGAACAGTGGCCGCATGCAGGCAGTTCGAAAAGATGGTAGGCTCAAATGGTCAGTTGTGTTCCCGAAGGCCAAGAAGGGAGAGTATTCACTTTGCCCAGTGAAAACTGAAGCCACTTATGGTGAGTGTCTACATTCTACAATATAATTTAGCAGCCTTGTAGCAACTATTGCTGCTGTAGCAGTTATCTTGAACATATTGCCATTTGGTTACAGAATACACAGCTAAAATGATGCAGATGGTTGTCTGCAAAGTGTCGGGAGACATTGATGGCACCCAGATGGCAATGCCTCTGTCCCCACCACCCTTGTGCCATGATGCTACTCGCCCTGAGATGAGCCATGCCGTAGCGTCCTATGTGAGTCGCTTCAAGAACAAGTAGCAATCTACGGTGAGTTTCTGCAATATCATTATGTTGTCTCACGCAGTTATTACATTGATATATCCCTATATACTATGCATACTTCGTCATTGTTATACTGCTTTTGTGTGTGTGTGTGTGTGTGTGTGTGTGTGTGTGTGTGTGTGTGTCAATGACAGAATTTACGGTGGTGAGGTTGATAGGACAGCCCAGAATCATCCAGCATCGAACCAGGGGCGCCCACACTTGAGATCAAATGACCAGCTCTACCCTAGATCTACCCATCACAACAAAAACTAAAACAAATGAATACCAAAAGAATACACAGTTTTCAGGTCTTCCAACATCATACCCCTCACTCGGGTGACCCAGTCGGGGTGATCAAGTCCCGACTTACGTCCCAGTAGCTACCCTCGATCAGTCCCATTAGGGAAAAACAAGGGACACACAATCCGCTGCTCCAGAATTACTCTGCCGGTACTGGGCGGGCCATCCGGTGCATGGAGGGACTTAATAATAAACTTTGCATTTTTCTACATTTAATTTGTGTACTAATCTCATTTGTTAGTCCTTCCTTCAGTAGTGAAAATAGAAACGGGGAAAGAGTATTGATTGATTGTATACTTTATAAACAGGCTTTGGTCCAAGCCCCTAGGGCCTAGGCTTGTTTCCATTGTGGTCATCTGTATAATATCTGAATCGGTATCGGCAGATATGATCCTGCAAATAATCGGATTTCATAATCATGCACCCGGCATGTCATATGGTCTACCTGCCCCTGCACCTCCAAGCAGACAAGTCTACTAGAAGACAACACGCATTGTTTTCTTTTAATGATGATCTTTTGCATAGTATTGTATACAGTATTTGTCTATCAAATGTTTTGATGAATTGAGTACAAAAGGACCCCAACGGAAACAAGCCATAGCATTTATTGGATTCATCCTTTTAGCAGATTGTACTTCCCTGTGCTTATCCATCAAAGCTGTTAGTTAATAAATTATAATAATAAGTACATCTGAGATCCAGGAAATCGTTTCAATGTTTACAATCTACTATTCCTGCAATGTGATCCTGCCGAAATGCCTACGATCTGGATATTTATGTTCAAGAATCAAAATATGAAGGGGCACAAAGACATTTACTACAAGCACAAATGAAAGCACCTGAAGCCATTATTGGTAATATGTAGAGGAGCCATTTATTGTAATTAAAAGGTTACATTGGGATTTTATGGCAGCCTGAAGCCAGTGTAGGGAATTCCGGGGTCATTAGGAAAAGTCTGTCTAATGACATGGACAGCACATGAGGGAATGGGGATTCTGTTGCGTCTCCCAAGTCTGTGCCAGTTCCACCAAATAAACTGTCTGTAGGCGATGTAGCGGAACTTCCTGAGAAAGAAGAAATAAAAAAATAGTTTTCTGGTTTTGGTGAAATATTGTTTTTGACATTGTGTTATGTTGTGGCAACTAAATGAGTAATGTGTTGGTATCAATTACTGCACTGCAAGGTAAATTACATGGTGCAAATGTCAATTTGGTAAAAAACCTGTAGGCCTATAAGGAGATGTGAGTAGTATAATGTAACATAGCCATTTGGTCAGTGGGGTCCTCTAGAGATGTATCATCACTTTTACAAGGTTTAAATGACGATTTAAAAACCACTAGAAGTATTGGCAAGCAAAGCAATGTATGAGGCGTGAGCTCCATTATTATGACTATGTATGTATATGACACTCACTCATGCTGAGTGTGAAGTTCCTCAGCATCATCTCTGTGGTCGTAGAACCAATGATGGTATGCTGTTCTGAGGACGTTGACATCCAGACAGATAGTTGGGAACCCAGGGTGGTCTGTGATGCATCGAATCGGCTCTTGAGTCTCAGCCATGGTGCTGAGTGTCTGTGCGTAGCTATGGCAGCACTTACACTCTACATGGGTTGGCCTCACAGTGCACTTCCCACAGTTACACCTGCAACAGCAATATAGATTTACGGTTACCACTATTAATCTACTTGATATGAAAATGTAATTGAAAAATCGATTTTAAACTATGCAGACTATATTATTTACCAATTGGTGTAGCCCACTCTTGGAGGAGATCCTCTAGCTGGGCCTGGCTGAGGCTGAGCTGCAAGTGCAGCTGCTACAGGTTCAAACCTAAAAGGTTGGACGTGAGCAGCTGCTGCACCACCAATCGCCACATCATCATCATCATCATCTTCATCTTCACTTGAACTTGCTGAGGAGGCCAGCACGCTGTTGTCACTCTCACTGTCAGACATGTTCATTTAGTTGTACTCCGGGTCACGGGGTCATTTAGTTACAGGTAGTTGGGTAATGGTTATGATTGCGCAGTTGTGACGAAAATAGCAAATCTCCAAACTTACAACTCAGCTTGTAGATCATTCAGTACGTGTCCGTAAAACTCGGGAACTAAACCACTATAAAACCTGCACTGAATTGACATGGAGACAAGACGTCTATCTAAATATGACGAGTAGACTAGACTACTATACATAAATAATATATCAATATATATATTTACCCAATTAACATGGTTTAGGACATCAATCATCAACCTGCTTATAGATATTAGCTGCTCAAACGTGTGTTAATGTTGGCATTCATTTTCTAATAGCCCATGGAGACAGAAAAAGTTTGCCATATTGCAATGAGAGAGCAGCCAATATAATAAAAAATATTTTTGATCGATTTGACATTAAATTGGCCCACTACAAATTGTATCAGGAACGATACCGGTACATTTATTGTGGATGTGTATTCCAGTGAAAAACATCTTGTCGGGTGAGTTATGATTCACATGCCAATAAGTGGTGCAGGTGCTTTATATTGTGAATGTGCATGTCCACCGTGGCATCTGTATGAAAATACTAATTTCCTGTTATCTCACTTATAGCCTACTTGAGAAAGACCATAAGGGTCGAAACGTTGCTGTGTTCGTGAATAAAGTCACCTGGAGCATTAACAAATGGGAGGCTGCGAGGCGCGAGCCCTTGTTTTCGATTATGATCTGTTTGGCTCAGCACCAAGACCGGAGGATGTGCGTTATATTATCGTATTCTCCACCGTGGCACCAACCATGCCTTTGTACCGAATATGATGAATAATGAATTAATAAATCAATCATTGTGTCCGGCTGCCTCAACACAGCTCATCCCTTACAGACACATTTGAAAGAACACAGTATTTACACCAGATTTCAAATTATCCCATATCGGAAAACAACAGTTGTAATGAAAGAATAGACACACGTAGCTGCCAGCCAAGTCAAGTTTATTGAAATGTTATTGTAATATGTACAGCTGGACACAGACAGAAAAATGACCAGCGGACTGAACTGTGTGTGTGTGTGTGTGTGTGTGTGTGTGTGTGTGTGTGTGTGTGTGTGTGTGTGTGAAACGTTTGTGTGTGGGCCTGTGGGGAGGGGGGACCTCCATAATCCATCCACCGAGTCTCCAAGCTTGTCTACCCGCATATAGCAACTAATCGTCGGCTTGGTGCCTCAGTCAGAGTCCCGCTCTAAGCCTGGAGCGGAGTGAAGACACGCCCCTCGCGACTGCAGCTGCAGAGATCTATATAGCCACCTATGCTAGCTCTGTTTCACTATGGATATTGCAAAAACGGTCTGATCAATTATTAAGAAAACATAACGTGTGATGGCCGAAATATCGCCGGTCATGGTCGTTAAGAAAGTTATGTATTTACTCCCTTCGTAGAGTGTTTAATATGGTAATTCCCACAGCCACTTTTCAATGTAATCCTATGGGGGCCCGACAATAACCCCCCTTGATGACGCGCCATATTGACTCGTGACTTTCCGAGGTGAATGGGCGGTGCTTCAGGAGTTGTTACCTCCTTCTTCTGACAGCTCCCAAAGTACACACAATGACACTATAGTTGTATTGACCATTGTGTTCACAATTATTACACAATTAAATTGGAGAAAGTAGTGCCAAAAATGTTACCTACGCTTTAAGATTTACAGTGTGGCAAATTCTACAGTACATGAATGTGGAATGCTTTATTACACACATCCATCAAGGTGTGCTTTAAGGTCAGCCGGACATTTTTTCGCCCCTTCTAATTTCTTTAATCCATTCTGGGCGGGAAAACCCTTTTGGTGTTTTTAGCATTATGTTATACTTTAGCTATTGAAAAATAGCAGATCTAAAAGCTCGTAGCGCGCCACCGAGTGCCGCGCTACAAGCTTGTAGGTCTGCTATTTTGTTTAAATCGTGAAAATGTGGCGCAAATCTTGTTTGAATATATATTATTTCAGAGCGAACGTTCCTGGAACAACATATTTTCAGATGGGGGTCGGAGGCCAATTATTACATAATGATTCTAGGGGTCCTTGACATGAAAATGTTTGAGAACCACTGACAGAAACACAGGGTTTTTCAATCAGAAAACTGTCAGGATTTAGAGGACATTTGGTAGAACCGTTCCCAGGTCAAAATGGGTTAACATGTACAAGAAAACGAATTAGAAAAATCAATCAATGTATAGTGTTTAATTTCAACAAATTACATCCCCAGTCCTCAGTAAACCTCCTGCAATAACGTGATTACCTGGATTGCATCCACAACGTTTGGCGTCTGTTGTCAGTGGTAAGTAACTACAGGTAAGTATACGTTTACTCACGCACTGTCGGGAACCCCTTTTGGTGTTTTTAGCATTACATTATACTTTAGCTATTGCAAAATAGCAGACCTACAAGCTCATAGCGCGCTATGAGCTTGTAGGTCTGCTATTTTTGAAAAGTCGTGAAAATGTGGCGCAAATCTTTTAATATATATTCTTTCAGAGCGAACGTTTTTAACTCAAATCTTTGCTTCTGGGGGGTCCATGGAACTACATATTTTCAGATGGGGGTCGGCGGTCAATTACAAATCATTCTGGGGGTCCTTGACATGAAGATCCGGTCCGTAACACGACATGAGGTTATTCAGAAAACTGTCAGGATTTAGAAGGCATTAATGTAGAATCGATAGACTGTTGCCCCCGCGACCCGAGTACGGATAAGCGGTTGAAGATGGATGGATGAATGGATGGATAATGTAGAATCGTCCTCAGGTCTAATAAGTACAATTTTGAGGTATTTGTACTTGTGTATTTCCAATTTTCAATACTTTTAAGTACATTTTGATGGCAATACTTTTTGCTTTTTGCTCATGCTAATTCTGAATTCCGTCATTTTACTTGTGAGTTGCAACAGAGTATGAGGTTTGGGTTGTGTAGTTACCTTGCCATGATGTAACTCCAAATGTGGAAATATAATTGCAAATAATTGCAAATAATTGCTCAAAGTGATTAGGAATTGATAATTAAAATTATTACATGGCTTGGTTGAACGCTTGATTCCGATTGGTCAATCGCTGAATTCAGCTGTGTGTTATTTCTTGATAACAGACCGCTCCGCTCTATAACAGACCTCTGCCTAATCAAAACCCTGAGCACCGGCTGTGCCCCGCTTGATTTACTGCTGTTTCCAACATGACAGCCATGTAAACACACACACACACACACACACACACACACACACACACACACAAACAATGTAATTTACAGCTAAACGTTGCATTTGAGCGAGAAATAGACATAGCAGTATACCCGAAAATGGATGCTATTGGATCAACTCATTCATCCTTCAACTCATCCTTGTTTTCCGACAGTGTTCCAGCCCTGCAGCTGGCCAGACGCAGCCGTGTTAGGTAGCCGTGTAATAAGCGTGATAATATCTGGTGGTTAATCACCTTCAGGGTGATTAACCCATTCTGAACGGGAAGCCATTTTGGTGTTAGCATCATGTTATGCTTTAGCTATTTTTGAAAAATTGAAGAACGACTGACATTTTTAGAATCTGATCTCAGGTCAGAATGGGTTCATCAGACCAGTGTGTGTCCAGTGGAAACCTCGTATGAATCTGATCTCAGGTCAGAATGGGTTAACCACCTTGGCTTCGCCTTCAGCCTCTCAAAGTAACTCTTTCAGCACGTAAACCAAGACAAAGAAAGTTGATTCAGACAATAGGAGCTATATCACCAGTACAGTTTTTTTTTTTAATACAAATGTTAACTTCCTGTTGATTTTGCCACTTTTATTAATAATAACCCTGGTTCAGTGGATCCAGATCTTCCAATAGTAAAATCAACAATAAGTTAACTTTTGTATTAAAAAAAACAAACAGTGCTGGGTTTGGTGATGTTCTATACCAGGGGTGGGCAACTGGCGGCCCGGGGGCCACATGCGGCCCCCTCCTTCACTTAATCAACTTAACTTTGAAATTACATAAAAATGTTAATTTTCAGGATTCCAATTAAAAAAAGATTTCAATTTGAATATAGCCAAAAATAGCCGATCGGCTATTTTTGCTACGACAGTAATATATGACCCTAGGAAGTGAGTGTGGAAATATATTGGCCCTCTCCATCGTCAAAGTTGCCCTCCCCTGTTCTATACAATTGTCTGAATAAACTTTATTTGTTCGAGAGCTGTTTCAGCGTACAATGTAAGTCAATGAGGAGCATATTTTGAATTATCAATTTCTAATCAATAGAGCAATTATATATTTTTTTGTATATATGTCTTGTCCACCTTTGGAGTTGCATCATGGCAAGGTAACTAACTAACTATACTCAACTAACTATACTCAACTAACTATACAACTCAAACCTCAAAAAAGTCTTGCCCTTTACCCCATTTAGACCTGAGATCAGATTCTACAAATGACTTCTAAATCCTGACAGTTTTCTGAAAAACCTCATGTTTCTATGTCAGTGGTTCTCAAGTTACCTTTTTCATGTCAAGGACCCCAGAAATGTATGTATTTGGCCGCGGAGCCCCATTTGAAAATATGTTGTTCCAGGAACCCCCCCAGAAGCAAAGATTTGAGTTAAAACGTTCGCTCTGAAAGAATATATAATCAAAGATTTGCGCCACATTTTCACGATTAAAAGAAAATAGCAGATCTACAAGCTCATAGCGCAGCACTCGGTGCCACGCTATGAGCTTGTAGATCTGCTATTATTCAATGGCTAAAGTATAACATAATGTTTAAAACACCAAATGGTGTTCCCTTGTCCTGAGGCTCCTGAATGGTCTTAAGTAAAACTACTTTTTTTAAAGTACTTTTTCTACCACTTAGTATAGTGTTTCCCAAAGTGGGGTCTGGGGACCCCTAGGGGTCCTTGAGGGAGTTCCAGGGTGTTCCATTTGTACACTCTCAAAGTTAAATTAACATTGATTTTACAATATAAATCGGGGGTCCCAGAGATAGAAATGCCATTAAATGGGGGTCCGTAGACTAATGCATGTCTAGCCTCTGTACCAGGCTTTCACTTTGTTGGTGCAAAAATTGAAAGCCTGGAGGAACGCATTGGCCGCTCTGGTCTAAAAGTGGGAGTCAACCCTTCCGGGTGGGCGTCGCTCCAAATGATGTGACGTAGCGCTGCACTAGGGGGGAGAGGAGGGGCCGGGGGTGACGGACAGATCGATGAGATCCAATCAGGTTGCGCGTTTTTCTGAGCCACGACCCTCCCATCTAGGCCAGAAATGTCTAGCGTTAGCTCAGGCTAATGCATGTCAAACTGGGGGTACTTGAAATTAAACGGGTTGAGAATCAGCCGTAAACATCTTCTTATGGTATATATGCCCTGCAGGCATATATACTGTATTCCTCAGGCTCAGACAGAGTATATCCATACATATACTGTATTCCTCATATATATACTGTATTCCTCAGGCTCAAACAGAGTATATCCATATATATACTGTATTCCTCATATATACACTGTATTCCTCATATATATACTGTATTCCTCATACTGTATTCCTCATATATACACTGTATTCCTCAGGCTCAGACAGAGTATATCCATATATACACTGTATTCCTCATATACTGTATCTGTCATATATATGATTGCTTGAACCCAGGTACAGACAGGAGACAGACAAGACGGAGTTGCAGTTTTAGAATATAGATTTATTTATAATTATCCTTCTGACAAGAGGAGCAGAGCAGAGGCAGGTGAGGCAGGCAACTTGGCAGGCGTCCGAATCCAGGAGTGGTACAAGGTCACTGTGAAAACAGGAGGGTAGATATAAGTAACAGAATAGCACACTGAGGTGGAAAGATGCTGCTAGCCCGGGTGGTGGAACAAGACTGACTAGGTCCAACAGAGACGGATGATCTGGCAGGGCATGAAGGGTTGAACCAGGCTTTATTGCGAACGCAGTGAGCCACTTACTATGACAGCAGGGGCTGAGTGTCTGTGTGTGTGTGTGTCACGCTGTGTGGTGTCACGCTGTTACACCACCGGCCCGCCACCAGAGGGCGCAGCTGTGGCACGCACGCACGCACGCACACACACACACACACACACACACACACACACACACAGGGCGCAGCTGTAGCACACACACACACAACCACACACACACGAGCTGCGTTCGCTTCACGCGTTTGCGCGTCTTACTTGTAGTAGTGCTGATCGGTTGTGGTTGCCTCCGCCTCCTCTCCTGCACCTCTGTCTCCACTCCTATAATAGAGGATAGATTTAGTAAGAAGGGGAGGAAGACCGGGTAGGTGTGGCAGACGTGACAGTATCCCTCATATATACACTGTATTCCTCATATATATACTGTATTCCTCATATATACTGTATTCCTCATATATACACTGTATTCCTCATATATATACTGTATTCCTCGTGGAATGAACTCCAAAACTCATTAAAACTGAGTTCAAAGGAATGCTCCAGACATTTTTTCACCGTGATTGCTCCTGCTTCAATTGAGTTGTTTTACTGATGATTGTTCTGTGTATAAAAGTTCCGTATCCTGATTTATAATGTTATGTTTTGATGTATTGTTTTTTTACTGTATTTTGTGTATTGTAACCTCGGCTACATTGAAAATGAGGGTCTCGCCCTCGAATACTGGATAACTCACCCCGGTGCTTGCCCGTTTTTCCTCCCGGAATTGTCACCAGTGAGGGGGATAACTTTGTAATATGCTATTGGCTGTTTGTATTATTTTTGGAAAAATATAAAAAGATACTCCTGTGGAAAGGCTATATTATTTTACTTATATTGACCCAATAAACAATGTAGTATTATTTAGTATATGTAAGGTTTTGCCCACTCAAATGGTACCTCGTCAGATAATCCCCACATATCCTACAACAATATATTTGTACTTAGGCTGTCTGCTGTCATGAAAGTTTATAGTTAGATAAATTCAAAGTCCAGCCGTCTGCTGTCCAGCCTCTCCCACCCCTCACTGGGGAAAATTCTGGGAGGAAAACAGAAAAGGGGTGAGTTGTCTTGTTACCTTGCCCTCAACTGTATTTCCGAGCATGAATAAAAGGTGATGATGATGATATCTCTTCAAACGGGGGTCCATTTGGGGGTCCTCGACATGACAAAGTTTAAGGAACCAGTACTGGACCTTTTAGCGTACTTACTTTCCCGTGCATGAGGAGCCGGATGGTGAGGGTGACGTTGAGACCACCGCCCTCTGACTGGACCTTGTTGGGGTCCATGCTGGGAGGAGGAGGGGGAGGGGAGGGGAGGGGGGGAGGGGAGGTCCCGGGACGGGAAGGCCTCGGGGTGGTACGGCAACCAGCCAGTCACCTGCCGACACACACACACACACACACACACACACACACAATAAGTTAGTTTCAGGAGGTCATTTGGAACATAGAGAGAGAGAGACTTCGTTAACATAACATTTCATGTCAGGGACACCAGGGGGAGCACTTCGATTGACTGGAGCAAATCCCCGGCTGTGTCTGCGGAAATAAATTGCTTTCATTTTGACTTGAAATAATTGGCTACCGTCTTTTGCCAAGAACGCGTCCTCAACCGGTAATGGTCTGGTCCAAAATACACCAGTGTTTACCGTTCCCCCAAACAGTGCAGACACCACACTCCATGCCATGACAAATGAGTCTTAGTGCAAAGAGGTAGATTTAGTTGGGGGGTTTTTTTGCACTACCTAGCAAAAAAATAAATCAAACACATATATCCCATGTAGGCCTGACGTTCGCTCTGAAAGAATATATATTCAAAGATTTGTGCCGCATTTTCTACGATTAAAAAGAAATAGCAGACCTATACAAGCTCGTAGCGCTACGAGCTTGTAGATCTGCTATTTTTCAATAGCTAAAGTATAACATAATGCTCAGTTAACCCATTCTGACCGGGCACCCATTTTGGTGTCAGCATCATGTTATGCTTTAGCTATTTAAAAATAGCAGATCTACAAGCTCATATCGCGCCACCGAGTGGCGCGATACGAGCTTGTAGGTCTGCTATTTTTGAAAAATCGAAGACACTTTTAGAATCTGATCTAAGGTCAGAATGGGTTAATAATGAAACTGTCAGGATGTAATAGACATTTTTAGGATCTGATTTCAGGTCAGAATGGGTTAAAACACCAAAAGGGGTTCCCGCCCAGAATGGGTTATAGCCGCAGCGGTGACAGTACCACTGGCATTGGCTAAACGTCATCAGTGTTTGTAAGAATAGACTGTGCAGCAGCAGAACTCATTTGGGTCGTGACAGGCCTAATGCATCAACTGTACTAACTCCTAACTTTGTGTATGCAGTGTCTTTGAACACCCCCACCATGCGGAGCGCAGCATAGTGACTTCCATGAATCTTAAAGATGGAGTGCTGTGATTTTTGTACTTTTTTATGAATTGCATTTGTGTCCATGTGGAGTTAACGTTTCTCTAAGAGGCCCCCCCAGTCTGGTTATTAGTGGCGCTTTTTCCACTTTGCTGGTTTATGAGTTAAGCCATTTAGGCCTGACGTCGAAATTCAAAAAATGTGTTTTTAAAATGTATTATTTTCTGAAATTCCTCATGTTTCTATATCAGTGGTTCTCAATATTTCATGTCGAGGACACCCACAATTATATGTATTTGGCCGCCGACCACCATCTGAAAATATGTCGTTCCAGATTTGAGTTAAAAGATTTGAGTTAAAAGCGTTCGCTCTGAAAGAATATATATTCAAAGATTTGCGCCACATTTTCAAGATTTTTCTAAAATAGCAGACCTACAAGTTCGTAGCGCGGCACTCGGTGCAATTTCTTTTGTGTTTTTGGGGCTCCCATATGTGTTTTCTATCTCCACAAATAACCAATTTTGAACAATCATGGCTTTCATATCATATTATAGGTGCTTTAATGGAAATTGCTCTCAGGAACAGCTCAACTGATTTTGTCCTCATCGTGATGTCATCAATGTCACCCTACTTTGTATAATTCCTCCTCTTCTTCAGTCTTCAGTTACACATTTGCATTTCCACTTTGTTTACAATGTCCGCCATTGTTGATTTTCCAAGCTGGCATGGAATGGAAACAAGCCTGTGTTTATCTAGCATCAGTAATATAATGACTCAAATATTAAATAATCTGCATATCAGCACCCCCACCACCTCAGGACATTGTGGTACTGCATCTAAAACTGCTTTCAAAGTCCAGAAAGAAATGACGAGGACTGGTTCTGTCAGAGTGGTGATTGCTCAAACCATTAGAAATAACTTTGAGGGACAATTTACAATTTAGGCATTTAGCAGACGCTCTTAATCCAGAGCGACTTACATTAAGCAAGAAGACAATAGACAATATGATATTAAATATTAAAAGCAGTTTTTAAATGCATGTTATTTGCATAACATGCAGGCAAAACTGATTTGTATTTGATTGCAAAATAGGACAATACGGAACAGATTGCCTTGGGCAAAATGAAATCACTGTCCATGGTGCTGAAACACCATTACTGTCTCCTTATTTAATATACAGTACAACAGGGGTATTCAACTAGATTAGGCCAGGAACCACAACTGTAGAATGATTGTGTGTGTGTGTGTGTGTGTGTGTGTGTGTGTGTGTGTGTGTGTGTGTGTGTGTGTGTGTGTGTGTGTTGTGTGTGTGTGTGTGTGTGTGTGTGTGTGTGTGTGCGTGTGCAACCCCACACACACACACACACACACACACACACACACACACGCCAAAGTGACTGTAGTCTCATGTCTCTCCAAAAGCCCTCGAATATGATGCAATTATTAAGGATAATTGTCATTATGGTAATCTCACACTTCATATCGCACACACCATACCTGTAACTTTCATTAGCCCTCTTATTATTCTCAATTTTCCGCATTTGGGGCAGGCCGCTAGTAGAATACCACTGCAGTGGGCTACAACATGATGATCACTCTATAGTACTATGATGACAGCTGGTACCACTGCCACATCTGACCCCTCAGTACACATCTGACCCCTAAGTACCCATTGACCCCTCAGTACACATCTTATAACCACCATCCTTATACTTTCTTTCTATGCTGTAAAGAAAAAGGAGTCCGTGTTGCAGAACTGGTGATTTAATAAACAAAATAATAATTCAAAAGGACAAATGTGATCAGCCAAGGGTTCTAATTCTGTATCCAATCTCTGTGGTGAACAAACACAATAATATCTCTCTTCCTCTCAATAATGCGCTCGCTTCCCTGCACACCAGAACAGAAAGTAAACACAAGATATCCCATAATACTTACAGTTAAAGGAACAATCCCCCTGTATATACCTTAGGGTTACAATCTGACCCCTCCGTACACATCCAACGGAATTAGCCGGAAAACGCTCTCACTAAATCCCGCCCACGTCCAACTTTCCGTCTTAGTTTTAGTCGACAAAATCAACACTGCATCTGAAGTGGACTCCGGAGCGAGGCTTCTGTACCTATTTAAACAATGTCAGGCTGTGGTGGAGAGTCATTGAGGGAAATTAATGCAAGCGCAATTTGAGCGCACACACACACACACAATTATTAAGCAATTTTAAGAGAGAAAGAGCTTCATGACTCATTTGTTTTAATGACATTGGCATTTCAGTGGCATCCACCAGCCAGAGTATTATACTGTCAGCGCCTGGAGTAGAACCTCTGATCTTAGTTCATTAACTTTGCCTAACCCTAATCACCTCCCTCTCTTCTTTTAGAATGCCCAAATGGGTCTTAAATGGCCCACTTTCAGAGCTCCAAAAGTTAATGCCAACCTTTTGACACAAATATGCACGGTGCCAATTTAAGAGGCTTCTGGGCCAAAACAAATGAGTGGAGGTGGAATGCACATCACTTTAACCCATTCTGGGGCGGGAACCCCCTTTTGGTGTTTTAAGCATTATGTTATGCTTTAGCTATTGAAAAACTAGCAGATCTACAAGCTCGTATAGCACGGCACCTGTGTTATAATTTAGTCTTAGACTTAGTTCCTCCCGTTCCTGTTGGAACATTGGGCGGGACCGTACCTATGTTCCCTCAGCTCTATGTTCCCTCAGCCTACGACAACCTACCTCCTCCCTCACCCTAACCCTAACCTCCCCCGGGGCAGACACCTAAACCTAGCCTGACCCAGAGCGAGACATTTCTCGTCTAGAGGGGCGGGTCGCGCCTCAGAAATGCGCGCACCCTGATTGGATCTCATCGATCTGTCCGTCACCCCCAGCCCCTCCTCTCCCCCCTAGTGCAGCGCCACGTCACATCATTTAGAGCGACGCCCACTTGACTCCCACTTTTAGACTTGTTCAGCCCACGGCTTTTTCCAGGCTTTCATCTTTCGCGCAGACGAAATGAAAGCCTGGCTATCGAGGCTAACCTAAACCTAACCGCAACCCTCTCCCGACCCGCAGCGCACCCCCGGGGCAGACACCTAAACATAACCGCAACCCTCTCCCGACCCGCAGCGCACCTCGGGGCTGAGGGAACATAGGGCTGAGGGAACATAGGTATGACCCCCATTGGGCGACGAGTCCCCTCCATTTGCTCGGCGACCCGTCTTGCTCCATGCCAGCTGACACCCATCTCGCGTAGGTCTGTCTCTAATGTCTTCTTTGGCCTCCCTCTCGTCCTCTTTCCACCTTCTGGCATCCAGTCCTTTGCCACACTTGCTGGTCTCTCTCTTGGCAGACGGAGTATACGTGCCCAGCCATTCTCCTTCTCCTTTCAGAGACGATGCCAGACAGTGGTGCTGTCACCATCATTTAGTCACAAGCTCTTATAATACTTTTCATTGGTTAAATATTCATAAAACTCAGACAGACTTAACCACTTTCATCCCGTTGAAAGTGGGCATATAGGACAAAAGTTTCCAAATGTGTCAAACATTGTCAAATGAGTCCATGCGTATAACATTGTGACACATTGATTTATTTCTCCTTTATTTCTCCTAATAAAAGGCTGCTACTTGTTTTTCTTTCATTCAGACGGGAGACACTCCGAAATGAATATAAAAAAATAAACAAAATAAAGAAATAATAAACAAAAGGATTGTGGGATAGAAAGGCTGGGAGCACTCTTACCAATACAACAATACACAACAATTCTCCTAACACCAGCATCTAACTGAGATAATTTCAAGTGATATTGAATGAAATAGCTTTATATTCCAATAGTAAGCGTTGACATAGTGTTTGTTCAGTAAGCGGTAGAGTAGGGGTCTCTAAATTGTCTCTGACTATTTAGTAAAAGCAATGTGGCGGGGGTGGCTCAGGGGTAGAGTGACTGCATGGAAACCGCAAGGTTCCCAGTTCGAACCCTGTGGGCTCCCCCAGAGTCAAAGTGTCCTTGAGCAAGGAAATACGCACTCAATGTCATGTGAATACAAAAGCTACAGTGTCTCATAAACAACTGAGCACCTTTGCATTTACCGAAAGGGACGTTTTCAGGGCAGAGTGAGAGAAATAAATAACTTCCCTCAAAGCGTTCATATCGTTTTCATCTTCCGCTTTTTGTGACTTTAACCTTTCCAACCAGTCGTACGACGAAGTGTCCTTGAGCAAGACTCTAATTGCTCCCGATGATCAGGTTGGAGCCTTGCATGGTTTCCTCCGGCATCGGGGTGTGAATGTGTGTGTGAATGTGTGTGTGAATGGGTGAATGAATGTAATGCACAGTCTCTGTAAAGCGCCTTGGATAAAGGCAGCCATTTGAATGCACCATTTACCATTTTTATTTTAAACAGAAACGATACACTTTCAGGTTTGGCATATCGATGTTACTGCTGGTGCGCAGATTAGGGAACACCTGGTCATCTCTGGTCAAAGCACTGACCAGTGATGCTCTGGTCAAAGCACTGACCAGTGATGCTCTGGTCAAAGCACTGACCAGTGATGCTCTGGTCAAAGCACTGACCAGTGATGCTCTGGTCAAAGCACTGACCAGTGATGCTCTGGTCAAATCACTGACCAGTGATGCTCTGGTCAAAGCACTGACCAGTGATGCTCTGGTCAAAGCACTGACCAGTGATGCTCTGGTCAAATCACTGACCAGTAATACTCTGGTCAAATCACTGACCAGTGATACTCTGGTCAAATCACTGACCAGTGATGCTCTGGTCAAATCACTGACCAGTGATACTCTGGTCAAAGCACTGACCAGTGATGCTCTGGTCAAATCACTGACCAGTGATGCTCTGGTCAAAGCACTGACCAGTGATGCTCTGGTCAAAGCACTGACCAGTGATGCTCTGGTCAAATCACTGACCAGTGATACTCTGGTCAAAGCACTGACCAGTGATACTCTGGTCAAAGCACTGACCAGTGATGCTCTGGTCAAAGCACTGACCAGTGATGCTCTGGTCAAAGCACTGACCAGTGATACTCTGGTCAAAGCACTGACCAGTGATACTCTGGTCAAAGCACTGACCAGTGATGCTCTGGTCAAAGCACTGACCAGTGATGCTCTGGTCAAAGCACTGACCAGTGATGCTCTGGTCAAAGCACTGACCAGTGATGCTCTGGCTGGAGTATAAAACTGACCAGTGATACTCTGGTCAAATATATATCATTTTGGGGGTCCTTGACATGAAACAGTTTGAAAACCACTAACATATAATATTAGAAACATATGTTTTTCAGAAAAGTGTTAGGATTTAGAAGACAATTTTTGTAGAATCGGCCTGAGGTCAAAAATGGGTTAATGGACAATGATATGCACTCAAATGTCATAAACAACTGAGCACCTTTGCATTTACCAAAATAAAAGGGAAGCTTTCAGGACCGAGTGAGAAATAAATAACTTCACTATTCCCTCAGAGCGTATCATTATCGTTTTCATCTTCCGCTTTTTGTGACTTTAAACTTTCCAACCAGTCGTACGACGAGCGCAGTTCGACCATCGACGAGAATGGGTGAGGACATGCAGCGGTGTGCCAAGCCGTATCTGACCACCAACGCCACGGTCAGATATGGCCCAGGGCCGGCCAGAGGAGACCGAGGAGACTGGGAAGACAGAGTAGTGGACATCTACATGTCTGCAGACTACCCTGACCGCAACAACCCCAACCATGTGGCACGGAACAACACAGCACAACAGCAGCATGGAGGTATATATATATACATACTGTATTCTACCAGTACTGTATTCTACCCGTTCTATTAGATGTTTTTAATGGTGTGTTGTTTCTTCTGTTTTTATTAATTTGCTGTAGCACTTTGAGATTCTGACGAATATAACCCATTTAGAACTGTTGAAATTTGAAATTTAAAAAAATATGTCTTTACTTCTAAATCATGAAAAAATTCTGAAAATGTTTCTATAGCAGTGGTTCTCAAACAGTTTCATGTCAAGGACGCCAAAAAATATATGTATTTGGCCGCCGACCACCATCGGAAAATATGTTGTTCCAGGCCCATTCATTCATACATTGGGAGGTGAAGTGGCGACAAGTCCTCACTTCCCACCCCCAATCCAACCCTTGATGCTGAGTGTCAAGCAGGGAGGCACTGGGTCCCTTTTTTTACAGTCTTTGGTATGACCCGGCCGGGGATCGAACCCCGACCTCCCAGTCTTAGGGCGGACACTCTAACCACAAGGCCACTGAGCTGGTTACGCTACAAGGTTGTAGATCTGCTGCAAAATCATTAAAGAAAACATAAGGTAATCTATCATGTGTTTTTCAGGCGGTGGAGAGTCAAAGCAGAACGGTTTCAATGCTGTCGCGGCGTGCGTGGGGCTGCTGTGTCTTCTCCTATTGGCTGGCATCATTGTCCTGCTCATACTCGGCGGCGGTGGCTCAGGGGTAGAGTGCCTGGATGGTAACCGCAAGGTTGCCAGTTCGAACCCGGGCTCCCCCAGAGTTACTGTCGAAGTGTCCTTGAGCAAGACACTGAACCCCTAATTGCTCCCGATGTGCTAGTTGGTGCCTTGCATGGTTTCCGCTGCCATCGGTGTATGAATGTGTGTGTGAATGGGTGAATGTAATGCACAATCTCTGTAAAGCGCTTTGGATAAAGGCGCTATATAAATGCACCATTTACCATTTTACCATACTCTGTGAGTAGCATATCTATACACACTAATACACTATCTGTAACAGCCACGGTTTGGCTCACAAATATACTGCTGATGGCTGTTGTATTTCCAATTTTACATATTTTGACTTCTACTCCGCTACATCTCAGACGCAAATATTGTACTGTTTACTACACTATAATTATTAAAAAAAACTTAAAATTAATGTGTAGATTTTGTAGACAATTTGAAAATACCAATCTACAAGCACACAACCTGACGCTTTGTGAGCGTGTAGATCTCCAATTTTCAAAAGAGTTTTTATACATGTTAAAACTTTTTAAATGGGACCTCCTGCATAATAAGTGCTTTTACTTTTGGTACTTTAAGTACATTTTGATGCCAATACCTTTGTACTTTTTGCTCAAGCAAATTTGTAATGCCATAATTGTACTTTTATGTAATACTTTAAGTAAAACAAAACAAGTAAAACACATAAGTAATTCTTCCATCACTAGATCAGAATAAAGTTGAATTGTGAACTTTAATATGTTCATTAATTCTCCTTCTTACAGATTGTGCGTTGATTAAAGACAAAAACATCCTGCAGTCCAGTTTTGATGAGTTAAAGACCAGACATGATAACATGACTGAACAGAGAGACCAGTGGAAGACTAGCTTAGACCAGTTACAGACCAGACTTGACAACATGACCAGACTGAAAGGCCAGTGTGAGACTAGCTTAGACCA
The DNA here is from genome assembly GCF_964188405.1 of Protomyctophum parallelum. Taxonomy (NCBI): domain Eukaryota; kingdom Metazoa; phylum Chordata; class Actinopteri; order Myctophiformes; family Myctophidae; genus Protomyctophum; species Protomyctophum parallelum. The sequence goes on along the minus strand of NC_139698.1, from coordinate 57,711,283 downwards.
GTTACAGACCAGACTTGACAACATGACCAGACTGGAAGGCCAGTGTGAGACTTGCTTAGACCAGTTACAGACCAGACTTGACAACATGACCAGACTGAAAGGCCAGTGTGAGACTAGCTTAGACAAGTTACAGACCAGACTTGACAACATGACCAGACTGGAAGGCCAGTGTGAGACTAGCTTAGACAAGTTACAGAACAGACTTGACAACATGACCAGGCTGGAAGGCCAGTGTGAGGCTAGGCTTGACAACATGACCAGACTGAAAGGCCAGGCCGTCATGAACGAACAAGACCAGCATCAGACTAGACGTAACATGACATGTAAATCGAACACCACTGTCGGAACCAAAGTAAGATTTACCCTCATTCTTCTACTCTTCATTTCATCAAACATTTTAACATTTCACATATTTCCTCCCAACATTGTTTTTCTAAATGTTATTAAACGCGATAGAAAATCACACCTGTGTGAACTGAGTGGTGCAACTCCCCTCTCTCCCCGTCTCTCTCTCTCTCTCTCTCTCTCTCTCTCTCTCTCTCTCTCTCTCTGTAATTAGCACTAGGCAACAGTGCAACACTATCTCTCTCTCTCTCTGTTTCTGGCACAACAGTGCCACTTTTGCCCCTACTGGTACTCAGTCACATAGCCACACAGGTTAACACGGACATTGCCGTTCCTTGGAGTGGTTGCACCACTCAAAAATACAATTATGCTGTGCCTCTTTTTTCGTAAATTAGTTTATGAAACACTGTAGCATATGCATTCACATATCAATGAGTATGAACAGTTTTCTGAAAAACGTATAATTAAATGTATATATTTTATACTTCTACAGGTACTGCAGGTGAAATGTTCCCAGGCCAGCTGGTGGGCCTGCTTCACCAAACCATCCGAACTTTGGATTTGTGAAATTGTTGAAAAATCACACGCGTGTAGAGTAAGTGGTGCAACTCTGTGTGTGGGTCCCCAGGGGGGGGGGGGGGGGAACAGGAACGCACCCAGGGTGCCGGCCTGATTCCGGCGAGCCGCCCCCCATCCGAAACGGTTGAGAAATGAGTTACCGTGTGGGGGTCCCTCTACTGTACCCTCTACTCTACTGTACTGTCACTGTACTGTACTGGCACACCTGAAATCACCATATATACAGTTAATATGTGCGTATGTGTTTGTGTTAGGTTGCGCACAGGTGGTGAAAAACAATCCACCCACACACATAGCTCCGTAAAAAATACCCAAAAGGTAGTTATTTCAGGTTTTTGTTGGTGTGTGTCAGTAAAAAAAACGGTTAGTCCCAATACTTGATTCTGATTGGCTGGTTACCGTCAAGTGACCGTTGTAAATCTCACCGATAATCCACACCTTCCATCACTTTGTATCATTCCCAGCTGATCCCACAGCTGTACTAGGGAAGGGGAGCGCTTGATTGCCTTCAATTTACAATTTACAATTTAGGCATTTAGCAGACGCTCTTAATCCAGAGCGATTTACATTTAAGCAAGAACAAAAGCATGGGAATACATCACATAAAAGCATTTATCATGAAACATGCGTAAGCTAAGAAGGTAACAGTGGAATATCTATATGATGAAACTATACATACACTATACATATAAACTATACATATTCACTACTATGATATACATATGTACTATGGCGTGCTATGACTATATACAATACAATTATAGTGCTGTCTACATAACATGCTATAAGTCTGTGTCAAATGCTATCTAAGCCAACAGAAATGCTATCTAAGGGGTTAGGGTAAGTGCTATGGGCCATGATGGAGTCTGAAAAGGTGGATTTTCAGGCTACGGCGGAAGATTGGGAGTGATGCTGCAGTTCTGACTGCAATGGGAAGTGCATTCCAGTTTTGGAGCCAGAAGGGAGAAGAGTTTGGGACGTGTGGAGCGTTGTCCCGGCGTTTTTAGTGAGGGTACTTCCAGTTTCCCTGCGTTGGCTGATCTGAGTGCGCGGGAGGGTTTGTAGGGTTCAATCATACTTGTAAGATATGGGGGAGCCATACCTTTGGTTGCTTTGAGCATCAGAGTTTTGTATTCTGTGCGGGCAGCGACCGGGAGCCAGTGGAGGGAGCGGAGCAGGGGGGAGACATGTGAGAATTTTGGCTGGTTGAAGACCAAGCGAGCTGCTGCATTTTGGATCAGCTGGAGAGGCTTAAGTGCACATGCTGGTAGGCCAGTAAGGAGGGAGTTACAATAGTCGAGTTTTGACAAGACTGTTGTCTGGATTAGGAGCTGGGCTGATTCCTGGGTGAGGAACGGTCTAATTCGTCGTATGTTATATAGTGTGAACCTACATGATCGAGTGACAGCTGTGATGTGAGCTTTGAACGAGAGCTGACTGTCCAGGACAACACCAAGATTCCTGGCTGTTGGGACAGACGTTACCAGGGCGTTGTCTACGGAAATAGTTAGCTCCCGCATAGGGCAGGACTTAGCTGGGAAGAAGAGAAGCTCAGTCTTGTCTGGGTTCAGCTTGAGGTGGTTGGAGGCAGAGTGGCAGAGGGGGGGAAGGATAGGAACAGTTGTGTGTCATCGGCGTAGCAGTGATAGGATATATTGTGAGCAGAGATGATAGTGCCAAGGGATTTAGTGTACAGTGAGAAAAGGAGGGGACCAAGTACAGATCCCTGTGGGACCCCAGTTTGGAGGGTTCGGGGGGATGATAACAGACCTTTCCAGGAAACCTGGTAGGTCCGATCGGTGAGGTAGGAGGAGAACCACTTTAGTGCCGTTCCACCGATGCCTAGCTCCGCTAGGGTGTCTAGGAGCAGCTGGTGGTTCACTGTGTCAAATGCTGCTGATAGGTCTAGGAGAATCAGTACTGCAGAGTGGGAAGCAGCTTGGGCAGCATGTAGTGCTTCTGTGACTGCCAGCAGGGCAGTTTCTGTGGAGTGGGCCTTCTTGAATCCGGACTGGTTGGGATCCAGCAGGTTGTTCTGTGAGAGATGGAGAGAGAGTTGGTTGGAGACGACGTTCAATGGTTTTAGAAATAAATGAAAGGAGTGATACCGGTCTGTAGTTCTTGACATCTGAGGTGTCAAGGGTTGGTTTTTTGAGGAGTGGTGTTACTCTGGCTGACTTGAGGGCAGATGGGACGCAGCCTGAGGTTACTGAGGTGTTGATGATGGAGGTGATGAAGGGGAGCAGATCAGGTGCGATGGTCTGGAAGATTGGAGACGGGACAGGGTCAAGAGGACAAGTGGTAGGTCTAGAGGATGTTACTAGTTGTAGAACCTCGTCTGGGGAAAGAGGAGAGAAGGAGGACATGCATGGTATGTTGGGGTTGGTGTTGGTTGAGTCAGATGCCACTTTATGTGGGAGGGGAGGAAAGGAGCTGCTGATATCATCAACCTTCTTCTCGAAGTAGTTGACAAAAACATCAGCAGTGAGGAATGAAGGTTGAGTGGGGGGAGGGGGTTTAAGGAGGGAGGTGAAAGTGGAGAAGAGCTTCCTTGGGTTAGAAGTACAGGATTGGATTTCGGTGTGGTAGAAAGAGGTTTTAGCAGTGGTTAGTGAGTGGGCAAAGGCAGAGAGGAGTGAGTGAAAGTGTGAAAGGTCATCTGGTAGCTTCGACTTGTGCCACTTTCTTTCGGCTGCCCTTAGAGGTGTTCGTTCAGATCTGAGAGTTTCAGATAGCCAGGGAGCCGGTGGACATGAGCGAGCTGGCCTGGATGAGAGCGGGCAGTGTTGGTTGAATGCAGATGAGATAGAGGAGAGGAAGGATGAGGTTGCAGTGTCAGGTGAGAGGGAGAGGAATGACTCCAGGGAGGGTAGAGAGGAGAGAATAGAGGATGAGAGGGAGGAGGGGTTTAGGGATTTGAGATTGCGTCGGGAGGTGACGTTCGGGGGGTTAGTATGTTTAGGCGGGAGGGTGGAGAGAGAGAGGGAGAAGGTTATGAAGTGGTGGTCAGACCTAATTAAGGGGGTAACAGAGAGTGTGGAGGGAGAGCAGGCTCTGGAGAACACAAGGTCCAAAACATTACCAGCCTTGTGAGTGGGAGGGGAGGGAGATAGGGAGAGGCCTTCCACACGCTGGCCGTGTGGGCGTCTATAAGCACCGCCCGCGCTCATATGACTGTGAATGTGTGGCTCCAGGCAGCCCCGTAAAGACATCAAGTGCTATTCTCCGTCGAAGACATACTGCACCTACCCCTCTCAGCTATTGTAAAATCCACTGTAACCTAGCTGAGACCTCTTGTGGCTCATTGGCTTATTGGTTTAGTGTGTACTTGAGTCAGTACTTTGTCCCCCATTTATTTGAATGGATTCCTACTTTTTGATGTAGTTTCACTGAAAACCATGTGATATGAGCTTGTAGATGTGCTATTTTGTTAGAGCTGCCCCCCCCCCCCAGAATAGGCATGCTAGGGTTCAAGACGATATTTTATATTTGTGTTTTCATTATTTAGTTAAAGGAGAGACTATGTAATGTAACATATAATGAAGTAATAATAGCAATCTTTTTCATTTTGATACATAAGATAAAGTCGATGTAGCTTGTCTGTATGTATGCACAAAAAAAGAAAATAAATGCGTCAAAGTCAGCTAACAACAGTGACATGTGAAAACAAATTTGAAAAGAAAATGGATTTAAGGAATTTTTTGTACATGAATTGTACAAAAGATAAAGTCTTTTGCATTCTGTGTTGTGTTGTGATGGAACTAGGCATGGTCCAAAATCAGTTTGTTAAAACGGTGAATGTTGTAAAACGCACAAAAAATAAAACAGATGCATGGACACAAATTACTGACTGCACTGTAAATTACTGTTACAATGTACAATTTGATCAAAACAATGTTCTGTTTTGTGACACCAGGGGAGTTGACCCCGTTCTGACCTCCTCCCACGGGGGAACCCGATCCGGGTCATGGCACCATTGGTACCACCCGGGAATCAGACCTCCATGGGTCTCATGCCAGCATCTTAAAGGACCACTTCACCACTTTTCAACCCATCTTCATATAATGGGTCCTCACTAATAATCATGAAAATTAAAGGGCTGTGGGCAGTCAAGAAACCGTTTTCCAGTGACATCATCGATGGGGAATACAAGCTAATAGAAACTGCAGGCTTTCTAGTCCTGAAAAGTTGCAATGCGAAAATGGAAGCCATCGTTCTCACGATAATGAAAATCAAAAACATTTTGTAAAAAAATCTTGTTTAAAAAAAAATATCTAAAGATGATGTCACTGGAAGACGGTTTCTAAACTGCCCACAGCCGTCCTATGAGACACAGACTGAGTAGAAAAAAATCGTGCCATTTTTTCATGATTATTAGTGAGGACCTATTATATGAAGATAGGTTGAAAAGTGGTGAAGTGGTCCTTTAACCACTAAGCCAAAGGCAATTGCCCATCATGGCTCGGGGGAGATATTAGACTTTGCCGAGGCCATGGGAAAGAAAGGAAAGGTACTATGTTTTACCCAGGGTAACTGGACTAAGCTCAAGAACTTGTTTACAGCCAGGCCCTGCCGGTCCGGGGATAGGCTACGAACTATAGCGACCTTCCGATATCAAGACCGCTTCGCAAACCGTTCGGCCAACCGCTGCCTGAGTGAGCCACTCTGCTACACTTGCAATAAATGTACAGTATGTGTAATTGAATATTAAACATGCATGGGTTTGACCTTCCCTAAATGTAAGGCAACAGATAAGGAACTACTATATATATTTACATACTGTACTAGTCCATATCTAGACAATATCCAAGTTCTGAAAAGGCAGCGGTACAGAATGACATTACCAGAGGAGGAAGTTATTAGTTATACAAACTGTAATGAATGGTACTTGGTATAATGTTGTTCCATAAATGTAGACTACATTGTAAATATCTAGCATTCTTTAACCCATTTAGGCCTGACCTCGACATTTATGTTATGTAATATGCCTCCGCCCCCCCCCCCCCCCCCCCATCTGAAAATATGTTGTTCCAGGGACCTCCCCAAGAAGCAAGGATTTGAGTTAAAATGTTAAAACTCTGTAACAATATATATTCAAAGATTTGAGGCACATTTTCACACTTTTTCAAAAAAAGCAGACCTATGAACTTGTAGATCTGCTATTTTTTCAATAGCTAAATTATAACATAATGTTTAAAACACCAAAATGGGTTAACTCTATATGCAAGGCTCTTAAGCCTTTCTCTAATATCAGCAACTAAATGTATGTTGATAATAAGTATAGTTATATGTGTTCATACAGTGTGTTCCGGCAGAGGAAATGAAGGGTTTTGAGTGGACCCTGTTCATTTCATTTGTTGAAGCATTACGTTGTGTTCTGACAGCAGCCACCTGCACCCCCCCCCCCCCCTCCCCCCGCCAGCCCGCCACCCCCCGCCACCCCTCTGCCTGTGCCCAACATAGGTGTCTGTAAACCCATCATCACTCATCGACCCTCCTAGACGAGGCCTCAGTCAGTCAGTCAGACAGTCTGTACATAACAATCGATTGGCGGTGCACACGTGTGTGCTAATCGGCCGTGATTGCATAGCATAGCTCTCTCTCCATGCATGGCTGAGATCAAGACGTTGAAGGAATGTTCATTCCGCGTGTACTGTACAAGGTGTTTGTAATAAATATATAAATAAATATAGTGGACATAAAGCAAGAACAGCTCAAACAGATGATCCATGAATATGACTAAAAGGCATTGTATACACTCACTCGCTGGGGGTCATGTTTGATCACATCTGCCCCTTTGATCTAAAAATACAGTAATGGTTGACTGTGCTCAGTACAAGATTATGCAGTTGTTTACCATTGCGCGCGCGCGCACGCACAAAGTTACACAAATAAATGTTCCCTTTATAGCTTTAAATATGCCAAAGATAGAAAAAAACACTCAATGTCTTATGTCTGAACCTCCTAGCCGACAGGAGATTTTCTCATGGATGAGCGGTATAGGGTTTGGTGTACCAGATCATGTGATTGAATCCCGGGAGTGTGACAAGTTGTACCTCTCTGGTGGGAGAGGACATAAAACATTGTGGACTGTAGCTTTAAGGGAAAAGGGAATGGGGAATTTGGCAGAGGTTAAGTGGCCTTTAATCAGATTTCCGTCGGCCTTGATGCAGCAATTAGTCAAGAGTGAGAGGGAGTGTGTGTGTGTGTGTGTGGCAGAGAGGGGGGGGGGGATGTGATAGTGTATGTACTGTACATGGAATACCAAACGACTCGCCCCTTTACCAACTCGCCCCCGCAAAATGTTTTAATTAACAGTTAATTTTGTATTTCTCTCCCTCCCTGAAATCTGAAATTATCTTGTATACAGATTTATTTGATTGTATAGTAGTCGATCTCTATACTCTATCTCTATACTAACATTTAGAAATGTCACAGAAACGGTGACTGCTTAATTAAAGGTGTAGTGAAATGAAAAAGACGTCAAGTTTCTAACTATAGTTCAACTCAGAGCTGCAACGCTCCATCATTCGTCTGCTCCAATCAGATCTGCGTTACCTTGTCCGCGCCCCTTTATAAGCGGTCCTCATTTCCCAATCGCTCATCTGTGCTTCCGTTCAGGTACCCGCCACCTCCCCGACGACCGCCCAGCAGCAGGCTCCACCAGGTCGGCCCCAGGGGGGCAGGCTCAAGAGCCCCCCCTGCCTCCGCCAGGCAGGATCCGAACCGAGGCTCTGGTCCGTCCCCAGGGGGCCCACGCCAAAGCTCCTCCACTGTCTCCTCCTCATACTGTCATCATTCTGTTATCATTCTGTATCATACTGTCAGTCACTTCTCTGTCCATTCACTCAATCCCAGCTCCATACTGTAATCAATTCATCTGCAATAAATCTCACCTCCAACCTCCGCCCTCCGTCTTAAGTGTAAGCTCGTAAGAGTTGAAGTTTTTCACACTTTTAGACCATATCCGTGGTCATCATATGGGCATACCTAACAATGGATGCCAAAATAATGGGAAAATTCTCATTTCTGTGTGTTTTTATAGCAAAAGTCCATAAAACGATTGTATTATTTATTTATTAAAACGAAAATGTGCTGCGTGATGACGTGTAGAGATACACATCGATAAAAGCCAATAAAAATGAAGCTCACCCGTTTAATTCCCCATATCTGCGCAATCGTCCAACACAGCTGCTTCTGATTACAGAAATCCTCAGTTTTTATTCCCATTCAAGATAACATCCAGACAGTGTATTACTCGGTTTCAACTTAATCATCACGCTAAAATATGTATCTGAAAACATTCTAGGGTAGAAATAAGCCACATAACAGTAAACTGGTTGTGCTGCCCGACCATATGATTTATAAACAAACACACACCACGCTGTTGCGCATAGCATAGCTACCGTCCCTAGCTACCGTCCCATCGCCTGAAGGGATGCGACACTCTGATTGGTTCAGAAACTTCAGACCGGTGTTTCATGTTGTTCACCATTTCCGTTTCACTACACCTTTAAGTTAATTTAGGACCTTCTAGCAGTTAATTTCATTTTATTAAACACATTTCTTCCATGATGTAGCCCATGTTTTGGAATGGCATCATCATGATATTATGCCCGTGGATATACAGAGTGAACTTAACAATGATAAATTAATATGATAATACTTTTTTTAAATAATAATCAACATGAATTATGTTTATTTACAGCTAGGTAGAGTAGTGGGGCGAGATGGAAAAGGGGCGAGCGTACCTGTTACCCTCTACATGTTACTATGCAAATAATATTTCCGTCTGTATGTGGTGGCATGCATGCATGTGCGTGTATACCGTGCATGCTGCAGTTAAGCGTGTATGCACACACACACGCACCGCACGCACGCACGCACACAACACACACATTTGCTTGACAAAGAAGCAAAGTGGAGTTGGTTCAACTCCGTTGCGTTTGCGATCACGTCCTTTGCAGCTTTATAACGGATGAATATTGGTTAATATACTCTGTCAGAAAATGGACCGGTCAACATTTTGTTACCGGTCATTTATCAGATTTATTAAAGCTGACATCTCTCATCTGCAGAAAATAAATGTTACTTAGTCAGGGGGGAAAAAATCAGCTGTGCAATTTCCATGAGACATCTCGTGGTGCAGAAAACTAGTTTGGCTGACTTTGTATCTATAGAAATTGTGATATATTGGACAACTTAACCCGTTCTGACCTGAGATCAGATTCATACGAGGTTTCCACCGGACACACACTGGTCTGATTAACCCATTCTGACCTGAGATCAGATTCTAAAAATGTCAGTCGTTCTTCGATTTTTCAAAAAATAGCAGACCTACAAGCTCGTATCGCGCCACTCGGTGGCGCGCTATGAGCTTGTAGATCTGCTATTTTTCAATAGCTAAAGCATAACATAGTGCTAACACCAAAATGGGTTCCCGTTCAGAATGGGTTAATAACCCACGTTACACAGCGTCCCCCTCCAAGTCCCCAGTGATCAGAACGCTATCAACGTGTGAATCAAAGCCCGGGATGGACTTTTAGAAATGATATTATGAGGATTTATTAGAATCTTGTTTTTTTTCCTGTATGTCTGTTGGATTATGCTGTGGATTAGATTAATGCCACTGATAAAGTCACTGATTAACCCATTCTGACCTGAGATCAGATTCATGAGGTTTCCACTGGACACACACTGGTCTGATTAACCCATTCTGACCTGAGATCAGATTCTAAAAAAATGTCAGTCGTTCTTCGATTTTTCAAAAATAGCAGACCTACAAGCTCGTATCGCGCCACTCGGTGGCGCGATATGAGCTTGTAGATCTGCTATTTTTCAATAGCTAAAGCATAACATGATGCTAACACCAAAAGGGGTGCCCGTTCAGAATGGGTTAATGCCACTGATAATGGTTCCTTTTTGTCGTGGGCTTGCAGTAATATAGTTATTAGATCGAAAAGACTTGAAAGGATGTTGTGGATGAAGTTTCAGGTTCCAGTTTATTTAAGGTAAAAAAAGCGTTACAGGAAAAAGGCAATAATATATGAACGTATTTTAGGTATCACTGGTCATAAGAGGTTTCTCTCGGCTAGTCTGCTAGTTAGCTCGTATCTCGTCTCACATGTAACGACAAAACTAAAGAAAGAGCGGCTCCTTGACCGGATATCCGGCGCTTTTATCAAAGGCATTGTGGGAAATGCGTTCCAGCAAAACCCCGTGAATTAATATAGCAACAGAAAACGGCTATTCTAATTCTAAATCAATTCAATCCTTTTAACTCCCAGCTGGTTGTTTTTAAACTGTAAATAATAATACTATTTGTAAACGGCGTTATAAACATTATGAAATGTGAAATATGAATAACTATATTCCAAATAGTTATAACATGCAGATCTGCTGTTTTCCAATAACTGAAAAATTGGACTTGCATGTTTCAACTAGAGATGTCCCGATACTGTATTGGTATCGGATCGGCCCTTATTTGTCATATCGTGTCATATCGGTATCGGTGAATATGCCAGTCTAACCACCGATCCCACACAGGGGTAAGGAAGGGGTTGACACTATGGCTGGTAAATATAATGTTGGTACATGTGGAGTTTCCTTTGGAGTTGCCCCAAACTGCACATTTGAGTGAGGAGTCTGCTATAAACACAACATGAGTTCACGACACTGGTATCGGGTAACACAGAAATTGAGGTATCGGGATCGGATGTGAAAAAGTTTCAACTGTGCCTCATTTTTTCCTGGGGACCCCCTGGAACGCACTCCAGGACCCGATTGGTGACCCCAAAACCCCTCTTTGAGAACCACAGGCCTACTGTACTGTACTGTACTGTACTGTACTGTACTGTACTGTACTGTACTGTACTGTACTGTACTGTACTGTACTGTACTGTACTGTACTGTACTGTCCGTGCTTCTCGTTTGACCTGAGGACGATTCACACAAATATCTTCTAAATCCTGAAAGTTGTCTGAAAAACCCCATGTTTCTATGTCTCAGACATTTTCCTGTCAAGGACCCCCAAAATTATATGTATGTGTAGGGCGACCCCCATCTGAAAATATGTTACAAATGTTCGCTGTGAAAGAATATATATTCAAAGATTTGCACACGTTTTTTTCAAAACTAGCTATTATTCCACAAGCTCGTAGCGTGGCTAGATCTGCTATTTTTCAATAGCTGAAGTTTATAATAATGGTTAAAACAGCAAAAGGGGTTCCCATCCCAAAATGGGTTACACAGGTACTTCACCGATGCCATAAAGGACAGATTTGTTGGAGCACCCAGCATGAAATGTAATTTGTAATTTGTAATGAACACAGATGTGTAACGGACCATAACAATAACCAGAATATTGTCCCAGGCTGCAGCCACTAGTCTGTCTGTGTTTGTTTGGCCTTTGGTTAGCATTAACCCACTAAGACCTCCAAGTCACCTTAGCTTTTAAAGGAGAATTCCATGCTAGAAGGCTTTCTAACCTTTATTTGTAGTTGTTACGTCCCCACCAAAGAGGTCCAGGTGTTATTTTGTGCAAAAGTCCATTATTGGCTATTTCCCCTAAAATTAATTGAATTTAATTGAATTTAATTGAATGGGGCATTGGGGTGTTGTGCTAATTTCTTCATAATGTAAATAGTTAAAAGCAATGTTGTAGAAGTGGGTCTTGAGCTATGTGCTATTTTTTTATGTCGTTGCCTTGCTTTTCTTTTATTCTCCATTGTTCTGTAAAGCACTTTGAGCTGCATTTCATGTCATGAAAGGTGCTATACAAATAAAGTTTTATTATTATTATTATGATGAAAGCATTTATAGTTTACTCATGACAGCTCTTCCGTTGCTCCAGACTGTATGATGGAAGCGTTTGGAAATTGCGAGAGGCAACAGTCTGGTAATGCGAGACTATGTTTCTAGCAACATGGCTACCGGTGTGATCGCTGTGCTGTTTACCAATACATACACCCTTCTGAAGCCCAATTAAAAAAAAACCTTGTTGGAACAAGAAAGATTGTTTTTTTTTGATGATTGCACAACAGGGGTATTGGAAACAGAAAGTGTAGCAAAAGGGGACGGTCAATGTACGGATATAATTAAACTTTGCTGTTTCATAACTTTGTTCAACTATTGATTCAACCCTCCGCATGGGGGTGTAACAAACAGGATAGTAATTGTGATTTAAACACACACCGTTATATTACTCAAACACACACTTCCTCCAAGTTGTAATAAGGCTCTCAAACATTCACTTATTTTCCGGCCATTTTATTACTAATAACTCATAACACACTCACACACGTACAAACACACTTCTACTAAACTTGTGTACAGTAAAAGCCCTATTTGCTTTGTCTGGCCCGTGTTTAGATATAGTTCAAATAGCTTCCACAACTAAATGTTCTTCAATCAATAGCACAAGATTCAGAGGTCGCGACTGTAGTCGCGTTAGTAGCATTAGGTAATAAACTGAAACACACAAAAGAAACACAAACACATACTATTAATTCACAGATCTAACGACTGCACAAGCGTATCACTATGACAGAGTATTTACCGTACTTATTAACACATTATAAAGACTCACGCAAACGCCATGTTCCTGCTTTGTCACATTGCTTACGAATGAATAAAACGGGTACGCGTATCTGCATTGTCTCTGTGAGAGCACGCCTCTTCGACATCTGACACTTCCTTCCTCATGCAATTGTCATCACTTATTGACTTGTGCCCCACTAGTATGCGTCCTAACATTCCTTCTAGCAGTAGTTAGTACAACACATTTTACCCCCCAATTTACTGTATTAATATCTACATCCCTGAGATACTGTAATTGGTTGATAAGAGGATTTCTGTTCTTATATAACACAGAGTATTCTATATAGGCAGTGAACTTCCTTAGTAACACTAACATCTATACATATACAACACAACATGTAGTTACATATATAAGCTGGGTCGGCACTTAATATTATAATGAGCCCACCACCCGGAATAAACGCGGCAGTCAATGTTCTATTCAATTCCTACCCTGAGTAGGTAATTAAGTGAAAGAGTACTCAGGCAAGTCGTAATTAAAGGCAATGTCAATGTCCATGTCCAATGTCCAAACAAGTGGGTGGCCACCAGGATCTGCTGCTGGTGGTTTGCGTAGTCTTTGAACTTCTCGTAGCATTCCAATGTCCATGTCCAATGTCCAAACAAGTGGGTGGCCACCAGGATCTGCTGCTGGTGGTTTGCGTAGTCTTTGAACTTCTCGTAGCATTCCAATGTCCAAACAAGTGGGTGGCCACCAGAATCTGCTGCTGGTGGTTTGCGTAGTCCTTGAACTTCTCGTAGCATTCCAATGTCCAATGTCCAAACAAGTGGATGGCAACCAGGATCTGCTGCTGGTGGTTTGCGTAGTCTTTGAACTTCTCGTAGCATTCCAGTCTACAGAGGTAATGAGGGGGAGGGGGGGATGAACAACAACACCAGTTAGTTAGTTATTTACTTTATTGACACAAATGTATAAAACATTGGGTCCAAACAATAATAAAAAAATCATGAATCAAAAACTTAAAAGGTGAGCAGATGAGTATTGTTCACAGTTCAGTTCAGGATACATCCGTTGCTCACCTTGTCAATACGTGTCGGTGAATATGTACCTGACCATTGCACTGAGTCCATGTGACCGCTGTTCGAGTTGCCGATGCAGGCCAGGCTCCAACATGAGAGAACATGTGCCGCTTCAGGGCTCGAAATTAACTTTTTTTCTTGGTAGCACCAGTGCTCCCAAATTAAAAAGTTAGGAGCACTAGCAAAAACTTAGGAGCACATACCAAAAAAGTAAGGAGCACAGACAATATATATAACGCAATATTAATATTAATATTAATAAAACAGTATAATGTAGCACTGAGCACTGCAGAGTTCATCACATGCCGGGTTGTCCCCACAGGTCTCATCAAATGTCCACCAAATGACAAATTTAACCAACCAATCAACATTAATTCAGTTCTTTGTGAGATGATGTATAACGATAAAGAGCGCCTCACTTCACATGGGTGTGATTTTTAAGTCATGCATTGTCCTGGGGCCAGGATTTAAAATTTGGTCTCCTGACTCTGAGTCAGGAAAATGTTAGACACTTGGCCGCATAGTGCTGATATGCAGCCAAGAGACTCCCCTCAACATCAATGAGGGCCTCCTCAGCCTCGGTCCAGGGTTTCCTCGATCCGGCTGGCAGATAAAATGCCCTATCCAGCAGTGGGATTGACTCCGCATTTGGGTCAAGGAGCTGCGGATCCACCTCCTCGAGTGGTGCTGGGGTTTCTGGCAGAAGGTCTACAACCCGGAGCTCCCTCTCCGCCTTCTCCTTCTCCTTCCTCTTCTTGTTTTTAGCCACCTCTTCTGGGGTCTGCATCTTGTAGGGGATTTGGGGGCCAAACCTTGGCAGGTCCAAGTTGCCAAAGGTCCTGATCGTGTATCTCCTAAAGATCCCGAACGCCTTCAGCTCACCAAGGCTCCAGCTTGCATTCAGGAGCAAACGCCTCGTCATCCTGTCGTCGACGAACTCCTGGTTCATATATAGCCCAACACATGATATGAGGGCAAGTATGTGCACCAGTCTTCCCTGCTTTACCGGGGAGGGGCCATTTACAACTAAGCTGGGGAACCTCTGGAGCACGGCTGCCATCCAGGGGAACCCCAGCTCTGTCCACTTGGCAATTTTAGATTGAAACACCCCTTCCTGCTGGAGCTTCTCCAGGACACGAGTTGTGAAGCTGTCCACTTTGAGTACTGTCATAAAGGGAGCTTCACCCTCGTCGTGAATTGTCACGTAATTTGGGGCGTCCCAGATGGCACTGGTGTGCCTCTTGGATGTCCAGTAACGGACCTTCGGAAAAAACACCGGCTTGATGACCCTGAGCCCGGCCAGGAGCACTGCTGCCGGGTCCTTTCCTGGACAATCTGCACAGCCCGGCCAAAGCATAATCCAGACTGGTAGTGCTTGTGCTTGACCCTTGCCATGACCTCCTCGACAACAACGGTGTAGGATAAGGTGTCTTTGAAAGACTCCTGGGCATGGGTTGCTGCCCTGCCCAAAGGAGTCATGTCAACGTCCACCTTATCATACAGGTCCTTTAGCAGGACCATGAGCAGCTCCCTCACCCCCTCGACCTGGAGGAACTGTTCCAATGGACCGACGAACAGTTCCTCCAGGGCGAGTTCATACTGGTAGGCCGGCTAGGTCGCGTCGAATCCCCCCAGGAACCTGTTAGCCTGCATGCAGGTCTCCAGGGTTCTCAGGAGGAATCGCCCCACTGCCTGGAAGACAGACATAAGACCCTCCCCGCCACGGTTCTCAAACGGAACCAGCATGGGTTCCGTGGCGAGGAGGGTCTTCAATGCCTCCATGTCAATGAGGTCAGAGGCGACAAGGCCTTTGGGGATGTTTCCCTTCTCCAGCCGGAGAACCCCCTCCAGCCTTGCCGCCATCTGGACCGTCATTTTGGATACCAGATCCTTCCAGTGGGCAATGTACTGGATCGCCCGCCTCTGCATCGCCAGGTTTGTCTCTTTCTTGGCAAGCATGCAGGTAACAGGCCTTTCTTCAAGCATGCAGCTTGAAGAAAGGCGTCTGATGCTGGTGGGGCCCATCGACATAGTTCTGAACAAAGTTCAGCGTCCCACCAACATCAGAAGCCCGGAAAACCCAGCTGAGTTTCCTGTCGATTTGGGCAGGTTTGTGGTCTAGGGGGCTCTGGAAATTGGCCGCCTCGTGCAGGGTGAAGGCGGTAAACACCCTGCCACGGTTACGGCCAATTACTCTCTGGAGCCCAAACCTAGACCAAAACAGGTCAACCGACTCCTGTCGATCCACCACGGACACTGCTGCGTGCACAGAGACCGCTTCTACGTCTTTTAGAAGGGCCTCGTGCACCATGTCCGTGAGGAGGACAGGAGTCGGCGACTTCTGCCCAAATCTAGTGAGGGTCAGCATCACCCTCAGACCAGACTCCATTTTGACCAAATGCCGACGGCCTTGTCGAGCATGGTCAACATGAAGTCTTGGTCTTCGGCCACGATGCTGACCCTCGACAGGTCGCTCAGCCGGTTTTTCATTATGCTTGGACGGCCCATGTCCTCCCTGCTGAGATCTTGCAGGGTGCCCTGTAGGGCTAGGGCAAGCTCTTTTTCAAAAGACAGGCCAATGTTATTCGCTGCCTGCCTTGTCCCCAGCCAGCCGCTTGGCTGGGTGAGGGAAGCTGGCACAACGGTCCACATTAGCCTAAACCCTCCGTCCACATATGCTAATGTGGACCCTCGTACCCTCGACCCTCTAACTACCGCAGCCTTCATCTTCAGTAAAGGGACATGTTTTTTTAAGAATGGGCCAGTGGTTGCCCAGCCCACCTCTGGCCCTTTCCGGCACTAACAGGTAGTGGATTTTCGCTTTGACAAAGTTTGCATGGGGGATCTCTACCAACACCCCGTCTATGTCGCTCTCGAAGCGTAAAAGCTGTTCTGCTTCGATTGATGGAACACAGACGGGGTGGATGGCAACGGGATCCCCCATGCCCCTGTGCACAAACGCGGCCATGTCCGGATAGCCCTGGGCTGAGGCCAGCAAGTTGGCCGTGTTGATTACGGCCGCCTCACTGTAACCCTCCATACTTGGTGGGGGTGTGGAGGGAATTACCAGCATTTCTGGTGCAGCGGCAGGGGGAGCGTTCTGCTCTATACTGGGTGGGGGTGTGGAGGGGCTTTCTAGCACCTCTGGTGCAGCGGCAGGAGGAGAGTTTGGCTCCATACTGGGTGGATGTGGGTGTCGCACTCTCGGGGCCAGGGAAACATTGGATTGGTTATATTGGTGGACCACCAGTGTTGCCTCCTCCAATAGAATGGACATTAAAAGGTCAACAGACTCCATTTCAATTTAAGGGAAAAAAGCCAAGGGCTTCGCCGCTAAAACCTTATTATTTTTTTACAAACAGTCGCAAAAATAACAACAAAAAACGCCAAGGGCTTCACCGCTAAAACTATATATATATAATCTTTTTAAAACAGTCGCAAAAATTACCAAAAAAAACGCCAAGGGCTTCGCTGCTTGAACTATTTTTTTACCCCAACAGGCGAACAGGCTTGAAAAATTGTGAAAATGGGTAGAGCATTCGCTAGAATTGTTTTTTCATCCCATCCATCTCTTCACGGACACCGAAGCGTCAAAGCTCTCCTGCGGAGGACCCTCTACACTAATTGGAATGAGATCTTCCACGGTTCTGGGGTTCAACGAAGACCTTATGTCTGACTTGATTCTCTTCTGTGTCGAGAATCCCCTCTCACACTGTGCAGAGGACAAAGATTCGTCCCGGCATTCCCACCACAATGTGACAATCCTTCAGGACGCCCTCCTCCTCTCCTGGAGGCCAGGAGAGACCTGGAGAGCTGGGCAGGGTCTGGGAGGCTGGCATAGTACTTTTTGGCGGTCTCCGGGTGGTGGTGCATAGCCTCTGCCACCGCCTGCTGCTCCTGGGAGGCATACTATCATCCGACAGAGCATTGCTCCATGCTCCGAGGTGCGCTGCAGGTCGGGAGAGGGTTGCGGTTAGGTTTAGGTGTCTGCCCTGGGGGAGGTTAGGGTGAGGGAGGAGGTAGGTTGTCGTTCGGACCAATGCTCCGTCGGATGAAAGTACTGCACTCGCTGCTCCTTAGGGCCCATGTTCTTTCTTACCTGTGAAAGGAAGAAAGAATATCTATGTAATACTTTTTAACTTTCTGATTTAGGGTTATTGGTTGCCCAACGTCCTATCCGTTAATTCTCACCTTCCCCATCAGAGACTAGCATACAACATTCGTCCAGGATGATGTATTGGATGTTGTCCAGGTCGAGCAACTCCTTGCGTGCCAGGTACAAGATTCGTCCCGGCATTCCCACCACAACGTGACAATCCTTCAGGACGCCATCCTCCTCTCCTGGAGGCCAGGAGAGACCTGGAGAGACACACGTGGAGATGGGATGCATTACAAAGGATCATCGCCTCGTTAGACAATAGCATTGAGAATTAAAGTATTGACTTACATAGACGACATGCTCCCCCTCTACCTCCTGTGCCTCCTGCAGCTCCTTCTGCAGCATGTTCCGGAAGACGCCAGACCTGTGCCCACTCAGGACACACAAGTAGCCCACCAGCAGGCCCTGGAGCCTCTTGAGCGTCGGAATGTCAAAGGCTTCGTCCAGCTGAGCTAAAAAGACAAGAGACAAGTTTATTGAATGTCCCTTCTTGTACGTAACTTTTTTTTTTTTTCACATGTTTGTTTTCTCGTGGGCCAATTACACAAACCTCCGCTCACTGCCCGAGTCCAGTTCCTTACCTTTAGCCAGATATACATACAATTAGATTGAGATAGAAGTCTTAGTGTGTGCTGCGGCATTGTTTTTGATATATTTGTTTTCCAAGACAATGTATTCTTGCTTAAGGGTCAGAAAGTATACTCACTCGTTTTTGTCTTGAGAGTTTCGTAGCGGTTCGTAATCTCCTTGAGCTCTCCGAGCTCGTCTGGAAGAGGGTGGAAGAACACCTGGATTAGAATCAATATACTCACTCTGTGGCTGGAAAAAGATAACCTGACTCTGCCAGATGGGGGCGGTATTGAGTAACCATGTTCCCCCAAGACAGCATCCATCTGAGATCTCTCAGGGAGTTGAGCTAACACCGAAACCGCTCCCGGTTCGAACCAATCAGCGTGAGCTAAGGGCGGGATATGTGCGAAACCGGATGTGACGCTATATAGAAGCGGCTGTCCGCTGTTGTGTTGTAGTTTTTTTTCGGGGCGCCGCGGCGTCGCGTTGTGACCTAATTTTTGTATAATGTTTTAGTTTACGTGGCACAGAGTCTCGGCAGAACTCACGCAGCAATTTTATTGTCTTTGTTTAAAATATTCGATTATTCTTTTTATTTTTTTACATTCGGATATTCATTGGAATATATATATATATATATATATATATATTGGCAGCACTACTCTTCTGCTCTCACCACACGTGCACGTAATACGTATGTGGCTACGCAGCGAGCTAAACATAGCTTCTGTTAATACGTATGTGGCTACGCAGCGAGCTAAACATAGCTTATGTTAATACGTATGTGGCTACGCAGCGAGCTAAACATAGCTTCAGTTAATACGTATGTGGCTATGCAGCGAGCTAAACATAGCTTCTGTTAACAAAGCAGCCGAGACAGGAGCTGAACTGGACAAATCTCTGTCAAATTATTAGGTTATTTTATTTATTCGAGTTTGCTCACTGTTTTTGTTCAGTTTAAGTTTTAGTTTAGAGGACTATGTTTATTTTCTCAGCTGCTGTTACTAGTCATGGCTGCCAGTTCCCACCTGATGTCGTGTGTGAGTTCAGACTGCTCCAGACCGTACTGAATAACTGCTAGCTTGCATAATGTCTTGAGGCTAGGACTGAAGTCTAAGACATACAGGTCACCTGGTCTGTTGTCTGCTCCAAAGAGGATGACCCGATCTACCAGCATGCAACAGCACATATTCTTTATCCCATGTGGGCGTTTCCCCTTGGGCTCGACCTTCTTCCAGGAGAAGGTTTCTGGGTTGAATGTCCACAGATCATTGAAGTAATGTTTTTTGTTATTACGGCCACCAAATATGTACAGCTCTCCATTGTAGGTAAAGGCTGAATGACCCCAGCGTCCTTCTGGTAGAAGCTGTGTAGAAGGTGTGATCATCCAGTGGTTGGTCTGTGTGTCAAACACTCTGATGGTGTTGTAGTACTGACCCAACCTCCAGCCCCCAAATACAAACATCTTTGACCCGATGATGGTAGCAGAGTGAAGGTATGAATCAGGAGGTGGAGTTCCTCTGGTGTTGATTAAAGACCAGACCATTGAGGTGGTGTCCAACTTGTAGATGTCATTAGTGAGTCCAGTCTGGGTCCATCCTCCATGGATAAACATGACCTTCCCCAAGACACAGGCTGAGTGGTAGTACCGCCCCTCTGGAATGGTCCCAGAAACCTGTGGTTTGAACCATGTGTGGGCGTCGACATCAAAGGCATAAAGCACGTTGCAGTAACCTGGGTTAGTCCACCCTCCCCAGAGGTAGACAGTGTCTCCAATCAGCACAGCTGTGCTGTCCCGGCGTCTGGAGGGAACCTCAAGGTGAGGTTCTCCTGTTCCAGGGGTCCCTGGGGTCACCTTCCTCCAACATAAAGATGCTGTGTTGAAGACGTGTACTTCAATGTGATCTCGTCTCCTCTGGTTTACGTCTCCTCCAAAGCAGTAGATCTCGTGTCAGGCCACCACAGCAGCCTGGTCCTTTCTATGTTCTCCTTCCAGATGTATCGTCCAGTGAAACATTTCACACAGCAGCTCCACCGTCAATGAGCGTTGACAACTAACTTACAGACTAACTAGTTAGGATGAAGGCAGCTCAGGTTTCCTTGTTGCAAATCACTAACTGATGTTTATTGCATCGCACTGTTATTTATAAAGAACAATGATATGGTTGTGATGTCATTCCATGATTACGTCATATTGCAGGATAGCTATTAGCTAAAGACAATACTGCTGTCAATACTATGACGTCATTCCTCCATATTTGGGCATGGAGATGAATAAACACAGACAGGCAACATCCGGAACCGGACTGTTTGTGAGGAAGTGGACTGGCATGAATAGGAAGCGTCTCAAATTGCGCCTTATTGGTCGTCTAACAGCACCTATTAACTAACCCAAACCTTATTGGTCGTCTAACAGCACCTATTAACTAACCCAAACCTTATTGGTCGTCTAACAGCACCTACTAACTAACCCAAACCTTATTGGTCGTCTAACAGCACCTATTAACTAACCCAAACCTTATTGGTCGTCTAACAGCACCTATTAACTAACCCAAACCTTATTGGTCGTCTAACAGCACCTATTAACTAACCCAAACCTTATTGGTCGTCTAACAGCACCTACTAACTAACCCAAACCTTATTGGTCGTCTAACAGCACCTATTAACTAACCCAAACCTTATTGGTCATCTAACAGCACCTATTAACTAACCCAAACCTTATTGGTCGTCTAACAGCACCTACTAACTAACCCATTGGACTAGTAACTAAACGTTCAAGCGGTTCAAAAGGGTTTATTGGGGCACCTGAGGTGTAAGATCTCATTCTTCTGCCCTTTGTTTCAGTGCACACATGTAAAAGCATTGGTCTAAAACTACATAGCCTATATCCATTGAAAACTCTGTTAGCCTACTAGTTACTTTTTAGATTGTATTATTACAAAACATACACTAAACAACTTCAGTCCTATATTCGTTTACTTTAACTCAAGTACTCATGTACTTTCACACACCTAAGTGTCCACTCAACTGTGACAGTTGAGTGGAACTGTCATTGACAGCTAACCTAGTGGGGGAGTGGTTAGTGGGTGGGGGAGTGATTATGCAAGAAATTAGGGGTGTGGACAAGTATCTATTGTCACACCCATTCAAGTGGTGCTAAAGGTTCAGGATTCTTTGAATGGCTTATTCTCTACTTTGGGGTTTCTGTTTCAACAAGTTTTAGATGGTCATATCTCCTTCAATTATTGTCCAATTTCATTGAATGATACATCATATGAAAGCTTACATTCTGTACTTTAATAATCTGTAACAATCTGTAATTTGTAAAAATCGAGTTGAGGCATTTTTCGCTGGAGTTGGTCACAAATATTCATCATCACTGAATCAAAATGTGACAACAATAAAATGTATCAACGCTGAATCAAAATGTGACGACATAAGCTCCAATAAATATGTATCAACGCTGAATCAAAATGTGACAACATAAGCTCCAATAAAATATGTATCAACGCTGAATCAAAATGTGACAACAATAAAACATAAGCTCCAATAAAATAATGTATTTTCACTATGTAGTCCCGCCTGTATTTGAAAAGATCTACACAGCAAACAGGATGAGGAAAGCCACCAATCAGCCGCGTCGTTGTGAGCTTGTAGATCGGCTATTTTCACTACTTCTTCTGCCAGAGTCCTTTTCTGACAGTGACCAGCCTCTGCTAGCAATTTATCATTTGTCTTTAAACATCTGTATTCTACTTATTGTGATTTCTTCATGTAAATACTCGGGAAATTTATGGAAATGGAAATATTTGCTTTTTTTAAATGTTTTGCAATGGTAATAATTAAAAACTAAATGTAGGACACAAAACAATAAGGGGGCCCATGAAGAAAATGTGCCCGTGACCCACACATGGGAGAGAGGTCAAAATGTGCCCGTGACCCACACATGGGAGAGAGGTCAAAATGTGCCCATGACCCACACATGGGAGAGAGTCAAAATGTACCCATGACCCACACATGGGAAAGTCAAAATGTACCCATGACCCACACATGGGAGAGAGTCAAAATGTACCCATGACCCACACATGGGAGAGTCAAAATGTACCCATGACCCACACATGGGAGAGAGGTCAAAATGTACCCATGACCCACACATGGGAGAGAGTCAAAATGTACCCATGACCCACACATGGGAGAGAGTCAAAATGTACCCATGACCCACACATGGGAGAGAGTCAAAATGTACCCATGACCCACACATGGGAGAGAGTCAAAATGTACCCATGACCCACACATGGGAGAGAGTCAAAATGTATCCATGACCCACACATGGGAGAGAGTCAAAATGTATCCATGACCCACACATGGGAGAGAGTCAAAATGTGCCCGTGACCCACACATGCAGGGACCCACACATCTATAGCATGAAGGCATGATATGATATATCGTACTGTATTGCCAGTTCACACTGAAATGTGTCTTGCGACCCAGCAGCCAAGTATGCAGAACACATATACACACATTTGACATAACACAAAGAACAAGACAATTTACATACATAAAGACATGAAGACAAGAGCAATATCCACCGCCTAGATTACCCCGTGGCCACTACAACTCCTGATTAAGCCTCAAGGGAAACTGGTGGACAAAGGACCTCTTTAGTCTGACCTTATTGTATGCTGGAACACCATATCTCTTTCCTGAAGAACATGTGACACCGGAGCACAAACTGAGCCTATTATTAGTCTGAAAACTGTAATGGGAATTTTAGAATGCCACATAGAACGATTAGACATACACATGATTCATCCTTCCTGGACAGTCTATTGTCACCATTGCTCATTCTGACTGAACGGCAGCTGTCAATTTAACAGCTGAGTCTCCATGCTCACTATACCACTGTATTTGTGTAACTATCCCATTTACAATAGAAACAAGTCTAGCACCTATGGGTGCTAGTAGGTGCCACCTATGCCTTGCTCTCTCAACCTACAACCATGAAAGGACATGTTGAATGACCACCTGCTACTGACTGTCTATTTTATTGTTGTAAATGTGGATCTGGGAGGGAATAAATTTGGGGTGATTTCATTGATGCAGAGGGAGGACTGGAACGCAGTAATGCTGTACTGACTGAGAACTCTGAATAAAGATGACGATGCCTGGATCTTGAGCCGGATTCCTGTTTCTGATGCTTTTCTTCTGCTTGTGAATATTGAGACGATTGATTACCACTGCAAATCTCACCTCTTCAGACTCCACCGTCCTCAGCCCGTAGCACTTGCCCTAATAATAATAATATCTTGAATTTATATATATATATTTATATTTATATAGCGCCTTTCATGAACCCAAGGACGCTTTACAAAACAATCAAAAACAATAATGCCATAAGCCTGAGTGTCTTTTCAAGGCGGCCTTAAAAGAGTCCAGTGTTGGAGCATGGCAAATCTCTATTGGAGATAGAATCTCGAAGACCTCGCAGGCCTATGCAAAGGCTATACATTATGTGAATGGAATAGCATAGTACGTAGACATATACAGTATACAGTACAGTCAGTAGTTTATACTATATGATCCTTTATGATTATTTCTATGCATTAGATGTATTATTATCATGCGTTGTTCTTGTCAATCGCTCTGGATTGACCCATTTGGACCTGAGACCAGTAAACCTTCTAAATCATCACAGTTTTCTGAAAGACCCATGTTTTTCCATGTCAGTGGTTCTCAAACATCTTCATGTCAAGGACCTCCAACAATATCTGTATTAGGCCGCCGACCCCAATCTGAAAATATGTTGTTCCCAGCGACTTCCCCCCCCCCCCACCCCCCAGACGCAAAGATTTTTGTTTAAAAAAATAGCTCTGAAAGAATATATTCAAAGATTTGCGCCACTTTTTTGCGATAAAAAACAAAAATAGCAGACCTACAAGCTCATAGCGTGGCACTCGGTGCCGCGCTATGAGCTTGTAGATCTGCTATGTTTCAATACCTATAAAGTATAACATAATGCTTTAAATACCAAAAGGGTTCTGGCCTGATTGTGTTAAGAGCATCTTCCCAATGCTGACATTGTCATTTGTAACTTGTATTTTTAGCACATAGCTCCTGACCATAGACCACTCACTTCACGAGAGAATTGTCATTTAGTCTTTTGTATAACATTTCATTCAGTTCTAGTCATGTTTTAGTGTTGGTCTAGTTCCAGTCGACTAAATATCGTGCGATTTGCAATTTTAGTTGATTAAATATCATGCGATTTGAGTCGACTACATCTGCAGTTGATTTAGTCAACTAAAATGTATTTTGGCGGTGCCTTGATGGCGTCACACTGCCTTATTTTAAACACTAGGTTGCATGTTGAAAATAGCCGATCTACAAGCTCACAACGTGTCGCAGCGTGACACGTGGTGAGCTTGTAGATCTGCTATTATCAGAATGCAAAGCAAGCATTCCAAGCATGATTTGTCTTTTAGTTCTACCGGATCTCTCCTCCTCTAGTCCCTCCCTAGCATCTTAGTCAATATAGTTATAGTTTTATAGTTATCATATCTTAGTTTTTATCCATGAGAAAGGATATACAGTATATACAGTACATATCGCGCCACCGAGTGGCGCGATACGAGCTTGTAGATCTGCTATTTTTGAAAAATCGAACGACTGACATTTTTTAAATCTGATCTCAGGTCAGAATGGGTTTAATCAGACCAGTGTGTGTCCAGTGGAAACCTCGTATGAATCTGATCTCAGGTCAGAATGGGTTAATCCATTTAGACCCGAGGACGATTATACAAATGTCTTCTAAATCATGACAGTCGTTCTGAAAATATGTGTTCCAGGGACCCCCCCCCCCCTCCCCCAGAAGCAAAGATTTGAGTTAAAAAGCGTTCTGAAACGCTCTGAAAGAATATATATTCAAAGATTCGCGCCTCATTTTCACGATATTAAAAAATAGCAGATCTACGAGCTGCTATTTTTCAATAGATAGAGCATAACGTAATGCTTGAAACACCAACACACTGTTAGACAATTTGCTGTGAATTCACAGTAAATTACTGGCTAATAATTGCCGTACTTTCACAGTAATTATCTCACAGTAAATTACTGTAATTGAATTACTGTAATTTACCAGTATGTAGTACAGTTATTTACTGTGAAAGTAATTTAATTGACTGTGATTTACCAGTATGTAGTACAGTTATTTACTGTGAAAGTAATTTAATCTAGCCTACTGTGATTTACCAGTATGTAGTACAGTTATTTACTGTATATATCATTACCATTACTGTGAAAGTAATGCCATTTACTGTAAATTTACATACAAGTATTGTAAAATTTACTTTTTAACTGTGATTTTACCATACATACACAAACATGCTTTGTGGATCTGCTCAATACAAAAGAAAACAAGGAATATTAATTAACTTTTTATTTAACAATTAGTTCAGTGCAACATTTCAAGGACATTTGAGGATTCCAGGTGGTCCCCAGCTACAAACCAAATACACCATTATAGTTCTTTAACTCTTGAGCGTAAAGTGAAAGTATAGTTGTGAAGTTTAATTTTACAGTCTCAAGACTGTAAAATTTTAAAGAGGCTCAAATAGTAGTAGCCTCTAAACAGGCCCACTATTTATTCAGCACACACACACACACACACACACACACACACACACACACACAATGAGGTAGTATCCAACATTTGCCCAACATACTTTTGCACAGAACTAGCAAGGTGGACTTTTCCTTCAGTGAAAACAATATTTAAAATTATTTAACACACACACACACACACACACACACACACACACACACACACACACACACATATACAAAACATTATTTTGCACATATAGCAATGTGGAATTTTCCCTCAGTGTAAACAATCTTTAAAACAAAAGATTTTTGTGCAAAGGCAAAACATAAAACCTCTGATTAAGAACACTTTGAACATACTTTGAGTTCTTCTCAAACAAACAGTTTCATACATTCAATCATTTTTAGTACTCATGCAGTTAAGGGTGCAGCCTCTTTCATAAGTTTCATTATGATGTAATTTCAGGGGTCAGAAGGTGCCTCTAAAGAGGCTCAAATGCTGAATAAATAGTGGGCCCTGGTATCAAAATGGTTGAAAACCACTGCTTTAAAGGAACAGACAAAACTGAACATTCTTTCATCTCACCCTTCTGACGGTTGGAACAGAGGTGAAAAGTGTCCATACACAGGGAGGTTGCCTGCACAACTCGGGAGAAAATGGTGACTGGTTTTCTCTGGCAACCTTCCTGTGTGTTATATTATGAACATTATAATTATAACACACACACACACACACTATGAGGTAGTATCCAAAATTTGCCCAACATACTTTTGCACAGAACTAGCAATGTGTAATACATTTTCCCTCAGTGTAAACAATATTTAAAACAACAAAATATTTTTGTGCAAAGGCAAAACATAAAACCTCTGATTAAGAACACTTTGAACATACTTTGAGTTATACTCAAACAGTTTCATACATTCGATCATTTTTTAGTACTCATGCAGTTAAAGGTATATTCAGTGATTTCACTCAAAAAACCTTAGGTTTCGTTTTTGGCTGTGGGACCCAGCCTTTCGTCCAATCAGGATAGAGAGTCAAAAACGAAACCTAAGGTTTTTTGACCCCCAGGGGTTAACTGGGGACAGGGAGGAACTCCTTATATGGTCAGCACACTCTATAGTAGGGAGGATTATCACAACAAAACAAAAAAATAAGTGATATTTGAATTAAGTGAAATCACTGAATATACCTTTAAGGGTGCAGCCTCTTTCATTATGTCATTTCAGGGGTCAGAAGGTGCAGCGACCTTTCAATTATTTTTTTCACATTTAGCACAAGGTTTCCATCTAATCTTTTTCTTTGAAGCATGTGTGACAAACCACATTATTGACTGTGTCTTCTCCTTCCCTACATCGACCATTCAAAGTCCACCAGTTTCCTTGTGAGTGTGCCCACGTGTGGGTTGACAGTATGACGCTTTGCAGATTTGGAGCCTCTCTCAGGGTTAATGCCCAAGAAGCACCTGTAAACAATAAGCCAAGACAACAATTATTAGTTTGAAATAGATGTATATATTGCATCGTTTATACAAGGCACATGCAGTGGCAACCCTTTCCCATTCAGGACCCCTTTGAGTTTAAGAATTATTATGTTATACTTTAGCTGTTGAAAAATAGCAGATCTACAACCACATAGCTACTCAAATCTTTGAATATAAATATTCTTTCACAGCAAACGTTTTTATCTTGTATCTTTGCTGCTTGGAGGTTGCTGGAACAACATATTTGCTGATGGGGGTCCATGGCCAAGTACAGATAATTCTTGGGGTCCTTGACATGAAAAAGGTTGAGCACCACTCCAGAAAACTGATTTAGAAGAAGACTTTTTTTTAAATATATAAATCGGCTTCAGGTCTAAATGGATTAAGTAAACTAGAATTCGACCGCCCTTCGGCCGGTCTCACTCTAGCGCCGAGCCACGCCATCCAGGTGACCAATGTTCTGTACTCTACCAGACTGTACTGTACTGTAGCATACTGTACTGTACTGTAGCATACTGTACTGCAGCATACTGTACTGTAGCAGACTGTACTGTACTGTAGCAGACTGTGCCGTGATGTACTGTAATACTGTACTGTGCTGTACTGTAGCATACTGTACTGTAGCATACTGTACTGTACTGTAGCAGACTGTGCCGTGATGTACTGTAGCAGACTGTACTGTGCTGTACTGTAGCAGACTGTACTGTGCTGTACTGTAGCAGACTGTACTGTACTGTACTGCACTGTACTGCACTGTACTGTACTGTACTGTACTGTACTGTACTGTACTGTACTGTACTGTACTGTACTGTACTGTACTGTACTGTACTGTACTGTACTGTACTGCCCAATACTATACTGCTGTGCCCTGTGTGTGTATGTGTGTGTGTGCGTGTTGTCTGGACAGGCATGCAGTAGGTGTTGTGCATGGAGAGATGTGTGCCAACGGAGTGGTTTGGTAGGAGAATCGGACAAAGGCACGGGCGCAGGCTAAGTAACATTGATACAAGCAAGTATCAATGTCACAAAAATCCAGTACAATGTTAATTTAAATAATTTAAATAAATACCTTTGGATGAACTCCAGGGTGCATGCAACATCCGCAGGATACTGCAGATTGAAGTTGTAATAACTTGCAAAAACTGCAGCTATTCCATTGATGATGCCCTCGTGTGGTCCCATCACCACCTGTTGTTCGATGGACAGCATCCAGGTCCTAGGGTTCATCAGATCACCTGGACAGAGATACCCATTATGTTATATTGTAAAGAGTAAATTGCTAAATGAACAAGAGAAGAATTTAAATGATCAGCAACATCAAACTGTGACCCACTCACTGACCATCATTGATCTAATTGATAGTCTTTTGCACACCTCATGCCAGAGATTATTGAAGGGATAGTTCAACATCTCCAAAGCACTCCTATGGACAAGTTGTTACTTGCATATTCAAAATCAAATCCATAGCCGGAAACAACTGGAAGGGGGGTGCGGAGGGTGCTCCAGCACCCCCTGCTGGTGGAGAGGATAATTTTTTGACATGTCTATCAGAGCATGCTGAATGCAGAATGCACAGCGAGTGAGTTGACAGATAGACACAACATGACGAGACAGCAAAAACCTATTGTAGTTTTACTTTCACCTGCACCAGGTTTAAAGAAATCTAACCCAAACAACAACACAACAAGAGTTATTAGGCCAATTATTAGGCCAATACATTATTAGGCCAATTATACCTGAATAAGACCCTCCCACCCTTCATCTCCCCCTGGTATAAATACCTTCCAGCGCCCCTGCAGGTGGGCGCAGTGTTCTAAAGCAAGTTCTGCGATGGATTTTCCCTGGAATAGTACTGTCTCATAATGTTATGTCATTCTTTTAGCTTGTTCAATTTGCAGGAGCATGTTTTGAGTTTTTGGAGCATGTATTTGATTAGTTTTGAGGGAGTAAACAAGCGTACCATAGGCTTCCATTATATGAGCTGAACAGCTGGCCTGTCTATCTGTTCTCCACATTACAATACAGGCACAGCTGATTAACGGCAAATATTGGAAAAATACATGTCAAGACACCGATCTGCTTATTTATACATTTTTGGGTAGCTAGAAATAAATATAAAATCCAGATATCAACAGTACCTATGACAATCAAGCAGGGGGTGCTGGGTAATGTCTCGGTCCTCTGCACATCAGCGGCTGTGGCACATGCCTGTAAGATAAGACTTAACTGTAACTTATCTATGGTAGCATAGATTCAACATGGTGCATAAAAGACTGACTTAGAGGTTAATCAGAGGGAATGTTGTGTTCTGTCAACATGTAAATGAATGTGATTAAATGTATACAAGTGAACTAGTCTAGTGCAGTCACAATCTGCTATTTATCTTTTAAACTTACATCAGTCCCAAGCATGATGGTGTTGTTGGGCTCTTTGAAGTATGCCATCAGGAGCAGAAGGACACATGCAGCCTTGTCTGAAGCCTCTGGGTCATATTTAGCCAGGACATCCGCGATCCCTGGTAGATCCCTGGTTCTTGGTTCCTGGCAGAACTGAATAAGTGTACAGCCTTTGTTGTTCAGGGCTTCTTGTAACTTGTTGAGGATGGAGACGTCCGTAAGGAGACCAAAATGGGTGAAAAGGCATCTTTGCGAGAAGAGAAAAGGCCATTCGTCCTGTATCTTTGAGATGGCTGGTGAAGGCACACTATTAAGGTACCGGCGCTGGCTGATATAGGTCGTCTCCATTAGAGGTTCGGCTCTAGCTGCCCCACCCATCCCTTCCTCTGAGTAAATTTTGTGCAGTTGATTTTTCATTTCTTCTAAGGTTGCCTCAGTCTCTCCAACAGGAAGTTCTGCAGGGCACCACCTGACACATCCATACTGATCCAATGGACCCTTTGCCATTACTCTGGCCCCATCTGCAACCCCAGTGCGGGGTCTTCTCTCTTTGCGTCGCCGAGCAAGAGTATTGTTTCTGTTTTTATATTCCACTCTCGTTTTAATTTGCTGAATAAGAGCATCACAGCCATCTCCAAAAACGTTCTTTTTCCCAATATCAGCAAAACATTTTGGATAGTCTCTTACAATGCCCTTTGCAATGCTGCAACATGCTGCTCTGGTTGGGTTGAGATCATGTTCCAACATTTGGTTCACCACTTCCCTCACCATATCGTTTCTGTCCACTGCTGATGGCCTTCTTTGATTTTCCACTGCATTTCGAATTGCTGCTGGCATCCTGTCCCACCTGACCCTGAAGTCTGCATGCCATGGCCTGCCAGGCAGTGTGGGTGGAGACAAAGAAGAGCTCAAAGAAGAGCTTGGGAGTTCCGATGCGGGAGGTTGAGAATTTGAGATGGTTGGAGAGGCAGCAGCAACACTCGCTAGTTCAAGGCGTGGAAGTCCTACAAGTAAGGAGACAACAAATTATAAATACTAGATAGAGAGGGGAAGAGTTCGATGAAGTATACTCACTCACTGGAGAAAAAAAAACAACTTCAGTTTGTCAAGCTAAATTATTAAATGGTGTACCATTCTGCTATTATAGTCCTACTTTCCATCACCACCCACTAATGTTCAGATGAAGATACAAATTCTACAAATTAATCCAAACCAGTATTTAAACCTTCCCATGGGAGTGACAAAATATGGATTTACCTTCATTCGTAATGCCATTCACCAACCTTCGACACTGCATTGGTCGAAGAATTTTCTCCAGATCCGACTCTTTAAGCATAAGAAGGTCTGCCTTGCTCTCCACACCAAGTTCCTCGAACCTGTCCAGCAGGGCAGCCATTGTTTCAGTTGAAAGGCCCGGTACATATGCTAAGATGG
The DNA here is from genome assembly GCF_964188405.1 of Protomyctophum parallelum. Lineage (NCBI taxonomy): Eukaryota > Metazoa > Chordata > Actinopteri > Myctophiformes > Myctophidae > Protomyctophum > Protomyctophum parallelum. Next base: position 57,680,096 of record NC_139698.1, on the reverse strand, counting down.
CGGTCAAAATGTCTTCATTATTCATGATCTAAAATAACAGAGAATGTCAAGAATTAATCAATTACTATTGCACAGTACCCCCCCCCCCCCTCCCAATAATAACAATAAATAAATACAAATAGAATGAAAACAACAACATAATGTCACAAAATCTGTAATAATCTTAAGGGATATGGCGGGCATTTTTTATGCATTGCTTACAGCTTACAGTTTTTTTTTGCTCTACTCCCATTCATTTGACTTCCCGCATACTGTTTTTAACCATCAACCCAGAAGTAATTGGCTCCAATTGTAAGCTAGAAACCTTAAAATACAACTCAAAGACATAGTTTCCATTTGTTAAATCCTTTAATCCAATCCAAATCCAATCCAACTATATAGCAACTTGTAGTGACTCATGACTATAAGCAACATTTGATAAAATTAAGTTTGCTATTTTGATGAGACATTTGGATCAAAGTAAAATATCAAAAAGACCACTTGATTTTCACAGATTGTTTTTCTTTTCTTGTTTTTGTCCATTTGGGTATGTGGTCATTTTACATAAACAGCCTGCTTTTGTCACCTGCCTGTTTAAAACAACTCTGAAAAAGAATGGTGGAGAGCAAATAGTAAAAGGCCATGTACTTTGTAAGCTGGAAGAGGGCAGTAGTCAAGCGAATCCTCATGCTTGACGCAGACAAATTCCTCTTGGGCTACTCCTAATTCAGAGTAGATACCCATGTCTATCAACTTAACAAAAGTATGTTTCTCTGTCACAAAGTGCATAGAATCATGGTGAACAATGACCAGGTTAAGTTTCCCAACGTAAAGTTCTTCATCACTTTTCCCAAGCAAAACGAACATCCCTTTTTTGTACACAGTTCCCTTCACTGTGACAGTGTTACAAGCCACTGCAGACAGTGACTCAAACTTGTAACTGGCTACAGATGCCCTGATCTTTTCATAAAACTCTGTTTCCTTTTCTACTTGTTCGTATTGCAGGAGGGAACAAGTTGCCTGCACTCAAGTAGGCTTGCAGAAGTTGGTGTCTCTCTGCCAGAGTTTTGCAGATATTTAAGCCGTGGCCCGTGGGTGTGCCTACAGTGACGAAGAACACACACTATGGCGCTCCGTTAGTGCCAGGCTTAACACAAGACGCGTCGCTTGACCGCGTTAGATTTTTTTAATGCGTGCGTGCGTGCGTTCTGCGCAAGTGCCACAAAAACCATACAGCATTTTGCACTGCGCATGGCCGCGTTGAGTTTTTTTAATCACGCGTGCGTGCGTGCGTGCGTCCGTTTCGCGCAGTATGGCACCGCTGCTTTGACGCATGCTTTGACGCATGCTTTGTGGCTTGCAGCTCTGCACCGCGTCGCAGAACGCGTGCGCGTTCGCGTACGCATGCTTTGTGGCTTGCAGCTCTGCACCGCGTCGCAGAACGCGTTCGCGTTCTGTGTACTGTACTGCATCGCGTCGTGTTGTCGCGTCGTGTAGCCTAAAAAATATTTAAAAAATATTTAAAAATATTTAAAAAATATTAATATGAATTATTAATTATTATTATAATAAAAATATTTAAAAAATGAATAAATAAATATATATATACATATATAATAATAATAAAAATAATATAATAATAAAAATAAATAATAATAATAAATATTAATAAATAATAATATTATTATTTAAAATAAAAAAGAATAATAATAATAACCGCGCAATCAATCAATCAATCAATCAATCAATCAATCAATCAATCAATCAATCAATCAATCAATCAATCAATCAATCAATCAATCAATCAATCAATCACTCACTCCACACCGAACAGCAACCCGTCTCACTTCCCCCCCCTCTCTCTCTCTACCCCTGTATCTCATTTTTTTCTTTCAGTGTGTGTCTGTGTGAGAGTGAGAACGGAGTTCAATGGACTTATCGCCGAAATAAAGGTTTTTTGTAGCTCACTTTAGACTGTTAATGTAGCCTACCTTCCATATCATTCTAATGGATTCCATTTCCAGTGGTGGTGACTGGTGAGTAGCTCCCCGTTTCCTCTGAAGTGAAGCTATGTCCAAGACCCCAAGTATCGTCCCCGTTTGGTGTCCAAAAGAACAAACATAGCCTACATATATATCCATGCACCCGCTCATGGCGTGTCTCGAGCTTAGAGCTTAGAGACAGCTCTGTTATTTTAAATCTGACACATATAACGAGGAGCGCCGCTGCCGCACTGAGGGACGGCGGTTATAATACTAATCATTTTGTAAATCAAATAGCCTGCAGTGGACTGTAACATTGCGTGGTCAGATCATACACTACAGAATTATATGGATCGGTTGGTGACTATATGACGTTGATTAGGTCTAATGATTAGGTTATTCATCGCAGCCAGCTGGGTTTAACGAGATGGCTCAGTGCAACTGTTTTTGTCATGTTGCAGTCTATCGTTTGATAATCCGATTGATTTATAAAACATTTAGCATTATGAACTGAAGCAGACGCTCATTTGGTGCGCCGCAAAACAGAGGCCAGCCAGCGGTACCGTGACCACACCGTTCACTTCTCTCTGCCTGCACAGTCAGTAATCCATTCCAAGCCCCCCGCCTCCACTCACACAAGTGAATCGCCATAGCGCAGCCCTCTTCATAATAAATACATACTTGTAGGCTATATAGCCTACACATTACACAAATAACAGAATTGCTATTTTTATTGTAATAACGTGTGTGTGTGTGTGTGTGTGTGTGTGTGTGTGTGTGTGTGTGTGTGTGTGTGTGTGTGTGTGTGTGTGTGTGTGTGTGTGTGTGTGTGCGCGAACTTCGAGACGAGTTGGTGACAGTGGTTTGTATTTTGATTTGAAATAAATAATGATGAATAGATGTCTACTGTTCATGTGTTTTTTTTAGACAATAGACCACTTAGCAATTGCTTTAACTATGAAAGAAATGAAGACGATGAAGGATATCGATGAAATGTATGTTTCACTATATATAAAATATATACCTTGACTCTCCCTCTGAATGAAATAAAAAATCGGGTCCTAATAATTAACCCTAAAAATCTATAGACCTACCCTTAGGTTTAGCTGGAACACACGCTCAGCATCGCGGGGTTAATGGTAGGCCTACTTGGTAACTATACTTAAAAGGTCTACTTTATCCCATCACAACTATAGTGATTTTGCAGCTATTTTCAATGAACAGTATGGTCTATTGTTGATTAATGTGGTCATTTCAATCTAGGCGCCGTAATGCGCAAAATGGAGTCGACCGGTGGCCACTGATGGCCTATTATTCCTATAAATGCATATCATGCCTGTTGGTGAAATATAAACATCTAAAATGGTTCAGTAATAATTAGCATAAGTTATTATTAACGAAAAACATCGAATACTATTTTAAATTGGTCTAAAGTTAGTAACTAATCAGAAGCAGCAACCATTTTGTTTCAAACAACTGTTTGAAAAAACTGTTTGTTTTTCGTTAATAATAATACATGCTAATTATTATTGAACGGTAAGTACGCTGGTATGTACGCTATGGTACACTATAAGCTTGTATATCTGTTTATTTTAAGAATGCGCCGCTGCATTCTGTCAGAATCTCGTGTGTGTGTGTGTGTGTGTGTGTGTGTGTGTGTGTGTGTGTGTGTGTGTGTGTGTGTGTATGGCGCTCCGTTAGTGCCAGGCTTAACACAAGACGCGTCGCTTGACCGCGTTAGATTTGCGCTGCGCTGCACTGCTCCGTGTGAACGTGTTAATTATCTCCCCATTCATTTTCAATGGGAACGCGCAACGCGCAACGCGCAACGCGGGCATGCGTAACGCATCAATCAACGCACGCATCAAGCAACGCGTGCCTTTATGCGTTTATGCGTTTTTCTCAAATATCGCGTCAATATTTTTTCAGTCAGTCGCACGCGATGCGGTCATGGGTGTGCAGAGCTGCAGTGCTTAGTATGCGTGCACGCGTGGCGCGTGACGATTGGTGTTTGTTTTTTTTGTCATGCGTCATGCGATGCGGTCATGGGTGTGCAGAGCTGCAGTGCTTAGTATGTGTAGCGTCACGCGCCACACGTGGCGCGTGACGATTGGTGTTTCACAGCACACACGCATGTGTGACCGTGTGCCCGTTATGTTGCTCAGCACGTACGTGTGCGTGAGCGTGTGTGTTCGCACGCTTCACAGCACACACGCATGTGTGACCGTGTGCCCGTTATGTTGCTCAGCACGTACGTGTGCGTGAGCGTGTGTGTTCGCACGCGCGCGCGTACGTGCGTGCGCGTGCGTGCGTAATAAATAAATAATAATAATAATAATAATGCCATATATACATATAATATAGATATCTGTATATTTTTTCTAATATTCCGAAGCATGGAATGCAGATTTAATAGTTTATTAAATGAATTGAATTAATAGTTTTTAAATTAAATTAATTTCAGTCCCATTCAGTACCATTCACTCCCATTCAGTGTCAAATGTCTTTGTGCTCTGATATTATTTTAAAGACTCTGTGGCTGACCCTAAACCATGGTCTATTAAAAATAATAGGAATAAAACATGTTGCCTAAGTCACTTATTGCAGAAGTCATTTGGCCTAAATAACGTTTATAATTGCCTAAGTTAAAATGACATGTTCAGATATTGGCCTAAGTCATTTGATTCAGATATTGGCCTAAGTCATTTGATCCTTACATGTTACATGATTGACATACACCTTTATCTGTATGTCAATAGTCATATTTTTTCATATTTTTTGGAATTGAAATAATTAAGAAATATAATATATTCTACATTTGGCACAGTTTTTTTTCCGCTGTTCCAACACCGCAATGCCGTGCGAGCGTGCACAGACAGACAGACAGACAGACAGACAATGTAATTCATTTTACAATATGGACTGAGGTGGAATCAAACCGCAAACTTTTATTCGCCGTTGCCAACAGTGGTGTCGGCAATGAAATTAAAACGAAGGTGTGGACTCGCATCACCAGCCAGGTGAACAGCGTCTCCCAAGTCGAGAGAACAAGAGCAGAGGTTTGTTTGACATGCTTCAATATACGGTACTTGAATATAGATTTGAATAATAAATATATATGTGATAACCTAGCTTTGGAAAAGCGCTAATTTATACCGTTCATTAGGTCAAGAAGAAGTGGTCGGATATCAAAATGTGTACGGAAAAAAAGCGTCCCAGCTCCGCCAGGCTCAGCTGCTGACTGGTGGTGGCCAGGTATGTTTTAAACTAAACTAGGTAGCCTGCATGCCTATATCATATACCAGTAACCAAAACCTATTATTGGACCATATAATTAGTACAATATTCACACATTCAAATACGGGTTGAAATATTTATTTATTATAGGCCAATCCAATGTCATTTCAGAGAAGGCTATAGCAGCGGTGAGCCGCGCCAGCTCACAGCAGCGGTGCGGGATCCTGCATGCAGCGCCCCTCTGCTCCTGCAGGACGGTCCCCCACGCCAGGCTCAGGAACGAGCCCGGTGCTCAACGACGTGGTCCTGGCCAGGCAGCGTGACATTGTCCAGGCCCTGAGGGACATAAATACAACATCCATAGTCAATCTCACGGCGAGTGTGGATAGAGTCGGCAGGCAACTGCAGAATAAATACAACATTTTTTGGGAGTAAACATTGTGCAAAGAGTATTTATTAAACGAGGGTCTTTTTTTGCTATATGCCTTGATTTTACATCGAGCTTTATAGGTGCATGCCCATATTTCAATTCGTTGCCTTTGCTGTTATATGCCAATGTTTTTAAACCATCTTTGAATGAAGTGAGAAAAAAGTGAAGTGCATTTTAACATGTGTAACGTATCTGGGCCAATTCCAAACTGTAGGCTATACTTTACTTACTTTTTTAGAACCGCCTTATGAGGTCCTCTCTCCTCTGTCTATAACCCTCGGGTAGGGGTTTTCCGGTGTGTGGTCAATGGGCATCGGCTCATCTGGTGGGAGCTGAAGGTCTGAAGGTCCAGGGGCACGCCATTGACCGGCAATATTGTGCAACACCGCACAGGACAATATGATGTTGCATGCCTTCACTGGCTTGTACAATATAGCGTGCCCCCATTGCTGCTCAAGCAAATCCACCTGCCTTTGATACAAATTAATGCATGAAACGTAAATATACAAATAATAAATGATGTCAGAAAATAAAGAGCTAGGCTACTACACATGTGACCAAAAGCATCTCACCCTTTAACAGGCCAATGCAGCGCTCTACTGTACCACGGGTTTTAATATGCGCAGCTTGGAACTGCATGCGCTCCTGGGCAGTCGCTGGATCCTGCAATGGCGTTACTAAATAGTCAGCCATTGCTATAGCCTTTGTCACCTACAACACAAGTCCCACCGAAAATTTGGTAAATATAATACATTACAATACATTCGATTTAACACAGCCTATATACTCACCACTCACCCACAAGGTCGCTCCTGCCGCCCAATGCACCTAACCTGACGCTGCCAAATGAGGGCGGTATTGGTCTGGCAGCGTCAGGTTACAATGCACCAGCCTCGAGTTGGATTCCTATATTCCGTTGCGGAATATATAGAAGTCATGAGACTCTCATGACTCCTTTCATGCCTCTCATGACTTCTATATATTCCACAACGGAAATATAGGACTAGTTATATATTAAGGACTAACTAGTCCTTAATATCTACGGAAAACCCACCAATAAGCCCTTATCCGTTTTTCTCAAGCAATGACAATTTCACTGGAGCGCAGCGCTATATGCACGCAGACAGCACATGATACAGGCCTACATCCCGTCCCAAACACTGAGGACAGTGAGGAGGTAAAGTAAACTTGTTTATAATGTGGCAAGAAAAATATATTCCAATTACTTTTCGGTGCGCACTCACCATGAATCCAAGCAGAGGTCCTCACAAGTATAGGTAAAACACCGCCGCCACAGTCCCAATGGCCCGTCGCGCAAAAAGTTGATATTTAACATTGGCTATAATCTGCCAAATCTCAACCGATTGGTATAATTCCAAATGGTATACACTCAATGCAATTTATATTTTCCATTTTTCATGGGCGTATAAGTCATAGAGCCAGAGAAAGGAGAGATATGGTATAGGAAGCACTAAGCCCTGTTAGCCATGCAGCCTATTATGTTTCATGAGCTGTGGTGGCTTCACTGATATTATATCAGTGAAGCCTGACGTTATAAGAAGATAACGCCCCTGCATGACACCCCCCTGGCCACCGTATAGCGCATTGACAGGTCTGTCTGTCTGTCTGTCGTAGCATGCAGATAGACAGATAGGGGGGGGGGGGGCAGTTTGACAACAGCGGCTGACACATGTTCATTGATGATGATTAATAGGCCTACTGTATATGCTACTGTGCTGCTGGATCGTCGATAAATGGACTATAGGCCTACTGGACTTTGATGTTATACTGCACGGATATAAGCGAACCAGTTTATCAATGTTGGATAGTTGGATACCTGCATGCGCTCTTTGCATGTGCACGGCAGATGGAGAGAGAGAGAGAGAGAGAGAGAGAGAGAGAGAGAGAGAGAGAGAGAGAGAGAGAGAAAGAAAGAGAGAGAGAGAGAGAAATGAGCTCCGTTCATTGGCTTTATAGGCAAGTGCAGAAGGTTTATAACGACAGGTGCCCACCTTAGAGTAGCCTATATATATTAACTTATTATTATTGGCTTATTATTTTGCCAGCGGGTGCTTTGGCTCTTGCGCGGAGTTGACGCCGTTGTCTATAGGCCTACGTGCCAGGATGATTTTAAATAAATATGTCTCTGTCTCTGCGTCTCTAGAGCTATACAATATATAGCACACATCATGTGTGACACATGTGTGCACATGCACACACACACACACACACACACACACACACACACACACGAGATTCTGACAGAATGCAGCGGCGCATTCTTAAAATAAACAGATATACAAGCTTATAGTGTACCATAGCGTTATACCAGCATACTTACCGTTCAATAATAATTAGCATGTATTATTATTAACGAAAAACAAGCAGTTTTTTCAAACAGTTGTTTGAAACAAAATGGTTGCTGCTTCTGATTAGTTACTAACTTTACTAGACCAATTTAAAATAGTATTAGATGTTTTTCGTTAATAATAACTTATGCTAATTATTACTGAATAATAGGCCATCAGTGGCCACCGGTCGACTCCATTTTGCGCATTACGGCGCCTAGATTGAAATGACCACATTAATCAACAATAGACCATACTGTTCATTGAAAATAGCTGCAAAATCACTATAGTTGTGATGGGATAAAGTAGACCTTTTAAGTATAGTTACCAAGTAGGCCTACCATTAACCCCGCGATGCTGAGCGTGTGTTCCAGCTAAACCTAAGGGTAGGTCTATAGATTTTTAGGGTTAATTATTAGGACCCGATTTTTAATTTCATTCAGAAGGAGAGTCAAGGTATATATTTTATATATAGTGAAACATACATTTCATCGATATCCTTCATCGTCTTCATTTCTTTCATAGTTAAAGCAATTGCTAAGTGGTCTATTGTCTAAAAAAAACACACACAAGCATGAACAGTAGACATCTATTCATCATTATTTATTTCAAATCAAAATACAAACCACTGTCACCAACTCGTCTCGAAGTTCGCGCACACACACACACACACACACACACACACACACACACACACACACACACACACACACACACACACACACACACACACACATGTTATTACAATAAAAATAGCAATTCTGTTATTTGTGTAATGTGTAGGCTATATAGCCTACAAGTATGTATTTATTATGAAGAGGGCTGCGCTATGGCGATTCACTTGTGTGAGTGGAGGCGGGGGGCTTGGAATGGATTACTGACTGTGCAGGCAGAGAGAAGTGAACGGGTCACGGTACCGCTGGCTGGCCTCTGTTTTGCGGCGCAACAAATGAGCTTCTGCTTCAGTTCATAATGCTAAATGTTTTATAAATCAATCGGATTATCAAACGATAGACTGCAACATGACAAAAACAGTTGCACTGAGCCATCTCGTTAAACCCAGCATGGCTGCGATGAATAACCTAATCATTAGACCTAATCAACGTCATATAGTCACCAACCGATCCATATAATTCTGTAGTGTATGATCTGACCACGCAATGTTACAGTCCACTGCAGGCTATTTGATTTACAAAATGATTAGTATTATAACCGCCGTCCCTCAGTGCGGCAGCGGCGCTCCTCGTTATATGTGTCAGATTTAAAATAACAGAGCTGTCTCTAAGCTCTAAGCTCGAGACACGCCATGAGCGGGTGCATGGATATATATGTAGGCTATGTTTGTTCTTTTGGACACCGAACGGGGACGATACTTGGGGTCTTGGACATAGCTTCACTTCAGAGGAAACGGGGAGCTACTCACCAGTCACCACCACTGGAAATGGAATCCATTAGAATGATATGGAAATGGTAGGCTACATTAACAGTCTAAAGTGAGCTACAAAAAACCTATATTTCGGCGATAAGTCCATTGAACTCCGTTCTCACTCTCACACAGACACACACTGAAAGAAAAAAAAATAGATACATAGGTATAGAGAGAGAGGGGGGAGAAGTGAGACGGGTTGCTGTTCGGTGTGGAGTGAGTGATTGATTGATTGATTGATTGATTGATTGATTGATTGATTGATTGATTGATTGCGCGGTTATTATTATTATTTATTATTATTAATTTAAATAATAATAATATTTTTTATTAATATTTATTATTATTATTTATTATTATTTATTATTATTATTTATTATTATTTTTATTATTATATTATTTTTATTATTATTATATATGTATATATATATATTTATTTATTCATTTTTTAAATATTTTTTATTATAATAATAATTAATAATTCATATTAATATTTTTTAAATATTTTTTAATATTTTTTAAATATTGTTTAGGCTACACGACGCGACAACACGACGCGATGCAGTACAGTACACAGAACGCGAACGCGAACGCGTTCTGCAACGCGGTGCAGAGCTGCAAGCCACAAAGCATGCGTCAAAGCATGCGTCAAAGCAGCGGTGCCATACTGCGCGAAACGGACGTATGCACGCACGCACGCGTGATTAAAAAAACTCAACGCGGCCATGCGCAGTGCAAATGCTGTATGGTTTTTGTGGCACTTGCGCAGAACGCACGCACGCACGCATTAAAAAAATCTAACGCGGTCACGTGTCACGTCTTGCGTTTAGGCTGGCACTAACGGAGCGCCATAGTGTGTGTGTGTGTGTGTGTGTGTGTGTGTGTGTGTGCACACATGTGTCACACATGATGTGTGCTATATATTTTATAGCTCTAGAGACGCAGAGACAGAGACATATTTATTTAAAATCATCCTGGCACGTAGGCCTATAGACAACGGCGTCAACTCCGCGCAAGAGCCAAAGCACCCGCTGGCAAAATAATAAGCCAATAATAATAAGTTGCGGGGCGGGTGCCTTAATATATATAGGCTACTCTAAGGTGGGCACCTGTCGTTATAAACCTTCTGCACTTGCCTATAGAGCCAATGAACGGAGCTCATCTCTCTCTCTCTCTCTCTCTCTCTCTCTCCATCTGCCGTGCACATGCAAAGAGCGCATGCAGGTATCCAACTATCCAACATTGATAAACTGGTTCGCTTATATCCGTGCAGTATAACATCAAAGTCCAGTAGGCCTATAGTCCATTTATCGACGATCCGGCAGCACAGTAGCATATACAGTAGGCCTATTAATCATCATCAATGAACATGTGTCAGCCGCTGTTGTCAAACTGCCCCCCCCCCTATCTGTCTATCTGCATGCTACGACAGACAGACAGACCTGTCAATGCGCTATACGGTGGCCAGGGGGGTGTCATGCAGGGGCGTTATCTTCTTATAACGTCAGTTATCCCCGCGGGGGTTTTTCCTTCGTTTGGTACTTTATTTACAGTTTGCTAATGAAGAGTATACTCTGAATATATTCTTTCAAATGAGGTTTGGCCTTATATCAAACATACATGCTCAGTTTTTTTATTAATACATTTGCAACTATTTGAATAAAGGTTGTATATCAGTGAAGCCACCACAGCTCATGAAACATAATAGGCTGCATGGCTAACAGTGCTTAGTGCTTCCCTATACCATATCTCTCCTTTCTCTGGCTCTATGATTTATACGCCCATGAAAAATGGAAAATATAAATTTCATTGAGTGTATACCATTTGGAATTATACCAATCGGTTGAGATTTGGCAGATTATAGCCAATGTTAAATATCAACTTTTTGCGCGACGGGCCATTGGGACTGTGGCGGCGGTGTTTTACCTATACTTGTGAGGACCTCTGCTTGGATTCATGGTGAGTGCGCACCGAAAAGTAATTGGAATATATTTTTCTTGCCACATTATAAACAAGTTTACTTTACCTCCTCACTGTCCTCAGTGTTTGGGACGGGATGTAGGCCTGTATCATGTGCTGTCTGCATGCATATAGCGCTGCGCTCCAGTCAAATTGGCATTGCTTGAGAAAAACGGATAAGGGCTTATTGGTGGGTTTTCCGTAGATATTAAGGACTAGTTAGTCCTTAATATATAACTAGTCCTATATTTCCGTTGTGGAATATATAGAAGTCATGAGAGGCATGAAAGGAGTCATGAGAGGAGAGGAGTCTCATGACTTCTATATATTCCGCAACAGAATATAGGAATCCAACTCGAGGCTGGTGCATTGTAACCTGACGCTGCCAGACCAATACCGCCCTCATCTGGCAGCGTCAGGTTAGGTGCATTGGGCGGCAGGAGCGACCTTGTGGGTGAGTATATAGGCTGTGTTAAATCGAATGTATTGTAATGTATTATATTTACCAAATTTTCGGTGTGACTTGTGTTGTAGGTGACAAAGGCTATAGCAATGGCTGACTATTTATATTATTATTATTATTATTTTATAGCCTACAGTTTGGAATTGGCCCAGATACGTTACACATGTTAAAATGCACTTCTTTTTCTCTTTTTCTCACTTCATTTAAAGATGGTTTAAAAACATTGGCATATAACAGCAAAGGCAACGAATTGAAATATGGGCATGCACCTATAAAGCTCGATGTAAAATCAAGGCATATAGCAAAAAAAGACCCTCGTTTAATAAATACTCTTTGCACAATGTTTACTCCCAAAAAATGTTGTATTTATTCTGCAGTTGCCTGCCGACTCTATCCACACTCGCCGTGAGATTGACTATGGATGTTGTATTTATGTCCCTCAGGGCCTGGACAATGTCACGCTGCCCGGCCAGGACCGCGTCGTTGAGCACCGGGCTCGTTCCTGAGCCTGGCGTGGGGGACCGTCCTGCAGGAGCAGAGGGGCGCTGCATGCAGGATCCCGCACCGCGCTGCTGTGAGCTGGCGCGGCTCACCGCTGCTATAGCCTTCTCTGAAATGACATTGGATTGGCCTATAATGAATAAATATTTCAACTCGTATTTGAATGTGTGAATATTGTACTAATTTCCTATATGGTCCAATAATAGGTTTTGGTTACTGGTATATGATATAGGCATGCAGGCTACCTAGTTTAGTTTAAAACATACCTGACCACCACCAGTCAGCAGCTGAGCCTGGCGGAGCTGGGACGCTTTTTTTGGCGCTTTTCCAAAGCTAGGTTATCACATATATATTTATTATTCAAATCTATATTCAAGTAGGCCTACCGTATATTCAAGCATGTCAAACAAACCTCTGCTCTTGTTCTCTCGACTTGGGAGACGCTGTTCACATGGCTGGTGTCCACACCTTCGTTTTAATTTCATTGCCGACACCACTGTTGGCCCCGGCGAATAAAAGTTTGCGGTTTGATTCCACATCAGTCCATATTGGAAAATGAAAATGTTACATTGTCTGTCTGTCTGTCTGTCTGTCTGTGCACGCTCGCACGGCATTGCGGTGTTGGAACAGCGGAAAAAAAACTGTGCCAAATGTAGAATATATTATATTTCTTAATTATTTCAATTCCAAAAAATATGAAAAAATATGACTATTGACATACAGATAAAGGTGTATGTCAATCATGTAACATGTAAGGATCAAATGACTTAGGCCAATATCTGAACCAAATGACTTAGGCCAATATCTGAACATGTCATTTTAACTTAGGCAATTATAAACGTTATTTAGGCCAAATGACTTCTGCAATAAGTGACTTAGGCAAAATGTTTTATTCCTATTATTTTTAATAGACCATGGTTTAGGGTCAGCCACAGAGTCTTTAAAATAATATCAGAGCACAAAGACATTTGACACTGAATGGGAGTGAATGGTACTGAATGGGACTGAAATTAATTTAATTTAAAAACTATTAATTCAATTCATTTAATAAACTATTAAATCTGCATTCCATGCTTCGGAATATTAGAAAAAATATACAGATATCTATATTATATGTATATATGGCATTATTATTATTATTATTATTTATTTATTACGCACGCACGCGTACGCGCGCGCGAACACACACGCTCACGCACACGTACGTGCTGAGCAACATAACGGGCACACGGTCACACATGCGTGTGTGCTGTGAAGCGTGCGAACACACACGCTCACGCACACGTACGTGCTGAGCAACATAACGGGCACACGGTCACACATGCATGTGTGCTGTGAAACACCAATCGTCACGCGCCACGTGTGGCGCGTGACGCTACACATACTAAGCACTGCAGCTCTGCACACCCATGACCGCATCGCATGACGCATGACAAAAAAAACAAACACCAATCGTCACGCGCCACGCGTGCACGCATACTAAGCACTGCAGCTCTGCACACCCATGACTGCATCGCGTGCGACTGACTGAAAAAATATTGACGCGATATTTGAGAAAAACGCATAAACGCATAAAGGCACGCGTTGCTTGATGCGTGCGTTGATTGATGCGTTACGCATGCCCGCGTTGCGCGTTGCGCGTTCCCATTGAAAATGAATGGGGAGATAATTAACACGTTCACACGGAGCAGTGCAGCGCAGCGCAAATCTAACGCGGTCAAGCGACGCGTCTTGTGTTAAGCCTGGCACTAACGGAGCGCCATACACACACACACACACACACACACACACACACACACACACACACACACCAGACAATTGGACTCGAGTCATAGTGACTCGACTCGAGTCTGACTCGAGTCGCATATTTGACGACTTGCGACTTGACTCGGACTTTGAATGTAAAGACTTGCGACTCGACTCGGACTTGGAAGGTAAAAGACCAACGAGACTTGAGACTCGACTCCGACTTGCTAGCCAATGACTCCCGACTCGACTCGAGACAAGATGACTCGTGACTTGTTTTGTTTCCGAGCATACGGTATTTGAATACAGCGTCGGTGGGCAGCGCATGCTGCGCATATGCAAAGCAACTCCACTCGCACACTAAGGCAAAACATTTATTTTCACCACACAGCTGCAGTAGATTGAAAAGTTGCTTCCTACCTTTGAGTTAGTGTTGCTGAAAGACACCCAGATCCAATTGTATATTCCATATTTCCATATGTACTAACTAAGTGTGAACTATAGTGTCAACATGGAGGCATACAGTGACAGTTGTGAGCATGCGCAGATTGCACTACCTCTGCTATAGCGTAAAGGGTACAAAACGGCCATTAGGGGGAGCCATAGTACAGTGAAATACAGTGGGGAATATCTATTGATTCATTGATTGAATACTTTATTGGCAGAAATGTATCAGTATAGGGTACAGTCAAACACTGATCAAAAAGGGATCACTGAAAAAAGTCCTTGCTGTCTTGTTTCCATTCGGTCCTGGGTAATCAATTCATAATCATGACAAGTCACATGACAAATAACAAAATTCAAATTATCATAAGAAAATAAGATATGTATGCCTGCAGGTTGGGGAACAAAGAAGGGCTTATAAGGAGGTGGGGGTAGTCACTAGACATGGGTGGGGGGGCAATCTTTTTTTTATTGATTTTTATTTAATATAAATACAGTGGAATACAGAGGTATAGGTTATCAATACCGGCACCGTACCGTACTGTAAAAGCTCATACCGTGGCATGCCTAGACTTGACAACCTTGTGACTCGGCTTGACTTGCCCACAACAGAAAGACTTGGGACTCGACTTGGACTTGGGACCAAATGACTTGGGACTCGACTTGGGACTCGGACCTGAGGGTTGGATTGACTTGGGACTCGACTTGGACTTGGGACCAAATGACTTGGGACTCGACTTGGGACTCGGACCTGAGGGTTGGATTGACTTGGGACTCGACTTGGACTTGGGACCAAATGACTTGGGACTCGACTTGGACTCGGACCGGAGCGACTTGAACAATTGTCTGACACACACACACACACACACACACTTTTGTTTATTTATTTCTTCAGACACATTCCAGTATGTTCTGCCTTTTCAAGGAAAAAAAATACCTTTAGCCAGGGATGGCTTTACTTGTTTTCAACCTTTTTCATATCAAGGCCCAACATATTCAGCATTTGGGCCACCATTGGATGACATTTAGGCTCTCAGACCCAAAACTAAAGGATAACAAAATTGTTATACAATTTTGAAGTGGTACCATAGTACAGCTTGAACAGGTTGATCAACAAATGTAAAACTCTACATTCTCTAATAATGCAAACTCTCCATTATTTAGCTGGGGACAACCTGGAACCCCCTCAACAACCACTGATGGTCCCCGGACCACCAGATTAAAACCACTGCATTACTTTATTTTCTGCTATTATTATTCTCGAGGGGGAAAAATCCACCCTATGTCTCACACACCAGGGGAGGCCAGGGGAGATTATGTCAAAGCCAAAACAAAAGTTTAATTTACGGAAATGAAAGATTGGAATTTCATTCATGCATAAGGATTTTAGGACATTATACTTATAATGATTTACATGAAGAGTTCCTACAGTTATGGATTATTTTATTGGGACTTTATAAAGCTACTGCGAGTGGTCTGGTCAGCACAACAACCTCAGGTAGGCTAATAATCAATATGCTCATGCTCATGCAAGTGTCACCCCTCAAATATAGACGATCTACAGGCTCCTGTGTCGTAATGCTTGCATGTGGATCGGCTGCTTTTACAACAGTAGGCTAGTATAATTATAAACGTTTAGCCCCACTGGAGCAGAAAACCTTCCCCAGTGTAATTATTATCATTGATGACAGTTAAGAACCAAACGGACTCGTATGGAACAGCCAAGGATTGTCCGCGGTCTAATGCGCATTAGACCGCGGACAATCCTTGGCTGTTCACAACCACTGAACCACCTGGTTCTCACAGTGGGGTCCGCCGGTCCGGCCGTCCGGGTGAGGCAGTTCCAGAGGGTCCACCACAGCTAAATTATATAGGAACCAAATGGACTCGTGTCTCCGAGCTGGATTGACTCGTGTGTCACGGGCCGGGGACTCCTCCCGTCACGGTCCCGTGCGTCGGGTGTATTGAACCGACCCATACTGCACGTAGCCTTGGTCCTGCACCCAGGCTTAGTACTGCTAGTAAGCTAGCCGACATGGCACAAAAAGCCCCACCGACGTGTGCCTGACTGCCTGTGCGCGGCAGGGATCTCACACACACACCGGCTTGGCAGGCGTCATAACGTTAAAGTTAAGGTGTGCGAGGGAAACACATTTAAACTTATATACAGAGTCTACAGACATTAACAGCACACATCATTTGTTGGAGCAAGACTGAACGACAGCATGCACAAGTTCACAACTAAACTACGGTAGTTATCATTAAAATGGAGGGGAAAAATAGAGAAGAAAATACTGACTTACCTCAGAGATAGCCTACGTACGTTATGAACTGTCTGCTTCTCCCCATAGCATTTCCCTCTCAAAATTGAGAGGGAAATGCGCCAAATCCCACAATGCAGAGCGGTTCAGTACTTAAAGTAAATAGTTGTGATATCACAGAGGATGGTGTGATTTCACAGTAACGTTCTGGAATACTGTATTTTATTGTGAAATAATACTGAAAGAGTTGTGAAATCCTTGTACCAATTTTTGCGCCAAATCCCACAATGCAGAGCGGTTCAAGTAATTAGTTGTGATATCACAGAGGATGGTGTGATTTCACAGTAACATTCTGAATACTGTATTTTATTGTGAAATAATACTGAAAGAGTTGTGAAATCCTTGTACCAATTTAAAGTACAGTAATTTGTTGTTATATCACAGAGGATGGTGTGATTTCACAGTAACTTTCTGAATACAGTATTTTATTGTGAAATAATACTGCAATTTATTGTGAAATCCTGTTATAAATGAACAGTGCAGGGGTTCCCATCCAGTCTAGTCTTTAACTTTCAGTTAGATGAAATAGAAATGTAGAAGAAAAATGCAAAGAACAAAATAGTTAGAAAGACTCCACCTTCGTTGAAGGAGTTACCGGTGATAGTTAGTAACTTCAAACTCCATTTTAACGTTCTGAGAATCATCAAAAACAGCTGTCCTTGGTTCTGGTGACCTCCTAATATATATATATTTTTTTATTATTGATTTTGACGTTATTCGTGATTTTTATGGACTGGTGTTTTCGATGAATCTATCATGATTGAAATGGAGTTTGCCCAGAACTGGCTCAAAGAATGAAGTGAACTTAATGTTGAGGTTATACATGTGGACCCAGGAGGGGGGGGGGGGGGGGGGGGGGGGTCTGAATAGCAAGATTGCAGCTAACATTTAATTTGCCGACCAAGGAGGTAACCCGGCACCAATATCAAACCTTGGTTATTTTTTATTGCAGGCACCTGGTATGTAATCAAGGTCACATACGTCTTACGTATGGTACCAATACTTGTGTGGGCAAGGTTGAAGGTGTGAGTTACCATTCCATACCACGGTACATATTAATAGGCATTAGATGGTCGGTGATTTTATTAGGGTCTAGCCTCGATACCCAGGCTTTCATTTCGTCTGCGCGAAAGATGAAAGCCTGGAAAAAGCCGTGGGCTGAACCAGTCTAAAAGTGGGAGTCAACCCTTCCGCGTAGGCGTCGCTCTAAATGATGTGACGTAGCGCTGCACTAGGGGGGAGAGGAGGGGCCGGGGGTGACGGACAGATCGATGAGATCCAATCAGGGTGCGCGCTTTTCTGAGACGCGACCCTCCCATCTAGGCCAGAAATGTCTCTGCTTAGGTCAGGCTAATTAGGGTCTAATAAAACCACAAACAGAAAATGCAAGTCAGCTGAACACCGAATAGAAATCCTTTTAAAGGCATGTTCCTACGTATGGCAGACGATGGAGCTCAGTATAAAGGAGGCCGTTGATGGTTTGATGGCAGGAGGATTTCAGAGTGTCATCGAGGAGGTGAGTGAGACTTGTTTAGCTGTCGTTCACAATAGTGAAATAGACGTATACGATGCTAACTGCCTGACATGTTTCATGTTCAGCTGTTAAGGGACGGTATTTCAGACAATAGTCCGAAACTGTCGGACTATTGTCCTGTCGGCTAAAAGAGTGTCGGAAAAAAGACATGCACCCCCAAGGGAGAGACGTCTTGACGCCCGTGGCATCCATTACAAAGACGTCAATTAGACGTCTTGACGTTTTTGGCTACTATATGGGATAGCCCTGCCTAATGCATGTCCAACTGGGGGTCATTGAAATGAAAATGGTCGAGAGTCACTTTGGGAGTCCTTGGCATTAAAAGAGTTCGGGAACCACTCTTGTGAAGGGCATCGAACGCCGGCCTTTCTTTCATGTCCACGCGCAGAAAGCCGCCACCATGAGCACGGACGCGGAGATGGAGCAGTACGGCAAGGCCGCCATGTACCTCCGCAAGTCGGAGAAGGAGAGGGCCGAGGCCCAGGCGGCGCCCTTCGACGCCAAGACCGCCGTCTACGTGGCGGACGTCAAGGAGCTCTACATGAAGGCCAAGATCCTGAAGAAGGAGGGCAACCAGGTCACCGTCAAGATTCAGGACACTGAGGAGGTACGTTCATGAACGCGAGGAGGTACATGGACACTAATCAAACACCAGATTACTTTTTAACAGTTATTAAAATCAAGTGACAGGCCCAGGCCGTAGCGTAACGGTCTGGGCACCGGACTGGTAATCCAGTCGCAGTGTGCCGCGGGTTCGACTCCCGGACCCGACACGGCCTTTACTGCATGTCATCCCCCCATCTCTCTCCCGTTTCCTGTCAGCCTACTGTCTGTCCCTTCAAAAAAATCAATAAAAGGCGTAAGCCGCAAACAAATATCTTAAAAAAAAAAAAAAAAAAAATCAAGTGACAGACTTAATCATAACACCAGAATTGCAAACCTCGGTCATTTATCACTCCCTGCTCCAAAAACAAACCTCCTTAAACAAACAGTTATGTATCGATCAATATATTTTTGGAACATGTTACCACCTCACATTAACATAACACAACACAACATAAATTATCTTTCAAATATGCTTTAAAGGAACACTTGCTACAGCTGACCACATGACCATAATGTTATTCTTATTATGTTGCATTTCATTTTATAGAATAAATTGTAATTATGTATTTTCATTTATTTGTTGAATGTATTTGTAATTACCGTATGTATTGTATACCGTATGTATGTATTTTATATGGACCCCAGGAAGATTAGCTGTCGCCACGGCGTCAGCTAATGGGGATCCATTCAATAAACAACAAACGATAAACACTGAGGAGGTGCGTTCATGGACGTGCCGAGAGAGTTAGAGAGAGGCAGGGACTGAAATCCTGTAAGAGGGCACTTTTGGACAAAGAAATAAGCAAAAAAAATAGCAGATCTATAAGCTCTCAGCGCGTTGTGCTGCGACGCGTTGAGAGCTTGTAGATCAGCTGTTTTCCCCGGGTGCAGCCACCCAGCACTCTTTATCTACGGTAGTACATGGATATCTAAAACAAATGTGTTTAACACAAAAATACTGTGATCAAGTTCAGGAGACTTGAATGCTGCCTTCCGGCATGGCATGGAAAGGAGTGGCATTTTGCATTTCTTTCACCGTGGGCGTGTAGTAAATGCTGCACTCGTGGTCTGGAGAGCGCAGTTGTTTTACAGACGAGGGTAAAAGGGCAGGGGCTGAAGCCCCCTTTGATGTCTATATGTGCGCACGTCCCTGGGTGCGTTGCATAATAGGTAGAGGTGTGTCTACAGTACGTCTAGGACCAAAGAGTGCGACTGTATATTAAGTATATGTTAGCGTCATGTTATGCTTTAGCTATTGAAAAATAGCAGATCTACAAGCTCATAGCGCGCCACCGAGTGGCGCGCTACGAGCTTGTAGGTCTGCTATTTTTGAAAAAAAAAGACACTTTTAGAATCTGATCTCAGGTCAGAATGGGTTAATAATGAAACTGTCGGGATGTAATAGACATTTTTAGAATCTGATCTCAGGTCAGAATGGGTTCAATCAAAGGTATAATCACGAAGGCATTCTGAAGTTGTGTTTCCTGCGTTTTGTTCATCGTCTCTAGGAGAGGACGGTGAAAGAGGCCGACGTGACCCCCATGAACCCCCCCAAGTACGACAAGATCGAGGACATGGCCATGATGACCCACCTCACCGAGGCCACGGTGCTGTATAACCTCAAAGAGCGTTACGCAGCCTGGATGATCTACGTAAGACGCTGACAACACTATATATACACAGCAGGGGTGTAACCGTACACTTCAACAGCGATACGATGCGTATCACGACATGGTTGACGATACGATAGACAGACAGACAGACAGACAGACAGACAGACAGACAGACAGACAGACAGACAGACAGACAGACAGACAGACAGACAGACAGACAGACAGACAGACAGACAGACAGACAGACAGACAGATAGATAGATAGATACAATTTACAATTTACAATTTAGGCATTTATCAGACGCTCTTAATCCAGAGCGACTTACATTTAAGCAAGAACAAAAGCATGGTAATACATCACATAAAAGCATTTATCATGAAACATGCGTAAGCTAAGAAAGTAACAGTGGAATATCTATACAATGAAACTATACATACACTATACATATAAACTATACATATTTACTACTATGCTATACATATGTACTATGGCGTGCTATGACTATATACAATACAATTATAGTGCTGTCTACATAACATGCTATAAGTCTGTGTCAAATGCTATCTAAGCCAACAGAAATGCTATCTAAGGGGTTAGGGTAGATAGATAGATAGATAGATAGATAGATAGATAGATAGATAGATAGATAGATAGATAGATAGATAGATAGATAGATAGATAGATAGATAGATAGATAGATAGATAGAGATACAGACAGACAGACAGACAGACAGACAGACAGACAGACAGACAGACAGACAGACAGACAGATAGATAGATAGATAGATTCTTTATTTTTGTGTCATGCACCAAAGGCGCCCCAGCCCACATGGACTTATAGGACACACCATATCATTGCTTCAATATTGCATTGTGTACAAGAAACAGGTTTGTTTTGTTGTTGTTGTTGGGTTTTTTTACACAAACAAAACATTCTGCCTTTTTTTCCACGCTTTGCATAAAAAGTCTGCTAAAGCAAAAATACCTTTCCTAAAACAAAATTCCAGTTTTTCATATAGTCCTCTAACCAGAAAAAGTTAGCACAGAATGGCTGTCATTTTACAAAACAATACATGTCTTAATTCTTCATATAATGGGCAGTGAAACATGGCCGATATTGGTTCATTATGGCGATACGATACGATACGATTCAATGATTTGAAATTGATACAGCAACTATTTTAAATACATTGAATTTTTTTTAATTAAGTAATTAAACCCCTCTTTTTCATTTTTCTTCTAAAAATTGTTAAATGCCACACACAGAAATGTAGTATTGATACAATTGATTATTTGCATTGCAAAACGATACGATACGATACATAGTCAATGTTGCTGTTTTCATTTCGATATACTTCGATTCTTGAAATTAAAATCGCTGAATTGAGGCTGAAGTGATGAATGTATGTTTCATGATAATAATAACACATGTACAAAGTAACTAGTAACTAAATGTTTTCAAATAATTGTGGTGGAGTAAAAGTACAGTGTCTGCCTCTGCGATGTAGTGGAGTAGAAGTAAAAGTAGCCTACTGCCATTTGGAAATACATCAAAATTGTACTCAAAATTGTACTCAAGTACAGCACTTGTCAAGTGCTGTCAAGTACTCAAGTACTACTTGAGTACAATATACTTTCCAGCAGCAACAGCGACTAAGTACAATGTTGAGGTATTCGTTTATTTTACTTGAGTATTTCCAATTTCCAGTAATTTTACTTCTACTTTTACTACTAGTTACTAGTTACTTTGTAGATTTCGATTATTACTGAAAAACATACATTAACTATGTCAGCCCTATAGTATATATATATGCCTATATACATTTGAAAATAGCCGATATACAGGCTCACAATGCGTCGCAACGCGACACATTGAATGGCCGGACCGGCTATTTTCAAAAGACGTTTAATAAACATTTGAAACCTTGAAATAGGACATGCTGTGACAGTATTCTTACTCAAGTATATTTTATTTGTCTTTGTGACCAAACTAGTCACCACCCAGGGCAAGGAAGGACACAACACAGGGCAGCCTCCTTAAGTCTGTAGCTTTATTTATTAAGTCGAGGGAATAACAATTTTAAAGCAACACAATAGTAGTTTACACAGGAAAGCAGACGGCTCTCCACTGTCCGGACAGAGGCTCTCTCTTGTTTGTGGAGACGACTGATTGATCCTGTTGTGACCTTGATCAAGTCCATGATGCACAACAGGTGCGCAGCCACGCCCAGCTCTGAGTCCAGTTCTAGTTTGACTCAGGCCAGGTGTGACTGCTTAAACCAGTCATCCTCCATCTCAAAGTCTTATAACAGAGTAGTCCCACATTGCAGTATTGAAATACTTCAACGTAAAGTAAAACATGATTTCATAACATTAATAATAATAATATATTAATAATATTCTCTCTCTCTCTCTCTCTCTCTCTCTCTCTCTCTCTCTCTCTCAGACCTACTCTGACCTGTTCTGTGCCACTGTGAACCCCTACAAGTGGCTCCCGGTGTACGACCAGGACGTTGTGAATGCCTACAGAGGCAAGAAGCGCGTGGAGGCTCCACCCCACATCTTCTCTGTCTCTGACAACGCTTATCAGTTCATGCTGATGGGTACGTACTATATAGCCAGGACAACGTGAGACACATATCTCTACAACTCTACACAAGCATTGTTGTTTTCGTCGACTATAAGACACAAATGTTCGTAGACTACCTTTTTCCACTGACGAAAACTAAATGGAAACTACATGAAAACTAAGCTATGATGACTAAGACTAAATATATACTGACGATTTCGTCAACAAATAAAAACTAGACTAAAATGTTAGGAAGGGACTAGTGGACGAGAGATCCACTATAAGTCATTTTACACTTGGCAGACGGAGGGACGCACATGCACGCGCACACACACACACACACACACACACATACACACACACACACACACACGGACGGACGGACGGAGTGCAAAACATACTCTCTCCCCTGCATGCCTTCAGCCTGGTGGAGAGACAAAAAAGGGGGGTGGAGGGGCAGCCCGGCCCCATGAAAATGCGGCCCCCTGAAACAGTTGTGTTGAATGTCCGCACTGCTAAGCCTATAATGGTTGTGTTCTTGTGTTGCAAATGAGTAAAAGTGCATTTGCTTTGTTTTTACAGACAGAGAGAACCAGTCTGTCCTGATCACGTAAGTTTCTCCTCTACTGTACGAGGCTTCCACTGCATGCTCAACGTTCAGGTGGTGTGGTTGGGTGTAACTGAGGTTAAAGTTCAGAAGATTCAGATTTTACGGAGGCCAGTTTCGAATTGCAGCCGTCCGTAGGTGCCCTTTGAGAGCGGTTTTGAAGGAGTCAAGGGATTTGCATGTCTTAATGACTGTTGTTAGGAGCAAAAATAATTGAGTTCCTTGTTTGTGCCGAATCTGGGTTGCACATGGTTCGTTGCACTCCCTCTGGTGTTGTGGGTGTGGACTTCGTTGACATTAAGGAAGTATTTAGACAGGTACATGGGTACCTTGGTGGTGTAGGCTACTGTAGATGCTGTCTAGGCGAGCTGCCTCATTCACTAGAATGGAGAATCTCACAACCAACTGAAATAGTGTGACTTGTAGTAGCTAGTAGCTACAATGGCATATGGATATCACATTTCACAGGACACAGTAGCCTACTTGTAGATACTATAAATCAATGGGCTATTGAACTGTTTCCTATAGCCCGTAAGTCTGCGTTTTGTGTGTGCTCAACTTCCTCTTCCTCTTGCTGTGTTGCCAGATTTGCAAGAGAAACAAGTGGCCAGGTCTATGAACACAAGCACACATGAAAATAGCAGAATAAATTAAAATATTTTGAATTTTATTTCAACAAATTAACAAAAATCACACAACATATTTTTTAGATGGATGTCCGTGGACAATTATATATTAATCTGGGGTTCCATGAGGTGAAGAAATGTGGGAATCACTGGTTTAACCCATTCTGACCGGGGACCCATTTTGGTGTTTGCTTTAGCTATTGAAAAATAGCAGATCTACAAGCTCATAGCGCGCCACCGAGTGGCGCGCTACGAGCTTGTAGGTCTGCTATTTTTGAAAAATCGAAGAACGACTGACATTTTTAGAATCTGATCTCAGGTCAGAATGGGTTAATCAGACCAGTGTGTGTCCAGTGGAAACCTCGTATGAATCTGATCTCAGGTCAGAATGGGTTAAACAACATTAGGAAGAAAGCCCGAAAAAACAACTACTGTACACTTTAGAAACAAGTGTACAGTACTTATAGTGTTACCGATGATACTAATGAAGGCTCTGTTTCATTCTGGTGAAAAAGAGTCAGGGAGGGTGCTGCTATTGTGTCGGCTCACTGGAAACACTCTCACTACACCAGTGGGTCTCAAAGGCCCCTTTTCCACCGGTTGGTTCCCAGTGGGAACCGGTTCAGTTCTTTTTGGTTTTTAGTCCATGAGCCAGAGCTCCAAAATTGAAACGTTTATGAATTGAGTGGGCAAAACCATACCAATATTATATTGTTATCACCATTAAACTTCCCCAATTGAGTACTTACATGAAGACAATGATTTATTGTATTACAAATTTTACATTTTTAAATATGCAAATGAGGCATTATGTAGGAAAATATGCAAAATAATCAAAAATATGAAAAAGCTACTACTGTGGAATGGTTATCATGTATTAATTTACTTGTATTGATCCTAT
This sequence comes from Protomyctophum parallelum, assembly GCF_964188405.1. Taxonomy (NCBI): domain Eukaryota; kingdom Metazoa; phylum Chordata; class Actinopteri; order Myctophiformes; family Myctophidae; genus Protomyctophum; species Protomyctophum parallelum. Next base: position 57,654,803 of record NC_139698.1, on the reverse strand, counting down.
AAACAATTTAATATAGGGTATAGTTTGCCCACCAATTTTGGAGCTCTGGCAAAAAGAACTGAACCGGTTCCCATTGGGAACCAACCGGTGGAAAAGGGGTCAAAGTGTCCTTGATTGTGTTCCAAATTGCCCTGTATGGGTGTGTATAACTCTGAGTGTACAAATGGAAGAAAATGGAAATGTCCCCAGTTCACATTATTATAATGTGTGGGGGTGGGGGGGCTCACGGCCTGAAAAGGTCAATGTTGAACATGAGTGGTATTAATTTCTCTGAACGTAACCAGTGGATAATCTATTTATCTGAATGTTTGCATTTCTAACCAGTTGAGAATCAATTTATCTGAATGTTTGCATTTCTAACCAGTTGAGAATCAATTTATCTGAATGTTTGCATTTCTAACCAGCTGAGAATCAATTTATCTGAATGTTTGCATTTCTAACCAGCTGAGAATCAATTTATCTGAATGTTTGCATTTCTAACCAGTGGAGAATCAATTTATCTGAATGTTTGCATTTCTAACCAGCTGAGAATCAATTTATCTGAATGTTTGCATTTCTAACCAGCTGAGAATCAATTTATCTGAATGTTTGCATTTCTAACCAGCTGAGAATCAATTTATCTGCATGTTTGCATTTCTAACCAGTTGAGAATCAATTTATCTGAATGTTTGCATTTCTAACCAGCTGAGAATCAATTTATCTGAATGTTTGCATTTCTAACCAGCTGAGAATCAATTTATCTGAATGTTTGCATTTCTAACCAGCTGAGAATCAATTTATCTGCATGTTTGCATTTCTAACCAGTTGAGAATCAATTTATCTGAATGTTTGCATTTCTAACCAGTTGAGAATCAATTTATCTGAATGTTTGCATTTCTAACCAGCTGAGAATCAATTTATCTGAATGTTTGCATTTCTAACCAGCTGATAATCAATTTATCTGAATGTTTGCATTTCTAACCAGTTGAGAATCAATTTATCTGAATGTTTGCATTTCTAACCAGTTTAGAATCAATTTATCTGCATGTTTGCATTTCTAACCAGTTGAGAATAAATTTATCTGCGTGTTTGCATTTCCAACCAGTTGAGAATCAATTTATCTGCATGTTTGCATTTCTAACCAGTTGATAATCATATTTATCTGAATGTTTGCATTTCTAACCAGTTGAGAATCAATTCATCTGCATGTTTGCATTTCTAACCAGTTGAGAATCAATTTATCTGCATGTTTGCATTTCTAACCAGCTGAGAATCAATTTATCTGAATGTTTGCATTTCTAACCAGTTGAGAATCAATTTATCTGAATGTTTGTATTTCTAACCAGTTGAGAATCAATTTATCTGAATGTTTGCATTTCTAACCAGTTGAGAATCAATTTATCTGCATGTTTGCATTTTTAACCAGCTGAGAATCAATTTATCTGAATGTTTGCATTTCCACCCAGTGGATAATCAATTTAACTGAATGTTTGCATTTCTAACCAGTTGAGAATCAATTTATCTGCATGTTTGTATTTCTAACCAGTTGAGAATCAATTCTTCTGAATGTTTGCATTTCTAACCAGTTGAGAATCAATTTATCTGCATGTTTGCATTTCTAACCAGTTGAGAATCAATTCTTCTGAATGTTTGCATTTCTAACCAGTTGAGAATCAATTTATCTGCATGTTTGCATTTCTAACCAGTTGAGAATCAATTCTTCTGAATTTTTGCATTTCTAACCAGTTGAGAATCAATTCTTCTGAATGTTTGCATTTCTAACCAGGTGAGAATCAATTTATCTGAATGTCTGCATTTCTAACCAGTTGAGAATCAATTCATCTGAATGTTTGCATTTCTAACCAGTTGAGAATCAATTTATCTGTATGTCTGCATTTCTAACCAGTTGAGAATCAATTTATCTGAATGTCTGCATTTCTAACCAGTTGAGAATCAATTTATCTGCATGTTTGCATTTCTAACCAGTTGAGAATGAATTCTTCTGAATGTTTGCATTTCCACCCAGTGGAGAATCCGGTGCAGGGAAGACTGTGAACACCAAGCGTGTCATCCAGTACTTTGCGACCGCAGCTGGCTCCTCCGGCGGTGCACCCGGTGAAAAGGCACAACCGGTCTCTGCCGGAAAAATCAAGGTATATATGTATATATGCTCTGGTTGCAAAAGGGGTGAAGTGAAGTGGCCCTTTAATATGGAGTTTCACCTTCAAAACTGGCCTAAGTAAATTTACGTAAATAGTAATTTTGAGGTATTTGTTCATTACTGGAGTATTTCCAAATTTCCTTCTAATCCACTACATCTCAGATCAAAATATTGTACTTTTACTCCAATAATTTATTTCTAAATTGCAGTATATTGATAATTTTCACACCACTGCGTAAAGGTGACAACGGTGTGAGCTTGTAGATCTGCTGTTTGGCCGAATGTTCACCGTGTACACCTTACCTTTGCACTTTAAAATAAAAAATGTAATCCCAGACTTTTACTTCAATTGTAATAGTACTTCTACAGTGGAGTATTGATCCTTAAATACAATATGTGAGTACTCCCCCCCCCCCCCCCCCCCCAACTGTTGGAATTATAAATGAGGTTATATTATACATCTAAGTTTGACATTCCATAAAGTTAATTTAGGACCATGCTGGGGGTGCATTATCAACATGTGAGTTGTGTGAACTCTGAACTGCAACTTATAACACAAATTCTGACCCAAATTCTAAACGTGGCGATGTCTAAAAACATCCTCTAGGGGTCACTGGAGGATCAGATTATCGCAGCCAATCCCTTGCTGGAGGCCTATGGCAACGCCAAGACTGTGAGGAATGACAACTCCTCTCGCTTTGTAAGTAGTAGAATAATAATGATCATGAAAGAAATCCTGCAACCATTTCAGAACGTAGGCATTTATTTGTTTGTTTATATTTACCAAATTGTGTTTCATGAAACAGGGTAAATTCATCCGAATCTGGTTCAACAATAGCGGCAAACTGTCTAGTGCTGACATTGAGACATGTAAGTACTGTATGACATTCACATCATAATGATTAATGTGCCTTTTGCTATTGAAAAATAGCAGACTATACAAGAACTTGTAGATCTGCTATTTTTTTTTGTAATCGTGAAAATGTGGCGCAAATCTTTGTTTTTAAATATATTTTTTAACCCACTTTCACCCCTGTGTCAATCATCTAATGTGATCCTGGGCTCTACACACCCTCCACCAACCTAGTCCCCATATATGGGGGACAAGGGGAGAGCAACGGACTTGAACTCATGCTTCCTTCATGCCTGAGTGTCCAAGTTGCTCCTTTACACCTGACAGGGGGGAGTTTCCCTGGTTGGACGTAGCGCGTGGAAGGAACACGTTATTCCAACCAGTTCCTTTCCCCTCCATCAGGCGCCCCGGCTGGCAGTTTAGTGACCAGGATTACTGCATGTTTTTGTGAGGGTACCTACCCTAGGGGACACGGGGAGAACATGCAAACTCCACACAGAAAGGCCCTTTCGCCAACCCCGCCTTCGGGTATGGGCACTGATGACGCGGAGGAGGAAACACGCCGCCAGCACCCACAGCTTCCCGAGCGGGAAAAGAAACCAGGACCTTCTAGCTGTGAGGCGACAGCACTACCAACTGTGCCACCGTGCCCGCAAATCTTTGAATGTATATTATTTCAGAGCGAACGTTTTTAACTCAAATCTTTGCCTCTGGGGAGGTCCCTGGAACAACATATTTTCAGATGTCTTTGACATGAAATATTGAGTTGATATAGAAACATGAGGTATTTCAGAAAACTGTCAGGATGTTTTTGATGACCGGACACAAACCTGCTATTGTTGGTAGGTTGAAAATATGGACTATTGATGCATTAATGATTCATGTTATACTGTTTAATACCAGTGATTACATCAATTACATTCATTAACCCTAGAACATTCAAATAATCTTTTTAGTTCAACGTTGTTTTTAAAAATGCCATTGGCAATGAAGGGAAAATGTACGTCATACTGTCCCTAACACAACATTAAATGCCATTAACAATAAAGATAATGTAATGTTTGTAGAAAGGGAGTCTACCAACGCGCCTCAAGCCTGAAACGGCTGATCCGGTGCTTCACAGGTGCAGGGACATCAAAGTTGCATAAGGAGAAGAGACTGGAGCAGCACGGACATTTAGAGCCTTTTATTTAGGTGCTGAGTATACAAAACGACTAACGTTTCGACCTTGCGGTCATGAGTCATGACTCTGATGAAGACCGCAAGTCATGACTCTGATGAAGACCGCAAGGTCGAAACGTTAGTCGTTTTGTATACTCAGCACCTAAATAAAAGGCTCTAAATGTCCGTGCTGCTCCAGTCTCTTCTCCTTATGCAATGTAATGTTTGTGTTGGCACCGTTTGTTTTCACATCACCATTAGGCTACATCACCTAATTAACATGAGTTAGACTTTAATATTTTAGCGCCCTCCTTCAAATCTCTTTTCAGAAATGTGTCTGATCACCACCAACCCCTATGACAGCATGGGGCAGATCACTGTGGCCAGCATCAATGACAAGGAGGAGTTGGACGCCACAGACGTCAGTAACAACATGTTTATAATATATAGCTTTGGTTCCTAATTTAGGGATGCTTACTTACTTACTTATGCCTATCGCTCCTTTTTATGGAGCATAGGCCGTTGACTACAGTTCGCCAGAGTCCTCTAACCTGGGCCTTCTTTTCCAGCTGTTTCCATGTCAGTCCACACTGCTTGATGTCAGTCTCAAGGTCCCTGCGCCAGGTGTTCTTCGGCCTCCCTCTCTTTCTTTTGCCTTGTGGGTTCCATGTTAGGGCTTGTCTTGTGATGCTGGTATGGGCCTTCCGGAGTGTGTGGCCTATCCATCCCCACCTTCTTCTCTTAATCTCCTCTTCCACTGGTGGTAGACTCGCTCTCTGCCAGAGGTCGTTATTGCTGATGGTGTCTGGCCAGGGGATGGGATGGGATGAAAGGGATGCACCGAAAGGGAAATTCTTGGCCGAAACCGAATACCGAATAATGAAACAGTTGGCCGAAAAATGAATACCGAATATGATTAATATTATATATATTTTTTTCCTACCATTGCTGTCATGGGCATACCTTAAAGCTATCTAATTTATGGAAAAATATTTTTTCATGGCATGAAGATGCAAAGATGCATCCGATGTTTTTATAGCTGCTGCAAAAACTACAACATAGCAGCTCTAAATAACTGTGTAGCTTTGCATCTTTGTAGCTTCTGCATCTGCCCGTGTGACCGCAGCATATATATATAGAGAGAAGTTTGACTCAGAGAATAAGTGCTGCTTCTTCAATGGATAATAGGTGGATGGATGGATTGGTGGATGGATGGATGGATGGATGGGATGTTAATGCAATGTGTTTTTGATCGACAAGATGCTATTGACATCCTTCTAAAGGTACGCTTGTTTATGTGTCTCACTCTTTCCATTGGCAGGACGCCATTGACATCCTGGGCTTCACCAACGAGGAGAAAAGCTACATCTACAGGTTCACCGGCGCAGTGATGCATCATGGAGTGTTGAAGTTCAAACAGAAACAGCGCGAGGAGCAGGCGGAGCCTGACGGCACAGAGGGTGAACGGCACCTTCATTATTATTATTATTATTATTATTGTTGTTATTGTTATTGGCTGCTCTGGTCTAGAAGTGGGGGTCAACCATTCGCGGAAACTCACAAGGTTTCAATTTATAACGTTTTGATTTTAGAGGCCGACAAGATCGCCTACCTGATGGGTCTGAACTCGGGGGAGATGCTGAAGGCTTACTGCTACCCCCGAGTGAAGGTTGGAAATGAGTACGTCACCAAGGGGCAGACAGTGACTTGGTTTTATTGTTGGGCAGAACCTTGTGTTCTCTACTGTACATGTACGACCTTTACAATGTTATGAATTCACTTTTTAATAATTGCACATCATCATACATACTCTCTTTAAATGTTTCACTGAGTGAAAAGAGGAGTAAACGGACAATTATGGGCACTGCATTTTGCCCGTAAACCTCAAGTTTAGCAGCATATACAGTTAATATACGGTAATATACAGGTGTGGTGGTACAATTCGGGAGTTTACCGGAGTTTGTGGGAAAGTTTAACGGGAGTTTCCTGTAATATAGCCTACACATCCGTATTCCATGCTTTTCACGCAGTGAAATGTGTCTATTCTATGTCTCTAGTTTTTATCTTTTATATTTATTAAATAGGCTTTATGTTTTATGTTGCAAGTGACTGAGAGGAAACGGTATTTTATGTCCTTTATGACAAATACAGTTTCTGATTCTGATATTCTCAACTACCTTTACAATATTATGAACTCATACACACCTTACATTCTCTACACAAACTACCTTCAGGGTAAAAAGTAAAAAAGTGGGTGAAATTTGTTTTTGTGCGTAGTTATGTGCATAGTTCCAATTACTTTACAATGTGAATTCATACACACCTTACATTCTCTATGACACATTCTCTATGACACACCTGTAATAATGTGATTGTTACGCACCTTATATATACATAATGTATATGACATAATGACATAATGTTCTGAAATCATACTCACCTTACAGTATATACCTTTAGAGTTCTAATATATTGTATTGTTCTGAATTCACACACGCCTTATATTCTTGACCCAACATACCATTAGAAACTCTAATATCTCTTTTGTGTCCAGACTTAATTTCAGGTTTTCCATATTATGATATAAGTGCTATACCCATTTAAACTACACAACACCGTGTAGCCATCCTATATTAAAATCGCCTAGTGGGTGGGCTGGCAGAACATTCTCTAAAAACACTGGGACAACAGACCCAAACTCTTCTCCCTCTTACAAAACTATGGAAATATGGAATTTCTTTCTTTGTAAGAAATGCAATAAAATGGCAAATGGTGCATTTATACAGCGCCTTTATCCAAGGCGCTTTACATAGGTTGTGCATTACATTTACCCATTCACACACACATTCATACACTGATGGCAGCGGAAACCATGCAAGGCACCAACTATAGCACATCAGGAGCAATTTGGGGTTCTGTGTCTTGCTCAACTACACTTCGACACTAACTCTGGAGGGTTCGAACTGGCAATCTTGTGGTTACCATCCGGCCACTCTACCCCTGAGCCGCCGCCACAACAACAATCGACAGCCCTACTAACAGCTACTTCCTTATAGGTAATGAACTCAGTGGGTGCCTTGGCCAAGTCCATCTATGAGAAAATGTTCCTGTGGATGGTCATCAGGATCAACGAGATGCTGGACACCAAGCAGCCCAGAAACTACTACATTGGTGTGCTGGACATCGCTGGCTTTGAAATATTTGATGTGAGCTTGGACATTTTTTTCTTTTCTTTAATTTTTTTTGTAGTTGTCATCTGTGTCATTTCAGATTTTAACTATATTATATACCGTCTCTGTCGGGTGGAAACCAAACCATACATAAGGCAACCTGGTGGCCTGAGGCATTTGAAATTAAATTAAAATGTTACTTTTCAGGATTCCAATTTGAACAATATAAAAAGAAAATAATTCAGGATTTCAATTGGGCACATTTTCTTGATGGGATTTGTAAGACATGATGTATAACGGGCCTGCAGGTCTTCTCGGGTTAAGAGTTAAAGTGGATAATGTCGATGATATTTCCCCCTATACAGTACAACACCCTGGAGCAGCTGTGCATCAACTTCACCAATGAGAAACTGCAACAGTTTTTCAACCACAGTTTTTTGCGGCTTACGCCTTTTATTGATGTTTGAAGGGACAGACAGTAGGCTGACAGGAAACGGGAGAGAGATGGGGGGATGACATGCAGTAAGGGCCGTGTCGGGTCCGGGAGTCGAACCCGCGGCACACTGCGACTGGATTACCAGTCCGGTGCCCAGACCGTTACGCTACGGCCTGGGCCCACACCATGTTTGTCCTGGAACAAGAAGAGTACAAGAAAGAGGGCATTCCCTGGGATACCATTGACTTTGGCATGGACCTAGCCATGTGCATTGAGCTCATTGAAAAGGTAAACATATGCTGTCTGCATTGAGCTGATAGAGAAGGTCAAACTTTAGGTTTAGGTTTACTTATATAGCACATAGTATAAAAAATAGACAATACATATTGAAGAACAAAAATACAATGCAAGGAAAGGAAGAAGCCAGCTGGCTTATTTGGAATCCTTTCCTGTATGGAAGAGGTCATTGATTTAAACAGATTAAAAGTTAATTAAGAACAATACAAAAGTCTAAAAGTTGGCAAAGGGCGGCAGCTGTGCAATAAAGAAATAAAAACTCAGACTGCCCAAAAAGGGGAAATAAACAATACAACAACAAACACACAAAAGAAAATATAACACAACAAAGTCAATCATGAAATTTACAGAGAGGAAAAAATAAGATATTTCTTCAGATGTTTCTTGAATATTGGCAAGGATAATGAGGATTTGATATACTGTCTGCATTGAGCTGACAGAGAAGGTCAGACACTCTCTGCATTGAGCTCATTCACCATGTTCACATGGTGGCCATTTTGCCGTTAAGCTATTGAAATGCCAAGGCTCCTGGTGAATCATGACCATACAAAATGTGATTCTGAATAATAATATAATAAATAAATAATAATTGCTCATATCAGTGCAACATAGGACTAGGTTTGAAGGACACAGGTCAGGTTTTTATCATTAACAACATACAGTAGGACTACAGTAGGTTTCAAGGCCTTATCACTGCAACATATAGGACTTTAAGGATAGACACTAATAAGCTATAAGCTTCCGCCTATACCGCCTATAGTATACCATGTCTGGAATCTGATGATAGACATTCATTTTTTCTTCCCACCAACGTCTTTAATATTGCTTTTTTTTCTTACTTGCATTAAGTTTTTTGCGTTTGGTGATTTGTTTTTGAATGTCTCCTTCACAACCACAGCCCATGGGCATCTTCTCCATCCTGGAGGAGGAGTGCATGTTCCCCAAGGCCTCGGACACCACCTTCAAGAACAAGCTGTACGACCAGCATCTGGGGAAGAACAAAGCCTTTGAGAAGCCCAAGCCTACCAAGGGCAAGGCCGAGGCCCACTTCTCCCTGGTCCACTACGCTGGCACTGTGGACTACAGGTGAACACAACCCTAATTCTACTAATCACGTTCAAAGCCCTAAATGGGCTGGCCCCTATATCTACATCCGTGAGATGCTGTCCCTCCCTAAATCGGGGCGCATCCTTAGATCCTCGGATAAGGCCCTACTAGTTGTCCCTCGGGCAAACCTAGTTACCCGGGGTGACCAGGCTTTTGCCGCTCGGGCACCCAGACCGTGGAACGCACTGCCAGTGCACATTAGGGTAGTACCATCCGTCCCCCTGTTTAAGTCACGTTTGAAAACCCACATAATTGTGTTACTGTTTGTTGTAGCACTTTGAAACTATGTTTTGAAAAGAGCTATACAAATAAAGTTCATATCATATCATAAATAATATATGATATAAAATATATTATCGTTATATGTCGTTTCAAGGAAGCAATCTGATTGATTGAAACAGACCATCTTAGCCGTGCTTAAACGATGATGATGGAACCCCCTAAGGTAACCCTTCATTTTACGGTACGGTAATTACCTGGTAACTACATGGTATATAGATATGGTATATAAATATAGTAGGTTTTACCTGGTAAGTACCCGGTAACTACTATGTAGTTATGCAGTAATTACTAGGTCATTAACAAGTATTTTCCCTGACAACTACTAGGTAATTACCCTGTATGTATAACTATTTACTGTATAATTACCTGGTAATAACATGAAACTTACCATGGTGAATGACCCACTAGTTGCCAGGTAATAACCAAGTATTTTCCTGACAACTACCTAGTAATTACCCTGTATTTATAAGTATTTACTGTGTAATTACTAGTTAACTACCCAGTATTCATAAGTATTTACTCTGCTACCATGCAAGTTACCCAGTAGCTACTAGGAAATTACCAAGTATTTTCCTGACAACTACTAGGTAATTAACCTGTATTTATAGGTTTTTACTATGTAATTACCAGGTAACTACCCAGTATTTATAAGTATTTACTCTGCTACCAGGTAAGTTACCCATTTGGTACCAGGTAATTACCAAGTATTTTCCTGACAACTACCAGGTAATTACCCTGTATTTATAGGTTTTTACTATGTAATTACCAGTTAACTACTCAGTAATTGAAGTATTTACTCTGCGGCCAGGCAGGTTACCCATGTAGACCCTATAGGTAATTACCAAGTATTGTCAACAACTACCAGATAGTTACCGGGTAGGTATAAGTATTTACTGTGTACTTACCAGGTAACTACCCAGTATTTATAAATATTTACTCTGCTACCATGCAAGTTACCCAGTAGCTACTAGGTAATTACCAAGTATTTTCCTGACAACTACCAGGTAACTAACCTTTATTTATAGGTTTTTACTATGTAATTACCAGGTAACTACCCAGTATTTATAAGTATTTACTCTGCTAAGTAAGTTACCCATTAGGTACCAGGTAATTACCAAGTATTTTCCTGACAACTACCAGGTAATTATATGGTAACTGTGTTCACTGTGTTTACATGGGTACTACCCATGTAAACACATGGGTAGTTACAGGAGATTGCCAGTTGTTACCAAGTAATTCCCTGACAACTACAATGTAATTACCCGATAGGTACCCAGTAAGTAAGGAGGAACTGTACTGTGAAAGGAAGTGTGTTCTATTTCCATGATATTACCATGTACCTACCTGGTAATTGTAGATTATGATCCTCCTCCATTACCCATCATGGTGTATTTTGAACATAACAGATAATAACTAGGTATTTACACAGTTGGACCACATACATTTACAAAACGTTAACAGGTAAAACCTTTCAAGTTACCCTGTAAGAAAGGTGGAACTGTACTGTGAACGGAAGCATGGCTTATTTCCATGATATTACCATGTACTTTCACTGTAATTGTAGGTTATAATCCATCATTACCCACCAGGATGCTTTGAACATGTTACCTGGCAATTTCCAGTTATTTACACAGTAATAGACAGTTGGACCACATACATTTTCAAAATGTTAACAGGTAAAACCTTTCAAGTTACCCTGTAAGAAAGGTGGAACTGTACTGTGAACGGAAGTGTGGCCGTACAGTGTTTGACCACAGAACGTGATTAGAATGTTTTGAGTTCAAGTGAGTCATAAACTTATAAGCTCTGAAAGTGATTAAATCACATTGACCTAATATATTTCAATTGAGTCAAAAGCATGGTGTGATTTAGCAGGAAGTGCCCAGGTCTCCTCTTTCCCCCTCTTTCACCATTGCTGCTGGACGTGCTGGTGGCCTAGAAGCAGGAGAGGCATATGGTAAGGCTATGAATAGCTGAAAATAGCCGATCTACAAGCTCCACAGCTTGTAGATCGGCTATTTTCAGCATGCAACCAAGTGTAAAATGACTTATACTGGATATCTTGTCCACTAGTCGCTTCCTAACATTTTAGTCTAGTTTTTATTTGTCGACGAAATTGTCAGTATATTTAGTCTTAGTTTTAGTCATCGCTAGCATAGCTTAGTTTTCATTTCGTTTCCATTTGTTTTTGTCAGTGAGAAAAGGTAGTCGATGAGCTTTTTTCGTCTTAGTTTTAGTCGACAAAAACAACACTGCACAACATACAACAAAATTATACAGCAACAAACAATAATGACATACACTATACAATAGAACACTTTCCTGGGGGGTCTATATGTGTGTAATATGTGGTTTTAGATGTTTTAGGGCCGATTCATACTCCTATTTTACCGCTGTTTCGGCGCTGTAGTGCCGAAATGATTTCGGCTCGTCAGAAATTTTCAGTAGCACCGAAGAGCCCTAACCCTAACCCCCCCCCCCCCCCCCCCCCCGAACCTCAAATGACGTCTAATTGAACCGACTTTTATTCGGCTCTAAAATAGGAGTATGAATCGGCCCTTAGATTTTAGCAGTGAGCCCAGTGTCTCTGATGTCATGGACACTGGGCTCACTTACTTCCTGGACTACATGTTGTTTCAGTAAGACAGCCCTCCCCCTATCCACAAGGAGGAGCAGTGCACCAAAGCATTATGGGAATTGTAGTCCAGGAAGGAAGTGAGCACAGTGTCCATGACATCAGAGACACTGCGCTCACTGCTACAATCTAAAAACGCATGGGCCTATTACACACATAAAGACCCCCAGGAAAGTGTTCTAAATCTTCTAAACATTATTAACATATATTTTTTTGCAAAAAGGGTGAAGTTTCCCTATAAGTATTAACCGCCTTTGGCGATGTGCTCATCGCCAGAGAGGTCCCAGGAACTTTGGGAGCTGCCCCACATCGCAGGCAAGCGATGTTAACTGTTTATCTATCTATCTATCTATCTATCTATCTATCTATCTATCTATCTATCTATCTATCTATCTATCTACCATTTTAGTTTGGGTGTGGAAACGGTTCCTTTTGGCCACCAATCCACCTGTCATGTCATCGTTCCGATCTCCTGTTAGTCCGACAGATTACTAACACTATCCCAAACCCTAACCCTAACCTCTGTCTTAACCGCCCACGTAGGTCGCTAACCCTAACCTCGGTCTTAACCGGCCACGTAGGTCGCTAACCCTAACCTCGGTCTTAACCAGCCACGTAGGTCACTAACCCTAACTTCAGTCAGGGCAGTCCCCCTGCAACAATTAAAAGCACAATATTTGCTACATCAGGTACAACGGGTCAAGCAGGCTGACGGACCTATTGACCAACGTCTTCTCATCGTCCACAAGGCTGTACCCAAACAGTTCCATGGTCGGCCCGCACAGCATCTGAACGACCTGGGCCAGCTCGTACGGCAGGCTAAACCTCCACTTGTCCGCCTGCTCCAAGGAGTTCCTCTTGGTGGAGAAAGGATCGATGTTCGCCGGCATGGTGTGCGTGTTCCTCCGAATCCACTCCCTGGCCTGCCAACTGAACGGTATCCCCGCGAAGCTGTAAATCTCCTCTGCCTTCTGCATGGGGTAGCGGGTGACGTCCTCGTAGCGCAGCAGCATGTAGCGTCGCCGTAGCCAGCGAGGGCGGCTCAGACCCACCATGGCCGACATGCGGACGCTGTCGCATTCCCCCTTCAGCCACTTCACATGCTCGTCGTCTTCGGGCACCTTGCCCTGCCGCGCCCACATCCTCCACTTCCGGAAGGCGTCGGGGAAGGCCACCATGCGGGACGCCAGGATGGCCCGGGGGTCTCGCACCAGCTGGATGACCCTCAGGTCCAGACGAGGGTCTTCCACCAAGGGACGCAGGCTGTCCAGCCGCTGCAGGCGGATGGTCTTGATGGCGTGGTGCTCTTTAGTGAGGCAGGATTGGGACGCCAGGGCCAGGTTGAGAGGCCCGCAGCTTTGCGTATTACACTGGTTCCTGGGCAAAGAGAGGGACATATCTAGCTTAGTCCTGTAACACCCAGCGTTGCAATACTACAACATATTCTAATTAATTAATTAATTAAAACATTTTTTTTATGTTATATCTAAACGTCATCATTGGTGTTCATTGCAATGCCATTGGTCATGATATTGGTCAATACCCCCCACAGAGGCTGAAATACACACAAATTAAAAATATCTGGACAATTTTGAACAATGTTTAACCTATGACCTTTAACCCTAATAAAAGTAAAATAACTGTAATATATGTTTTTTTGTGATCATTAGAATTCTAGAACATGTTTTATTCATTTTTGTGAAAGATATCCCCCAAATGTAATAGTAGTAAAGTTGAAATAGTTTTTTTGCAAGCAGAAATGAATCCGGGATTTCCAGGGTTAGTGTTAGTACTGTGACAATGGCCCCCAGAAGTCGGTATACCCCTACTGGAGGTAGGACCAAACACAACATGTTTTTTCCTCATCTCTAAGGTCTCCCACACATGAAATGGATTCTCGTATAAAAATATTTTACTGCAAAAGTGGTGAATTTAAAGTTATACACCTCAAACTAAAAATAAAGCCTGTCCGTCTGGGGGTTGATGCATATAAACTCATGTAGATTCCCTATGGAAGATCCTGGAGGTTTGAAATGTGGTATACTTGATGCCAGAACATCCCTCTACACTCCAGAAAATGTCAATATCTGAATGCAAATGGGAGATACAGTCATTTGAACACATAACTATAATAGGCAGAATGTAAATCTATGTAGAATGTTCTCTTTACTTTGTATTGACTCTGACATGGATTAACATAGCAACACATATGAGGGCCTGTTGGAAAGGTATGATTCTACTGAATCCAGCAATACTGATTGTGGTAGGTCTTATACTCATGGAGTTATGGCACTAAACGTATAACGTGTACCAAACTGGAAAAAACAAAGAAAGAAAAGAAACAGTACTAATGAAATCTTCAGTCCATAAACAGTTCACAAATTCACTGTTACTGCAAAGAAAACATTGAATCAGTATAAGTTGTCACATAGAATTCACTGTCCTGCAGCCAAAATGCGCTGGGGACTAGAAGCTGAGACACAGACAAGGAAACAGGTTTCTGGATTTACAAACCCTTTTATTCAAATTAAATGTTCTTATCTAAACTGTGTGTGTGTGTGTGTGTGTGTGTGTGTGTGTGTGTGTGTGTGTGTGTGTGTGTGTGTGTGTGTGTGTGAGTGTGTGCGTGCGAGACAAGGCCAAATCAACAGTCCATTAAGAGGTTGAGTGTCAGGGTTGAGTGTGTTGGGGGAAGGGGTCCTCAGAGGAGATAGAGTTGTTGGGAATCTGGGATAGTGTGTTGGGTTTGGGCGTCTGTAGTGGAGCAGTAGAGAGGACATATTTCTCTATACCACTGGTGTCACTCATCGACATCATCGTCAAAAGCAGCATGGCTCACATTTGGGCAGTCTAGAGCAAGAGCAAAACTCTGTGCAGGTCAAGCCTACTGAAAGACACTGGCATTTACTGCTATTATTGCACTTTCCGTCTTTACAGTATAAGTGGGTGATGTCTCGGACTTCTTTAGGTGCAGGTGCTTTGACGAACATCACCGGTTCAATAGACCCATCTTCTCTGAGTCTCCACCCTCCACCAACTGGGTCCCAGAGATGAGGCTTGGCCACATGGCTGTGACACCACACTGCGGTCTGGTACATAGCTCTTGATACATGTTGCTGAAAGGCATCTTCTGTTGGGGGTAAATTTGCAGCTGATGAATCTGTTGTAGATGCCAGTGTGTACCTCAGTTCATCCAAGGTGGTGCAAGGACGGCCATCTTCCCTTTTCTTTTGGCCATAGAGAAGGAGGGCATACTTTCTTGCCACAGGAATTGCCTCCCCCAGACTTCCAGAAAGACCAAAATTGGCCATCTCCTTTAAGTCACTCAGATGGGTCTTGAGTCTGTTAAAAGCTGTAGCCTTCCCAATTCTGTATAAGCTGGTTGTGGTATCACAACCTGTGAGGGCGTGGCATGCAGGTAGACATGCACAAAGTGCTGCACCAAGATTCTTCGCGATGGCACAGACTGGGACAAACCTCTCCCTTTGGCCATGTCCAGAGTGCATGAACATTGTTGAGGATCCAAACATTCCTTTGCTGGAATAATACACAAGCAAAACCAGTACGTCATCGCATCTGATGACAACCCGAGAATGAGACTTTGCTAGATGTATTGCATGGAATACCAATCTGGTGTCAGCCTCTTCTTGGTCACATTTCTGTTGACACCTGACTTGCTGACCACCTTGACCTCCTCACCATGTTCAAAGCCACCTGCCAAAATGACTGTGTTCTCTGAGGAGATTCTCATTGGCCCTGTAGTGGCTATGTAGTTGCTAACAAAGCTGCATAAAGCAGCCTTGTTACCACTGACCTTGAGGTATTTCCTGTAGTTAGGAACATTGGCTTTTCCTGTGATAATGTGTGTAGATCTGCTTTCTTGGATGGTGCCCCTTCTTTGCCTTTCCAGATCTTTGATTGAGTGTGGATGATCATATATATCAAACACTACAGCAACACAGATATTCTTTTCCTTTTCCATCAGCATTTTGATCTTCTTCCAGACACACTCACCCAGGTCATTGAATGTCTGAAAGCCTGAGTCAGGGAGACTCTGTAGAAGAGCCATGCCGTCGATGATGTATGCAGATGGTTCAGCAACATTAGGCAACTGCTGTGTCTCTTCAACTACAGACTCCATATTTTTAGCAAGGTCGGCTTTTGTTGTCTTTCTCATGCTTCCATCATCATAAAACAAAGAGGGGGGGACAGCAGCAAGTTCATGAGACATCACAGTCTCCATGGACACCTCTCTTTGCTTGGATACAGCAAGTAATCTTCGAAAGAGCACATCTGAGTCCATGTGAACCTTTTTAGATGTACTGACTCCACCTGATGTTTTCATGTCTTTGAAAGTTGCACACTGTTTTCTCTTCTCAGGATCCAGAAGCTCTTTGATTTGTTGGATTTTGCCAGGCGTTGTTCAATAAAAATGGCATTCTGTTCAGCACCATCTTGAAGGAAACTTGACAGCTCTTTTGCAACTTTTTCAGATGCAACCTGACCACTTGCAATATTGATCAGTTCCTCAGGGATACTATCAAGGTCAAAGGGGTTCTGCTTCTGCTCCACAGCTTCCATTATTTTCTGTATGTCTCTCTCATCTCTGTCCATTCTGGAGGCTCCATGTTCTTTGTGTGCTTTTGGGCCCTTTGCACCAGTGTCACAAAGGTCTTTCATGCCATCCACGTATGCCGTGGTCACATGCCTCGTCATTAACCATCTTGTGAGAGCTCCCTTTCTTAATGTGAAGCCAACAACTCCACCCTGACTCTTGCCTTCTCTGTTGATGGTTTGCTCCAGTGCCTGATCAGTCCCCACACAGTTGAAGCTGTGATCCTCCGACCGGCGAACAACAAATCCGCCTTCTTGCATGAATGAGTATGCTTCCGGTTGTTCATGTTCAAGAGCTTTCATTTCTGCAACATAGACTGGCATGTACTTGGAATAATTGTTTCTTCCAGCAGCTCTGAACCAAGGGATGACTTCACACATGCAATTCAGGTGTAGTTGAAAGTCGGCTTCACGCTCTGAGCGAATGATCCGTAGCAACAGATCAGCACCCTTGAGGAACATCAACCAGTATCTGAAAGTTGCTGATTGCGTAGTCCCATCATATGTGAACATCTGGATAATGTTCTGGATCTCAGTAAGTTTCGTCCTCACCTCACTGACAAGTTGTTTAGCAGTGGCCTTGTCATTGCCATGAAATGCATGCTGTAGATCTCGTAGGAGTTGCTCTTGTGCTCCAGTCATTGCACATTTGCCTTTCTTTTCAAGCCATGATTGCATGGCCTTCCAGAAGAGCCTGAAGAGAGCCTCAGAAGCTAGGTTTATGCTCCTTATCCCTTTTTTTTCTTTTTTTAAGATATTTTTTTTGCGGCTTACGCCTTTTATTGATTTTTGAAAGGACAGACAGTAGGCTGACAGGAAACGGGAGAGAGATGGGGGGATGACATGCAGTAAGGGCCGTGTCGGGTCCGGGAGTCGAACCCGCGGCACACTGCGACTGGATTACCAGTCCGGTGCCCAGACCGTTACGCTACGGCCTGGGCCCTCCTTATCCCTCTTGCCAGATGTTTCCCCTCAAGCAACTGCCGGGCTGTTCCTTCTGCATACACATCTGACTCAGTGAGAATGTCAAAGAGTCCGCCATTGCCATAGAGCTTTCCAATGCTTGCAAGGTAAGCCATTGTAATATGCATACCCCCTAGTCTCATTGTGATCTTAATTCCCTTCTGGTTTGTTCCATAAGATCTGTTGCGCTTTGCTATAAATTGCAAGGTCTGCAGTTACATAGAGTATCTGCTCTATGCAGATAGAGCAGGTGGAGTCAAATACTGTAGTAACCTCTCAAGTTTACAGAACTGAATGACTTGCTGTTGTGACTTGTGAGGATAACCTTAAGAATGAAATTGCTGCAGCTTAATTGGTTTCCCTTGGCCAGGTGTGCTAAATCAACCTAATAGTTTTATTGCATTTTCTCTGCTCTAATGTCGAAGTTGCATATCTCTCTCTCTCTCTCTCTCTCACACTCATACACACGCACGTGTGCATGCACGCACACGCACGCACACACACACACACACACACACACACACACACACACACACACACACACACACACACACACACACACACACACACACACCTATTTTACAAATGTATAACTTTCTACCCCTACTAAGTAATAAGTATGAGTCAATAAAACTAATCAGTGATACTGTAGATTTAATTCATTTTCCCCATTTGGGGCACCTTGCACGTTTAGTGCCATAACTCCATGAGTATAAGACCTACCATTGCACAATCAGTATTGCTGGATTCAGTAGAATCATACCTTTCCAAGAGGCCCTCATATGTGTTGCTATGGTAATCCATGTCAGAGTCAATACAAAGTAAAGAGAACATTCTACATACGTAGATTTACATTCCGCCTATTATAGTTATGTGTTCAAATGACTGTATCTCCAATTTGCATTCAGATATTGGCATTTGGACTTTTCTAGAGTGTAGCGGGATGTTCTGTTCTCCAGGAGCTTCCATAGGGAATCTACATGAGTGTATATGCATCAACCCCCAGACGGACAGGCTTTATTTTTAGTTTGAGGTGTATAACTTTAAATAACAATTTCACAACTTTTGCAGTAAAATATTTTTATACAATAATCCATTTCATGTGTGGGAGACCTTAGCGATGAGGAAAAACTATGTTGTGTTTGGTCCTACCTCCGGTAGGGGTATCTCCAAAACTAAAGCACTTTTTGACTGTTCGTCACAGGACTAGTGGAGACAAAACAAAAGACTCTCTGGATAAATGTAGTCCCGGGTTTCCAGAAGGTTGCATACTCTTTTTCTGTTCGGGTAAATTTTCCTGCAGCATTGTTCGATTGGTTCTGCAGACAATTTTAACCGGAAACACATATGAGGATGTCATATTTGTTTCCAGTGCTGCCAGTAAGCCAAACTAAGCTGTACGTACATATACAACGACTTTCCGACTGCAGAATTAATTTGCCTGGCTGTTGAATCCCCCTATGTATAATCTTACAAATATATCCTTTTATATTGAGATACAGTGATATGCATATACAGTATAGACAGAGCAATGCCTATACATCACCAATGATGATGCTAATGTGCTAATGTGAGTTTTGTGGTGAGATTTAAAAGCCTATACGGGTTGTGCATATAACCACACCGCCAATCTAACGCTTGGGAAAAAACGAAATAATTTTATTCTATGATTAAAATCTGCTGTGAAAATCAACACTATAACAGACCAAACCTGTTCTACACAACTGGCCCACATACTGGCTCTACTTATCAAAGTAGGTTATCAAAATCTGCAATACCACACATCCTTGAGCGCTGCAGTGCAGACAGGCTTTTTACAGAGAGCCATGCTGGACCGTCTGCCGAACCACTCGGACGTCATGTGGTTCCTAGGCAACGGACAAATGAACTTCTCCAGAGGGGTGAAGTCGCACAGGAACAGTCCCCGGAGAACGTCCATGTGGATCCCTGCCAACGCCGACCCGTCGGTGACCCTGGTGACCTGCAGCCTTTGTTCCACGTGCCACAGGGGTTCGTACAGATAGAACATATTGTCGCCGTGCTGGTTGAAAAACTCCCCCACGAACGTGGAGCCCGTCCTGGTCATGGTGAAAATTAGGATGTGCTTGTGGCCTCCGCTGTGGCTGTTGGCGTCCATGATGTCCTCCTCCTCCTCCTCTGGCTCCTCGGAGGGCACACCCTGCTGGGTTTGTGGCGTCGGATGTGGAGTCAGTCTCTGGATCAGCTCATCAGAGACCCTTATGAGACATTTATTTATGGATTTATTAGCTCACATTTCATATGAACGTATTCAGCGTACAAACGCCTCAACATATCTACAGCACAGTGTACAATACAGTACTCCACCGTCTTATCTTCATCCCTGTGAGGACTCACTACATCAAATCTAAAGGCCCATGCATACTCCAGTTCTAGGTGATAAGAAAGAGTAAAACATTTAAATTGGAAACAACATATTGATGCTGTATGTATGAAGTCTATGAAGATGCTTGGTATATTGAGAAAAATCTGCCCTTTTGTTCTTCCTTCATGTCATTTAACACTATTATAGCTTAATTTTCCCTCATATTAATTACTGTAATATTGTCTGGGCTGCTACATATTCAACACATCTCACTAAATTACTCATCATTCAAAAAAGGTTTCTGAGAATGATTTCACATTCAAATCGGTATGAGCCGTCTGCCCCACTCTTTATTAAATACTCACTATTACCCATTGACAAAGTAAACGTTTTTCCAGACCTGTTTATTTATGTTTAAATTCAAAAAAAGCATACAAGACATTCCGTCTTCTTTTCACAATTTCTTCCGTGTTACTTCTGACATTCACTCCTACCCCACAAGGCAAAGAGATCATTTTGAATTACCCTATTGTCGCACGTCCAAACATCAATCTTTCATCAAATTTAGAGGCCCTCATCTATGGAACTCCCTAGATGCTTCACTTAAATCCTCATTATCCTTGCCAATATTCAAAAAACATCTAAAGAAATATCTTATTTCTTCCTCTCTGTAGATTACATGTTTTACCTTGATTCGTTAGATTTTCTTTTGTGTGTTTGTTGTTGTATTGTTTAATTCTGTTTTTTGTGCAGTCTGTGTTTTTATTTCTTTACTGCACAGTTGCCCTTTGCCAACTTGTAGATTTATGTACTGTTCTTTATGAACTTTTAATCTTTTAAACCAATGACCTCTTCCTTCAGGAAAGGATTCCATATACGCCTTCTGGCTTCTTCCTTTCCTTGCATTGTATTTTTGTTTCTTTGATATGTTATTGTCTATTTTTGTACCACATGCTAAATAAATAAACCAAATAAACCAAACCGAGTCGCTTATCACCCCGGCGTGATGTCATGTTGTAGTTTCACCTTATCACCTAAAACTACACGTGGGGCCTTACAATCTCACCCATTTATACTTTATTTTGTTAGATTTGAATGGCCTTTCTTTGCTTAAGCATTATAGGTTGACAAATGTCAATATGCACGTTATTTTCATTACTTGCGCAAGCAGAGCGCCCAAGTAATAATTTTGCCCGGTCTTCGTTCACCGTGACAGCCAACCCGCCATTTGATGTGTATGCAAAAAAAACAGCAAATCTGTGCCTGGTTTGGTGGGACCAGATCACATAAATGACCATATGTCTTACGTCATCATTTAGAGCTAGTCATACGTATACTATATACATAATCAGTAAAATAAAATAGCAAATTGTGCCTGATCTGCTGGGTACGTGGTGTGTATATGTATGACTAGCTCTCAATGATGACGTAAGAAATATGGTCATTTATGTAATCTGGTCCCAGCAAACCAGGCACAAATCTGCTGTTTTATTTGCATACGCATCAAATGGCGGGTTGGCTGTCACGGTTTTTGGCGCAAAGTAACCACAGTATACCGCTAATCAACTTACAACTACATACTCTATATAGTATATGTATATGTATACGTATGTCTTACGTCATCATTTAGAGCTAGTCATACGTATACTATATACATAATCAGTAAAATAAAATAGCAACTTGTGCCTGATTTGCTGGGACCAGAGTACATGGTGTGTATATGTATGACTAGCTCTCAATGATGACGTAAGAAATATGGTCATTTATGTAATCTGGTCCCAGCAAACCAGGCACAAATCTGCTGTTTTATTTGCATATGCATCAAGTGGCGGGTTGGCTGGCACGGTTTTTGGCGCAAAGTAACCACAGTATACCGCTAATCAACTTACAACTACATACTCTATATAGTATATGTATATGTATGTCTTACATCATCATTTAGAGCTAGTCATACGTATACTATATACATAATCAGTAAAATAAAATAGCAAATTGTGCCTGATTTGCTGGGACCAGAGTACATGGTGTGTATATGTATGACTAGATCTCAATGATGACGTAAGAAATATGGTCATTTATGTAATCTGGTCCCAGCAAATCAGGCACAAATCCGCTGTTTTATTTGCATACGCATCAAGTGGCGGGTTGGCACGGTTTTTGGCGCAAAGTAACCACAGTATACCGCTAATCAACTTACAACTACATACTCTATATAGTATATGTATACAGTACGTATATTTTGATTCAGTTTATATACCTTTTTTTCATCACATATCAATGATTTATTTTTCTTTAAAAAACTAAAAAGGGATCCAGAATATATCTACATCGATAAAAGTGTATTTCTTATATAGATAGAAACTTGAACCATACTTAATAATACTAGGTGTTTATATGCATAAAGTAGGTAGGTAGCAAATAGTTACATCTAATAATTATACATTTAAAACGTTCCTTCACAGAGATACTGAGATTTGACAGTTTACAGCGGTCGGAAGTACTTGCGCACTAGTTGGCTAATTTATGGCCCAGTGTGCAACAAGCAAGTATGCACTCGACAGAGTGCAGGTCTAGTTTCTTTCTACTTTTTGTCTATGTTGAGTCGGGTGATGCAAATTGTAATTTCTTTGCACCTGCCAATTTGAATTGCATTTAATTGATGTTACAGTCAATGTTCCCCCTAACGGGCGCCTGTGCGCACACACGGCTCCAGGCTCATAACAAATGTGCACAGTCATGATTTAGCAACACCAGAGATATAGATTTGTGTAATGTAGTTGGGTTGAGTGGTTTGATTCTTGTATTTCCTTGCTTACGGCAATGGAAGTATTCCATAAGTATCCCATAAGGCGTCTGCCCAGCTGCAGCACAGTCGGAAAACAAGGAAGTGAGTTGATCAAATATAATCCATTGTCGGGTTACTGCTTCGTCTATCTCTCGCTAAAATGTTTTCAGAAACAATTTATTTTTGAGAGCTATGTTTAGCTGTAAATGATATAGCGTGTGTGTTTACATGGCTGTTATTTTGGAAACTGCAGTAAATCAAGCGGTCTGTTATAGAGCAGAGCGGGGTAAGGAGCAGCAGGTGTCTGCCGGTCTGTTATAGAGCAGAGCGGGGTAGGGAGCAGCAGGTGTCTGCCGGTCTGTTATAGAGCAGAGCAGCGTAGGGAGCAGCAGGTGTCTGCCGGTCTGTTATCGAGCAGAACGGCGTAGGGAGCAGCAGGTGTCTGCCGGTCTGTTATCGAGCAGAACGGCGTATGGAGCAGCAGGTGTCTGCCGGTCTGTTATAGAGCAGAACGGCGTAGGGAGCAGCAGGTGTCAACCAATCCGTGTAATAAAGGTTTACAACTGTGTACAACTGGAACCAAATGGATCTGTAACTTCCGCTGCATCTCAATATGAAGGTCACCTCCCTCACCTCCATAAGATGTCGGTCTCTTCTACGATGATGACCAGGGCCACGATGCAGAAGAGGATGACGGCATACTTGGTCTTCATTCTAAAGTGGACCTTGAAGGTGACGTTCGCATGCAACGGCTCCTGTCTTGAAGGAATCTGTTCACTCAGCTCCCCATTTGTCGCTCTCGTTCAACAGATGAAGCCTCGTTCTGGAATAAAGCAGCGAGACGGAGGGTAAAAGGCCTCATTTAATAATAACGTACATGGTATTCAACTTTGTTCCCTCATTTTGCACTTTTTCACCAAGGCAAAACATTAGCCTTGATGCAGATAGTGTGGACCAGTGGCGTGCACAGATAGACACTAAAAGAAAAAGTGGACCATGCAAAAATTGATCAATCAGTAAATCTCACACTATTAAAGGGACACTTCACCCTTTTTGCAAAGAAATATATGTTAATGAAGTTTAGAAGCTTTAGAACACTTTCCTGGGGGTCTTTATGTGTGTAATATGTGGTTTTAGATATTTTAGATTGTAGCAGTGAGCCCAGTGTCACTGATGTCATGGACACTGGGCTCACTTACTTCCTGGACTACATGTTGTCTCAGTAAGACAGCCCTCCCCCTATACACAAGGAGGAGCAGTGCACCAAAGCATTGTGGGAATTGTAGTCCAGGAAGGAAGTGAGCCCAGTGTCCATGACATCAGAGACACTGGGCTCACTGCTACAATCAAAAATATCTAAAAACACATATTACACACATGCATAAAGACCCCCAGGAAAGTGTTCTAAAGCTTCTAAACGTCATTAACATTAGCAAAAAGGGTGAAGTGTCCCTTTATGGCAACCGGCCGGTTCCACGCACTGCCCAAGGTGCCCTTTTTTCACTTGAGCACCTGCCCCTCTAAATGTCTGTGCACGGTATCCTTCCGGCTCAAAGAATCATATAGTTACACTATAACTGAATCTTAGAGCCTGACCGATACCAATATTGGATATTTACAAAAATCTGATATTGATATATCGGCCAATATTCTCATAGTGTATACAAGCAGAAAACACTGGCCAAGTCATCAGCATATAACCAGTTTAGCATCAATGTATCACCTCCCTTCTTTCTGTCTCTCTTATCACACTGGGTGTGAGACACTCCCAATCTTCCGCCGTATAGTCTGAAAACCCACCTTTTCAGACTCCATCATGGCCCATAGCACTTACCCTACCCCCTTAGATATAGCATTTCTGTAGACTTAGATAGCATTTGATACAGATTTATAGCATGTTATGTAGACATAACAAAATTCATCCAGGAGCCACAAGGGGGCGCTCCGCAGGCCGCAAATGGCCTGCGGGCCGCCTATTGGGGAACCCTGCTCTAGTATGTGAATATTCGCCTGTGCTATTAACTCATTTTGAAAAAAATAAAATAAAAAATCTGAAAAGCTAGAATTTGCGCGATGGCAGGCTCTCAGTCAAATATGGTTACAAATGTAACCAGACGAGCAAGGTACAAGGGCAGACTCTGGGAAATGCCCAGGTTAAAAAAGTGTAATGTACTATACGGTAACACTATGGTAACACTATACGGTAACACTATACGGTAACACTTGCTATGCATCCCATGTTTATAATGCATTATAAACACACTAGGACATTATAATCTTCTCATAAACATGTATAATTATATTTATAAGCGCTCATGAATAATCATGATACTTTATAACCTTAATCATAACACATTATAGACTTTATTATAATGACTTACTATACTATTTTAGTATTAAGTATACTACTTATAATACTGTGGCGTCCCACAAGGAAGCATACTAGGGCCTTTACTGTTCCTAATATATGTTAACGACATGACATCAGCTTGTGACTGCAACTTGTTCCTGTTCGCAGATGACTCAGCACTGCTGGTCTCGGACAGAAACAAACTGCAGGTTGAAAAGACCCTCAGCTCTGAACTCGGTAGAATCTGCACCTGGCTCGCTGATAACAAACTATCCTTACACCTGGGAAAAACTGAATCCATTCTCTTCGGATCTAATAGTAATCTCAGCAAGGCAGATGGCTTCTTGGTTAGAGTGGGTGACAATATTATCACAGGAAAAGATGAAATTACCTACCTAGGTTCCATCCTGGAGGCCAATCTTTCCGGTGATAAAATGGCCACCAACGTAATCAAAAAAAGTCAATCAAAGAACAAGATTCCTTTACAGGATCTCCTCACTGGTCAACAAAAACACCTTGAAGACCTTAACAGGAGCCCTCATACAAGGTTTCTTTGACTATGCATCCACCTCTTGGAACCACAGCACCTCAAAGGCCCTTAAAACAAGGCTCCAGACCTCCCAAAACAAACTGGTCAGGCTCCTTCTTGGCCCCACCCCCCGAACCCACCTCACCCCTGCCCACTTTGACAGGCTGGGATGGCTTAGGGTCGACGACAGAGTACAGCATCTTGCAATGGGTCTGGTCCACAAGATTCGATACACCACCAAGATACCCATGTACCTGTCTAAATACTTCCTTAATGTAAACAAAGTCCACACCCACAACACCAGAGGGAGTGCAACAAACCATGTACAACCCAGATTCGGCACAAACAAGGGACTAAATTATTTTCGCTCCTATGCCACCAAAATGTGGAACGCCCTACCAACAGTCATTAAGGCATGTGAATCCCTTGACTCCTTCAAAACCGCTCTCAAAGGGCACCTACGGATGGCTGCAATTCGAAACTGGCCTCTGTAAAATCTGAATCCCCCCCACCGCTCCCCCCCCCCCTTTTCCCCTCATTGTATATGTATCTTTTCCCTTTTTGCTTCCTATATGATGAATTCCTGTTCTGTTCTTTAACTACATAGAAGTGTCTCTAAATGTTTTGATGAATTGAACAATGTGGACCCTGTTGTAAACAAGTGTAATGCTTAATTGGGTCGTCCACTCACAGTTAACAGTCTTTGTATTGAGTTTGTGCTTGAAATGTACTGTAATTCTACAAACTGTTAATAAATATTTCAATCAATCAATCAATCTTCATAACTTGCTAACATTCCATGACATAACATAACATGACATAACATTCCATGTTTATAAAGCATTATAAAAATATTATAAGTGGATATAGTTTTCTCATAAAATAAATATAATAATATATAGTAAGTACTTGGGATGCATAGCAAGTGTTACTTAAATTTGTATTCATCTTTAGGGCCCCAAATCACACCTTAGAATGCACAATTGTCTATTTCAAACACAAAGTGTTCTTTACCTTGGAGTCATATTTTGACGGCAGTAAGCCTGTCATAATTTCACCCCCCTCCGTATTGAAGTATTAGAAAGTATTAAGATGTTGATATTAATTTTGTATTCATCTTTAGGGCCCCAAATCACACCTTTTTTTACTTGGGAGTCAAAGGACACATTTTAGTCATCTAAAATTTCATTTAGTTTTAGACACATGTTAGTCATCTGAAAAGTTGTAGATTTAGTCTAGTTTTAGTGGACTAAATGTCATAAGATTTTAGTCAACTAAATCTACAGCCAACAAAACATATATGTTGGGATTGTTGGCAGGCCTTGATAGCGTCATAATGCCAAATGTATCACTGCATGCTGAAAATAGCAGATCTACAAGCTCACTCTGTGTCACTCTGCAACTCTTGCTATTTTAACACAACACAATCTGTCTGTATAAGTTTGACATGCATTACAGGATTTAGAAAGAACATCTTAGTCATTAACTCATCAAGTAGGCTATTTCACACATCTACAGTCACACCACTATGAAAAGCACAAAAACTGATCAAATTATGTCAAATTCCCACTATAGGAAGGTGAATTCACATCCATATATATAAGTGTATAAGAGACGGGCGTTTTACCTTCAGCTGCAGAGGAAATGCTGAGAGAAAAGACGCTGCAGCTTCACACACACACACACACACACACACACACACAAACTCATGAGGCTATAGCATGCCATACCTGCGTGTGGTATGTGCCATACCTGTGGCATGATTGACTTACCTGTTGTTTTTGAAGATTTGGAAGATGTCATGTCAACGAAGCATTCGATAACAAAAGCACAATCCTTTATTGTTATTGTCACCACCCGGCCTCCTCCTCCTTTCAATGTGCATGAACTGCATGACATCCTTCCATGAACTTCATGTCATGTTTATTCATATTAAGCAAGACAACCAGATCAGGTCAAATATTTATATATATATATATATATATATATATATATATATATATATATATATATATATATAAAGAAAATGTATTTATTTTATTCAGAAAAAGTAAAATAAACAGTAATTTTTTGCTAAATCAATGGGTGGTCCAGCTCTTTACATGGGGGGATCTGCGGCCCACGCACGCACGCACACTAACAACTGTGTTGTACCCTTTTTCCTTCTTTCCAATTATTTTATTGGCCCAAAATGATGTGTTTATTGTCATGATTTGTCACATCAACGTGTTGGCTTTGTCCGAGGCTTAAAAGGACTTTCTATAAATACTTTTTGAAACGTCTGTGGGAAATATTTTTTATGGGGAATTATCTTCCGGGCCTGTCGTCGTCGTTGTTCACCTAGCATCCTATAGGCAAGTGTGTATAGTTTCAACGTACAGATTATTCACTTTTTGATATTATAGTATTTAAACTGATGATAAGTTTACGGTATGATCCTAGACAGTTACTTCTATGCACTTGGTGTCTTACCTTGCGTTTACCGTGCTTACTGTATATTGCTGTCTGCTAGCCCAGGGGTTCTCAACCCATGGTTCGCGACCCCTAAGGGGGTCGCCAAATTATTTTGGGGGGTCCCCAAATAGTTTACTAAAAAAAACATATTGCAACTGAATGGCTGGAAATGGAAATGAAGAGTTTACATAGTACACAATAATAATAATATCAATAGCTGGGACTTATATAGCGCTTTTCTTAATACCCAAAGACGGCTTTACATGTGTGGGGGCCAGTATTTCCGGGGGTCCCCAGCCAAAAACGTTGAGAACCCAGCTGTGCTATAGTGCTAAAGTGCTAATTGATATTAACACTTGGGGCTCCATCTTGCGCCACCCCATTGGCACGTTGTTAGCTTGTAGATATTAGCTATTTGTACTATTTTAAAATGTTTTAAAATAGTAAAAGATGGCAAATAAGTTTAGGGATAAGGGGTAAGGGGTGGTGTAAGATATTATTGAAAAATTTGGATCTAATTCACGCCAGCATTTTTCCCAGTCGTGCTCTTATTTTGAAAAGCCACATTTCCAGACATATCCTAGTAAGTAGAGCAGGTCCTGTGGACAGGCCTTGTTTACAAGATGGGTCTATGGCTGCCGGGGCACTGGAGGGCTCCTCATCGCCGGCTCTGTGCCGTCAAAGAAACGTTGTTTTGACCAAAAATGCCATCTGGGACAAGGAATAGGAGATACAGGCGATTGAAAGAAACCGATATAATGGATTATTATGGCGAGGACGATCTCAGATTGTCGATCCATTGTCATGACAACAACAGGTAGCTTACCCGATGCTAACGCAAGTATAGCATTATGGCTTGATCGATCGAAAGCGCTATTAAAGCACCAATTGACTTAGATGTACGGCAATGGCGTGGAGGGTTTTAAAAAAGCAAGCATTGTAAGAACATAAGCATTAATCACGGGTCATTGTTGTCAACAAAATGTTGTCTGTCCGTGCATGGCCCACATTATTTACAATGGGAAATGGTGCAGGAAAACTCAAAATGGTTGCTTAAAAAGAGAGAAAGTTTTACAGTTTAAAGTGTCCATATAATAAAAAAAACAAAAATCTTAAAGACTATCTGGTACACAGCAAGCTAAAAGGAAATAACACACCAGCACGCCATAGACCAGAATACTTCAAACCCAAACAAATAGTTAAAAATAGAACTACAAAACGCACGTTGGAGATTAAACAACAGATAACAGCCAGCACCAGCAACTGTGTTTATTTAATCACATGTGAAAAATGTGGCTTACAATATGTCGGAGAAACGAGTAAAACAATAGCTACAAGGCTGAGACAACACAGATACAATATTAACAATGCAAAAAAGACAACTACAAGGATTGTTCAACATTGCATGACTCACGGCATTGAAACTCTAAAAGTATCTGGACTTCAACACAATCCCAACTGGACAGTAGGACAAAGACGTTTTAATGAAAAACAGTGGATTAAGAACCTCAACACGGATTTTCCTGGAGGTTTAAACATGCCAAAATATTAGACAAGTTGTTTTAATTTCGTACCAAAACTCCACAGCCATGCTAAACACAGCCAACAATCAATGGAAATCAGACTTTGAATATAGTGCACAGATTAGCACATTCCACACCAAGCCAACCTGGGACACGAAGCAAGAGGTGTCACTGACACCAAATGGGCCATTAGACACCGGGCCCAGGAAACAAATGACAGGGACAGCTTGAAATATAAATGTTAATTAGAAGAGCCAGGGTTTTTTTTTTCTTTTTTAAATGGAAACAGTAAAAACTTAAATAACAAAAAAATATCTAGTTTTAAAGAAAAGACCAAATACGTAAACCTAAATCCCAGCGCTAAACCTAAACCTCACAGGAA
Organism: Protomyctophum parallelum; assembly: GCF_964188405.1. Taxonomy (NCBI): domain Eukaryota; kingdom Metazoa; phylum Chordata; class Actinopteri; order Myctophiformes; family Myctophidae; genus Protomyctophum; species Protomyctophum parallelum. The sequence goes on along the minus strand of NC_139698.1, from coordinate 57,624,778 downwards.
GCCACGAGCTAGTCATAAAACCTGCCACTGGCTAATTGAGGAGCCATGGGGTGAATTAACCCTAAACAAAGCCCAATAAGGCTAAATAAACAAATCCTAGAACAATAGGGTAAACGTAAACTCAGGGATAAACTGGAGAAAATGTGGTTAGTGGTTAGATCAGGCTTCCTTCAGATACATGGCGAATGCACTCATTCCTTGCATTGTACTTACATAACAAGTAAGACGCGCAAACGCGTGAAGCGAACGCAGCTCGTGTGTGTGTGGTTGTGTGTGTGTGTGCTACAGCTGCGCCCTGTGTGTGTGTGTGTGTGTGTGTGTGTGCGTGCGTGCGTGCGTGCCACAGCTGCGCCCTCTGGTGGCGGGCCGGTGGTGTAACAGCGTGACACACACACACAGCGTGACACACACACAGACACTCAGCCCCTGCTGTCATAGTAAGTGGCTCACTGCGTTCGCAATAAGTACAGTGCACTGAAGTCCCCTCAGTCAACCCCCACCACTCTTGGCCTCTCTCTCGCTCACTCACTGCCTTGCTCTCTCCCACAATGTAATGTTAAGTTAGTAAAGTTACACCTATTTTATGTAAATAACATGGTAAAATGTGCAGCATTGGGAGGTAATTTTAATTAACTTTAATTGTGAAGGGACGACAGGATGAGGAAAGGTGTTGTTTGCTAATTGTCGAGAGTAATGGCTGCGTGTGATATTGAACAATCAAATTTGTGACCAGATTTGACTGAGAGACTGCCATCGCCATCAGAGCTGAAATCGACATGTAAATATGAAATGCTTAAACATGTAGCTAGGTGTAATGTTAGAGACCACAGAAGTGAACCTTTCAAGGAGCGAGGAGTGACATGTGAGAATTTTGTCTGGTGACATTTTGGTGACACAGCTTGTACAGTGGCCCTGGGGAAAATGTTTTCTAAATCATGACAATTTTCCTTAATAACCTTAATCATAACACATTATAACATAACCTTAGAAAGTGTTTTTTTTTTACTTTGGAGTCAATGGACACATTTTAGTCATCTACAATTTCATTTAGTTTTAGACACGTGTTAGTCATCTGAAAAGTTGTAGATTTAGTCTAGTTTTAGTGGACTAAATATCATAAGATTTTAGTCAACTAAATCTACAGCCAACAAAACATAATGTTGGCAGGCCTTGATAGCATCATAATGCAAAACTTTGACTGGAAAAGACTCGCTCACCGTATAGAAAAAGAAGTAAAACTCCTTAGACTGAGACTTAGAAAAATATATTTTATTTTATTTTATCATGCTGTGCTCATGGTGCAATTAAAAAGCAAACGTTTCGGTCCTCAGACCGAAACGAGTCTGGACCGAAACGTTTGCTTTTTAAGTATTTTAAGTTTAAAGTTTTCCTTATGTTTTTGAGACCACCGCTACCGTAGTTAAGTTTGAAGAGAGAAAAAAAGGACGAAGAAAGGCGCAACAGTTTTCTCAGTGCTTTAGCATCATAATGCCAAATGTTTCACTGCATGCTGGAAATAGCAGATCTACAAGCTCACTCTGTGTCACTCTGCAACTCTTGCTATTTTAACACAATCTGTCTGTATAAGTTTGACATACAGTACAGGATTTAGAAAGAACAACTTAGTCATTAACTCATCAAGTAGGCTATTTCACACATCTACAGTCACACCACTATACAAAGCACAAAAACTGATCAAATTATGTCAAATTCCCACTATAGGAAGGTGAATTCACATCCATATGAAGTTATAAGAGACAGGCGTTTTACCTTCAGCTGCAGAGGAAATGCTGAGAGAAAAGACGCTGCAGCTTCACACACACACACACACACACACACACACACACACACACAGACTTATAGTCTATAGTCATATACTTTATCTGAGGTTAATTGTCCTCAAACGCCCTCAAACTCATGAGGCTATAGCATGCCATACCTGCGTGTGGTATGTGCCATACCTGTGGCATGATGTACGTACCTGTTGTTTTTGAAGATTTGGAAGATTAGGCATATCAACGAAGCATTCGATAACAAAAGCATAATCCTTTATTTGCATGCAACTTGCATGAACTGCATGACATCCTTCCATGAACTTCATGTCATGTTTATTCATATTAAGCAAGACAACCAGATCAGGTAAAAAAAAATATATATATATATATATATATATATATCCATGTATCCATATATCCCGTATATTATAAAGAAAAATAACATGATCCATGTATTTATTTTATTCATAAAAAGTAAAATAAACAGTATTTTTTTGCTAAATCAATGGGTGGTCCAGCTCTTTACATGGGGGGATCTGCGGCCCACGCACGCAAGCACACTAACAACTGTGTTGTACCCTTTTTTTCTTCTTCTTTGCCCAAAACAATGTGTTTATTGTCATGATTTGTCACATCAACGTGTTGGCTTTGTCCGAGGCTTAAAAGGTCTTTCTATAAATACTTTTTGAAACGTCTGTGGGAAAGAATTTTTATGGGGAATTATCTTCCGGGCCTGTCGTCGTCGTGCAAAGGGGCAGGACTGCGACGATGAAAGATGACATTGAATTTGTTCACCTAGCATCCTATAGGCAAGTGTGTATAGTTTCAATGTACAGATTATTCACTTTTGGATATTATAGTATTTAAACTGATGATAAGTCTACTGTATGATCCTAGATACTTCTATGCACTTGGTGTCTTACCTTGCGTTTACCGTGCTTACTGTAAATTGCTGTCTGCTATAGCCCAGGGGTTCTCAACCCATGGTTCGCGACCCCTAAGGGGGTCGCCGAATTATTTTGGGGGGTCCCCAAATAGTTTACTAAAAAAAACATATTGCAACTGAATGGCTGGAAATGGAAATGAAGAGTTTACATAGTACACAATAATAATAATAACAATAGCTGGGACTTACTGTATATAGCGCTTTTCTTAATACCCAAAGACGGCTTTACATGTGTGGGGGCCAGTGGGGGGGGGGGGGGGGGGGGGGGGGGGGGGGGGGGGGGAGACATGGCCAAAGTATTTCCGGGGGTCTCCAGCCAAAAACCAGCTGTGCTATAGTGCTAAAGTGCTAATTGATATTAACACTTGGGGCTCCATCTTGCGCCACCCCATCGGCACGTTGTTAGCTTGTAGATATTAGCTATTTGTACTATTTTAAAATGTTTTAAAATAGTAAAAGATGGCAAATAAGTTTAGGGATAAGGGGTAAGGGGTGGTGCAAGATATTATTGGAAAACTTGGATCTAATTCACGCCAGCATTTTTCCCAGTCGAGCTCTTATTTTGAAAAGCCACATTTCCAGAGGCTGACCAAGATGGCGGCGCCTATAGAGACTGAGAACTAAATGCAATTTTAATTCATTATAGGTCTGGTGAGCTAATTCCGACAGTCTGTTTCTGCTCGATGTGCCCCTATAACATTTTGATTGTAGGTGTTTTTTAAGACATTTTGGACGCGAGTTTTATTCATATCTATCTCCACCTTCTGTGTGATACAAGTGCACTAAGGCTGCAGAGCAGCAGCGGTTGCAATGGAGCGACTCGAGCAGCAAACCATAGAGGTACGGTGCATGTAACATTATAAACTAATGTAACATTGTGTGTTTACATTGCCTTTTTATTTGGTCCTCTTTGAGCCAAGGGTGGCCATGCTAACGACGTTAGCGTGATGCTAACGCAGCTCACACAGTGAGCCTATCTGTGGCATCAATATACCATTGTCTGACTTGTCAATTCAAACGTTTTTAATGTGACAAGTTGTGGTGTGTTGGTGATCACACAGGACTGATTGTTAGATCAACCTGGGATTTTATAATGGGTACTAAGTTGTGTGCTATGTGTCCATCCATGCTAACATAGCCTTATTGTTAGATCAACCATAATAGGCACAGTTGTGTGCTTGTCCATGCTAGCCTAATAATAGCCTATTTTAATTGATTTAGTCACATTCAAGTAGTGATGGCAAGTAGTGTTGACATAGCAAACAAAAGCCCTGGTAGGTAGTACATGCCAGCTATATGTTGGTATTTGGGTGCAACTCCCAGGAGGGCTGTCAAATGCTGTCTCACTGCTGTCCACTGACCAGTTGTATGTTTACAGAAAATGTTCAATTCATTGTCACGCTGTCCAGTTCAGATCAGCTCATCTGAAACACACAAATGTTTTCTTGTAGACACACACACACAACTGTCCTACGACCAGATAGCTCTGGGATTACACCTTTTAGGCCGTGTGGTGAGGTCCCTTTTCGTTCAGGTCCGTTCCCACGGAAGGGGGACTACACAATTTTTTCTCCATAAAAGAGATTTATAGGTAGACAGTCTAAATAAAAAAGTTCTACTCGTCCGACGCTGCAGTTATTTTATAATCCGCGATCTAAGACGGGACTATTTCTTACAAGGCGTAATAATATGTGCAAGGGGAGTGGTGTGGTTTTGGTCACGTGGACCAATCGCGTAGCCGCTTTATTCCCTTGAGTATGCGCGTAACGTCTTCGTATGCGGAAGAACTTTTTGTTGTCCATAGCAACCTAGCAACTCACTGTTGCGACGCTGTTTTCATTCACTCTAAACTGGGAAAATGGGAAAGAGCCGTTGTGCGATTGACTGTACAAACAGATTAAAAAAGAACTCGGAGCTATCCTTTTACAGACTGCCGAAATGTAAAGAAAAAAGAAGTAAATGGATCGCTGCACTTCGCCGATGTAGTCATGTTTCAGGGCTACATGGATTTGCGGGTGCCACTTTCACTTTGTGTCAGGTATGTTGCTTTTTTTGTAAAACCATACGTTCAATGTAAAAGGGCCTTTTCACACAATGTCCCGTTTTAAACGAACCTAACGGAGTTCTCTTCTTGTGGACCAAGAAGTGGATTAACATAGTCCGTTCCCCTGAAAGAGATCTGGTCAGGAGTAATTACTCATCAACATGTTACGTGAGTCCGTGGAAAGACTTTAATGTTAATGTTCTTATTGATCAACACACCCTGCAGTTACTGAATGTTAAGTCTAGATGGTTTCCCTCAGAATATCGTATGACACTGATTTATATGACACATTAAGAGTCCACTGATAACCACTACAGTGGTTTAATATCAAACTTTTTTTGTTTGTTTTTTTCAAGGACCCACATAACGTTTGATTGTTATTGCACAAATGGACTTACTCTGAGAGTGTACGAATGGAACCAAATGGACCCATAGTGTCAGAGTTACAGACCTGCATGTGTCCATTTGTACACTCAGGCTGTAAGGGTCCATTTGGTTCCATCTCTCAGAGTTACAGACCTGTAAGGTCCATTTGGTTCCTAAGAAGGGTCCATTTGGGGTCCAATGGGGTCCATTGGTTCCATTTGTACACAGTTACAGACATGCAGGCTAATCCTCTCTCACTCTAATGCCAGACTGGCATTAGAGTGAGACACTGGCATTGCCAGTGTGTGCCAGTGGTCACCCTTAGCACCCGTGGTTAAAGCTGCCTACCCCTGCTCTACACCAACAATGTTGTGAGCTTGTAGATCTGCTATTTTCTGCAAATGTTCCCTCCAGAATAGGGATGCTATTGTTCCAGTGGTTAATGTAAAAGAATAATCTCACAATGATTTGGCAGCCCCGTCCCGGATGAGTTTGTTTTGAGGCTGATGTCTGAAACAGGACATATGTGAAAACACCCCATATATGTAAACAAATTAATATAATATTTCTAGTAAATGTTTTTGTTGTTTTTGTTATTTAAGGGGAAAAGAGTGATGATCCTCTACATCCTGACTACGTGCCAAGGTTATTTGGTTTCACCTCCATCACTGATCGAAGTACAGCAGAGGTACAGACTGTTGTTGAAGTCCCAGGCATTGGGGTCCAGACAGAGGAAACACAAAATGACATTGCCTCATTACATGAACAGATTAAATCTTTAAATGCTGAATGTCAATCACTTAGGGATAAAGTCAACAAATTAGAAAGTGAATTGAAACATCGTACTCTTGATCCTTCAGAATTTGATGACAGCAAAATGAAATTCTTCACAGGACTTTCATGTTGTTGTTCAATTTTGTGTCACCAAGTTTACCACCTCCTGCAAAACAGTCACTTAGTGATACTCAGAGACTTCTGCTTACACTGAGGAAGCTGCGCCTCAATCTGTCTGAGGAACTTGTAGGTTACCTCTTTGGCATTCTTTGAGTCAACTGAGGTAAGCCAAGCAGGTTCATCTTGGCAGCAGTTTTAACCTTGACCAGTCAACTTTCAACACACTGAGCAAATATGTGTGCCACCTGTATGGCCAATCATCTGCCAAAAACGTGAACGATGCAAGGTACAAATCATTCTGTACGGCATCATCAGCTTTGCCAGAACTGTACATTCCCCCAACAAGTGATGCTCTCCACCAACATTGCAAAAGGGCAAACTACCAAGCAGCAGTGATGAGACGTTCTCTGACTAGTAGGATGTGTGCTCCTTCACCCATTGGCAGTGGATGGGTCATGGAGGATGGGGAGTTAACAGTACAATGGATGACTAGAAATCCTGCCCCTGATAGTGTGTTGCAGGTAGTCCACTGTAATTGCAAAAAAAGCAAATGTGAGACTGAAAGATGTTCATGTATGTCTGCAAAACTGTTTTGCACTGATTTATGTCACTGCCAGGACTGTGAAAATGTGTCAAAGGAAACAGAAGAAAGAGGTAGGCCTACATGGGATGATGACTCTGATGAAAGTGATAGGGATGAGTAACCCAACATGTTACCATGTAGGCCTACTACTTTTTTTTTTCAACAATTATTATGCATTTGTATGTTATTTTGTATTTTCAATTTTCATATATTTCCTTGGCCGGGGGGGTGGATGTACAGATGACAGATGCTGTGACCCTTTGCTGTGACCCACTTGTAAATAAATAAATGTTTCATACCATATGTTGTAATAATTCTGACCTCTACTACTTTAATTCTTAGTCTTGTCCATTTGTTGCATTATTCCAATTTAGGGGGCGTGGTAACATTTTGATAGATTTTCTGCCATGTTGGTCCAAGGTGCCCTGATTTTCTTTTCTACCTTTCATTACACATTAGGATGAGACATTTTCTATGTATGAAACATAAGCTCTTGGCACAATTTACTGTGTAGGTTTCATTGTACTGTGTGGCAAACACTTAAGTTGAAGCATATTCTTTAACAAATATGCTACATTTCATGATATAAATTCACATATGAGTAAACTAAAGGCACCAATACTTATGTCAGATGTTATGTATATGCATTTGACATTTGAGAAAAAGAATTTGTTGCCAAAAACACATTTTACAAGCAAAAACAGCAGCACACGATTTTCGTTTTTTGGTTATAAACTGTTTATACATTTATGGCTATAAAAAAAAAACAGCAGGTTTTTATGAGTAGAACTTTTTACCCAAAGTCTAGAAGGGTATTATCTATGAAAAAATGCATTGAATGCGTAGTTCGCTTGACATGGGAACGAAACTCATTTTCTAAGCACTTTTTCATGGGTCCCAACACGGCCTATTTAGGCACATGGTTGCTTTATTCTGCAACCTGTTTACATCTTTTTTACACATTGTGCAGTGTGCACTTAATGAATTAACCACGTAGGCCCTATTAACCCATATAGACCTGAGCTCGATTCTACAAATGTCTTCTGAATCCTGACAGTTTTCTGTAAATCCTCATGTTTCTATGTCAGTGGTTCTCAAACATTTTCATGTCAAGGACCCACAAATATATAGATGCCCCCATCTGAAATGACATCTGAAGACAAATTAAACCATTATGGGTCCATATTTGGTCTCAAGAGTACAATCATTGTTAAATCGGCATTAACTTCATTTACAGAATTGGAGACTGTACAATTCTGTTTGATCAACTCCCGTTGTCTCTTATGGTGCCAACATCAATACAGCATGGAATTGTGGACAATCGTATCGGTCTTGAGTCTGCGAGGCTAAATCTCATCCAATGGTGAATAAATGGTTGGTTATCAAATTTGTTTCTGTGTATGTTATTTTAGACTCCTGTTTCTTGCTCATTATAAAGTGATTTGCAACTTGTACTATGGCTGCTACAGTATATTGTTGCTGTCCGGTGGAAACTTTGTACCGGTATGTCCCAAATTCATTCAAGCGCATAACAGAATTCAAACGCATTCATTTAAAAGAGAAGTCAGGGCTGGTAAAATGAAGTACAAAAACAAAATTGAAGCTCAACTCAAATCAAACAACCTAGGCTCTGCCTGGGCAGGGATGAAAACAATTACAGGGGTGAAAGAGGGAGAAAGGAAAAAGGTTGAGCTGCCCAACTTTACCTCTGATCATCAATTGGCTCAGAGCCTCAATGATTTCTATACCATATTCGATGTCCATGACTTCAGTAGTAACCATTGCGTGTTAAGGAACAGTCTGCAGTTAAAACCCTTTTTTGATGAACAGAGTGTCATCAAGTCCTTTAAAGGCTGTAAGCCTGGGAAAAGTCCCGGCCCAGACAATATTGGGGGTCACCTGATAAAGACTTGCGCTGAACAACTAGGCCCTATCTTTTATTATATATTTCTCTTTTCCAGCAGAAGGTGCCATCCCTCTGGAAACAGTCCACCATAGTTCCGGTGGCCAAGAGCAATAAGCCCCAAACGCTCAATGATTTCAGGCCTGTTGCTCTAACTTCCCTGATCATGAAACAATTTGAAAAACTAATCAAGTCCGAGCTTGTGGCAAAAACTGAGCGCTTACTGGACCCCATCCAGTCTGCGTATAGGGCTGGAAGGGGTGTTCAAGATGCACTTGCCACCTTATTGAATCTCCTACACAGACACCTTGAAGGTAGTAAAACCCATGCTAGGCTGCTCTTTATTGATTTTTCCTCAGCATTTAATACCATACAGCCCCATGTCTTGGTTGATAAACTGGTTAACTCCTTTGGTGTAGATCCCTGTCTGGTGGGCTGGATTCTTGACTTCTTAACCAACATATCTCAACGTGTAATGGTTAATGAAATACTGTCTAGCTTCCTGACATCTTCTACTGGCTCGCCCCAGGGCTGTGTTTTATCAGCCTTTCTTTACATTCTTTATACACCAACGATTGTGTTAGCCATTTCCAAAATAGATTCATCATTAAATACGCTGACGACTCGGTCATCGTCAGCCTGCTTGACAATGATGAGGGTCACGGGCAAGTGGTAGACGACTTTCTATCCTGGTGTGACAACGCCTTCTTGCAGCTTAATGTTTCAAAAACAAAAGAGCTACACTGTAACCTATAACTGTAAAATTAGGGTGGATTTGCCACAGTATCTTACTGTTCTTCACCAAATTCTGTAAATTAACATTATATGCTGTAATTTAACTAATAGCAGTAGAAACTGTTATTTAGCAGTACAATACTGTTAAATAGTCATCCCTTTCCTGTAAATTAACATTCTATTCTGTAAATTAACATTCTATGCTGTAATTTAACTAATAGCAGTATAAACTGTTATTTAGCAGTACAATACTGTTAAATAGTCATCCCTTTCCTGTAAATTAGCATTGTATGCTGTTATTTAACTAATAAGAGTAGAACCTGTTATGTAGCAGTACTGTTAAATCAACAGCCTCTCATTCCCGGGCCTCCCGGGCCGACAAGAGATGTCTGCATGTCACAACCATGATCCGATAATGGGTGTCGTCCTGGGTCAGCATGGCATGCACGCATTATGTCGGCTGAGGAATTGTATTCATGGCTATGAGTGACCAGGGACAACGCACCATGTCGTCGAGGCTGTCCCAGGATGACCTGCAGACTGTTAGACTCATATAGGTTGGAAGGAGATGGATTTTAAACTTTGTCATAGAACATCAAAGCCTTGATTGATTGAAATATGTATTAACAGTTTGCAGAATTGCAGTACATTTCAAACACAAACTCAAGTCAATACAAAGACTGTGAGTGGACGACCCAATTAAGCATTACACTTATTTACAAGAAGGTCCACCTGTGTCTGTGTCTGTGTGTGTGTGTGTGTCAAGACATCTGATTAGCAACTACTACACACACCTGTTGCAAGGTGTCACTGTGAGCTCCTCTCCTCTCCTCTCCACAAACAGACCTTTAAAACATGTTTTTTTATGTTTTTCTACGTACACTAGACGTATTCTTCATATTTAGAGCATGCCGAATTCAATGGCGGCGGTCTCGAATTTCCACGACGTTTGCAAAGGTCAAAGGTCAGCCAAAAGACTGCCACAGTGACCTTTGGGCCAAATGCCTTAAAAATGGGGTGAAAAATATTTAAAAAAATATGTAACACCCCCCAATATCCATATTCAGACCATGACGAATAAAATGGCATTGGTCTAGTTTTTTTGGGACTCTTAATAGTGCCCAATAACGGCAAAAACCGAGACTATCACGACGATCGTCTCGTGGCCGTGATCGCAGAGGTATAAGTCTCATCCCGAACAGACTTACGATCATCGACGTAGGCACGCTGAACGTCGATAGAGAAGCAAACCTTTGCTTCTCTAAAACGCCACAACGGTAAGGCCTTCCGGTCTGATTTTCGGATATGTTATAGAGCTTGCAGAGACGCACGCGTGGATCTATAGAACGTGCAACCTTTCTAGGAGTCGGGGTCCCGTTTCACTTTTTCAGTCAGAATGCTGTTAAAGTCTATGGGTCTATGAGCTGTCTGATGCACACAGCTAAAGTGAAGGACGTTTTGTAAGACTGTCGGAGGCGTACATCGAAGACACCAAACCGTTCGTCTCGGCTAGCTCTCCGACATATTCGAACGTCGGACCGTAATGTTATATCATTTGCGCGTTGTCGCACGTCAAAGTCGGCAATTTGTAGGCCTTCGTTCAGGGCTACCGCCACGACTGTATGTCCGTTTGGCCCAAAACCTATACGGCTGCGATCAGGGCCGCGACCCGGTCGCAGTGATGGTCTTGGATTATTTGTGCGACTTTCACAACTTTTCTCACTAATTTAGGCCTCTTGCTAACTTAAGCCCCGCCTCCTCTTATTAACTTAAACCCCACCTCCTTTTTTGTGGGAGTGGTTTATGTAAATTAGGGGCGTGTCTAATGGGGGGGGGGTTCTGATGCTTATTATGGGAGTGTCTAAAGCTAATTATGGGCGTGTTTAATGAACCGGCCCGCGAGATGATTTAATCCGGCCCCCCACTTGTAGAGCATTAATTTATGAGTCTGTCAAAAAAGAAAGTAAGTCTCTAGCACATTCCTGTCAGAAGTTATGATTTTTTAAAGAAATATAAACCAAAATACTCATTCCCAGTTCTGAGCTAGTTTGATTGCTGTCAGCTGTGCTCAATTCAATGGATTGAATGGCGACGCATGTCGAAGCTGCAGAAGCTGACATAGAGAATATTATTGATACCGTTAAATGTGAAGATCTTTTCAGGAAATATAATACCCAAACATTGAAATCTGATCAGAGGAGAAAAACTGTCTTCAAGAGTAATTTCCATTATATAGAGCCAATGCCCATTTGTCTGGGCCAGAATGAGTCTGGCAAGGAGTGTTTTGCACAATACATCCCCATCAAAGACAGTGTTGCATCTCTATTGCAGTCTACTGTGTTGGAACACTGGCAATCAAACGGTAATGGCAACTCAGAGTATGTGCTCAGAGATGTGTGGGATGGCACAGTCATTGAAAATAACCAGGAGGTGTTTCAGCCACACAACTCCTCATTAGGCTTAATTCTCTATCAAGATTCGTTTGAGGTTGTAAATCCACTTGGGTCAGGGAAAACAAAACACAAAGTCCTCGCAGTATATTTCACCCTTGCAAACATTTTGCCCCACAATAGATAAAATATTGAGAACATGCAACTGGTGTTGCTATGTAAGGAAAAGGACTTTAACTCTTTGATAAAAGATCTAAAGGATCTTGAGACAAGTGGCATCACCATGCCTAATGGTAAGAACTACAAGGGAACTCTGTGTGCCATTACAGGTGATAACTTGGGTTCACATTGCATTGGAGGCTTTACTGAGAATTTCAGCAAAAGTATACACTTTTGTAGGTATTGTGAGATCTCCCGTGAGACATTTGTGTCAGATCCTCTTGCCAAGGGCCAAGATCGCACAGAAACATCATATCAGGCACATGCCCAGTCTCAAGATGTGAGTCAAGTCAAATTTGACTCCATCTTCAACGAGCTGACTTATTTTCATGTATGCCAACCAGGGTTACCTCCCTGCCTTGGCCATGACCTTTTTGAGGGCATTGTATCTGTAGATTTGTCTCTCTACATTAAACATCTTGTTACTGTGGAGAAACAATTTACATATATTGATTTGAATCGTCGCATAGATCAGATTAAATATCTTTAAAGTGATGCAAACAACAAGCCCTGTGAGATGAAACAGGGAGCAGAAAAACTGTCTGGGCATGCAGTGCAGAACTGGTGCTTTCTGAGGATGTTACCTGTGTTAATTGGAGATAAAATAGCAAACCCTGGCGACAGTGAGATATGGCAGCTTATATTAAAGCTCAGAGAGCTTGTGGATCTTATCTGTGCTCCAAGTATTTCCAGAGGTCAGGTAGCCTATTTACATGACCTAATTGAGGATTATTTGGAGACTAGATTATAAACTTTCCCAAATTACCCACTAAAGCCCAAACACCACTATGTTTTACACTATCCTGATCTTATCATTCAATTTGGACCACTGATTCGCTTGTGGACATTACGATTTGAGAGTAAACACACCTACTTCAAACAATGTGCAAGGAAACTCCAAAACTTTAAAAACCTGTGTAAAACATTAGCAGAAAGACATCAACTTTTGCAAGCACTTCTAGGTGAAGGTCCACGTTTCCCACCAGATGTTGTGGTGAAAAGTTGCACAGAGTTTGTGTTGGAAGACTACAATGATGAAATCAGACAATCAGTTGCACATTATAACTTTGATCCTCTGAACACTCTGGTCACCCATGCTGTGTCAGTAAAAGGGACTGAATGCAAGAGCAACATGTTTGTTGTGATGGCTCATAATGATGACGGTCTCATCGTTGGGAAAATTAAGCAGGCACTTATACATAGGAGTTCAAGTGTGTTTTTCATTACTCAACAGTATGAAGCTGTGCGTCTGCCAGAATTTGGTGTTTATTACATCACACCAATGCAGAAAGCCTACTGCTGTGTTGCTCAAGAGAAGCTCCTCGACTATTATCCATTGTCAGAATACAAGTTTTGGGGAATGTCTGTCCTAATTCTCCATCGTTCTATTCCAACATTTTAGGAAAATGTCTTCACTTGAAGATGTGAAGAGGATTATCCTCAAATATTTGCCAGAACTCCCTGAGGATACACAATCACAAATTATTGACAAACTAAAGGCAGATGGTGCCACGTCTGTCAAAGACCTGAAATATGTCGAACAGGTGGACATCAAAGACCTGTTGCCTGTTATAGGGCAGAGAAAATTACTGGAGGCCTTCAGATTAGGTAATTAATACTTATCCAGCCATCGGCATTTAGGCACATTTATATGCATACAATAAACTGTAGTCATCCCTGCATAAGGTGCATGACAAAACTGCTGTACATTTTATTGTACAAAATTAGTAATTTAATGTTGAATTCTTTGTTGTTTCAGAAACCCAGATCTTCACTTTGGACCTCACAGCTGTGCAAACTGATTCATCCAATTCCAGTGCTTTTTTTCAGCCTAACTCCTCAACCTTATCCTCACCTATCAGCTCCACCACCTGCCCCAGCCCATCACCACACCCATCACTACAGGCGCTATCAGATGTTGCCAGCTGCAGTGTACCTTCACAAGACAAAACATGGCCCGAAGTGTTCAATGTGCCATGGAACAAAATGCCTCCAGAAATACTTTCAGCCATTAGAGATGGACGGAGACCTCATAAGAAATGGCGACTTCAGATGGTCCGAGTGCTTGCAGATGAGATTAGAAAAATCAACCCCAACCCCTCTCGCTCTGAGTGTCGCACAGTTTGTGCGGGCATTGTTAGGCAATACCCAAAGTGTTCCAGTGACCTGCCGAAAAAAGGAACTGAAATGGCTGAAAATATCAGCAGGTCAGGACTCTACCGGCAACGCTGCTCGAAGGGAGTCGGCCGCCAACATGGACCAGCTGATACCTATGGCTGCACACAATTCCAGCATCAGCATCCATCAGAGGATACTGCTGACACCTTGGAAGAGAGACGGTGCCAAATAGAAAACATTTACACACATGAAGGCTTGAATGAAGGTCAAAGGGCAGAGGTGATAACACTGATGAAGACTACATACAGCCTTCAGCGTACCCACATAAATGAAGAAACCTCCTTTGAGGATCTAAGAAGCAAATGGCCATACCTCTTTACTCAGAGGGGCATCTATGCACACTTTGAGCTGCTAACGGATGTCAAAGTACTTCAAGTTTTGGAGCATTCTATTGAGGAATGTGGACAAGCACTTGTGGAGTTCTTCAGGACCCAATCGAAGAAAAGTGATGTCCGAGCAATTGTTTCCCAGGGCTTGGATGGGGATTTGACTCTTCATCTAGTTCAGCTTCTTATAGCCCATTTTGGTGAAAGCCAAGACGGACTGCTGATTTTTGCTAATGTGAGTATTGATCAATCATTATGCAATATTATTGTGATTGTACATATGCTACAACATTATTTTGTTCTACTTTATTTAAACTTTTCAGTGGTCTGACACAAGTGCTGATGTTGAAAGAAAGTTCACCCTACCAGCCAGTCCTCGACTCATTCTGCTCAGTATGTATTTTTGTGTACATTTTAAAATATGTTTATTGTATCATTAGAATGTGGCAACCATAGAAAGTGCCGGTGAAGATATCATCAGAATGAGATCATACTGAATAAAAAAACAAAATAAATAAATAAAATAGTTTAAATAAAGATACATTTTTCTCAGCTGAAATGAAAGGAAAGATAGGGAGAATCTTCAGTTCCATAAGTATTTCCTGCCCTTCTACAGACCCACCTGGCAATCCAAGCAACTGCCCTTTTTTATGTTTTGAGAAATATTTTGTTCATCTACTAAAAATGGAGTTGGACTGTGCAAGATAGTAAATACTTCTGTAATCTCCAACTAATTGCAAACACATTACCTGTATTTAACAGGGAATGAGCCCATGCCAGACAGCCAGTGGATGATCAGCGTTGAGGGGCACGTGATCTGTGAGGGCATTCAGCCAACCATTGTGTCAGGAGTTGCTGCACTGTTTGCAGTGTTCTACATTTTCAACCTCAAGTACCAAGACTAGGCCTCCGGAACCCTGGAATTCATTCAAAGGTATCTATTGCTGGTGTAAACATCATAGGTAATCCAAGCTCCGATATATTGTGTGTGTATAATAGTGGTGGTAATGGTTATGAAAAAAAAAAGTTTAAGAAACAGCCTCAACAGGGTAAAATCCAGATATGATGATTGATTGATAGATAACCTGCTATGATTGGTTGATAGATAAAAATAAATAAAAACTACAAAAAATAAAAAATAAAATAAGACAAAAAATACATAAAAAGTAAGATAGATAGATACTTAGATAGAGTAGAATAGATAGAGTAGAATAGATAGAATAGATTAGATAGAATAGATTAGATAGAATAGATTAGATAGAATAGATTAGATAAAACAAACAAAAAATGCAGCCTCAACAGGGCACAAGCCATTGTCCTATTTGTGCCAGTCCCAAGCCCGGGTTAATGCAGAGGGTAGTGTAGATAGATGGAGATGAACTGATATGATGATAGCATAGTTTTCTATGCATTTCGGGGGTTTGGGGGGATTTGACACCCCAATATTTATGTATTTATTTATTTAATATTTATTTTTTTCGAGGATATAACCTTATGATGAGCACTTTTACTTTTTACTGTATTATCTTGTGCCTATGTCTATGCACACGCACTTTTATGACCTATCGCATAGCACTTTAAACGCCTGCACTTTAATGGTTGTGTGCACCCGTTACGCACCTTCGTCTAGGGTGAAGGCAAACAACACAATGCGAGAGGAGACAGGGTTGAAAAAGAACTTTAGTTTATTGCTGTAGCTCTTTTCTTTGTCCACAGAGACACTGGATTCAAATCCTTGTACTTTTCAGTTCAAAAATAAGTATTGGCTTCAGGGTGCGGTTTACATAGCAAAAGTATCTATCTAAAAAAATAAAGGTTTACCCCTAACTCAATCCCTAACCAAGAACAAAAATACAATACTAAACCCTAACTAACAAAATTACAATAAAGAGACAAACAAAAGGGACCTAACACCCTTACAAAAGGACAGTAAGTTACATTAGACAAACACTACAGATAGAATAATAACAACAAACTAGGGTTTTACTCTTAAAGGGAAACAAACAGATTACAAAAGGCACTAAGGCAAAACTTACAGAACAGAGTCGAAGTCAAAGGAACTAAAACAAACTAAACAAACAAAAGGGCGGGCAAAGGGTGGAGGACAGAGGAACCGAGTCTCTGCTGCAAACTGCTGTCGTCCTCTCCAGAGCAAAAGTTCAACTGAGCTTTTATAGGCAACAGCCAACTAGGCACAGCCAACTGGGATTAGGGTGTGGGCGAAGACACCCAATCAGGAAGGAGGGGCAGGTCCGAACATGGACCTGTCAATCTCACAGGCAAGTCTGCATTCAATCATTCACTGCCAGCCATCAGCCTCTCACTCTCCAACATACTCCATTCAGCTCCATTCAATACCTTACATGAAACACAGAAAGAAACAAATTATAATACAAGCCATCCACAGAAGACCAACATTTCCATACTATAAATATTATTCACAGCTCAACTAATTATCATCATAACAATTAACCATCACAACATCAATAACAACTACTCAGAAGGACCATGGTCCGTAACAGCACCTTTTACTCTGGTATCCGCTATGTGAACTGTTTGTTGTCTGTACTGTTTCATTCATTGTTTAAAGGTTCAGTGATTTCACTTAAAGGTATATTCAGTGATTTCACTTAATTCAAATATCACTAATTTTTTTGTTTTGTTGTGATAATCCTCCCTACTATAGAGTGCGCTGACCATATAAGGAGTCCCTCCCTGTCCCCAGTTAACCCCTGGGGGTCAAAAAACCTTAGGTTTCGTTTTTGACTCTCTATCCTGATTGGACGAAAGGCTGGGTCCCACAGCCAAAAACGAAACCTAAGGTTTTTTGAGTGAAATCACTGAATATACCTTTAATTCAAATATCACTTATTTTTTTGTTTTGTTGTGATAATCCTCCCTACTATAGAGTGTGCTGGCCATATAAGGAGTTCCTCCCTGTCCCCAGTTAACCCCTGGGGGTCAAAAAACCTTAGGTTTCGTTTTTGACTCTCTATCCTGATTGGACGAAAGGCTGGGTCCCACAGCCAAAAACGAAACCTAAGGTTTTTTGAGTGAAATCACTGAATATACCTTTAATGTACTGTCTATGCTGCAACCCAATTTGCCCTTCGGGGACACTAAATAAACTTGAACCTTGAACCTTAAACACAAAGTGACATGTAGTGAGCTTGCAGATCTGTTATTTTCACTATTGTGTAACAGTCTTGTATGATTTATGTCATTTTCTGAAAGAACATGACAAGTTAAAATATGAATATACATGGTTTCTGCCTGACAATATGCTACTATAAGCATTTTTGTGCTATGCCTACACACATTTTTGCACACTGTTGTGACTACTATTGAGGTGCTTTACAAAGGCTGCCATATTATGACAGTTTATTAGTGTTCTTAATATTGTTCCTTGCACATAATGCAGGCCTATAAATTCTCAAACTTTGAACATAACGAAACAAATGTCAGTATTGGCGTTCTCACAGTTGTGTCAGTGAAGTTGTAGTACAACACAGGTGTGTTTAGGTCTTTGACTCTAAAGTTGTCAACAGTTTGAGTGAATTTGTTAACTTGATGTAAGAATTTGAGTACAGAGGTCATCTCCATGCTGGCTTGTGTTGGACTTGCAAATTAGTGGACAATCACATTTTACCACACTCTTTATAAATGGACTAATATCATTACAGGTCTATAGCTACACAAATGGTTCCATCTGTACACAAGAGAGGTGGGTGCTGGGTTAAAGAGACGGATGGAGCTTGCATACCATACACCACATACCAGGTAGGCCTACAAAAGACTGCTTCATTTATTTGTCTGACATTGATGAAGATCCTATTCTGGGCAGGAACCCCTATTGGTATCTTACCCCCTCAGGCCGGGAACCCATATTTGGGTTCTGTACAGTATGTACAGTATTCAAAAATGTAATTTTTTTGATGCTGCTATACAAATATTTGAAGTTTTTCAGAAACTTAGGTCAGGATTTAGAGGCGTTTTTAGAATCAGCCTTAGGCCTAAATGGGCTAGTCTAGTTCGTTGTCAGACAGACAAAGGTATTTTGGACCTATGCTGCCTGTGCAGGCTCCATCCATTTGTACACTCTCAGGCCCCTTTTCCACCAGTTGGTTCCCAATGGGAACCAGTTCAGTTCTTCTTGGTTCTTAGTCCATGAGCCAGAGCTCCAAAATTGAAACGTTAATTATGAATTGAGTGGGCAAAACCATACCTATATTAGATTGTTATCACCATGAAACTTCCCTAATTGTATTAATGTACTTGTATTGATCCTATAAACAATTTAATATAGGGTATAGTTTGCCCACCAATTTTGGAGCTCTGGCTCACCAAAAAGAACTGGTGGAAAAGGGGTCTCAGAGTTATGGTGGTCCTTGCAATGGGTTTGAGAAACCAGTGGGGGGGGGGGTTCCGTCCACCGTCACGCAGAAATGTCACGTGACGTCAACCAAACAGAAGCACATGGCTAATTGTCATGCACGAAGGGATCCACAAAGTAGGATTTTTGGTCCAATAGCGCCGCCAGCTGGATTTTCACTCCGGTGTGACCCACCCCCAAAAACAGACGCCTGCTCTACGGTGGTGAGATGAAACGTAGAACGTAGAAAACGTAGAAAACGTAGAAGCCCCCATTGACTTGCATGCGTCGGACTTTCTACGTCTCGCCCCCCTCCTTCGAGAGGAGGAGTATAGCCTTTGGACTATCCCCGCCCCTCTCGGATGCCGGCGGCCGAGACCGACCAAGATGGCGGCGCCCATAGAGACCGGTGGGAGGACTGGGAACTAAATGCAAATTTAATTCATTATAGGTCCGGTGAGCTAATTCCGACGGTCTGTTTCTGCTCGATGTGCCCCTATAACATTTCGATTTGAGGTGTTGTGTTTTTTAAGACGTTTTGGACACGAGTTGTAATATATATCTCTCCACCTGATACAAGTGCATGCTGCAGGGCAGCAATGGAGCGACTCAACCGAGCACAGCAGTCCATAGAGGTACGGTGCACTTAACATTATAAACTAATGTAACATTTTGTGTTTTTTATTTGGTCCTTTTTGAGCCAAGGGTGGCCATGCTAACGACGTTAGCGTGATGCTAACGCAGCTCACACAGTGAGCCTACTGTGGCATCAATGTACCATTGTCTGACAATTCAAACGTTTTTAATGTGACAAGTTGTGGTGTGTTGATGATCACACGGGACTGATTGTTAGATCAACCTGGGATTTTATAATGGGTACTTGTGCTATGTGTCCATCCATGCTAATAGCCTTATTGTTAGATCAACCATAATAGGCAGACATGCAGTTGTGTGCGACATGCTAGCCTAATAATGGCCTAATCAAATCTACAAGCTTCTAATCAAATCTACAAGCTTGTAGATCGGCTATTTTCAAAATGTTCTCTATAATATTTCAATGGGTCTGACTCATAGCAATATTATTATTAAATGCCATGTTCTTGTTTGCTCTTAATGCTAGACTACAGAACTGGAGACCACATCATCTGTCGCCAGGACACAACCAGTTGAACAGCATTGGCAGCCAGTCAACCCAATGGACAGAGAGAGGCATCACCCCAGATGAATGTCTTGCGACTGGCCATGACCAACCTGATGCATGTGTGTGTGGCGAACCACAACCAATGGACCACATCATGAGATGTATCTATGCTCCACAAATCCACAATGTACTGGAGATGACATGGCTGAACCAAATGCCGCTGCACTCGCCTGCACCAACCACTGGAAAGAGAGGATGGCCAGACACGAAGAAGAAGAAGAAGAAGATTGCTAGAGTATACTGCTTGTGTGCATTCATATTGTTTGAGATAGGTTTAGGCCTTTGTGTAGTGTACAATACATGATTAGGTTATTCCCCTATTTTTATATTTTATGATGGTAAGTAGTGATGACAAAGCAAAAAAAAAAGCACTGGTAGTAGTACATTCCAACTATGGAATTTGGGTGCAAGTCCCAGCAGAGCTCTCAATTGCTGTCTCACTGCTGTCCAGTTGTATGTTCACGCTGTCCAGTTAACCAATTAAGATCAGGTCATCTGAAATCCACTTGTTTAATTGTAGACACATATTTCCAACCAGGACCAGATAGCTCAGCTTCTGCCTCAGCCAAGTGATTTCCATGGCAACCCCACACCTGCCATTTGATTAACCAGTCCACTTTTCACAGTCACTTTACTCACTTTGCACTCTTCAGACACAGGCAGACAGAGATCTCCATGTGGGACACAGACAGACAGATACAGAGATCTCCATGTGGGACACAGACAGACAGATACAGAGATCTCCATGTGGGACACAGACAGACAGATACAGAGATCTCCATGTGGGACACAGACAGTAAAAACGGGTCCTATGACAAAAGGGTATTGCATACTAGGTTCCCAACTTGCATCGTTCACAAGTAGGCCGGTGGCTTACGGGGAGTTTAAAAAATAGTGAAAATGATTTATTTTAGAAGCAATCTGATCTATTTTTGAGGGTCTCCTATGTGCAGATTAAACACAAACATTGAGGATGCGCAAATTGTTTGCCGGAATGAGATGATGTATGATAAGTGGCCCTAAGTTCACACATTTTTTTGTTTGTTTAAATGTTCTGCAGTGTGGAATAACTTAAGTGTTATCATATATCTGTTCTGCCTACATTTGACTATATTATTAGTTATATTATAACTAGCCAATCTATTAGTTATAAATTATATTTGGTATATGAAGTTATTATATTATTACCAAGTTAGTTTCACATAATTCTATCTACTTACTGTAGGTATTCTAAAAAATATAATCCATGTTTCCAATACTCTGACTCTTATTCTGAAATGTGATACACCAGGGCAGGAGGGGGAGAGAGTGCACGCGCTGCCTGCACGCACGCGCTTACGCATGGAACACCCCCCCTTTTAGATACAGGTACAACAACGTGGATTAAACACGCCGAACTTTTATCAAAGAGACAGACTATTAAACATCCCGCAGAATTCCTGGAACAACTTTCCTCGTTTGATAGGTTCCAGAAAAAAGGTAAGAATCGATCAGTCTACTTGCTGCACAATGCACATCGCAAGAAGCACCAACCCAAATCCACCCGTGAAGCAAAAGAAAGCTCAGTGTAAACACGACGCAAAATCATTACTGTATAATAATCTCTGTCCCAAAAACATTACTGTGAAGTGGTGGGACATAGGCTACACCTCACTGTTAAATTGGCTATTTGCTGTAAAAGTAAAAAAATACATAATGCAGTGTGAACTCTGAACTGCCACAGAGGTAGGCATCTACTTTGCAAAATGCTCTGAAAGAAACTAACGCAGAGCTCTTGGCCACCTTAGCTGAGCCTGAGGCACACCTCAAAACACGTTGCAGATTAAACATTCAACTATATTTAGGGTCAGATCCTGGTTGTTATCCATATTTTTGTCAGACTCCTGTTTTTAACTGAGCAGGTATGTTGTCCCCGTTTGTTTTGCTTACATTTAGAGTAGAGTAGTAGAGGTGCCTCTTAGTTAGCCTGAGTTATCTTTGTGTATGTACTATGTCTGTAAAAGGTTGGGATAAATTTGAATGTATTGTATATCATGTATGTATCTCATGTAATGCATGTAGGCTACATTGGGACTGATGGGCCCGTTACCACTTTAAGTAAATAAAGTTCTGGGAGCAGAAAATGTTGTGCGGATTCTTTTCATGTCTTATCATAGATTTCAATTCCATGTATGCATAGACTTATTTGGCAGCAGTGCACTATTATCAGTATTGTATCAGTGTTGTGTAAATCAACGCCTTTGTTTACACCATTATGTTGGATTTATGCTAATGTCATGTATGTTAATAAAACAACTGTGTGTGTGTGTGTGTGTGTGTGTGTGTGTGTGTGTGTGTGTGTGTGTGTGTGTGTGTGTGTGGTGTGTGCACACGCACACACGCAGGCCCTACAGAATGGCAACACCACCAGTGATCCGGGTGGCGAACATAAATGCGCCCGCAAGCCGCCAACAGGCCATACTGGCACCATCAGATGGGTCCAAGCCCTACAAGAGCAAATTTAAATTCTTCCCCGCACCTCCCAAGCATCTGCTGGAGGAGTCCACAGCCCTCTCCTATGTTGAGCAACTGCTACGTGCAGCTGATGGTATCCAAACACCAACACGCCAGCAATGCCTGGGAAGGTTGGTGCTTCCGTTTGGCAAGTATAAATACTGCACTTTCCACTGGCTTGCCGAGAACGACGTAGGATACATAAAGTAGTAAGTACAAATAATGTCATGTCAATGACTACAGTACTCCTAAATACAACATACAACACATTAAACAACACAGAATGTCGATGCTATAACCAGGGCTGCCATATTTCAGAAAATGTCAAGAGTGAGACTCTAGTGTCTTAATGTGTTCGACGCCGTCCGAAGGGCGGCGGCGAAAGATTTTGGCTTTTTTTAATGTCAATTTGGCCCATTTTAACGTTGATATTTAACCTTAACACTGATGTCTTCACCTCCATGCCAGCTGCTCTCCCTGCACTGACAGCCTCCTCATGCTTAAAGTAGAAATGAAAAAGATATCTATCTATCTATCTATCTATCTATCTATCTATCTATCTATCTATCTATCTATCTATCTATCTATCTATCTATCTATCTATCTATCTATCTATCCATCCATCCATCCATCCATCCATCCATCCATCCATCCATCCATCCATCCATCCATCCATCCATCCATCCATCCATCCATCCATCCATCCATCCATCCATCCATCCATCCATCCATCCATCCATCTATCTATCTATCCTCCTCAGACCCAGCCAGCCAGCCAGCAAGCCACACACATAGTACTCAGACCCAGCCAGCCACACACATAGTGCTCAGACCCAGCCAGCCAGCACGCCACACACATAGTGCTCAGACCCAGCCAGCCAGCACGCCACACACATAGTGCTCAGACCCAGCCAGCCAGCAAGCCACACACATAGTGCTCAGACCCAGCCAGCCACACACATAGCTCCGTAAGGGAGTGGTTGCACCACTCAAAAAATCTTCAAAAAACTGAAGAGGCTACTGGAGATTGGAGAACCTGATTTGGACATGATCTGATGCAGGAGAATCCAGGAGTCAGGACAATGTCACTATGACAGAAAGAGAAGATGGGTCTGGCCACATTCATTCACCACATAATCTCAGTGGAAATTGGGGAATATGTCAGAAAACTGGAATGTGGGAAAATTCCTTATTTTTACATTTTCTTAGTTCAAACACATCTGTGGGCTCTCTCTCTCTATGAACAGAAACAAGTCGCGATGCGGCCCCTCCCCCTTCACTTCACTTAGTTCACACACACACACACACACACACACACACACACACACAACTTTGTCCCTATAATGTGCATGGGCTATGGCACCGTTCCACTTCCTCATATCACGCAAGAGACGCCACACACCAGTTAAGAAGAGAGATAGTCACAGGTCACTTACTCACTTGTTGTAACTTGTGGGGGCTATATTGTCTTCCATGAAAAATATTTCGAAGCGATGTTAAACTCCGCATGGCTCATTTCCATGCGTCACACAGTCAGAGACCCTGCTGACGATTTGGTCCCTCCTGCATATATCAGCGCTGCATGCAGATCGGCTATTTTACCGTTCGTGCGTTATTACGCGGCGGAGCCGCAGAGAAAATTGTTATTTATCATTATAATGCGTGTGAAATGGCATGTGTGGCGTGGTGCGTGGTAAAGGGTTAAATTGCGTGACTGTCACACTCAAAGGGTGAGACATGGCAGCTCTGCTATAACTAAAGCATTCCTATACTATATATTTCCAGTCTTGTGAACCATCACAGGGGAGAAGTAAAGAAAAAAGGTCGGAAGGCTATAAACCTGGGCTGGCTCAAGGACTACCTGGCGGAATATGCAGAATGCTTACCGCAGGTCGCAAGTTTACTATCCACAGCTAAAGTGTCCACAGCTACCGTGTCCACAGCCACAGCTACACTCAGTGATAAGAGGGACCAAGTAAGTGAAGCACACAACAGATTTGCAGTGACAAGATACTGTATTATATGTCAGATATCACACATTTATTTTGCCTGAGACGAGCCTTTCACAACGTTTTGGTTATAGGAACTCAGCTCCCATGCACCAGATCCCACTTGGGGGGAGGATGATGACGATATATTTATGTCTATCGATGAAGGTAATTGCACACACTAGGTTGCTTCATAAACAAATGCAGAAGTGCCTTTACTTTTAGCATTTTCCATTTTTATGTTCACATCTCTAATATATATATTTTGTTATTGGAAAGCGCTGCTCAGCACAGCAGACTCTCCAGCCAGGCTATCCACAGCTACACTGTCTGCCATCACTACCTCGTCGACAAGGTCAACAGAGGACTCTCCAGATATGCCATCATCCACAGCAGCTACAGTGTCTTCCATGACAACCACCTTGACCAGGTCACAGCCAGCGGTCACCGCTACCAGGTTACAGCAAACTGTCGCCCTCCACCAGCTGTCTGCCTCTTCCTTGACCTCGTTGCCAACCTCACCCCACGACACCAATGTAAGTAATATTAGCAAACCTTTCAGAAATGAAAGTAGATATTATAGTACACGATTTTGAGTGGGACCAATGTTGGAGCATATTCACCATTCCCATGTTATTGTCACAGCTCACATGGTCAGCTCCAAACACTGTTTGCTTCAATGCTAGCTATGTTGTTAATCAGAGTTGGTATTCACATCTTGACCCAGGCGCGCTACGAGCTTGTAGGTCTGCCATTTGTTTTAATCGTAAAAATGTGGCGCAAATCTTTTAATATATATTCTTTCAAAGTGATTTTTTTCCCGGGTCTAAATGGGTTAAACATTAATTTCATATTCATTTTTTACAAACACAGACAATTGGTTGGTTGAAACAAACACCTTTATTAATCCAAGCAGTGTAAAGCTCATCATCATTACCAAACAAACACACATACTTGCCACATCCTCTTCCTGGTCTCACAATCTGGAAAGAGTCACACATGACCACAGTTCTTCTTTTATAGGGTATGGGTGGGACATACCACTTGCCAGGTGTGCCTGTGCCTGTGTGCATTTTTCTGTGTAATATATATTATGGATGAAAGGAATTGTGCTGCTAAAAACATGATTAATACTTACCTTTGTAATTATGATTGATTTCTGTAATGTCTGGGAAATGTTTTTATTGTCGATTATCACTAGTGATGTAGGTGTTGTATTGAGTGAACCTGTCTTTAAGACAGTTGGTTGGTGCCACTAGGGAGAGGCCCTGCAGGTTTGAGTATATTAGTCACTCTTCTGTCAGGCACAAGTCAGTGAACATGGGGCACATTGCTGCTGGAGGAGCTCTGCCAGTCTGTTTAGACTAGACTGTTTGATAGAAAGCATGTAAGCTTATTGTTTAGTTTTTTATATTTTCTTAACCTTACATTTTAGAAAATACATCTGCATTATTGAAACATTTGTCCATTCTGTCTGCCTAGCCCTCATCAGAACAAACTCCTTTACAAATCTTTTGACTTGTTACAGGTTACGCTAGATGGATGGCCAAAATCGTGGGAAGACTCAGGTGGCATCCCACCAGCTGACATTTCTTGGCTGAAAGATGATCCAGAGAGAGGGCTGTTTGGGCCCATTCAAACATATGTACCGGTAGACAAAAAAGGACCTCTGAAAAGCAGACGGGAACAGAAGACACACGGGATGTGGTTCTATCCTCCAGAACCTCCAGGCTATGTCCACAGCGGCAAACCGATTCCAGACCTCTTCTTCAGGAGTCGCCTGTTTGTGTGGCGGCCTCTGGCAGTATGGAAATGCAAACTGAAGTGTCCGAAGGGTGAGGCATGTCCTGGAATAGGGCAGGACAAGTACCTTCGCAGATGTGGCTTCCATACCAGGGTATGTAGTGTTTTATGTGAATGAAATGTTTCAGGTTACACAGTTGGACTTTATTTAAACACACTAGATACTATATTTGCATTTAACATTTGTTTTCACATTGCAGGTACGTCACATCTGTGACGTATCGAGCTGGTACAGCATGGTGACGGAGAAGTTGGAATGTGGGCCGTGTCAACTGGAAGCTACAGAAGCAAGAAAGAGAGGTGAAAGTGGACGGGCACGTTGGCTGGCATGGGATGATGTCATCCTGTCACAGCTCAGTGGGGCTCATCAAGCAATGTTTCCTGCTGTCCTGACTGCCAAGTAAGTAACATGTATGTGCTATACTGGTGTCGCTTGGTAGCTGCAATTTGCAACACTAGGTTTAAAAAAGAAATTGGATGAATCTAGAGCTCGTTTTAAGAACTGCAGCCACAAAGCCGTCACAACTTTCAACTGTTTGTTAGTGCCGTTTTTCAGTGTTATATTTTAAGGTCTTATTAGGACACTGTTTAGCCCACTGTTTAGTGTAATCTAAATGTAGCTCATTTATAGATAAACAATATTGTACTTACAATATTTGCTGTAAAAGATAATTGGTAATTTCATGTTTAGTTGTCTACGTAGCCCTCAGTATACAGTAAAAAGGTAATGGTTGATATGAAAAGTAATGAGTAAAATGAACATTCGGCCACTACAGTCTGTAATATGTTATTATAATATTACAGGCGTGGTGTGGACAAAAATGTGGTGCGTCTTCTACGAGACCGTGGTGAGGGGAACACCATGGTCAAGGTGTGGCGACAGATCCAAGAGAACCATTGTGAGGAGTACCTCCACCGGAAGGACCTGTACACCACAATACTGACTACTTTGGTGAAACCCGGCACTATAGGACATGCACTTGGAGACCAGACCTTCATTGCTCCACCTCAGCAGAGAGAGCTGCCCAGTCCTCGGCTGATTCGGCATGCATTCCTCTTGGAAGAAGCTGACCATGTCCAGGATTACAGGAGCCAGATTCTCTCCACCTTTGGCACAGTCCTTAAAATGGATTCCACTAAGAAGGTGTGTACAAGAGAAAGGGATGTATTCATTTGTGTTGAATGAAAACATTTATTTGTCTGTTATGAATATGTTCCAGGTGGTGAAGAAGCTGTCTGGCGAGGGAAAAGGCACAGCAGAGTGGTTCACAAGCATTGGAAATGAGTTTTCTCAGGTGCTCACCTTTGTCCTCACCTGCGAGGAGTCATCTAAGATGCTCCAGCCCATGTGCCAGGGGCTTATGGACCGGTTTGAACAGGCCAGTCAGCCTGCGCCAAAGCTCCTGTACGTGGATAAGGGGTGTTGCCGTAATGCAGGTTATTATCTCTTCTCTATTCCCTGTTTGCTTGCTTGCTATGGTTTTGACACCATGTACAACCTTATATGCCCACTATGTTGTCAATTCATCATTAGTATTTCCATCATGTTGTAGTAGTATTTTTATACTGCTATCACGTAGTTTGTAAATTATATATCTTGTTTAAAATCCATGTTCTAAATGTTTTTAATGTGTTATACATAGATGGAGGCCTCGTATAAGCCCTTTGGGCTTCTTGGCTCCTCCTGGTACGTTCCCTTTTTCATATTCTGCGTATTATTTTTATATTTTGCTAAATCACAGGTCCAACAGCTCTGGAGAGCTTGTTCCAGCCCTGGGTGGACCAAGGCATGGTGGTAAGGCTAGACATATTCCACTGGATCCACCGCTTTGATGCTTCCCTGCGCACAGAGAGCCACTGCAAGTATGCAGCCTTCAAGTCCGCCCTGGCAGGAGCAGTGCTAGCCTACAACCGGGCAGATCTCGATCTGTTGATCAGGGCAGTTAGAGCCAAGGACCCTGTACTTCTGGCGTCTCTCTCAGACGACGAGATGATACGGCTCCACATCTCGAGAGATCAGCTCAAGCACTATGTGCGGAGGGTTACCCTAGGTGCTCAGGAGACCTTCAACCTGGTGCACACTGCCATTCAAGAGCTCAAGGGTCCCGCCGGTCTGGACGAGAATGGAGTGAGCCTGTTCAAATCGCCAGGTAAAAATATGCATTCAAACACGTTAAACAATAGTGATATGGCAACTGTTTTATCTGTCATCTGCTTTCACTACACATGTATTGCTGTCCATCTTAAGGTGTACTTAATGATTTATTCACAGACTCCATTGATGCGGTGTGGGCAGAACAGCAGCGGCATCTGGAATGCTTCCAGGACCCCATTGACATGGCCATGTATAGGGTGGCTCGCTCTGTGACCATCAACGGTGTAGCTGTCCCCCATTACAAGTGTGTCCGTGGCAGCAACAGCCTGGAAGGATTCCACAAATCGCTGCCGTTCATGATTCCAGGTATTTACAATAATTTATAGTATATTACTATATTCTCAAGTTTATGCTGTAGTCATGTTGGTGTACATCACAGTTTTATATTGTCGCTGTCGGGTGGAAATCAGGATTATATGTCTAGGATTAAAAAATAAAAAACATGATCAAGGTCAAAACGCGTTGCGTCTTGAACTTGTAGTTCTGATATGTTTGATACTTTTGTGAGACAACAGTGTGGTGAATTACTGCATTCATTTACCTGTTGACAATGAAAAAAAAAGTTACATATGTAAAATAACAACTGGCTACAAAACGTATTCCTGTTCTATAGTGTACGTTTACTTTGGAAAATAGGCCAAAGCCATAAAGTAGGCTGATGATACCAATTACATTTAAATGTCACTTGCAGGTCCCCACTGTGCATCGCGTCCGTATCAGGTCTACCTGCTAAGTGGAATTGCGCGGTGGAACGCTGACCGCAATTCAGACATGGTGTACGGTGGGAAGGGACGCCGGTTCAGGACATATTCTGCGCCACTGCTGGACCGCCTCAACAACCGCTGCCAGCAGCTGTTTGGAGAGAAAGTGGACGAGAACAGACCAGCCAGCCACACGTCAAACGAGTTGCTAGGTCTGGAGTTCCTCTTCAGACAGAGTACAGGCGTGTCTGACTTCACGCTGGAAAACCTCCAAGATGATGGTCCTGGCCCTGAGGATGAGGTGCTCCAGCCTGGGCAGTCGGACCTGGACCCTGACGATGAAGCATATGAGAGTGGTGCAGAGGAAAGCGTCACCTCTGCTGTTGACGCTGTCCTGTCCTGCCACATGAGATGCTCTGCTGAAGAGAGGGGCTCAGCGTATCCTCCGGCCCTTGTAAGTTTTCATTACATGTCTGCTCCATGGCATGCAGTTTGCTTGCATTTTCTAATTTTGTGTTTTTGAATATTTATGTATATCTTTTATAATATGATTAATAACGACCACATTATTGTCTTTCACAACAGGAAGACGTCTGCAGTCTCAATCCCCTGCCAGGGTTCAAAAAGGTGGAACGCTTTTGTTCCCTGCTGGTGGACTTCAGCCTCAGCCCCACAGACCGGCTGAGCGTCACAGCAGAGGAGAGGAACAGCATCATAGAGGCCTGGAACGAACTTGAGGAGCACGACCGGCATCCGCAGAAGTTTCCAGTGTTGTACACCAGTCATTGGGGAAACTCGCTGTATTGTCGCACCAAAAGGGATGACCCGGCTGAAGCTGCGATAGTACAGCGGCTGAAAATGAGTGCTCTGCGTCATACTGCAGCACACAACATTTCCCTGGAGAACAACAGGTTGGTCTACACACTGGTGAAACTGCTGTGGTTGGCGCTACCTACTGCAACTAGCCCAGAGAAGGGCCGGCTCACCAAGGCGTATGACAGGATCCAGCAGCTGTTGGTGGACGATCCAGTTTTGTCAGTAACTGGCATTCCCCTCCCACACATAAACACACAAACCATAAAGTTGTTCATCAAGCGCCAGCAGAATCTGGGAAACCTCCACTCGACAACAATGCCCTTCTGTCTGATGAAGACACAGTCCATCTCCGACCAGGACATCCTTCCAGCACCACACCAACCATCTGTCCTCCCTCCACCTGACTACATGCAGGTGGAATACACCCACACACCCAGCACGGCAGGCACCCTGCTGTTAAATATGAGAAGACCCATTGTAGTGCCTGTTGTGGCGCACACCTCTCTTCCTGCCACACATCCTCCTCACACACTTGTTCCTCAACCCACACTTTCTCCTCCTCCTCCTCCTCCTCCTCCTCCTCCTCCTCTCCATTGGGCCCAATCAACTCTCTACAGGAGGAAGGCAATGGAACACACTTCAGCTGTGGGAGCTAAAGTCCCAAAAGTGGCTGTCCCTAACTGCCATCTGTGTGGAAAACCCCAGCAGGGACACAGAAAATATAAGAAAAAGACTTTCTGCCCAGAAACGAATATGTCCACATCCAAGGGACTGGACAATAGAGTGTACAGTGGTTATGAGCACTTTGCCTCTGTTGTCGAGGAAGTGAAACGGGCAGAGCACGACCACCAGAGTACAGCAGCACTTAGCGGTTCCACCGCAGACCCACAGGGTGGGTCGACCTTGTAGCTCAGTACAACTGGTTTTTGAGGGGGTTCTCCAGGCCCCAGCTAAAGGATGGAGAATTGTTAAAGGTCCACTTCACCCCTTTTGTAACCAGATCTTCTTAGATCTTCTTTTAGGGCACAAACTCGTTCCTGGGGCTTTTATACATGTCTTGAGTCCAATAAATGGTTGGTTATCAAATTTGTTTCTGTGTATGTTATTTTAGACTCCTTGCACATTATAAAGTGATTTGCAACTTGTACTATGGCTGCTATATTGTTGCTGTCTGGTGGAAACCTTGTTCAAACGCATTCATTTAAACACAAAGTGACATGTAGTGAGCTTGTAGATCTGTTATTTTCACTTGTATGATTTATGGCATTTTCTGAAAGAACATGACAAGTTAAAATATGAATATAGGCCTACATGGTTTCTGCCTGACCGCAACGATATGCTGCTATAAGCTTTTTTTGTGCTATGCCTACACATTTTTGCACATTGTTGTGACTATATTGCACTAGGTGCTTTACAAAGGCTGCCATATTATGTTGCCAAGTTTTATATATTTTTTTCTGACAGTTTATTAGTTAATGTTCTTAATATTGTTCCTTGCACATAATGCAGGCCTAAATACTCAAACTCAAACATTATGAAACAAGTTGTCAGTGAAGTTGTAGTACAGCTGTAATTAAATGTCTACAAGAAAAAAGCAGTGTGCAAACACAGGTATGTTTAGTTCTTTGACTCTAAAGTTGTCAACAGTTTGAGTGAATTTGTTAGGGTCCACTGAATGGACCGGTCCACCGTCACGCAGAAATGTGACGTCAACCAAAAAAGCACATGGCTAATTGTCATGCACGAAGGGAACCACCCCTAACCAAACAGAAGCACATGGCTAATTGTCATGCACGAAGGGATCCTCGTGACAAACGTAGGATTTTGGTCCAATAGCGCCGCCAGCAGCATTTTCACTCCGGTGTGACCCACCCCCGCTCGCAGGAGCAGATTCTAGGGGAGGGGGATTTCTAGACAGACATGTCTACGACCGGTCCCGCGATTGGCTGGCTCCGGGCCCTCCCCCGCAGCGGATTGGCCTCGGCCCCAGTCTATCATTAAATGCAAGCCAGTCCGCCCGAGTGGGCGGGTGGGGAAAACTGCTGCGATTGGGAGACGATTCCATATTACTCTCTTGTTTCCTCCCAGCTATTTTGACACCGGCGATCTAATTTAATAGTCTAATCTATAATGGTCTGTTTAGCTTTTATGTTTTGGATCAACCTCGCGTCGCTTTCTAACTATAGTTTTTGATAAGATGCTGGCTGGCCTATAGTATTCTCATTTCCCACTGCCTGTGGAATGAAGCAGAAGCAAGCAGAAAGCAGCTAGATCACACGTAAAAGAGGTAACGTCACATTAACGTGCCTTACCACCGTAATATTTATATTGCACAATTGTATTCTATCTTTGACCAAAGAGCCCAAGGGATTCAATGCTAACGCCCGATTAGCATGTTAGCATGGTCTATTTAAGCAAGCATGCTGATAAAGAATAGAAGACCTTGCAATGCAAAACATTTTTAATGCCCGCCCGTTACAGTCGATGGGTTTTTAGAGGGCATTGGATAATTGTGTAGACTACTGTACTAATAGTAGTGACTGCATGACTTGTTGATGTTGTTACTGCTATTGAATAGCTGACAGAGCTGTCCTATCATCAATGTGTATATTGTATCATAATAATGTATACATGTTAAATTGTATAGATCTATACATCTACAGGCTTGTAGGTGTTTTCAGAAAATTTTATAACAATAATCTAATAAATCACACATATTGTGAGCTTGTAGATTTGCCATTTTTGAATAATAACAGCTGTTTGTGTGTGTGTGTGTGTGTGTGTGTGTGTGTGTGTGTGTGTGTGTCTGTCAGAGGATCACATATATACAGTACATGGACCAATTCAAGTGATGCTGGTGGGAGTGTTGTAATAGCTTTTGAATGATTGTAGGCCTACTCTTCTCCACATTTATTATTACCATGTTTAGGCCAGTGGTTCCCAAACCTTTTAATTTCAAGGACCCCCAAATTGACACTAATTAGCCCCATTTGAAAAGATATGCCAGGGACCCCCATAAGAGAATATTTTTACGGCTCTAGGAATGATTCTCAACCCGTTTAATTTCAAGGACTCCCAGTTTGACATGCATTATTAGTCTACGGACCCCCATTTAATGGCATTTATATCTCTGGGACCACCAATTTATATTGTAAAATCAATGTTAATGTAACTCTGAGAGTGTACAAACGTTTGTACACTCTCAGAGTTACAGACCCATAAGGGTCCATTTGGTTCCAAACTATCATTTAGCTGGGGACCCCCCTGGAACTCCCTCAAGGACCCCTGGGGGTCCTTGAGAACTTTGGGAACCACTGGTTTAGATTGTGTTGTCTTTCAAAGGTTCAAATTTATACTAAAGGTGTGTGTGTGTGTGTGTGTGTGTGTGTGTGTGTTAATTCTCCAGCCTGGTGTTCATGGTCCCTGCCGCCTGCTTGCTGTTCCCTCAGAGATGGTAAGTAGTCTGACTGTCAGAATACTTTGATTCCCTCACATGCAGGGAGTGTTACAGGGGATGAAATCACGCTAAAATCACGCTTTTGGACAAAAATAGCTGATCTACAAGCTCACAACGCGTCGCAGCGTGACGCGTTGTGAGCTTGTAGATCAGCTGCGACGCGTTGTGAGCGTGTAGATCAGCTATTTTCGGGGCGCAACCCAGCACTCTTTAGCTAGTGGAGATGCGGTGTGTAACGACATGGATTTAGAAACACATTTGTTCAACGCAAAATGCTGCGTTCAAGTTCAGGACACTTCAGAGGGAAAAAAATCAATTCTCCTGAATGCTGCCTTCCGGCATGGCATGGAAAGGAGAGGAGTGGCATTTGCATTTCTTTCACCATAGTAACTCTTCTAATGTCTCTCTCCACCCACAGCTCCATGGCGGTGTCTAGTCTGGAGCCAGAGTTGAGAGACTCCATCGTGTCTCGGTACCCACAGCTCCATGGCGGTGTCTAGTCTGGAGCCAGAGTTGAGAGACTCCATCGTGTCTCGGTACCCACAGCTCCATGGCGGTGTCTAGTCTGGAGCCAGAGTTGAGAGACTCCATCGTGTCTCGGTACCCACAGCTCCATGGCGGTGTCTAGTCTGGAGCCAGAGTTGAGAGACTCCATCGTGTCTCGGTACCCACAGCTCCATGGCGGTGTCTAGTCTGGAGCCAGAGTTGAGAGACTCCATCGTGTCTCGGTACGGAGAGAGTGTCCAACAAGTCTACTTCAACAAAGGCCTCTGACTGGCTCCATCAGCCTTATGTCTGCCCTCTGCATGCCAAACCTCATGGAAATGCTCCTTTCTTTGTTTTTAATTGTTGGGAGACATTATGAAATTGTTATTTTTTTTTCCTTTTTCTATATAGACATACTGTATAT
The DNA here is from genome assembly GCF_964188405.1 of Protomyctophum parallelum. Classification (NCBI taxonomy): domain Eukaryota; kingdom Metazoa; phylum Chordata; class Actinopteri; order Myctophiformes; family Myctophidae; genus Protomyctophum; species Protomyctophum parallelum. The sequence continues at coordinate 57,590,523 of NC_139698.1, read as the reverse complement.
TAACGCCATTTACAAATCCACAGATACTTTTCATCATGACTCTTTTTTATCCCTTCAACTTACATGCTTTGGCTGTACACATGTTGTTATTATAAGTTGTAGGCTACATAATGTAAAAAAATCTGTACCCTAATAAATGTGATAAGAGTGAGTTGTGGCGATTTATTTGTTCATAAAAAAAAAAGCCAGCTTGTAAGAACAGGTGTCTATATAACAATAAAATGTCAAGTGATGAGTGTGAACAAAAGTGTGTCAAAAGTTACTGCCAGAGTTTTTTTTTGAGAACCAGTGATTTCAAATGTGAAGTGGTTATAAAGTTTAAACACTAGGGGGAGCCTTTCGTTAAACTGTGTAAACCTTTGACCCAGGGACCTGAAGAAGTAAATGTAAGATAGTGTCGTGGACTTGTTGCTGTGATGAACGCATCATCGGTTTTGGTATTCATTTGTTTTAGAAGAGTGGTGACTGCAAGCTGCGCTTGACAAAATGCAGGTAGCTTAAATCACGATATAGTGTAATAGTGCCAAGGCCAGCACTACCAGACGGAATTTTACAGTGCGGTACAACACCGCCCACCCCCCTCCCCCACCTAACGTGACGGGTGATTTTGAGACGATCGAGGTAAGTTCCTTTCAACATTATTTAACCAAATCAATTCAAATGAGATTTATTGACATGAGAAACATACGTTTACATTGGCAAGGCAAGTGCCAAAACATAAGCACAAAGTGTAAGTTGGCCCTATTGTGTTAAAAGGCCCAAGGGTGTGTAGCAACTCATAATGTAATAGCAACTCATAATGTAATAAGGGCTCAAAAAGGCTCATAATGTAATAAGTTAAATGTAATAAAAACTCATAATGTAATAATCAGCTCATAATGTAATAAAATCATGAGCGCATAACGTAATAACAGATTTTCAAAAAAAAACGTGTTACATTATGAGTTGCCTTAATAGGCAGCTCATAATGTAATAAAAGTTCATAATGTAATAATGGCCCATATTGGTGAGAAAAGTCTTACACTGTCATTGTCATTGTTATTACCTCTGTTGACAAATGTAGACTTTCATATGGCCCATATAGTCTTACACTGTCATTGTTATTACCTCTGTTGACAAATGTAGACTTCCATATGGCCCATATAGTCTTACACTGTCATTGTTATTACCTCTGTTGACAAATGTAGACTTTCATATGGCCCATATAGTCTTACACTGTCATTGTTATTACCTCTGTTGACAAATGTAGACTTTCATATGGCCCATATAGTCTTACACTGTCATTGTTATTACCTCTGTTGACAAATGTAGACTTTCATATCGTCACCTTATTAAACTAATTGCCCAAGTCATTTTTTGCCAAAAAAAAATTGTTGGGCCTAAATCACCACCTGGTGATGCTGGCCACCTCTGGTAAAATCGCCCGAGCCCTAATGTAAAAGGCCTTCCTGTTACACCCTATTAAAACAATGGCCTATGTCAAGAGGGAGACTTAGGCCATATTATTTTGCCTAAGTCATAATAAAATGTGCCATTTTAACACACCTTTCAAAATGGGAGTGAATGGGACTGAATGGGAGGTACTGTTACTATGGGACTGATAGAATGGGAGTGAATGGGACTGAATGGGAGTGAAAGGGAGGTACTGTTACTATGGGACTGATACTATGGGAGTGCATGGGACTGAATGGGAGTGAATGGGAGGTACTGTTACTATGGGACTGATATAATGGGACTGAATGGGAGTGAAAGGGAGGTACTGTTACTATGGGACTGATACTATGGGAGTGCATGGGAGTGAATGGGCGTGAATGGGAGGTATTGTTACTATGAGACTGATACTATGGGAGTGAATGGGAGTGAATGGGAGGGAATGTGACTGAATGGGAGTGAATGGGGTGTACTGTTACTATGTGACTGAATGGGAGAGAATAAAAGTGAATGGGAGTGAATGGGGGAGTGAATGGGAGGTACTGTTACTATGGGACTGTCACTCCCATTCACTCCCATTCAGAGTGAAAGGGAGTGAATGGTAGGTACTGTTACTATGGGACTGTCACTCCCATTCACTCCCATTCAGAGTGAAAGGGAGTGAATGGGACTGAATGGGAGTGAGGCAGTGAATGGGAGGTACTGTTACTATGGGACTGTCACTCCCATTCAGTCCCATTCACTATAGTATCAGTCCCATAGTAACAGTACCTCCCATTCAGTCCCATTCACTCCCATTCACTCCAAATTCACTCCCCTTCAGTGTCAAATGTCTTTGTCCTCTGATATTATTTTAAACACTCTGTGGCTGACCCTAAACCATGGTTCATTAAAAATAATTGGAATAAAACATTTTGCCTAAGTCACTTACTGCAGAAGTAATTTGGCCTAAATAACGTTTATAATTGCCTAAGTTAAAATGGCATGTTCAGATATTGGCCCAAGTCATGTTATCCTTACATGTTACATGATTGACATACACCTTTATTTGTATGTCAATAGTCATATTTTTTCATATTTTTAGTTTAATAAGGTGACGATATGAAAGTCTACATTTGTCAACAGAGGTAATAACAATGACAGTGCAAGACTATATGGGCCATATGAAAGTCTACATTTGTCAACAGAGGTAATACAAATGACAGTGTAAGACTATATGGGCCATATGGAAGTCTACATTTGTCAACAGAGGTAATAACAATGACAGTGTAAGACTATATGGGCCATATGGAAGTCTACATTTGTCAACAGAGGTAATAACAATGACAGTGTAAGACTATATGGGCCATATGAAAGTCTACATTTGTCAACAGAGGTAATAACAATGACAGTGTAAGACTATATGGGCCATATGGAAGTCTACATTTGTCAACGGAGGTAATAACAATGACAGTGTAAGAATATATGGGCTGTCAAGTCTACATTTGTCAACAGAGGTAATAACAATGACAGTGTAAGACTTTTCTCACCAATATGGGCCATTATTACATTATGAACTTTTATTACATTATGAGCTGCCTATTAAGGCAACTCATAATGTAACACGTCTTTTTTTGAAAAATCTGTTATTACGTTATGCGCTCATGCTTTTATTACATTATGAGCTGATTATTACATTAGGAGTTTTTATTACATTTAACTTATTACATTATGAGCCTTTTTGAGCCCTTATTACATTATGAGTTGCTATTACATTATGAGTTGCTACATGGTGTCCCATTATTGCGACGCTACATGTTTCCGAGGAAGACCACCTTGATCAAAGTTGCTTATAAAATGCAGATGCGGCTATTAGGCTATAGTTCATGCATGCCGTCAGATCTCTGGTAGGTCAGTACTAAGTAGACGGATACGGAGACCAATCGTCTGAATAATATACGTTACCATGCAGTGTGCACATTGCATGCAGAAGTTCACCGAAAAGAGCAGATCTAAAAGTTCACAACGCGACCGCGTTGCAGATGCACCCACTGTGAGCTTCTAGGTTGGCTATAGTCATTGCGCGACACAGGAGCATAAATCAGGTTTTAGTATGAATCAATGCACACACAAACGTACACTCTGTAGCATACATTATACCATATGGGGCAGTGGTTCCCAAACCTTTTCCCGTCGCGTTAAGACCTATGGTTAAGACGTTAACAGGGATTTTCTTTTGTTGTTATATAAGCACTTTGTGACCTCGTTCTTGTAAAGTGCTATATATATACCTGTACTAGAGTCACTTGTTTCTATTATATAAAGACCGAAATGTTACATTTCCATAAAGCTATCTACTGGTATCTTATAACTCACCACAGTCAGGGGTGGATAGATATGTGTATAGCCTTTAACAGGGTGTCAGGACTGTTCTGTGATTTTCAATCAACATGTTTGAGGCAGGACACATTATAATGTAGTAAATAACTACATTTCAGTAAGAGTTCTATATTATCTTCTCTTATAATAACACTATAAGGGTATCAATGACGTGTTGTACATGCTCATTTTTAATAATCAATATAATAACTGTTGTTGGTGGTGATTGTGGTGTGACAATGTATCTAATTGTATTTCAGTGCTAACTGAATATGGCGGGCCCGGTAATCCGCATATTCAACCGAATGGCCCCTACAAATCAGCAACAGGCCCTCATGGACATTACCCCAGAGGCCAAACAGTACAAGACTAAGAAAAGGGTCTTCCCCAAACCGCCACGCAACTATTTAAATGAGGCTGATGCCCTGGCCCATGCTGAGATGCAGCTTAAAGAAGATGGTGTCGCTATGCCATCACGTCTGCAGTGCATTGGGAAGCTGGGGATGCCATTTGGCCAGTAGATTAATGGGTCATTCTACTGGCTTATGGAAAACGATGTTGGATGGATTATTCAGTAAGCATATTGTATTTAGCGTACTTGGTCTACTTATAATGGTTTACCTGTGTATCTGTTTGCTAAAACATATGGCTATTATCATTGTTTATGTTTTAATGTTTACAAAGTTTATTTATTCATTATTACATTAATTAAGCTGTTGTATATGATTCTAGCCTGGTTGACAAGCACAGGACTGAGCTGTCAAACCCTCGAAGAAAAGCAGAGGTGGCAAACCGATGGGTAAAAGACCTCCTTGCAGAGTACGCTGAGAGTTTCCCACAAGTCTCCATTCTCCTTAGCGCCAATGTAGACAGGCGTTTCTACGGCGTGAGAGGATATAGCCAGTATCAGACCCAGAAGGACAGGCCGGAGCAGTTCTCTGCTGAGAAGAGGAAAATGATACTGAGTGCCCACACGTCTGTGAAGAAATGGTTGGATACAGCAGAGAGCAAGATCAATACTCTTCATATGAAGATGTTCAGACAATATATTATTACAAAGGAACAAGTAAGTTCTGATTTAATAATTTATTTGCTATGAAACAGGAACAGTTATTGATATTTAAAACATTTTCGCTAACTTTGGCTAAATTAATTTTTAAATAAAAACTGGTATGTCACAAAATCTTTTTGTTGTTGTCCAGGAACTGAAGGCAAGCACCCTACTCTATGCAAGCACCACAGAGTGTGATTCCTCATGGCTAAGTGAGGGGGATGATGCTGCTATGCTTGCTGGTGGAGGCCTCAGAGCGTAAGTGAGATACAGAGTTAAAGGACCACTTCACCACTTTTCAACGTACTTTCATATAATTAGACCTCACTCATGTTCATGATAAAATAGCACAATTGTTTTCTACTCTGTCTGTGTCTCATAGAAGGGCTGTGGGAAGTTCAGAAACCTGTCCACCAGTGACCATCAATGGGGAATCCAAGCTAATTGAAACGGCATGCTTTCTATTCCTGAAAAGTTGCAATGCGATAATGGAAGCTATCGCTCTCACATCTGCCTAACGATAATGTCACTGGTGGATTTCTGAACTGCTCACGGCCCTCCTATCAAACACATTATTGATGACCAATTATATGAAGATAAGGTTGAAAAGTGGTGAAGTGGACCTATAATAGACTTCAAAACTAAAAAGAAACACTTTATACAAAACCAACTTTTATTATTATTATTCTTAGAGTTGCTCGAGCCACAGTCTGTGCCCCAGCCCACAGACGAGACAGAGCCTGAGTCAGCTGTCCAGCATGAGGCTACTCTAGTTCACATGGAGCACATCTCCACTGACACCCCGTCCACAAGCCGGGGTCAGGATGATCAGATGTGTCCACCTGAGGCGACTGAGTCCTCTGTAAGTGATATTCACATTCATTTTACTGTTTTTATATTTGTTGCAGGTGATCACAGTGGGTTGGAACGCTGGTTGGGAAACATCCACTGGCATCCCATCAGCTGACATTGCCTGGCTGAAAAAGCCAGATATAGGGCTGTTCGGCCCTATTCAAATGTATCCGGACAAAAACAAGACAGTGAAGAGGCGACGCGTGATCAAGGAAGACCGCATGTGGTTTTATCCACCAGACTATCCTGGTTTTCTCGACGAGAAGAAAGTTATAACACCAGAGACCTTTTTTTGCAGCCGTGTCTTTGTGTGGCGCCCTGTTGGCGTGTGGAAGTGCTCACTGAAGTGTCCTCGAGGGAATGAATGTGTGGGTTACAGAGAAAAAAAGAATGTGACCCTCAGCCTGTCTGGCTACCACCACCGGGTATAACTCACTTCACCTATGTTACATCTATTACATTACAGCTGTATATGTATTACTGTAAATGTGCAAGAAACAAACAATGCACAGAGAGTCATTGTTGCTATTGGCCTTTTATTAAATGTTTTACCCAATATGTACTTTACTGTAGGTACGTCACATCTGTGATCTGTCTGGATGGTACACAGTGCTCACTGAGGTTCTGGTGTGCGGGCCCTGTAGAGCAGCAGGCAGGAGTGGCAAAGAACCCGGCGCACCGGGTCGGTGGCTGGCGTGGGATTCAGTTATTTTGTCACAACTTAGCGAGGCTCATCAAGCCGTGTTCCCTGCCATCCTGACCAGCAGGTGAGCATAATGAACACAATAATGTGCATCTAACAAACATGTAAGTGGTGTCTCTAATACATCTCAACATATTGATTATCAATTTTCTTGTCTATTTACAGGCGTGGTGTGGATAAAAACGTTGTGCGTCTGCTGAGGGACCGGTCTGAAGGAAACACAATGGTGAAGGTGTGGCGGCAGGTACAGGAGTGTCACGTGGATGATTACCTTAAACGGAAAGACATGTACACGACACTCCTTGCCAAGCTAGCCGAACCTGGAGGAATTGTGTCTGCATTAAGACTCACATTTCCGGCTCCACTTCCTCCGAGACCGATTCCCTCTCCCCGGCTCTTGCGGCACGCCTTTCTGCTGGCAGAGGCCAGCCATGTCCAAGATTACCGGACGCAGATCATTTTGACGTTTGGCACTGTGCTAAAAATGGATTCCTCCAAGAAAGTATGTAAATCAAAACATAATACAATACTGTATGATTGATGCAAAAATATTGCAGTATGCGGAAATGCTTTGAAAAGTCACTTGACGGAAGTTATCACATTATGCACTTTGATATATTCATAGGTGGTGTGGAAGATGTCGGGGGAAGGACAAGGCTCAGCTGACTGGTTCACCACCATCGGCAACGAACACTCACAAGTCCTCACCTTTGTGCTGACCTCTGTGGAGTCCACTGAAAGCCTGATCCCAATGTGTCGTGGTCTAATGGAAAGGTTTCGGCTGGCCAATCAACCTGCACTTAAAGTGTTATATGTGGACTGTGGGTGTTGCCGTGCGAAGGGCCCAACAGCGCTGGAGAACATGTTCAAGCCCTGGGTGGATGATGGGATGGTTGTGCGCCTGGACATATTCCACTGGATACACCGGTTTGATGGAGCCATCCGCACAGAGACACACTGCAAGTATGCTGCATTCACATCAGCTCTCGCTGGGGCAGTGATGGCATACAACCGCAAAGACCTGGATCTGCTAATCAAGGTTGCCAAAGCCAAGGACCCGGCAGCATTCAGGTCTGTTTCAGATGTGGAAGTTGTCCGCAGATACATTTCCAGGGACCAGCTGAAACATCACGTGCGGAGGGTCACACTTGGGGCGCAGGAAACCTACCGGCTTGTGCAGCTGGCCATTGAGGAGCTGAAAGGTTCTGCTGGACAGGACGAGAGTGGAGTGCGCCTCTTCAAATCACCTGGTATGAAAGACCTCATACTAAAGAATTATCACAACATCCATATTGATAATGCAACTCACAAAGTGAACGTAACACACCAACCATATGTATCAATGTGTATTTACAGACGCCATTGATGGGATTTGGGCAGAACAGTAGCGACACCTGGAGTGCATCCAGGATCCACCAGACATGAATCTGTATAGGGTTGCACGCATAAGCACGATCAACAAGGTGGATGTGCCCTATTACAAGTGTGTGCGTGGAACCAACAGCCTGGAAGGCTTCCATAAATATCTGCCACACATGATTCCAGGTACACAAGCATAGTGTTTATACTTGTTATGTAGCTTCTGTGTGTACTGAACTGTGCACAGTATGCCTATAGAATTCGTTGCTGTCAGGCAGAAAATGATGTCCAAACCGTTGCTTTTTAATTAAACAATGAGTTAAATAGTGAAATGCAAGCTCGCAATGTGTTGCTTGTAGATCTGCTATTTTCAGTATTTTACATCGTTTTTAAATTGTAAAAAAGGAATGGATTTTGGAATTCTACCTGGCAGTAATGAAATATATTTTATGAATACCATTTCTACTGCTGTTTACTGAGCCAAATTACCCCTCAGTCATTACACTTTGACTTTATGCTACTCAGGTCCCCACTGTGCACCACGGCCTTATCAGGTTTACCTGTTAAGTGGCATTGCTCGCTGGAACTCCGACAGGAGCTCGGATGCCATCTTTGGTGGCAAAGGACGGCATCACAGGTCCTATTCAGCGCCACTAATTGACCGCCTCAACAGGCGCTCTCAGCAGCTCTTTGGTGAGACGATGGAGGAGAATTTTAGGGTCCCTGCTGATATCCCTTCCAATGAGCTGCTGGGGTTAGAGTACCTGTTCAGCCAGAGCTCAGGTGAATCAGAACCTTTCACCCTTCTCCCTTGAGGGCATTATTGACGATGGGCCTGGAGAAGATGAGGTGCTTCAGCCTGGCCAGCATGATCCCCAAGAAGATGAGGCATACCAGAGTGACGAAGAGGACGAGAATCGCAATCGTCACCTGGATGCCGCCCAGCCCGACATTGTGCTCACAGACGAGATAACCTCCACTGCACACGATCCAGCTATTGTGAGCAACTAACTATGTTTCTGCTATAATGACATATAATGCACTGGTTGCTGGACAATGTACACTTTTCAACTTACTGCATTCTTATTTTCTCATTTTTTAACAGGAGGATGTCTGCAGTATAAGTCCACACTGGTTTTCTGCAGCTGGAAAAGTTCTGCTCTGTGCTGGTGAAGATTGGCCAGACAGAGGACAGGCTGTCGCTTACCACAGAGCAGAGAAACGACGTCCTTGAAGCCTGGAATGCAGTGGAGGAGCATGACAAGCAGCCACAGACGTTCACAGCTCTGTACAGAACACACTGGGGCAACACACTCTACTGCCGGACAAAGAGGGATGATCTTGCTGATGCTGCTGTGATACAGCAGCACTTCCTCATTTGAAGACCGGAAGTGGTTTTTCTGAATTCTCAAACCTAGGACACTATGGGGGCGTGGCCTAACCCATTTTGATGACGTCATCAGATTGTTCCTGTTTAAATGCACTTTCAGTTTTGTCAGTTAGGGTCAACGTAATTCTAGTTCCTCTTTCGAGTTAGTTTCACATCCAACTTCCCCATTTGTTCAAACTGGTTGCATTTGGAAACAATACGAGGTTTGGCAAGGAAATTATTTACAGAATATGAGACTGGGCCGGTTCCCCATGATAGTAATGCTTCCAGCCCCGTACCACCACTGTTAATTGTAAAATGAATTATTACAGCATAATCAGATCTTTGTGTCATGATGGGCACATCAGAGATAATAACACTGAAAGTTGTAAAGATGATTTAACACAATGATACTGAAAAAAAATCTAAACCTGGTACCTTGGACCCAGGTAGAGCCACCACTTCAGCCAGCCACACGGTGACTGCAGGGACCCTGATACAGCCACCACTTCAGCCAGCCACACGGTGACTGTGTGGGACCATGGTAAGCCTACACCTACCTTGAAGGCAGGACCCTAGTATGTTAAGGATCTGGTAGTAATTTACATAATTTCCTATCAGGAACACTCCTCAAGACAGCCGGAACTACAGACCAGCCAGTAATCACAGAGAAACTATGTGAGGAACTTGTGACATTCACATTCATCGCTGAGTCTGATTTAGAATCATCTCCAGTATCTGATTCTGAGTCCCCTCAGGATGACACCGACCTTGATGAAACTTACAACCCTACAAAAGACAAGCAGAAAGAGACTGAAAGCTCTAGTAACAGCGGAGAAAGTGGGCAAGAGGAAGAACTGGCAGAGGATCAAGTACCTGAAGATATTGTGGAGGAAGAAGCACACACTAAACCTAAGAAGAAGAAAGGTGTCAACTACAGAAAACTAAATGAGGAAAACAGACGGCTGGGAAAAGAGTACAAGGCAAAAAAGAAAGTGGGGGTAGAAATCATTGAGGTTACTAAATGTCCACGCTCCATAAGACACAGATGTCATCATGGCAGCAATGAGGGTCAAATCAGAAACAAGGGAGGACAGCAGTGTGAGAATATTTCTGAAGAGCAAAGGCAAAGAATCTTCGCAGATTTCTGGAAGATGACCTGGGAGCAAAGGAAGGTTTACGTGTCGTCACAGATTGAAGCATGCCCTACAAAACGACAAACAATAGGTGGTCAATCTCGGAAGAACCGAACATATAAGTACAAACTGCAGGTCGATAACAATCAGGTACCAGTTTGCCAGACAATGTTTCTGTCCACACTCAACATTGGAGCATGGAGTGTCCACGAATGGGCCAAATCGGACACGGGAATTTTTTTTCTTGGTCTTTGTGTTCGACATACGGTACACTGCATAATTAATTTTATTTTTCAAACCTGGGCTGACGAGATACAAATTGCACTAATGTTGCATCTTTGTTGGTTTTTTACTAGGGATGCACCGAAAGGGAAATTATTGGCCGAAACCGAATACCGAATATAGGAAACAGTTGGCCGAAAACCGAATACCGAATAGCCGAATACATATTTGTTGTAAAGCTACCTGATTATGGCAAAAGACATGATTATGGCAAAACCTAACTTAAATAATAAACACTTATGGATCCATTAAAAAACATCTAATTAATTGGAGGCTTTGTGATTAATTAATCTCAATTAATCACATTTTAATCGCATATCAATAGGCCTATTTGACCTGAGCAGTGAGCTTTTTTTGCTACATAAGCATAGGCAATAAAACAAGTAGTAATAATAATAGTGATAATAGTATTATTTGTGACCAGTGCCAGTAGTTTGATATACAAGGGGGCCATGGTCATTTTTCAGTTCTTTACATATTATGAAACTGCACACTGTAACCTTTCATATGATGCATTGCTCATTGAAATTGGGGGGGGAATGAAGAAGATATGACCATTTGAAACTTGTTGAACCAGAAATGTTAAATTGGAGAATTCCCCCTTCAAAGATATCAGCAGTGATCTGTCACTTTAGGGGGCGCTGTTTTCCCTTCATTCCTCCATTAGCCAACCAGCAGTGTTGCCATGTCTGCTTATTATAATTAGTTGGCCATGTTTCTAAAGAAAAATAATGCATAGGCCTACTGTACCAATAAGTCTTCACAATTAGAGAATGTTGTTATAATTGATAGTTTGCCTATTATCTCTCCTTTTTTAAATAGGCTACTGCATTTATTTGCCATTTTGTACTTCCACAAGTTAGGCAAAAATTAGGCTTATGTAAATGGTCCAGATGAGTACAAATAAGATAGCTATATTAGCCTGTTATTATTATTATTTGTCTGCAGAACCCCCATCTGAAAATAATGTATGCCAGGGACAAGATTGGTTTTGTTATATGCTTGTAGATCGGCTATTTTTGCTTATTTTGGGCTTGTTTTCATATACAGGTTGCTTGTTTCTCTCGCAGAACCTGGCAACCCTGCAAAAAATAGCCGTTAGCTACATTTAGCATTATATATTGATATCAATCGTCAATCCTGTAGCTAAAACAAGTACATTATCGCGTTATATTACATATCGATGTGATCTGCATTATTATGACCTTAATTTTCATGGCAGGTACATTCCAAAGTAACTAATAAGAACCACGTTATGGTGACATAATGTTACAATGTTTACAATACATACTAGTCTTCTTCTTCTTCTTCTTCTCTGCTATTGGAAATAAGAAGCCATGTTCCATTGTTGTGATGACCAGTGCCCCTAGCTAAAACATTCGCATGAATTAGCTTTAGGAGGACCGAAAATAAGCACACTTTTTACAAAATACGACTGTTAATACTTCTTTCTCTGCTATGTCTGTTAGCCAGTTAGTGAAAGACTAGTATTATCTTCAAAAACGATTGTGTACAAAAAGCGGAATTTTAGCGGAATTTGCATACTTTGAACGTATCCGAACGTCACCTCCCGACGCAATCTCAAGTCCCTAAACCCCTCCTCCCTCTCATCCTCTATTCTCTCCTCTCTACCCTCCCTGGAGTCCTTCCTCTCCCTCTCACCTGACACTGCAACCTCATCCTTCCTCTCCTCTATCTCATCTGCATTCGACCAACACTGCCCTCTCTCATCCAGGCCAGCTCGCTCATGTCCACCGGCTCCCTGGCTATCTGAAACTCTCAGATCTGAACGAACACCTCTAAGGGCAGCCGAAAGAAAGTGGCACAAGACGAAGCTACCAGATGACCTTTCACACTTTCACTCACTCCTCTCTGCCTTTGCCCACTCACTAACCACTGCTAAAACCTCTTTCTACCACACCAAAATCCAATCCTGTACTTCTAACCCAAGGAAGCTCTTCTCCACTTTCACCTCCCTCCTTAAACCCCCTCCCCCCACTCAACCTTCATCCCTCACTGCTGATGTTTTTGTCAACTACTTCGAGAAGAAGGTTGATGATATCAGCAGCTCCTTTCCTCCCCTCCCACATAAAGTGGCATCTGATTCAACCAACACTAACCCCAACATACCATGCATGTCCTCCTTCTCTCCGCTTTCCCCAGACGAGGTTCTACAACTAGTGACATCCTCTAGACCTACCACCTGTCCTCTTGACCCTGTCCCGTCTCCAATCTTCCAAACCATCGCACCTGATCTGCTCCCCTTCATCACCTCCATCATCAACACCTCAGTAACCTCAGGCTGCGTCCCATCTGCCCTCAAGTCAGCCAGAGTAACACCACTCCTCAAAAAACCAACCCTTGACCCTTCAGATGTCAAGAACTACAGACCAGTATCACTCCTTTCATTTATTTCTAAAACCATTGAACGTGTCGTCTCCAACCAGCTCTCTCTCCATCTCTCACAGAACAACCTGCTGGATCCCAACCAGTCCGGATTCAAGAAGGCCCACTCCACAGAAACTGCCCTGCTGGCAGTCACAGAAGCACTACATGCTGCCCAAGCTGCTTCCCACTCTGCAGTACTGATTCTCCTAGACCTATCAGCAGCATTTGACACAGTGAACCACCAGCTGCTCCTAGACACCCTAGCGGAGCTAGGCATCGGTGGAACGGCACTAAAGTGGTTATCCTCCTACCTCACCGACCGGACCTACCAGGTTTCCTGGAAAGGTCTGTTATCATCCCCCCGAACCCTCCAAACTGGGGTCCCACAGGGATCTGTACTTGGTCCCCTCCTTTTCTCACTGTACACTAAATCCCTTGGCACTATCATCTCTGCTCACAATATATCCTATCACTGCTACGCCGATGACACACAACTGTTCCTATCCTTCCCCCCCTCTACCACTCAGGTGGAAGAGCGCATCACTGCATGCCTGGCTGACATCTCACAGTGGATGTCCTCCAACCATCTCAAGCTGAACCCAGACAAGACTGAGCTTCTCTTCTTCCCAGCTAAGTCCTGCCCTATGCGGGAGCTAACTATTTCCGTAGACAACGCCCTGGTAACGTCTGTCCCAACAGCCAGGAATCTTGGTGTTGTCCTGGACAGTCAGCTCTCGTTCAAAGCTCACATCACAGCTGTCACTCGATCCTGCAGGTTCACACTCTATAACATACGACGAATTAGACCGTTCCTCACCCAGGAATCAGCCCAGCTCCTAATCCAGACAACAGTCTTGTCAAAACTCGACTACTGTAACTCCCTCCTTACTGGCCTACCAGCATGTGCACTTAAGCCTCTCCAGCTGATCCAAAATGCAGCAGCTCGCTTGGTCTTCAACCAGCCAAAATTCTCACATGTCTCCCCCCTGCTCCGCTCCCTCCACTGGCTCCCGGTCGCTGCCCGCACAGAATACAAAACTCTGATGCTGGCATTCAAAGCAACCAAAGGTATGGCTCCCCCATATCTTACAAGTATGATTGAACCCTACAAACCCTCCCGCGCACTCAGATCAGCCAACGCAGGGAAGCTGGAAGTACCCTCACTAAAAACGCCGGGACAACGCTCCACACGTCCCAAACTCTTCTCCCTTCTGGCTCCAAAACTGTGGAATGCACTTCCCATTGCAGTCAGAACTGCAGCATCACTCCCAATCTTCCGCCGTAGCCTGAAAACCCACCTTTTCAGACTCCATCATGGCCCATAGCACTTACCCTACCCCCTTAGATAGCATTTATGTTGCCTTAGATAGCATTTGATACAGACTTATAGCATGTTATGTAGACAGCACTATAATTGTATTGTATTTAGTCATAGCACGCCATAGTACATATGTATAGCATAGTAGTAAATATGTATAGTTTATATGTATATATAGTATTATATGTATAGTGTATGTATAGTTTCATTATATGTATGTATAGTTTCATTATATAGATATTCCACTGTTACTTTCTTAGCTTACGCATGTTTCATGATAAATGCTTTTATGTGATGTATTCCCATGCTTTTGTTCTTGCTTAAATGTAAGTCGCTCTGGATTAAGAGCGTCTGCTAAATGCCTAAATTGTAAATTGTAAATTGTAAAGCTGATTTTCTGATTAGCATTGGTTAGCATTGCTAACTCAATGGTTTAAACATTAAACATAGTGACTTGTTTACGCAATTACAATGACTTAATGACACTTAAATGACTTTCTGATGGAATAAAAACATTCTTTAACATTCCAACTGTTTTTATGTGGCTAAAAACGAAAACCACCAAAAAAAAATAAAGAATCTAATTTTAGATTCTATTGCTATATGCTATTGCCGAGTTGTGGTTTAAATCTCTGGCACTGGTCACATTTATATAACAAATGAAAACAACTTTATTAGAGAAAAACTAAGACTATGGAATAAAATAATTTAAAGTGGAATGAGATAGCAATATTCCAGAGGTGGGTTTGAATTCATAGGTGGTGGCTAGGGCTGGGCGATATGACGATATATATCGTATTTTCGATAGAAAATGTCTATCACGAAAAAAAAGCTATATCGCTTATATCGCCGTTTCGCTTTACGGCAGTATTTTACGTCACAGCGCTTATATACGGCATGCCCAGCAGCCCACCGCGCGCACTGAAAACAGTGAGCCAACACCTTTCGGATGTCTTCTCTATTATATACTCTAAGGCCAACACGACCACAACACAAGCCGAGGTGGTGCTTGCACCTAAAAGAGGGGCAACGTCTTCCATTGTATGGATATGGAAGTGGTTTTGATTACATGAAGGGAGATGATGGCTGACGAGATTCAGAGCGGTGTAAGGGGCACGTTCGGAAATACCACACCGGAGCGAACTCATCTATCAGTTTGCATTGCACAGTGCGCCTAGTGCGCTATTTCCGAACGCGCCCTAAAGTAACCGGTCATTCACTGTTATAAATGCAGGTTTCATGTTGGGTCAAATTGATAAATTGCGTGAGCCACGCATGTTTTACACAGTTGAACAATAAGCTTGTCCGTCGTCGGGTGCACTGCAAACTTCTTCCAAGACGAAGACGTTCCTCTTACCTGTGCAGTCCTCCTGCTGCGTACGTGTCTGTCTTGTTTTATTGTTCCAAATAAATTATTCCATTTGAAAAGTCCTTAATTCAGCAACAGCTTACAACAACAACACAAGACGCTGACTTTGTTGTGATCATCAAAAAAAAAGGAAAAGAAAAAGCCCCACTCGTCCCAGACTCCCATGCGCACAGCTGGGCATGGAGAGTTGACGACAAGATCGCGTTCTCTCTCACTCTCTCTCACTCTATCGCCTGTAGTCAATTAAACATCGTTAAGCTGCCCAACGTCTTTAACAAACTAAACTATAACTACAACAGAACATGTTGATTCCCTATACAGAGCTTAAATGAACTGAAACAACTGTAGTGACAAACTGTGACATGAGATATTTATTTTTTCCTTAAGCCAATTTAATGCAGACACAGGCCTGTACTTCTGTGTCTGAATGGCAACGTCTTATTTCTTTCTTTTTTCTTTTTAATTGTCATAATAATTATTATTATTAATAATACTAATAAAACTTTATTTGTATAGCACCTTTCATGACATGAAATGCAGCTCTCAAAGTGCTTT
Organism: Protomyctophum parallelum; assembly: GCF_964188405.1. Taxonomy (NCBI): domain Eukaryota; kingdom Metazoa; phylum Chordata; class Actinopteri; order Myctophiformes; family Myctophidae; genus Protomyctophum; species Protomyctophum parallelum. Next base: position 57,574,352 of record NC_139698.1, on the reverse strand, counting down.
ACAGAGCAATGGAGAAAAAAAGAAAAGCAAGGCAACGACATTAAAAAACAAGCAGTGATGCAATACAGTGAGGACATGAATAACAAAAAATAAAAGATCAATTAAAAGCAATGTTGTAGAAGTGGGTCTTGAGCTGTGCTTTAAAAATGTCTACAGAGGCTGAACAATTGAGTTCAGCCTCTAATTATTATTATATACATTTTATTTTGTAATATTTTTGTACTTGCTTTGGGCCTGTCTGTGCATGGGAAGGGCATCAGTATTATATTCATATAAGTAGACTGGATAATGTGAATTTAATTGTTTTTTGAGTGGTGCAACCATTATAGACAGCTATGTGTGTCCCTGTCCCTGTATCCGAGCACGGAAATAGCATAACTATTGTCACCACCAAGTGTCACTGTTGTGCAGCCTAACACAGACAGAGGCCAGGGAGGAGAGCTTGTACAGTACAGTACAGTACAGTACAGTACAGTACAGTACAGTACAGTACAGTACAGTACAGTACAGTACAGCTCAAGTACAGTAAATTCTCGACCTGAACAAAAATAAATTATTTTAGATAAAAAAATAGGTATCGTAAAAACTATGCTATATCGTGAGTATATCGTTATCGTGATAAAATAAATTCTATATCGTGATATGAGATTTTGTCATATCGCCCAGCCCTAGTGGTGGCATGTCTCTGAGTTTTGGGAAGTGCATCGTTTTGACAGGTCTGCCTGCTGTGGACAGTGAAACCCTTCATGACCATTAAACATGGGCAGACGCAACGATACAGTATCATTGTGTGAGGTGTTGGGGAACGGATGGAAAGTACTGTTAAAACTAACGTTAGCTCCCATGCTATTGCTAGCTATAGCTTCCCTCGTCAACAGAACACCACCCGTCCACAGATCGGGTGGAAGAGCTGCTGATATCACTTTGCTTGTGCCCGTGGATGGGAAATAAGATTTAAAAGGCTATGGAAGCTTGGATGAAAGCACAGATGTATGCAATAAAGTTGTGTCGGATCTGCCTGTGCATTGAAGCATTCCGTGTGTTGTGTTGTGACTGCTGCCTGCTGAGCTGATGCAAGAGCGTCATAAGCATGCGCCCTTCCTGCGCTGAAAGTAGCAGATCTACAAGCTATCTACCCGTCGCAATGCACAGCGCGTTGGGCTTGTACATCTGTGTTTTTCCCGCAGTTTAGTTCGATTCACAACTTTAGGACCACTAGTACTATTCTGTGATATTTTTCGGCTTATTTGAGCCGAAACCGAATAGGCCGAAAATACATTTTTATATACGTTTTGCCGTTCGTAACCTACCTCTTTTTTTTTGCTGCAGTACACAGTGGTCATTGAATATTTGAGCCATCCAGTGAACAGTATTTTGTTCAATTTGTTCAGTATTATTGGAGGTTTTTTGAAAGAAACAATAAAAATTGTGTTACATGCAACCGTTTGTAGTTGATTTTTTAATGTTTGCTTCTACAGAGTTAATCAATTGTACACACACAGAAGATCAGTCTCACCAAGTGCAAAAGCTCCTATGTGCAAATCAGGATCCACGAAAAGTGGGGGAAAACCTCCTGTCTGCTCTTTGTGAAGTTCTACACCCTGACCAGTAGGGAGCGGTGTTTCCCCCACCAAATAATATTTGTTGCACCGAGTACAACAGCTCCTATCTGCAAAATGATTCAGGAAAAGTGAGGAAAAACCTCCTATCTGCACTTTGCGAGTCACTAATACCTGGTTGGTATTGTTAACACATAATATAGTAATATAGTCCAAAAACAGTGAATTGTATAGGGGTATCCTTAAAAAATAGCATTCTACAAGAAAACGGCACAGTTTTTTGTGTTTTCCCAAAAAAGTGAAATTTTCAGATAGGGTTTCAGATAATGTTCTTCGGCCCTCGATATGTAACTATGTGCCAAATTTGGCTCTACACTATTACACCATTACACTATTACACTACTACACTTATTACACTATTACACTTAATACGTTATTACACTATTTCACTTATTACACTAATTACACTAATTACACTAATTACACTAATTACACTATTACACTACTACACTTATTATACACTATTACACTTAATACGTTATTACACTACTACACTTATTACACTAATTACACCATTACACTATTACACTACTACACTTATTACACTATTACACTAATACACTTATTATGCACTATTACACTTAATACGTTATTACACTACTACACTAATTACACTAATTACACCATTACACTATTACACTTATTACACTATTACACTTAATACATTATTACACTACTACACTTATTACACTATTACACTTAATACGTTATTACACTATTACACTTATTACACGAATTAAACTATTACACTACTACACTTATTAAACTATTACACTACTACACTTATTACACTATTACACTTAATACGTTATTACACTATTACACTAATTAAACTATTACACTACTACACTTATTATACACTATTACACTTAGTACGTTATTACACTACTACACTAATTACACTATTTACACCATTACACTATTACACTATTACACTACTACACTTATTATACACTATTACACTACTACACTTATTATACACTATTACACTACTACACCTATTACACTATTACACTTAATACGTTATTACACTATTACACTAATTACACTATTACACTAATTACACCATTGCACTATTACACTTATTACACTATTACACTTATTATACACTATTACACTACTACACCTATTACACTATTACACTTAATACGTTATTACACTATTACACTTATTACACTATTACACTTAATACGTTATTAACTAATTACACAATTACACTAATACACTACTACACTTATTATACACTATTACACTTAATAAGTTATTACACTACTACACTAATTACACTATTACACTAATTACACCATTACACAATTACACTACTACACTTATTACACTATTACACTTAATACGTTATTACACTATTACACTTATTACACTATTACACTAATTACACTATTACACTATTGCACTACTACACTTATTACACTATTACACTATTACACTAATTACACCATTACACAATTACACTAATACACTAAAACACTTATTATACACTATTACACTTAATAAGTTATTACACTACTACACTAATTACACTATTACACTAATTACACCATTACACAATGACACTATTACACTACTACACTTATTACACTATTACACTTAATACGTTATTACACTATTACACTTATTACACTATTACACTAATTACACTATTACACTATTGCACTACTACACTTATTACACTATTACACTACTACACTAATTACACTATTACATTATTACACTTATTACACTATTAATAAGTTGATTAATTAATATTAATTATTAATTACACTTGAGGGAGCATAGGGCTGAGGGAACATAGAGCTGAGGGAACATGGGGCTGAGGGAACATAGGGCTGAGGGAACATAGGGACGACCCCATTTTGGGGATCACAGCCGGACTTAGCGTCTCTCATACCGTGGATGAAGCTCTTTTCCATCGCTGATACGTGCTTCTGTGCTTCTTTGCCCAAACATGTCCAGACATATCAACCACTAAACTCACCGATCCAGTAACAAGTCTCACCGTTATACTATCGTTCTGAAACGATCGGTGGAAGGTAGCCTACACTGATCAAGGCTTTTGTTGCCCCCCCTGTTACTGTGATTGAGACTATGATCAGATATGTGCGCATAATCATCATCATCATCATCATCATGAAGTTATCATCACAGCGAGTTATAAAGGTTTAAAGTTACAGAGATTGACAGGCAGATATAAAAATAAACATAAATAAATTATTATCATATACATACACTACTGACTACTACAGTACTACTACACACTGAATGAAAGCCCTAAATGTCTACTTTTAGGAGGAAAACAAATACACATTGATCCCATGTACAGTTTGTCAGTAGGCTATTGAATGCAGTTGAATCCATGCCTTGTCTAAAATTATCTTTTTCAGAGAGAACTATATAAGGCATGGACCTGAAGAACTATTATTCACAAAATAAGGCCTATAGCGTACATACTATATACCGTATGAAACAGAAGACTCTCTGCTTTCATAAGAAAAAAAACAATACTGTAATAATAATAAAAATCACACCCCTGTGAAGTGAGCAGTGCAATGTTGTGAAGTGAGCAGTGCAACATTGCACTGCTCACTTCACAGGGGTGTGATTTTTATTATTATTATTACAGTATTTGTTTTTTTCTTATGAAAGCAGAGAGTCTTCTGTTTCATACGGTATATAGTATGTACATGTCGCTATAGGCCTTATTTTGTGAATATTTAGTTGTTCAGGTCCATGCCTTGTCTAAAATTCTCTTTTTCAGAGAGAACTTCAGAGAAGGCATGGACCTGAAGAACTATTATTCACACTATTTATGCGGTGTGATTCTCGCTATAAGAGGCCCCTCGCTGTGGGCCCCGAAAAAGTTCAAAAGTCCAATGTTAATCGCTCAGCACCACCAAGCCTGAGCAAATAGAAAACTCTAGCAATCAATGTGTTAAGTGAAATCACTGAATATACCTTTAATTTCCTGTGCTATAATGAGGTGTGAAGGTATCAGTGTACAGCGGGTGCTCGTCCATACTCGCCAGAGGATGACTCAAGCTACTTCTAAAAATGCCTTCTAAATCCGGACAGTTTTCTGAAAAACCCCATGTTTCTATATCTGTGGTTCTCAAACTATTTCATGTCACCCAGCCCCAGAATTATATGTATTTGGCCCGCCGACCCCCATCTGAAAAATATGTTGTTTTTCACGATGTTTCTAAAATAGCAGACCTACAAGCTTGTAGCGCGGCTATAAAATAGCTCGAACTAGTGCCGGTTGTTTAGGCTATAGGACCCACTGCGGTGGTGTCCGATTCCAACTTAAACCGGGATGTTTAACGGAGCGAATTGGAATGGTGGTCTTAGTAAAGCTATATGCAAGGTATCTGGGTTGTAAAGACAGACACCTTAGGTTCTTATGTGTTAAAAAGGTGTTCTTGATCTGGGATCTTGTGTCTTGCTTGGGGGTCCTGTAGATTCTGAGGATCTGAGATCGGTGGAGATACCGGGTGCGTGGCTTTGGTATCTGAGGTTTAGAGGCTGGGATCTGCCTTTTATGATTGCTGCAGGTCTAGTGTCACGATGATGTCGCCACTGTGTATATCCATCTTTGGGGTTTCTACATTAATCTGATGTCAGCGCTGGATATCGCCGTTGTCTCCATATATGGGACTATAGGTTATCCCCATATATGGAGCTCTAAGTGAAAGCCTTCGTAACAGCGGCACTCGGTGCCACGCTATGAGCTTGTATATCTGCTATTGTTCAATAGCTAAAGTATAACATAATGCTTAAAACACCAAAATGGGCTAAGTTATTATTTTTGACAGTTCAGAGAAAATATACAAACTGAAGAAAACAGGCCTGCTCTCATTTAGCTCAGCACAGCAAAATGGCGTTACAATTAAAACCGATTAAAATGTTCACAATTGGTTAAATATCACAAAAAGTCTCAAAATGGAGCGAAACTGGTTTCTTAAAAGATGCCTTTTCAATTTAGGCTGGTTCTACTTCAATTTAGATCATAGTGTAATTTTATTATGAACATCACTTTTGTTAATGTTCTGTCTGGAAGTTTATTAATGCGGGAGTTTAGAATTGCCCTCACTGACAAAAAGCAATGCGACGGGGAGTGGAGGACCGGCACCTCAAAGGTACGTGGAGAGATAATTATGGCAGCGGAGTGGCATACCAACACTGGCCTTCAAACGCCCCATACACTCAGATCAGCCGACGCAGGGAAGCTGCAAGTACCCTCGCTAAACCTTAGAAGAAGACTGCAAAGCCTACGCCAAGGGGTGATGTCACTCTCTGTACCTAAAGGTCTTTGAACACCAAGTCTGAAATGTTCATATGCGTTTTGTCACATCCGTTATGATACTGAGCCACTAACAGTCTTGTTGACCGATGTGAAAAAATGCAGAAAATCTAAACTGTACGTAAAGTAATTTTGACAGATGACAATATCAGAGTTGGTTTAAAGTTAAAGGGAGTGCCACAATTTTGTTATTTTTCCAGTTTTTCACGCGTCTATGAGGTGAAAGTACTTCATTAGACACCCTGGAGTCGTTTTTATGTGCAATGGTGTATTTAGGGTTTCTTCCTGGAGGCTGAACACTTGACAGTCAAACGGGCCAATGAAATAAATAACCCCTCCCCCTTTATCATACAACTACAGCTGTGGGTGCGGCTTCAGTTCAGGTGTATCACCGATTCACCACCCATCCACCCTGGGCAAGACCTACGCTGAAAAGACTATCATCGGAAGTTGCGGGATTTTAGCGGAAGTATTGCCCAAGGAAATGACGTTGATGCTTTACAAATCAGTTTACATTCTCCGCGAATTAAACAAGTGTTGTGATTGGTCGGGAAGATATAGTATCCGGGGGAAATACATTTGACGGCTGTTCCGGAGGATACATCCGCCGATAGCTTCTCTGCCTTACGTTGTGACCAGGCTTTTCTTTTCGCAGATAAGTAAGCCTACCACCCATCACCACCCACCAGGAAAACCAGGCATACTTAAAGATGGATGCAACCATTTTTGTATTTTTTCAGTTTTTCATGTGTCTATGAGGTGACAGTACTTCATTAGACACCCTGGAGTCGTTTTTATGTGCAATGGTGTATTAACTTTGTATTTAGGGTTTCTTCCTGGAGATTGAAACCCTTGACAGTCAAACGGGCCAATGAAATAAACAGTAATATAGTGACATCACATTATCAGCCCCTCCCCCTTTATCATACAACTATAGATGTGGGTGTGGCTTCAGTTCAGGTGGATCACCACCCATCAGGCAAACCAGGCATACTTAATGAACTGGTGGGCGTGCCCACATAAAAACAACATTTTAACAAATACTGTACACTTTTTTGAAAAAAACGATACCTCCTTATATAGCAATAACACCTGATGATCATGTTTTAGGGTGGAAAACAATCACGGCACTCCATCTTTAATGAATTGGTGGGGGTGCCCACATAAAAACGACATTTTAACAAATGCTGTACACTTTAAAAAAAAAAACGATACCTCCTTATATAGCAATAAGACCTGATGATTATGTTTTAGGGTGGAAAAAATCACGGCACTCCATCTTTAACAATAATCTGTAAATTCCAACATATGAGCTTGTGTTCATTTCATCGCACTTGAAATATTCAGGCGTAAGGTGCAAAGTCCTTACCAATGTGCCATCTTTTTTCCCCCTTCAAATCACAACATACAAAGCAGTTTGTCACACTTGATCTGAACATGGAGGCGATGGCATTTCTCCTGGAGTGCTTGTCATTCATTAAGGATGGAGTCTGGTCTGTCGTAGCCTCGATACCCAGGCTTTCATTTCGTCTGTGCGGAAAATGAAAGCCTGGATTTACGTTATGGGCTGCACTGGCCTAAAAGTGGGATGTGGTGTGCACCCCTCAAAATAACACAGTGAGGAAATCATTACCAGTGGAAAATGAGGAGAATGGCTGAAGAACCTATGGAATTAATTCAGTGCCATGAAGTTTGAATCTGAATCCAAGTTCTGAATCTCTGAAAATAGTTTTGCAACACTAAAAATCCGTTCTGAATCTCTGAAAATAGTTTAGCAACACTAAAAATCCGTTCTGAATCTCTGAAAGTATTTTTGAAAGGCTGAAAATTCGTTTTGAATCTCTGAAAAAATATGTTACAGGGTTTCGCCCAGGCATTTTCAGAGTATCAAGTTTGCACATGCACAGCTTCAGAATTTACTTTTTGGCACTGTTTTCCCTTTGTTTCCACGTTTGAAACCTTGTAAAGTCCAAACTTAAAATAAAGGGTTCAAAAGCTTGAAAAAAATATTTGCATGTCTGAAACTCTTTTTTCAAGACTGAATTTCCGTTTTGAATCTCTAAAAAAGTATTTCAATCTCTGAAATAAAATTTGATAGGCCGAAAGGGATTTTCAAATCTCTGAAAAACATTTTACAGTGTTTCGCCCAGGCATTTTCAGAGTATCAAGTTTGTCACATGCACAGCTTCAGAATTTACCTTTTGGCACTGTTTTCCCTTTGTTTTCCATTGTAAACTCCTAACTTAAACTAAAGGCTCCAAAAGCCTGAAAAAAATATTTGAATCACTGAAACACTTTCTGAATCTTTAAAATACGTTTTTATAGGCCAAAATGGCCTTTCAAGTCTCTGAAACAAATATTTTTCAGTGTTTCACCCACAGTGTTTCAGAGGTTCAGATCTGTCACAGCATTTCGGTCAACACGTGACTTTTGGCACTGTTCTTCCCTCTGTTTTTGTCTGTCCTATACTCGTATCTGTAACTTTCTGCTTTGTATCTGAAGGAGAAGGGGGAGGAGTTCTGTCCGGTTTGATTTCCTGGTCTGGTTTCAGAGGTTCAGATCTGTCACAGCATTTCGGTCAACACGTGACTTTTGGCACTCTCCTTCCCTCTGTTTTCCTGTCCTACCCGTATCTGTAACTTTCTGCTTTGTATCTGAAGACCAGAAGGGGGCGGAGTTATGTCCGTTTTGATTTCCTGGTTTGCGTTGAAGGAGAAAGGCAGTGCATTTCTCCAGACTGTGACAAGCCAACATAGTTTGATTTTGAACGTTACATTTAACATTAATACTGTTTTACTATCTTTCATTCTTGATAATGTTATCCGTTTTTTATACTTTACTATTTGGACATTGCCTTAAATTAAGTATGCTATTGCTAGCAACCAATACACCATGTTAATGCTGCTTATTGTGTACGTTCACTGGTCTTTTTATTTATTCTTATAAACGATAAAAATGTAAAAATCTTTAAATAAAATCCTTTGATAAAAGCATGGGATACAAACTAATTACTGGTGGACCACAATGGGCAGAAATCCCAAGGATCAAATGTGACTGCATCATTTTAGCCTATATGACTGCACCTTTCTTTATGGAAAATATATTTAAAAAAAAAAGAAAGTGACTGCACCTCGTTCTGTTTAATAGTGTTCAATAAATCCATTCAGTGTTCAAATGGATCAAAGTCGGTGGGTACACTAGCATAACCAAATTACATGTTTTAAGAGGTGAATGAATCCCTTTGAAATAAGATACAATGGGCACATATTTACTTGCAGATTCCAGGGAATAGGCTATTGGATTTCATTTCAATGTCATAATTGGTCCTTAACTAAAAAGTTTACTTTAATAACAAAACATTTTGAAAACCAGGTGTGCTATATACTTTGCTTTAGTAAATTTGATTGTAAAATCTGTATAGATGATTAATGACGTGTATGGCTGTTCTTCTTCCTTGAACTGGACACTGCATCATGGTCTTTTGGTCCTGGAACTTGAGCAGGTGAAGGTCGATGTGCAGCAGTCCGATTTAGCAGTGTCTTTCAGTCACATTACTTTCTTTATTCTGGGTGCCTGCCATGCAATGGCAGAAACACAGGTTGAAATCCGCAACCAATACTTAATTATTAGTCAGACACGAAACTTCGACGTCTATGGCCGGCCGCACGGTTTACCAAAGCCCCACAATATATACATCGAAACGTGCGGCTCGGCCGGGAATGGTGTGCTTGTGCTTTTCTTTCCGTTTCGGGTTACCGTGCCGACGTAATTCGCAATAAACGAGGCGAAAAATGCCCCATGCAAAGTCAATGGGGAAACGCGGGTAAAAACAGAAAACGACACGTTACTTTGGAGCCACATTACTCTGGCATATTGTTACGTAGAAACACGATTTAAACCTCAAACAGCACACGAGGCCATCGACTTTGTCGTGGTTCAGACGGAATTCGAATACGTTGCACGGTTTGCCCGCTGTCGCGGTTCAAAGTGTGTGTGGTCTGAGCAAAAATCTCGACTTGCAGTGTCGCACGGCCAGAGAGAGAGCGGGTCAGAGGGACAAGACATTGTGAAGACTGTAGCGAAATTCTCCGAACAAATCGTCCTCACGGCCAAAATATTCACTTTACACGCATGGGTTTCGGTAATTTTGTAGCCACACTCGTCCTCTTTCACCCAATGTCACAACCACAGCCCAGATTCATACGGTACGTGAACTACAGCCCTGAAAGCGACAGGTGTACCATCATAATGTGTCATACAACTCCATGTTAAATGCATGAATGAGTCAGCAGTTTTTTCATCACAAACACAATTTCTTAACTCGCTCTCATAACTACGTTTTTTATCGTACCAATACCACGATCGCACACGGCGTACCTCAATGTCTCGGGTCACTCACGGCGAAAACAAAAATCGCATTTGACGTTTACTTTTTGCGATAGAGCAATTTGTTCGGACATACGTTCTCTCACTGAATCAGTGTGGTTTTAACTTTCAATAGTGTTTGCATTCGCATAGACTAGCCCTAGCCCAGGTGAAATTGATACTTTGTTAATGATTCAAGGTCAAGTTGACCACCTCTCGAACACGCGCACACACGAACGCACGTGCACGCACATGCACACATGTGCACGCACACACACACATTGAAAGTCAATGGAGAAAATCGGGGAAACACGTAACTCTGTCATTTCTCAACCGTTTCAGACGCGGGGTGGCTTGCCAGAACCGGGCCGCCCCCCTGAGCGCACACACACACACACACACACACACATGTGCACGCACGCACACGCACACACACACAAACCCTGTCTTCCTATTGGCTGGCCTTTACACAGCTCCAACTATTGTTTACAACATGCTACAGCCTCAAACTTTGGTACATGGACGTAGACCATCAAGAGGAACAAGCTGTAATGGCTTAATTGCTTAAGCCCCGCCCCTCTGTATTCCTATTGGCCGGCCTTTACACAGCTATAACTTTGTTTGCAACATGCTACAGTCTTGAAACTTGCTCCATGCACTTAGACCAAGTTGACCACCTCTCACACACGCACACACACGAACGCACACACACACATTGAAAGTCAATGGAGAATATCGGGGAAACACGTAACTCTGTCATTTCTCAACCGTTTCAGACGCGGGGCGGCTCGCTATAACCGCCTGAGCTAAACCAAATGGACCCTTACAGCTCAGACATCTTAGCATGTTAGCTTGTTAGCATCAGCATGTTATCATGCTAGCATGTTAACATTATCATGTTAGCATTAGCTTGTTAGTATGCGAGCATTAGCATGTTAGCATTAGCTTATTAGCATTAGCATGTTAGCATTAGCATGTTAGCATTAGCTTATTAGCATTAGCATGTTAGCATTAGCTTATTAGCATTAGCATGTTAGCATTAGCATGTTAGCATTAGCTTATTAGCATTAGCTTATTAGCATTAGCATGTTAGCATTAGCTTGTTAGCATGCGAGTATTAACATGTTAGCATCAACATGTTAGCATTAGCATGTTAGCATTAGCTTGTTAGCATCAACATGTTAGTATGCAAGCATTATCATGTTAGCATTAGCATGTTAGCATTAGCTTGTTAGCATGTGAGCATTAGCATGTTAGCATTAGCTTGTTAGCATTAGCATGTTAGCATGCGAGCATTATCATGTTAGCATTAGCATGTTAACATTAGCTTGTTAGCATGTGCTTGTTAGCATGAGAGCATCAACATGTTAGCATTAGCATGTTAGCATCATCTTGTTAGCATGCGAGCATTAGCATGTTAGCATTAGCTTGTTAGCATAAGAGCATTAGCATGTTAGCATTAGCATGTTAGCATCAACATGTTAGCATTAACATGTTAGCATGTTAGCATGAGCTTGTTAGCATGTTAGCATCAACATGTTAGCAGTAGCATGTTAGCATTATCTTGTTAGCATGCGAGCATTAGCATGTGAGCATTAGCATGTTAGCATTAGCATGTTAGCATTAGCATGTTAGCATTAGCTTGTTAGCATGCGAGCATTAGCATGTTAACATCAACATGTTAGTATTAGCATGTTAGCATTAGTTTGTTAGCATCAACATGTTAGCATTAAGCATGTTAGCATTAGCTCATTAGCATGTTAGCATCAACATGTAGCATTAGCATGTTAGCATTAGCTTGTTAGCATGTTAGCATCAACATGTTAGCATTAGCATGTTAGCATCATCTTGTTAGCATGCGAGCATTAGCATGTTAGCATTAGCATGTTAGCATTATCTTGTTAGCATGTGAGCATTAGCATGTTAGCATTATCTTGTTAGCATGTGAGCATTAGCATGTTAGCATTAGCATGTTAGCATTAGCTTGTTAGCATGTTAGCATCAACATGTTAGCATGCAAGCATTATCATGTTAGCATTAGCATGTTAGCATTAGCTTGTTAGCATGTGAGCATTAGCATGTTAGCATTAGCATGTTAGCATTAGCTTGTTAGCATTATGTTGTTAGCATGCGAGCATTATCATGTTAGCATTAGCATGTTAACATTAGCTTGTTAGCATGTGCTTGTTAGCATGAGAGCATCAACATGCGAGCATTAGCATGTTAGCATTAGCATGTTAGCATTAGCATGTTAGCATTAGCTTGTTAGCATAAGAGCATTAGCATGTTAGCATTAGCATGTTAGCATCAACATGTTAGCAGTACCATGTTAGCATTATCTTGTTAGCATGCGAGCATTAGCATGTTAGCATTAGCATGTTAGCATCAGCTTGTTAGCATGTGAGCATTAGCATGTGAGCATTAGCATGTTAGCATTAGCATGTTAGCATTAGCATGTTAGCATTAGCTTGTTAGCATGCGAGCATTAGCATGTTAACATCAACATGTTAGTATTAGCATGTTAGCATTAGCTTGTTAACATCAACATGTTAGCATTAAGCATGTTAGCATTAGCTTGTTAGCATGTTAGCATCAACATGTTAGCAGTAGCATGTTAGCATTATCTTGTTAGCATGTGAGCATTAGCATGCTAGCATTAGCATGTTAGCATTATCATGTTAGCATGTTAGCATGATAGCATGTTAGCATGTTAGCGTGATAGCATTAGCATGTTAGCATGTGCATGTTAGCAACATGTTAGCATTTTAGCATAATATCATGTTAGCATTAGCATGTTAGCATTAAAATGTTAGCATGCTAGCATGTTAGCATGTTAGTATTAGCATGTTAGCATGTTAGCATTAGAATGTTGGTGGCAACGTAATGCGCAATGCACTAAGACAAAATACCTCATTGAAAGTCAATGGGGAGACCTGGCTCACATGTAACCAAATGGACCCTTCTGAGAGGCTAAATGTCATCAAATGGTGGTCCGTGGCTCAAATGCTGCACAGACTTGGTGAGCTTCAGGCACCCAGTAAAATTTCTTGAAATTTTGTTTCTAGTTACACAAATGTTTTTACTGTCTGTTAAATGTTCAACTCAACCTTGTCCTGAGTAACTTGTCCTTAACAAACTTCAACTTTAAAAAAAATGCTTTTTTCTCTTTACACATTTTGGTCAAATAAGTAGCAATATGTTGCAAATTGTTTATTACCACACAGAAACGATCACAATTTCACATATAGTCCGTCACACCTGCAAATTAAAAGCTTTTCTATATACAGTAAAGACAAGTTTGTCAGAATGCAGGGTCTGTACAGTCACAATGCCAAAACTTTTAATTCCCAAAGCATGCAGAGAAGTAAACCATCTGACCACTGTCACATTATAAGCTGCATATATGTAGACCTGAATGAATTATTTATGTTCCATGCTAAACACTGTATAGCATTGGTTGCCAAACTTGCTTGTCAATGTGGACCCTCATTTAAAAAGATAGAGATTTTTTCACAGCAGTGATTTAACCATTATTACAGTTTGAACTGAATTAGGCTACGGTCCCCTATTAAATGACCAGCCAGGAACCCCTAAAGTATATTGTAAAATCAAATTCAATTTAACTCTTGAGTGTACAAATGGAACTGTTACTCTATGAGTTACAGCCCCTAAGAGTCCATTTGGTTACCAACTGTCATTTAGCTGGGGACCCCCTGAAGGACCCCACTTTGGGAACTACTGCTTTATAGTCTAGTGGTAAAATGTATGCCTTATAAATAAAAGGCTGTTACAATGTTGATCAGAAACAGTGGCACATCTAGCAAGAATGAATAATATATGTGTGGGAAAAATATAATACGTCCAATATGAGGAGCTGCATGCCAGCTTGACATACTGCATTTAACAGATCAGTAAAAAAACAAACTGAACTAGTGAATACCAATGTCCATATTGTGTACACCAACCAATAACTAAAGCTATTTACTCGGTGCCTGTCTTCGAAATTTAACTATATTAGTTTACTTTAACTCTGCGACGGTTCTCAGCCAAGGAGGGTCACAGAATTCACAAGTCACCAGTTTCGGTGTAAAGCCTCTATGCGATAAATGGGTTTTACATTTACAGTAATTTCACTACAGACACTAGATTGGATAAACTTTGACAAAACATTAGCTGCTCGTTTCAAAGCCTTTGTATTCATCATGGTCTGTAATCACAGCTGATAGTTGTCTTCACTAGCATGGCAGTGGCGGCCATTTTCTGGTTTCAGACCCCATTCATTGCGTGCGCGCACACACAGAAGGATACTTTTTTATATCTGTATCTGTGCTTTTTTTTTGCAAACTGTTAGTCAAGTTTTCATTCAATGTATTCTATAAAATAAAAATTAGAGCTATGGAACAGACATTGTTGTGTTCTATTCATGTTAGAAGCTCATCAACAATTGTTCTTGCAGGAGGAATTAAATGACATGGATTTCCTGCGCTACTACTCGGGAAGGGGACGAGGACAACCTGGCCCCCCACCATATGTCAGCCCCAGTAGGCACACTGCACCCGCTGTGACCGCCAGTGCCGGCCGGCCCGGCCCCTCTGCCCCAGCTGTGACTGCCACCACCGTCACCTATGGCAGCAGTAGGCACACTGCACCAACACTGCCAACTGTTGGTCAGTCACTGCAAAGGTATTTGCTGCCTGCCCCACATATTACTGCAAATAATTATAGCTGTAATATATGTAAAATATGAGTCTATTCTTTATGTGAATCATTACTCTGCTGACTTGGTAAATTATGTCTTTTGAACATTAAAACTGTTATCTATTCTCTACTGCTGCAATGTGTAGCATTGGTGTCTAAGAGCTTCTGCTATGTCCCTCTGTTTAGAGTACCAATAGGGGGTGCTGTTGCACCACTCTCTTGACGATTTTCTTATAGTTGAGAGATTAAGCAAGGTCCTACACTATTATTGTATCACCACTGAAACCCCCAATACTTGGTCTTTTTTCCCTCTACACCTATTTGCACACTCAAAATAAAGCTTATTGGGATTTTAATATTGATTACACTGCTTTCCCTTTGTACAGTTCTTTTGCATATTTGAGGCAGGGAGGTGTCCGAGCTAAGAAGCGCCCAGGTGCTGCGCTTTCCAAGATGGCTCCTGCAGTGGTTAAAAGACACTTGAGGCTCCAGTTTTTCATGCTTCCTGGCCCTGCTGAACGCACTCCAAATCCTTCGGAGGAAATTAAGCTCCTGGAGGCAGGGTTGGGGAAAAGAACTGTGACATTACCAGAGGATGCGACCCACGATGAGGTAACCATGATGTGCAGTAATCAAAATCTATCAACCTTTACATGGCGTTGTGTTTTCATTGTTGCTGCTCTGATCATTGAGTTATATTTATAGTTGTCATTCTGTGTGGAACTGTGGATGACCCTAAACACTGTTTTTAATGTTAAACCTGTTTTAGATTGTTGCTCTCTAGTTTCAGTTCTCCAAATTGGCACAGCTGAATGGAGCATGGCTTTGCCACAAGGCGACAGGTAATCCTACTGGACTTGTACTGCATTGAATATATTAATGCATTTATTTCTTACAACCAATCGTAACTTATGTTACGATTAATTCAGTCTGTAGTTATATCAGTGTTTCTTCTGTAATACAAAGGTGCTTTAAGTGTCAATTATTTTAAATAATTTAATGATGGTAGTTCTATGCCTGCTACCAAATGTTTTATACATTTCTCAAAAATAAATACCAGTGATATTTATTTTTTGTATTTAGGTGGTCATGGGCAGAGGAAGCTTGTCCAGGTGATTGGAGAGGATGTGGGCTATACTGGCAGTTTTCTGAAGAATGTGACCAACAATGGCCGACACACCCTCTACATTGTCCCAATTCAGGATGAACTGGATTGCAGGTAGGGATGTTGATAGTTAATCGATTAATTTCCGTTAAGAAATTCTTCAATTTAACACCACCTTGGTAGCCACATAAATGTGATGTGACAGACAAGACACTGAGAGTGCATATTTCATATTTTCTTTATCCAAACATGCCACTGTATCTCAAATGGTCAAATAAATATTTGTTAAGGACTTTATTACCTTGTTCAGACATTGATTGAAATTAAGATTCTCAGATTTCTAACGTCACTTAACTAACCGGTTAATTGATAATTCACATCCATAATTGCAGCCCACTTCCCCATGACTCACCGGAGTTTGTGAGGATGCCAAAGGCCAGCTGCAGGACATGTGGGCAGTCTATGCCGTTGCAGTTCCTGACCCTCCATGTCAAGAAATGTCTTGTTGAAGAGGTAAGTAACGTTCAAACTATTCACTAACGGAATACAGGTTAGTTGATTATGTATGTTTGCTTCTTTACGGAAGAAGCAGTGTAGTGGCAGAGTCGACTCTTAGTCTGTGTCCGGGGCTACTCGACAAATGCTGTGTGCCACATTTCTTGTGGCTGTAGGCCAAGGTGGCAGTGACTCTGGGTTAGAGTGGCCGGATGGGAATTGCAAGTGTCCTTGAGCAAGACTCTTAACCCCTAATTGCTTCTGATGTGCAGGTTGCTGCCTTGTATGGTGTCCTATGCCATTTGGATTCAAATTAAATTTGTCTCACTCTATTCAAAGATCGGTGATGTGCCACCACCAAGCGAGGATGAAGTCATCAATGTCGTGGATGATGGTGATGAGTTTGCTGTTGTGGATGAGGCTCCAATTGAAGTAATTTCCTTTTTTACTTGCTACCTGCGATGTCTCCGTTGTGAATTGTAAACATCATGAAATAAATGCATGCTAATTTCTCTTTTCAGGAGATCTGTCCTATTTGTGGGGACGCATTTCCAACACAGGACATTGTGTGGCATGCAAACTTTTGTGGAGTTGGGTACGAATACATTTGACTTAAGCATTCCTTTGCATTTCACTGATTGTTTTAACAGTTATAATTGCCGCAGAGAGCTTATCATGGCATACGTGTGTGTCATTTCTTAGAATTGCAGAAAGTTCTGCGGTGCCCGATCACAGTCACACAACTGCTGCTGCTCCTGCAGTCACAGTTGCTCCTTCTGTCCCAGGTACCAGTTAACACCTCACAAACTGACACATACTTATTACACTTAAACAAATAAACCATATATATATGCGCTCACGGTCTGTAGTGGCTGTTGCTCCATTTGTCACCACATTGCAGGTATCTGTTAGTGAAAGGTATTCCCATTTTATTAACTCTACTACAGTTAATTGCTGATAATTAGAACCCTCAACCTTTGAAGATACAATCCAATAGTTATGTGATTTCCCTCTTCCAATGGAGAGGGGTAATTACAACGATGTCTGAACTACACTAAAGATGGCGGTGCATCTAGTCCATCCGATATTGTGCCCTTTATTGGATTTATCAACCAGTTTGGATTTTTTTGAAAATGTCACACTGAAATGTTTAACCGTAAACACTGTTTTTGTGTATTTCCTAGACTGGCAGCAAATTGAGGTTCCCTCAAGAGCTGCACAACTGTTCAGACAACACATAGTCAGGGAGCAGAGTCGGGAGCCAGAACCCTAACTGCAAGCACGGGAGCAGCGCATGTCCGACATGCGAGACTCATGTCGGACTAATGCTCCGTCGGAATTTGCGGATCCCCTTTCGGGTCACACAATTGGTTCCCAATGTGTACAGTTGCTAAATTCTCATTTTGGTTATTTATGCCACTGATCATTTGCTATTTATGTTGGATGAAATTGAGAACTGTATCACACAAGCGTCCAGTAATTGGTTCTTGTCCATGTGATCATGATCATGTATTTCAACGGATGGCAGCCTAAATGGTCAGTGCTCCCTCCAGGTGCAAATAAAACAATGCTTCAAATATCCAAATTAAATTATGTTACTAAACATGTGGTCCAACCAATGTTTCAAAGTACAGTAGCCATTATTGACTGTTTCCAGGTCCTAGACCGTAGATCAGAGGTGTCGAACTGAACTTGGGGCGAGGGCCGCATTGGTCAAAAGGTCACTTGATGGGGGCCACAACCAGTTGCAGACGCACGCTCGATGTCTCAGTCAGTCACTGCTAGAATATTATATATAATATATTATATATTATATATAATATATATATATATATATAATATATTATATATAATATATTATATATAATATATTATATATAATATATTATATATAATATATTATATATAATATATTATATATAATATATATTTTACTGTAATTAATAAACAATGCAATAAGGATCCCCAACAAAACATTTGAAAGTAAAACATTTCAATTTGAAGTAAAGACATTACTTGTCTACCTGTTACATCTGCCTCATACATAATACCTACATCTGCTAATATGCAAAATATCTGCAGTTTCTGTTGAGTCATGTGTGGCTTTTGTTCTTATGTTTCAGGTGTTGATCACCTGAGAGCTATTACCATGTCAGCACAATATCTGCAGTTTCTGTTCAGTAATGTGTGGCTTTTGTTCTTATGTTTCAGGTGTTGATCACCTGAGAGCTATTACCATGTCAGCACAATATCTGCAGTTTCTGTTCAGTAATGTGTGGCTTTTGTTATGTATCAGCTGTTGATCACTTGTCAGCAAACATTTACATCTGCATTACATATGCCGGCCTACTTTCAGCAAATCAAACTCAGACAATCAACTCAGTTTTGTGTTTTTATTGAAGTGAAAAATAATGACACTCAATGCTTCATGCATGCATAATCAATTAAAAAGTAAGGAAAAAAACCCAAACAGAAAGGTTCAGCTCAAAACATAAAAAAAAATGTTTTACTTCATGCCTGAAATACTCAAAAAATAATGACACTCAATGCTTCATGCATGCATTTTGCATAATCAATTAAAAAGTAAGGGAAAAAACCCAAACATAAAAATTTCAGCTCAAAAAATACAAATAATTGTTTTACTTCTTGCCTGACACCTGGGTTCTTTTTGCTTTAACCAACTTGTCAACATCAGGGACCAGCTTCTGAGTAGTTGAAACTTTCATAATGTCATTTAGATGTCTGTTTGTGAACTGCGTAGATCAACCATTGTTTTATTTAAACTATTATTGCGTTTAGGTGACCTGGCTGTCGGTGTCGGTGTGACGCGGCACTTCATCAGTTTCGCAATGCATATTTTGCAGGCAGGACTACACATGAATTTTGGTATGTTGATTTGCTTTGTTAGTGCTACAGTATAGCTCTGTCTTAGACCCTAAGGAAGCACCTTCACAATTGTATCCTTGATATCAGTCTGTATGCAGCAATGTGATGTCTTGTCAATTTTCATGAAAAACATTCTTCTGGGGGAGGGGAAAAACAACTAATGGTTTCATGGGCACTATGCAGGGAGTACTGATGTAACCATGCTGTTTGATAGACAGCAGGATCACCTCATCCCCTCTGTATCACAGCCCCTGTTGGACAATGACCTTTTTGTGATGGCGGGCCGAATAGTTGGACATTCTTTCCTCCATGGTGGACCTGGGTTGGCACGGATCAGTCCAGCGGTTGTCCATGTTCTGTTGGGTGGACCAGTAGAGACGGCCATATTGTGCTTAGAGGATGTCCCTGATCTTGAGCATAGGAACACAATAGTGCTGGTAAGAAGCAGTGGTGTCCACTAGTAACTAATTTAGTTTATTGCAAGCTAAAACAAAGTTAACTACCGGTAAGTAATAGTATTGTACTTATGACTCCATATTTGTGGGAAGGGAATCTTAAGACTGAAACTTATATATAAAATATATTATGAATTAACAACGTGTCTTGCTTCAAATATAGTAACCATAACGAAGCAGTCTGACAGGATTAGATCTTGACAAATCTTTATGTAGAAGTTCATGTGAAACTGGCAAATGGTGTACATTTCACATAAGATTACACCTGCTCCAAGAGGCTGTTGAAACACTGAGGCCAGAATACAAAAAAGTAGTGCGTCTTTATGCAGGTTTTTTTTTTTTTTTTGTCTGTTCAAAGACTAATGTTTTTTTCCCCCCTCTGCTACAGCTGGAGGGCAACGAGGAGCTGTCGGAGGACCAAAAACTTGCCGTGAATGACCTTGCTAAACGACCTCCCACGAGTGACTGATGCCAACAGAAAATACCTGCACCAGACTATTCTACAAAAAGAAGTAGGACATGAATTATATTGATCACCAATGTTAACTATAGAATCGGGACATTAAATGTCTAAATCAGTGGTTTTCAGGTGGTAATTGATGGAGAGTTGGTAACCAAACATCTGCATTAATTTAAAAAGTCTACATAACGCAAATTATATTTTTGATCAATGTTTCAATGCAGCATGGAATTGTGGACAAAATCCTATCCAATAATGACTTGGTGGCTCAAATGCCAAATAATGGACCTTTATATGAAAATGGTTAAACCACTAGTCTACATGAATACTATACAAACTGTTAAATTGAATCAGTTATTTTGTTCCAAAGGGGCTCAGAAGCTGATGTTACATTAACAACACCATCCACTATATTTTTTCATTGGCCCAAATTCAGTTTTTGTTTTTAACTATTGTGTATTGCGTTACAATGCAGGTTCTGTTCAGTACGACTCCTCAGATCAGGCAACTCAGAAAAGGGCTAAAGGAAACGGGAGTGTGGCCGATACTGATGGGGAGACGTGATGTGGCTGAAGAGATCTTTCCTAAAGTGACGGCATTCAACCCCGAGGTACGATACCTACACTACTGTATATAAATACTGTTTACGGATATATATATATACGGATATATATATATCCGTAAAGAAGGAGGCAGCTCATCTGTCAAACGTTCTCTGTCCACAATATAATTTACATTAGCAGCTATGAGTGTCTGGCTATTCTCTTTTTTATTTAACTGTTTATTCTGACTGGCACCTCACAAAGTTTGCTGTGCACCATAATCCAGATTATTTGCTGGTCACTCACTAAAGAGCTGGAGAGACAGAACTGAATGGGCACATACAACCTGAGCATGTATCTCAGTAGTTTGAAATAATAGTTGTCTCACTTTTATTTAGCTAAACTATACCATCTACTAGTAGTACATGCCATTGACCTCATGTAGAAAAACATAATGTAGCTAACCTGACTCCAGACTTGACGCTCCGGCCACCAAACGGCCTGGCCAATCAGCGGCAGCTAGAGGTGGGATCATGCATTTCTGTGTATGCCTTGATCCCGCCTCTAGCTGCACATACATACACGTACATAGTGCATTTCATACTCATTCTCACACCGATGATGGGGAAACCATGCAAGGCACCAACCTGCACATAGGAGGAATTTGGGTTTCAGTGTCTTGCTCAAGGACACTTCACACTAACTCTCGGGAGCCCGGGTTCGAACTGGCATTCCATCTGGCCACTCGACCCCTGAGCCACTGCTGCCCCACCCTGCCCTGTACTGCCTTAATTTGTTCATCCTGAGATGTATCGAACAGTCTTAATTTAAAATGTAATATCTGTGACAACTAGGTCATGATTGATCTCATTCTCTGGCCAACGACATCTGAGGATGAGGACGACGAGGACTACCCTATTGAAACAAGACAGAGGATTGCAGGCTACCTGAAGCAGTTCATTGAAAGGGGTATGTGATGTCTTTGAATACTTTCAGTTTGCAAAAAATAAACTGTTCAATACAAGGTTTGGATTTAAAACCCAACAAAGCTGTTTGTGTTAAATATTAAAGTTATTTGTGCTGAAAATAATTTAAGGTTTATTTTTTATTATTCTAGCTCCTGAAGCGGATCTGGTTGGCCTGTGTAAATTCTGGGTCGGATGGGAGGTCCTCTCGGGCGAACTCACATTGGAGGTCAGGGTTGGGGCCTTGCCGACGTCCAGGACGTGTTTCAAGACCCTCCGCCTACCAGGGCACTTCAAGAATTTCAAGGACTTTGAAAACGCTCTTAAAGCATCCATCAGCACAGTTGAAACTGGTTTTGGAATGCATTAATGTCTCTCCTTGAATGGCAGCACTTTTCAAGACCTTGGTTTTCTTTTCTTTTAAAGGGTAATATTCTTTTGAGTTGTGTAGTTACCTTGCCATGATGATTAAAAATAAATTCCAGTGATCAGAAATTGATAATTCAAAAAGGTGACTTTGAGAGCATCACCAGAGGTCTGGGGAAGGGACTTCCACAGGGCATCAGAGACTCGCTGTAAGCCCTGGACCAGGGCTATCCCTGACCATGCAATTTGTGCACTGCACTACATGACCCGGTGACGGGTGACTTGCCAATGTTTTGCTGTAGAGTCCAGTAACCCTGGTTTCAATGTGATTTTATTTCTGTTCTGTAATACTTTTAACAGTACTGTTCAATTGGTCCTTTAAAAAAAGGCCTTGTTCCTGTGTGTCTGGCCTTAAAAAGGTTAACATGCGTTTATTTTAAGCTGACAGGTGTTAACTATTGTCTTTGTTGCTCTTAATGTTCTAAAAAAGCACTTTATAAATGCACTATTTAATGTCTTTTAAAATGGTTGCATTTTAAAATACAAATGAATGCGATGTTCAGTAAATGTGTTTTTTTTACTCTATTATCGCTACATCAAATATTTCTGTATTGATGACCTATGCAAAGGCACTACATATGTACTTGTGCTTTTTGTAGACAGCATATACTCAGTTTTGGGCAGTAAGAAGTTACTAGCAATATATTACTGTAATATACCCAGTGACAAGGTATTAACTGCCATAACAGTACATACCATACTGTGTAACTCCTGACAGCCATCGACCCCTATAGGGGCTTTAGGTTTCATTACTGTTCACAGCCATGGACCCCTTTTTGGGGTCGGTCTAATAAGTTAACCCCTGTCTGCATCCAGCTAGAATGCAAGCTCAAATTCTACTGGCAGAAGCTAACTCCATAGAGAGAAATAGGCTGGCTGTCATTAAAAGTAATGAAATATAATGCAGTGATGTAAATAGGTTTTCAATGTTATGAGTCCCGGGATGCAGGGATGGTCTTTTAGATGAGTCCCAGGGACATTTTATGAGTCCCACTTTTTACAGCATTTAACTCATTTCAGTGGTAAAATGTATGCCTTATAAATAAAAGGCTGTTACAATGTTGATCAGAAACAGTGGCACATCTAGCAAGAATGAATAATATATGTGTGGGAAAAATATAATACGTCCAATATGAGGAGCTGCATGCCAGCTTGACATACTGCATTTAACAGATCAGTAAAAAAACAAACTGAACTAGTGAATACCAATGTCCATATTGTGTACACCAACCAATAACTAAAGCTATTTACTCGGTGCCTGTCTTCGAAATTTAACTATATTAGTTTACTTTAACTCTGCGACGGTTCTCAGCCAAGGAGGGTCACAGAATTCACAAGTCACCAGTTTCGGTGTAAAGCCTCTATGCGATAAATGGGTTTTACATTTACAGTAATTTCACTACAGACACTAGATTGGATAAACTTTGACAAAACATTAGCTGCTCGTTTCAAAGCCTTTGTATTCATCATGGTCTGTAATCACAGCTGATAGTTGTCTTCACTAGCATGGCAGTGGCGGCCATTTTCTGGTTTCAGACCCCATTCATTGCGTGCGCGCACACACAGAAGGATACTTTTTTATATCTGTATCTGTGCTTTTTTTTTGCAAACTGTTAGTCAAGTTTTCATTCAATGTATTCTATAAAATAAAAATTAGAGCTATGGAACAGACATTGTTGTGTTCTATTCATGTTAGAAGCTCATCAACAATTGTTCTTGCAGGAGGAATTAAATGACATGGATTTCCTGCGCTACTACTCGGGAAGGGGACGAGGACAACCTGGCCCCCCACCATATGTCAGCCCCAGTAGGCACACTGCACCCGCTGTGACCGCCAGTGCCGGCCGGCCCGGCCCCTCTGCCCCAGCTGTGACTGCCACCACCGTCACCTATGGCAGCAGTAGGCACACTGCACCAACACTGCCAACTGTTGGTCAGTCACTGCAAAGGTATTTGCTGCCTGCCCCACATATTACTGCAAATAATTATAGCTGTAATATATGTAAAATATGAGTCTATTCTTTATGTGAATCATTACTCTGCTGACTTGGTAAATTATGTCTTTTGAACATTAAAACTGTTATCTATTCTCTACTGCTGCAATGTGTAGCATTGGTGTCTAAGAGCTTCTGCTATGTCCCTCTGTTTAGAGTACCAATAGGGGGTGCTGTTGCACCACTCTCTTGACGATTTTCTTATAGTTGAGAGATTAAGCAAGGTCCTACACTATTATTGTATCACCACTGAAACCCCCAATACTTGGTCTTTTTTCCCTCTACACCTATTTGCACACTCAAAATAAAGCTTATTGGGATTTTAATATTGATTACACTGCTTTCCCTTTGTACAGTTCTTTTGCATATTTGAGGCAGGGAGGTGTCCGAGCTAAGAAGCGCCCAGGTGCTGCGCTTTCCAAGATGGCTCCTGCAGTGGTTAAAAGACACTTGAGGCTCCAGTTTTTCATGCTTCCTGGCCCTGCTGAACGCACTCCAAATCCTTCGGAGGAAATTAAGCTCCTGGAGGCAGGGTTGGGGAAAAGAACTGTGACATTACCAGAGGATGCGACCCACGATGAGGTAACCATGATGTGCAGTAATCAAAATCTATCAACCTTTACATGGCGTTGTGTTTTCATTGTTGCTGCTCTGATCATTGAGTTATATTTATAGTTGTCATTCTGTGTGGAACTGTGGATGACCCTAAACACTGTTTTTAATGTTAAACCTGTTTTAGATTGTTGCTCTCTAGTTTCAGTTCTCCAAATTGGCACAGCTGAATGGAGCATGGCTTTGCCACAAGGCGACAGGTAATCCTACTGGACTTGTACTGCATTGAATATATTAATGCATTTATTTCTTACAACCAATCGTAACTTATGTTACGATTAATTCAGTCTGTAGTTATATCAGTGTTTCTTCTGTAATACAAAGGTGCTTTAAGTGTCAATTATTTTAAATAATTTAATGATGGTAGTTCTATGCCTGCTACCAAATGTTTTATACATTTCTCAAAAATAAATACCAGTGATATTTATTTTTTGTATTTAGGTGGTCATGGGCAGAGGAAGCTTGTCCAGGTGATTGGAGAGGATGTGGGCTATACTGGCAGTTTTCTGAAGAATGTGACCAACAATGGCCGACACACCCTCTACATTGTCCCAATTCAGGATGAACTGGATTGCAGGTAGGGATGTTGATAGTTAATCGATTAATTTCCGTTAAGAAATTCTTCAATTTAACACCACCTTGGTAGCCACATAAATGTGATGTGACAGACAAGACACTGAGAGTGCATATTTCATATTATCTTTATCCAAACATGCCACTGTATCTCAAATGGTCAAATAAATATTTGTTAAGGACTTTATTACCTTGTTCAGACATTGATTGAAATTAAGATTCTCAGATTTCTAACGTCACTTAACTAACCGGTTAATTGATAATTCACATCCATAATTGCAGCCCACTTCCCCATGACTCACCGGAGTTTGTGAGGATGCCAAAGGCCAGCTGCAGGACATGTGGGCAGTCTATGCCGTTGCAGTTCCTGACCCTCCATGTCAAGAAATGTCTTGTTGAAGAGGTAAGTAACGTTCAAACTATTCACTAACGGAATACAGGTTAGTTGATTATGTATGTTTGCTTCTTTACGGAAGAAGCAGTGTAGTGGCAGAGTCGACTCTTAGTCTGTGTCCGGGGCTACTCGACAAATGCTGTGTGCCACATTTCTTGTGGCTGTAGGCCAAGGTGGCAGTGACTCTGGGTTAGAGTGGCCGGATGGGAATTGCAAGTGTCCTTGAGCAAGACTCTTAACCCCTAATTGCTTCTGATGTGCAGGTTGCTGCCTTGTATGGTGTCCTATGCCATTTGGATTCAAATTAAATTTGTCTCACTCTATTCAAAGATCGGTGATGTGCCACCACCAAGCGAGGATGAAGTCATCAATGTCGTGGATGATGGTGATGAGTTTGCTGTTGTGGATGAGGCTCCAATTGAAGTAATTTCCTTTTTTACTTGCTACCTGCGATGTCTCCGTTGTGAATTGTAAACATCATGATTTTATTGCATGCATTTATTATGCATGCTAATTTCTCTTTTCAGGAGATCTGTCCTATTTGTGGGGACGCATTTCCAACACAGGACATTGTGTGGCATGCAAACTTTTGTGGAGTTGGGTACGAATACATTTGACTTAAGCATTCCTTTGCATTTCACTGATTGTTTTAACAGTTATAATTGCCGCAGAGAGCTTATCATGGCATACGTGTGTGTCATTTCTTAGAATTGCAGAAAGTTCTGCGGTGCCCGATCACAGTCACACAACTGCTGCTGCTCCTGCAGTCACAGTTGCTCCTTCTGTCCCAGGTACCAGTTAACACCTCACAAACTGACACATACTTATTACACTTAAACAAATAAACCATATATATATGCGCTCACGGTCTGTAGTGGCTGTTGCTCCATTTGTCACCACATTGCAGGTATCTGTTAGTGAAAGGTATTCCCATTTTATTAACTCTACTACAGTTAATTGCTGATAATTAGAACCCTCAACCTTTGAAGATACAATCCAATAGTTATGTGATTTCCCTCTTCCAATGGAGAGGGGTAATTACAACGATGTCTGAACTACACTAAAGATGGCGGTGCATCTAGTCCATCCGATATTGTGCCCTTTATTGGATTTATCAACCAGTTTTGATTTTTTTGAAAATGTCACACTGAAATGTTTAACCGTAAACACTGTTTTTGTGTATTTCCTAGACTGGCAGCAAATTGAGGTTCCCTCAAGAGCTGCACAACTGTTCAGACAACACATAGTCAGGGAGCAGAGTCGGGAGCCAGAACCCTAACTGCAAGCACGGGAGCAGCGCATGTCCGACATGCGAGACTCATGTCGGACTAATGCTCCGTCGGAATTTGCGGATCCCCTTTCGGGTCACACAATTGGTTCCCAATGTGTACAGTTGCTAAATTCTCATTTTGGTTATTTATGCCACTGATCATTTGCTATTTATGTTGGATGAAATTGAGAACTGTATCACACAAGCGTCCAGTAATTGGTTCTTGTCCATGTGATCATGATCATGTATTTCAACGGATGGCAGCCTAAATGGTCAGTGCTCCCTCCAGGTGCAAATAAAACAATGCTTCAAATATCCAAATTAAATTATGTTACTAAACATGTGGTCCAACCAATGTTTCAAAGTACAGTAGCCATTATTGACTGTTTCCAGGTCCTAGACCGTAGATCAGAGGTGTCGAACTGAACTTGGGGCGAGGGCCGCATTGGTCAAAAGGTCACTTGATGGGGGCCACAACCAGTTGCAGACGCACGCTCGATGTCTCAGTCAGTCACTGCTAGAATATTATATATAATATATTATATATTATATATAATATATATATAATATATTATATATAATATATTATATATAATATATATTTTACTGTAATTAATAAACAATGCAATAAGGATCCCCAACAAAACATTTGAAAGTAAAACATTTCAATTTGAAGTAAAGACATTACTTGTCTACCTGTTACATCTGCCTCATACATAATACCTACATCTGCTAATATGCAAAATATCTGCAGTTTCTGTTGAGTCATGTGTGGCTTTTGTTCTTATGTTTCAGGTGTTGATCACCTGAGAGCTATTACCATGTCAGCACAATATCTGCAGTTTCTGTTCAGTAATGTGTGGCTTTTGTTCTTATGTTTCAGGTGTTGATCACCTGAGAGCTATTACCATGTCAGCACAATATCTGCAGTTTCTGATCAGTAATGTGTGGCTTTTGTTATGTATCAGCTGTTGATCACTTGTCAGCAAACATTTACATCTGCATTACATATGCCGGCCTACTTTCAGCAAATCAAACTCAGACAATCAACTCAGTTTTGTGTTTTTATTGAAGTGAAAAATAATGACACTCAATGCTTCATGCATGCATAATCAATTAAAAAGTAAGGAAAAAAACCCAAACAGAAAGGTTCAGCTCAAAACATAAAAAAAAATGTTTTACTTCATGCCTGAAATACTCAAAAAATAATGACACTCAATGCTTCATGCATGCATTTTGCATAATCAATTAAAAAGTAAGGGAAAAAACCCAAACATAAAATTTTCAGCTCAAAAAATACAAATAATTGTTTTACTTCTTGCCTGACACCTGGGTTCTTTTTGCTTTAACCAACTTGTCAACATCAGGGACCAGCTTCTGAGTAGTTGAAACTTTCATAATGTCATTTAGATGTCTGTTTGTCAACTGCGTAGATCAACCATTGTTTTATTTAAACTATTATTGCGTTTAGGTGACCTGGCTGTCGGTGTCGGTGTGACGCGGCACTTCATCAGTTTCGCAATGCATATTTTGCAGGCAGGACTACACATGAATTTTGGTATGTTGATTTGCTTTGTTAGTGCTACAGTATAGCTCTGTCTTAGACCCTAAGGAAGCACCTTCACAATTGTATCCTTGATATCAGTCTGTATGCAGCAATGTGATGTCTTGTCAATTTTCATGAAAAACATTCTTCTGGGGGAGGGGAAAAACAACTAATGGTTTCATGGGCACTATGCAGGGAGTACTGATGTAACCATGCTGTTTGATAGACAGCAGGATCACCTCATCCCCTCTGTATCACAGCCCCTGTTGGACAATGACCTTTTTGTGATGGCGGGCCGAATAGTTGGACATTCTTTCCTCCATGGTGGACCTGGGTTGGCAGGGATCAGTCCAGCGGTTGTCCATGTTCTGTTGGGTGGACCAGTAGAGACGGCCATATTGTGCTTAGAGGATGTCCCTGATCTTGAGCATAGGAACACAATAGCGCTGGTAAGAAGCAGTGGTGTCCACTAGTAACTAATTTAGTTTATTGCAAGCTAAAACAAAGTTAACTACCGGTAAGTAATAGTATTGTACTTATGACTCCATATTTGTGGGAAGGGAATCTTAAGACTGAAACTTATATATAAAATATATTATGAATTAACAACGTGTCTTGCTTCAAATATAGTAACCATAACGAAGCAGTCTGACAGGATTAGATCTTGACAAATCTTTATGTAGAAGTTCATGTGAAACTGGCAAATGGTGTACATTTCACATAAGATTACACCTGCTCCAAGAGGCTGTTGAAACACTGAGGCCAGAATACAAAAAAGTAGTGCGTCTTTATGCAGGTTTTTTTTTTTTTTTTGTCTGTTCAAAGACTAATGTTTTTTTCCCCCCTCTGCTACAGCTGGAGGGCAACGAGGAGCTGTCGGAGGACCAAAAACTTGCCGTGAATGACCTTGCTAAACGACCTCCCACGAGTGACTGATGCCAACAGAAAATACCTGCACCAGACTATTCTACAAAAATAAGTAGGACATGAATTATATTGATCACCAATGTTAACTATAGAATCGGGACATTAAATGTCTAAATCAGTGGTTTTCAGGTGGTAATTGATGGAGAGTTGGTAACCAAACATCTGCATTAATTTAAAAAGTCTACATAACGCAAATTATATTTTTGATCAATGTTTCAATGCAGCATGGAATTGTGGACAAAATCCTATCCAATAATGACTTGGTGGCTCAAATGCCAAATAATGGACCTTTATATGAAAATGGTTAAACCACTAGTCTACATGAATACTATACAAACTGTTAAATTTAATCAGTTATTTTGTTCCAAAGGGGCTCAGAAGCTGATGTTACATTAACAACACCATCCACTATATTTTTTCATTGGCCCAAATTCAGTTTTTGTTTTTAACTATTGTGTATTGCGTTACAATGCAGGTTCTGTTCAGTACGACTCCTCAGATCAGGCAACTCAGAAAAGGGCTAAAGGAAACGGGAGTGTGGCCGATACTGATGGGGAGACGTGATGTGGCTGAAGAGATCTTTCCTAAAGTGACGGCATTCAACCCCGAGGTACGATACCTACACTACTGTATATAAATACTGTTTACGGATATATATATATACGGATATATATATATCCGTAAAGAAGGAGGCAGCTCATCTGTCAAACGTTCTCTGTCCACAATATAATTTACATTAGCAGCTATGAGTGTCTGGCTATTCTCTTTTTTATTTAACTGTTTATTCTGACTGGCACCTCACAAAGTTTGCTGTGCACCATAATCCAGATTATTTGCTGGTCACTCACTAAAGAGCTGGAGAGACAGAACTGAATGGGCACATACAACCTGAGCATGTATCTCAGTAGTTTGAAATAATAGTTGTCTCACTTTTATTTAGCTAAACTATACCATCTACTAGTAGTACATGCCATTGACCTCATGTAGAAAAACATAATGTAGCTGACTCCAGACTTGACGCTCCGGCCACCAAACGGCCTGGCCAATCAGCGGCAGCTAGAGGTGGGATCATGCATTTCTGTGTATGCCTTGATCCCGCCTCTAGCTGCACATACATACACGTACATAGTGCATTTCATACTCATTCTCACACCGATGATGGGGAAACCATGCAAGGCACCAACCTGCACATAGGAGGAATTTGGGTTTCAGTGTCTTGCTCAAGGACACTTCACACTAACTCTCGGGAGCCCGGGTTCGAACTGGCATTCCATCTGGCCACTCGACCCCTGAGCCACTGCTGCCCCACCCTGCCCTGTACTGCCTTAATTTGTTCATCCTGAGATGTATCGAACAGTCTTAATTTAAAATGTAATATCTGTGACAACTAGGTCATGATTGATCTCATTCTCTGGCCAACGACATCTGAGGATGAGGACGACGAGGACTACCCTATTGAAACAAGACAGAGGATTGCAGGCTACCTGAAGCAGTTCATTGAAAGGGGTATGTGATGTCTTTGAATACTTTCAGTTTGCAAAAAATAAACTGTTCAATACAAGGTTTGGATTTAAAACCCAACAAAGCTGTTTGTGTTAAATATTAAAGTTATTTGTGCTGAAAATAATTTAAGGTTTATTTTTTATTATTCTAGCTCCTGAAGCGGATCTGGTTGACCTGTGTAAATTCTGGGTCGGATGGGAGGTCCTCTCGGGCGAACTCACATTGGAGGTCAGGGTTGGGGCCTTGCCGACGTCCAGGACGTGTTTCAAGACCCTCCGCCTACCAGGGCACTTCAAGAATTTCAAGGACTTTGAAAACGCTCTTAAAGCATCCATCAGCACAGTTGAAACTGGTTTTGGAATGCATTAATGTCTCTCCTTGAATGGCAGCACTTTTCAAGACCTTGGTTTTCTTTTCTTTTAAAGGGTAATATTCTTTTGAGTTGTGTAGTTACCTTGCCATGATGATTAAAAATAAATTCCAGTGATCAGAAATTGATAATTCAAAAAGGTGACTTTGAGAGCATCACCAGAGGTCTGGGGAAGGGACTTCCACAGGGCATCAGAGACTCGCTGTAAGCCCTGGACCAGGGCTATCCCTGACCATGCAATTTGTGCACTGCACTACATGACCCGGTGACGGGTGACTTGCCAATGTTTTGCTGTAGAGTCCAGTAACCCTGGTTTCAATGTGATTTTATTTCTGTTCTGTAATACTTTTAACAGTACTGTTCAATTGGTCCTTTAAAAAAAGGCCTTGTTCCTGTGTGTCTGGCCTTAAAAAGGTTAACATGCGTTTATTTTAAGCTGACAGGTGTTAACTATTGTCTTGGTTGCTCTTAATGTTCTAAAAAAGCACTTTATAAATGCACTATTTAATGTCTTTTAAAATGGTTGCATTTTAAAATACAAATGAATGCGATGTTCAGTAAATGTGTTGTGGTGTTTTTTTTACTCTATTATCGCTACATCAAATATTTCTGTATTGATGACCTATGCAAAGGCACTACATATGTACTTGTGCTTTTTGTAGACAGCATATACTCAGTTTTGGGCAGTAAGAAGTTACTAGCAATATATTACTGTAATATACCCAGTGACAAGGTATTAACTGCCATAACAGTACATACCATACTGTGTAACTCCTGACAGCCATCGACCCCTATAGGGGCTTTAGGTTTCATTACTGTTCACAGCCATGGACCCCTTTTTGGGGTCGGTCTAATAAGTTAACCCCTGTCTGCATCCAGCTAGAATGCAAGCTCAAATTCTACTGGCAGAAGCTAACTCCATAGAGAGAAATAGGCTGGCTGTCATTAAAAGTAATGAAATATAATGCAGTGATGTAAATAGGTTTTCAATGTTATGAGTCCCGGGATGCAGGGATGGTCTTTTAGATGAGTCCCAGGGACATTTGTGACCAGTCTTGATCGAGAGACTGCCATTGGATTTTTTTAATTTTTGTTTTTATCATGTCATATGAAAGCAGGGAATCATAGCTTCAAATTGACATATTGGTTGTGCAGTTTGACCCACTAGTTTTTGAGATATGGCTTATAGTGTAATGTCTTGCAGAGCTACAGCAATCTGAGAATTTGGTCTTCAAAGATGCAGTTCCGTGGTCAGTGGCATTTGGGGGCGCTGTTTCCTCTTCATTGCTAAACTGCGGTACTCTACCCCCCCAGGTGGAGCAGTATTGAGTCGAAAACAAGAGTGAAGCTATTATATTTAATTCTGGGTCAGGGTATAGTAAGGACATTAGCCTTTATAAAAGTGTCAAATTAAAAAAAGTAGTAGGCCTATAACCTACTATAAATTACCCAATTGATTTACTTAAGTTAAGTACTACTACCCTATTCATACTAATGAATATAAGGTTGAAGTGGTTAATGCATGTTTTATAATAATTATCAAAATCTATAAAGTAACTATAGTAACTGGAAAATGTCAATGTTTTTAGCACCTATTATGTTATTGGGGTAGATTCAAATAGTAGACAAAGATGAATACATAATGCAGTTACCACATAGTTTTAATTAAACGTCCCTTTGTTCTCAATAGAGGGGAACAAAAACAAAGATACACAGCGTATTTGTAGCTTTGAATCTTTGTAGGTGAAGTTGAAACCAGTTCATCTTATTTGTAGCTCTGTAGATTTGTGTCTTTTGCAACAGCTACAAATCGTTTTGTTTTTTTGCTGGGATTTGAAAATCCTCTCACGGGAGTGAGAATATCTGCGGAATTGTTCTCTTTATTTGCCTGGCGCTTTGTGCATCTACACTTGAAGTTTCGGATTGTATCGAGTTCATTTTCTCTAATAGGATGGACGACCTCGTTCGCCAATGTCTCCTCGTGGATATTTTCCTCCACTGTGACAATGTTACAGTCCGTGTCATCATTTTCAAATACACGAACATCGTCAATATCTCCTGGCAAACTGGATTCTTCGTCCGAATCATCTTCCTCTGTCAGACTTCCAACATCACCGTCATCCATATCCAAAAACTCCTCGAGCTCCTTATCCAATTCTAATTGATGGCTTGGTCTCAAACCTTCTGCCCTCAACATGTTAAGTAGCGTACAAATTATTTTAGCGATAAAATCACGTCTAGCAGCAGGGTCCATCGTGTTCTTTTCGGCTTCCATGTTCATTAAACGCCACACACCCAAGCAGCTGTTTCTGTCGCTGAAATAAGGATCAATAAGGAAGT
Organism: Protomyctophum parallelum; assembly: GCF_964188405.1. Classification (NCBI taxonomy): domain Eukaryota; kingdom Metazoa; phylum Chordata; class Actinopteri; order Myctophiformes; family Myctophidae; genus Protomyctophum; species Protomyctophum parallelum. Next base: position 57,540,492 of record NC_139698.1, on the reverse strand, counting down.
AAAACACAGCCAAAGCCAATCACAGGCGCCTGCGTCTTACGGCATTAGCCAATCTCAGGCCGTCACTCAACATTTCACAAAAACAAAGAAGAAGAAAATGCGGATTTCCCCTTATACAAACGAAGAAGAAACTTAAAGTTTCTTATTAATTAAACTGATATAGCAACATAACGTGGCTAATAATTGTTTATTTGGAATGTACTCTGGCTGGTATTTAAGGTAAATATAACGCGACTCACTTGTATAAGTAATTTACCGCGGACATGCCGCATTTACCGCAATACATTGGCTTTAGTAATGCGGTTAGCTTATAATAATTAGCTTTTTAAGCTAACGGCTGGAGGACTACGGATAATCCGGTCAATAACATCATTACACTTAAACATTAATACAATTATGTCATGTTTACATGCATAGTCAAGCTCTGACATTTATTTCAGACCTGCTCAAACATTAAATGAATAATAATATAGCTTCAGATCATTTTAGACAGAAAAATAAAAAAGGAAAAATAAAAAAGTTTTTCAGCCGTCCTGAACAGTTGCAACTTGCGCGATGGCAGTCTGTACATCGTGTGGGGTCACATTTTATGAGTCCCACTTTTTACAGCATTTAACTCATTTCATTTTCAATGGTTAGATTCATAGATATTATTACTAGGGCTGTCAAATGATTAAAAAAATTAATCAGATTAATCACAGCTTCAAAATTAATTTAATCATGATTAATCACCATTCGAACTATGTCCAAAATATGCCATGTTTTCCTGTTTATTGTTGTGGAAATGGAAATATAAATGACAGAAAGCGGATATACATTCGTTTTTGAATGTTTTTTGTTTTCTAATGCATTTAGTATAGACATGATGTGATGTGAGCATTTGTAGGCCTAGCCTACACTTTGAGTTAAATCAACACTGGCTTTTGGCCATGTAGACTGCGGTCCCCCAGGAGGAAGTCACTAATGTTGCTCTGGAGAGGGAAGTCTGGAACACTCTGGTGGAGCTGTTGCCCCCGCGACCCGACTAGGGATAAGCGGTTGAAGATGGATGGATGGATGAATAGAGACTGGGGTCCCAGTCCAGAGATGAAAATCATAATAAAATGGCCTAGGCTACTTTCTATCAATTTAATTTGGGGGTCCTTGAAATTAAAATAGCTGAGAAGCAATGGGTTAAACTGTAGACTATAGTTAATTGAAATTCACAAAATACAATAATGGCACATAAGCATTTTTGGAAACAGGGCTTGGTTTAGAAAAGCCTATATTAAGTAATTATTGAATAACATATAAATGTAGGTTTTAAGGCTAGAATGGCATTGTAGTGGACTGTAGTGAGAGGCGAGATTGTCTCTCCTTCATTGCGGGACTGCAGGACTAGTCTGGAGATAGTTAGTCGTGAATCAGCTTCAGTCAGTGTTTTGGTTCGTACCTGGAGTTGTGCATTATCTCCGCTGTCGGCGCTGTGCACAGCAGCACAGGGGAACTGTCTTTAATATATCCATGGTCGTTTTCAGTTGCTTTCCATGTGCGACACAAAAGTACCATGTGTTTGTTTTGGTAATAGCCTACTGCAGGCGCAGCCATGCTGATTCACGTAATCGCGTAGGACAAAACGAAACCAGCCGGACAAACATTAATGGCATTTTCAAAATGTCCACAAGTTGCGACGGACCCGAGTGATTCTTGCAGCGCGCTGATAGCTAACACTAGTAGTGTGTGTGTGTGTGTGTGTGTGTGTGTGTGTGTGTGTGCAGTGTAGCCTAATGGGGCTTTGCTAGGCAGACAAAGTAACGCAACAGAGTTACAGAATCAAACCACTTTGCAACCAAACTACAATACACAAGCTATCTCTCTGGTGTTGTTCAATCATGACTGTGTGCTACACAGTGACAGATTTGTTATGCTCTGGACGTTCCTGATCCGCGCGCACGGGCGCATGTTAGGGGGAACACTAACATGCGTTAATTGCGTTAAATATTTTAACGCAATTGATTAATGCCATTAACGCGTTGTTTTTGACAGCCTTAATTATTACTAAAGCTATCTAAATAAACAGTACAGCAGTGCATCCTGTGGATGCAGAGGTCGTTTTATTGCGTACCTTAACTAAACTGCGTTTTGGGATGCAAAATGCACCCTATTTTAATATCTGATGTAAACATTTGACTCTTGAGCAATATTGACCAATGCTGCTCAGTTTAGTTGTACATATTCTACTCTTAGCTTCCTTCTGATTACTGATGACTTCATGTATTTGATGTAATACCATGTGGTGGTGGTCTTACTGCAAATCACTCTACTGCAGGGGTGCCCACACTTTTTTGACTTGAGAGCTACTTTCAAAATGACCAGATCAACAAGATCCACAACATTATTATCCCATTGCTGAAAATAGTTCAATGTACCTGAAGGGGCTGTGGAATAGTGCCGTGCCATGCCGATACATGTAGGCCTATGACAGACACATTTGAAGTGGGAAATTCAAATATGGGGACAATGGAATTGGTAGCCTACTGTTTTGTTTTGTATAACTTATGTAATGCAACGTTGCAATGTTATGTAACGTTTGTGTGCAATACAAAGTATGAAAGCAATCGCATTGTGGGTTTGAGCTGACATGTGATCTACTCATCTACCTGCTCAGCCTTTCTACTGATAGGTCAGGAATCAGGATCTACCTTTTGGGCAGACCTGCTCTAATGTAAAACACCACTATCTGCCCGACTTGACCCCCACCAGATGGCGCTGCCTGCCACTGTTGAGAGAACATATTACTCCAGTTTTGGCATCACTGCACTGGCTTCCGGTTGTTTTTAGGATTGATTTTAAAATTCTTTTACTTGTCTATAAAGCCCTCAATGGTCTCGCACCTTCCTACCTACATGACTGCTTGCCTGAATATGTCCCAAACCGCCCGCTAAGGTCTTCTACTGCTGGCCTGCTCGCTTTGCCTAAAAAAATGGCAACTAAAAAATACGGGGAAGCAGCTTTTTGCTTCTACGGGCCATCGGCATGGAACAAGCTCCCTCTGTACCTTCGTCAGGCAGCCTCTGTAGACATTTTTAAAGCTCAGCTCAAGACCCACTTCTACAACATTGCCTTTAAGTGATCTTATATTTTGTGTTATTCATGTCCTCACTGTATTGCACTGCTTGTTTTTTAATGTCGTTGCCTTGCTTTTCTTTTATGCTTTGCTTTTATTTTATTCTCCATTGTTCTGTAAAGCACTTTGAGCTGCATTTGATGTCATGAAAGGTGCTATACAAATAAAGTTTTATTATTATTATTATTATTACTGTTGCTGGCCCCAAATTCACCCCACAGTGAACCGGGAACCAAAGGCGTGTTGAGAAGCCTCGGTCACATTTATTTTACTGAACTCGTCTCATACTATCCAGTTACTTTCATAAAACTTCTACAACATGGCTGGGATACAGGTGAGCAATTGTCTTAAAATAATACTAATAATAATGTTGTTAAAATGCCTGTAGTGTTTTTACATTGCACATCGACAATGGTATACAACCTTACAACATAAAGTTGGACGTTTGATATTTCAACCCTGTAGGCAAAATTATGTGGTCTATTTTGATTAATTTATGTGGTGTATTTTGTGCAAAATTAATGCTTGAAATGGATATCACATGCTACTTTAAGCTAAAGGAAAATTTGACATTTTTGCCAGCCATAGGATGTTAAATGGTAGGGTCACAACACAAACCCCTATAAAAAAGATTGCCCTACTAACAGCCGGTCAGCAAGTATGGATTCATGAATGTATATAGACAATATTTTAGGCCAATAAAGAAAGACTATATAGACCTACCAAATTTCCCACTTTAAAACAAAAGAATCCTTTCGGCTGCTGCATTTTAATGTGTATAGGCCTATTGTTTTTGGGCATTCAGAAACTGTAGTGTGTTTGCAACAAACATGAAACATGTGACAAGGGGTGCAGCCATGCAATGCCTGACCTATGTAAACATAGGCTCTGTTTTTCTTTTATAAGTGTACATAGATGACATGTTATAATACAACTATATAGCCTGCAATATGATGCATTGTTGTAGTGTTGTTTTGTGACTTGGAGTGCACATTTCTAATTTCAAATTATTTTGTATTGCCAGGATGGTCTTAGTCTTCAGGATCAATTACTTGACCGACTGCAATCGAAACTCCAGCAAGCACTTTCAAGACAGCCTCTTGATTTGGACTACCTCCAGTTTGTGTGCAACCATGCTTTGATTTTGTGGCATTCTTTTGCCGATCATTTGGAGATTGATAACTATATTGTGCAGCAGTTGAACTATGTATTGGAGCGGATCCAAGCTGTATTTGACAACAATCAAACATTGTCACATGTAGACACAGCTGTGGGGTCAAGAGTAAGACCCAGATACCTTATTCAGAAAGAGCAGCTGCATCATTTGTTGGAGTCGCAATTCACAGTGCCATGTATAGCTCAGTTGCTGGGAGTATCAAGACGCACTTTGTTCCGTAGAATGAAGGAATATGGATTAAGTGTATCTGGATACTACAGCACCATGTCTGACTCAGAACTGGATAACATGGTGAGAGCTATTAAAACCCAGATGCCCAATGCAGGGATTGATTGATTGATTGAAATATTTATTAACAGTTTGTAGAATTTACAGTACATTTTAAGCACAAACTCAATACAAAGACTGTCAACTGTGAGTGGACGACCCAATTAAGCATTACACTTGTTTACAACAGGGTCCACATTGTTCAATTCATCAAAGGGTACAGGAGTGTCAAGGGACAGCTCACTGCAATGGGTAGCCGTGTACAGTGGGAGAGGATTCAGGATTCAATGCATCGTGTAGATGCAGCTGGAGTCCTATCCAGATATGCACGACTTGGCTGCACTGTGCGAAGAAGTTACTCAGTGCGAGGTCCCCTTGCATTGGTTCATATTGATACCAACCATAAACTCATCAGGTATGCTTTAGATCAAGAGTCTTTAACATCTTTCGGTCCAAGGACCCCTTAATGACAGATACATGAAGCAGTGACTACTACTACTAATTTGATTAAAACATTTAAAAGGTTACATGTTAATGTACTTAGTAAACTTGACCTTTGGCTCTGTACTTAGTGTGGTCTTTCCCCCGGTACACTTAGCCAATCTACAAGCTTGCAACGCCTGGCAGAGTGAGCTTGTAGATCTGCAATTTTTGGCTCAAGTTGGATGTTCATTAACAGCAGTTCCAGATAATATTTTTTTGTATTTACCTGTACCTTTTAATTACTTTTCTTCATAGGTATAACCTTGTAATATTTGGTGGAGTCGATGGATTTTCCAGAAAGGTAGAGTAATTCATGCATGCGTTTTCTAATTAGCTAGTTTATTAATTTCACTTACATTGTGTTTGGCACTGCAGTGTGGTTTAATTATTACATTGATGTGCCTCAATCACTCCCAAAATTCTTTAACATTCAATCCGGACGATAAGACCTTGATTTATTTCTCTAGAGGCACTATCATTCTCTAGCAAATTTTGATCGATTCATCGTTCTTCAGTTAATGGACTAATTCTTTCTGCATTAATCGGCAGTGCACATACCATTGGTTTCAAAGCAGGAAGTCCACTGTCACAACTGTCTCCAAACAAAAGATTTTGTATTGTGAAATGACATTGACGTATTCATGTATTCATTCATGTATTCCTTGTTAATTACACAGGTCATGTACTTGAATGCAGCGACAAACAACCATGCAAGAACAGCATTGTCCTTCTTCCTCGAGGCTGTTGAGCTCCATGGTCTTCCATCAAGGTATTTTTTGTCTTTGTATAAATAATATATTCTGAGGTTCAGATGCTGTGGGTTTTAATCCACCCCACGGTGCATCCGGCTTTGTTTGGGCGTCTGTGTTCAGGTGATATTTGTCACTGCATATATTACTAGGGACTGGGGCGGCACCTGTCAGCAGGGAGTGTTGGTTGGGAGGGATTCCCCCTCGATATACTTAAGAATTACTGCTATGGGTCACTAATGCAGATGTTCTTGGTTACAGTAATTATTGTCATTAAAACTCTTCAGCTCAAGGGCAGCCGCTGGCCTAGTGGTCCAGACGCATGCCACATACAGACTCTGACCTGGCAGTGTGTTGCATGTTCAAGTCACGTTCATGACAACAACCTTTGCTGCATGTCTTTTCCTGTCTCTTCCTCCCTCTATCCTGTCCGTCTTCACTGTAACTATCAATAAAAGCACCGAAGCAGCACATTTGATATCTCAGCTTATCGGTGCCCCAAGACACAGCTCTGGTATCATATCACATTTGATATCTCAGCTTATTGGTGCCCCAAGAGGCCAAGACACAGCTCTGGTATCATATCACATTGATATCTCAGATTACTGTGCCCAGAGAGACAGCTCAGTTATCACATTTAATATCTCAGATCATCTGTGCACCGACACACAGCTCACCGACACACAGCTCTGATATCAACAACATAACTTTCAATGCATTCCATATACCACATAGATACTGTACATATCACATGATCATACATTTACAATCCATAAAACACATTATAATCACAGAATCATGCATAACATAACTAATGTCACAGGGGGGAGGCCGGGGAGGTGGAGCGAATTTGAACGCTGACATCTGAACAACCACAGAGTCAACTTGGCATGTAGAGAAAACACAGAGTGCTTAAAAGGACTACCTGATTGAATGTTGGCGGGAGTGATTTAGCTGGCAGTGAATAAGAGTGAAGGGAGTTGATGTGGAGAGCGACAGCTGATTTAAAGGAGCAGAATTAATTACTGATGGAGAATGAAAGGGGGATTATATAATAAACCTTCTGATTTGCGTGTCTCACTGAACTATTGCTGCACTGTATATATTACAGGGTTCGTGGAGATCAAGGAGTTGAAAATGTGGACATTGCCTACTTCATGTTCCACAGACGTGGAACCGGCCGAGCTAGTTATATCGCTGGAAAAAGTGTACACAATCAAAGGTAATGTCTTGTGATTGTTATCTATCTATAAATGCACCATGTCTCTGTACGTCTGTCTGTACGAGTGTACGGCTGTAATCCACGTAATTTGAGAAACGTTTGACCCACCGACTTCAAAATCAACTGTTCCACTGACGGTCGGACCCACGGATGTCCAGAACCGCCACAAAAGGCCTCTGCACGTTATCACCCCTATATCTCCATATATGGTGCTGGCCTGATCTGACCTCATTCTGACATCTGCATAGACTCCATATTTGGGCATGCAAAGAAGTCCATATATGGGCACCACTCTAGTAGTTTAAAATGAACCTTGTGGTAATTTCAAGGTTTATCTTGTTTTCATATCTCAGCTGAGGTCAGCATCCCAAAGGGATTGTTCCCTGGAGTGAAACTGAGAAACTGCAGTTAAACATTGTATCACATTTTATCACTACCCATTCCTGATAGACATTTATATGTCATTTTCAGAATTGAACGGCTCTGGCAAGATGTGTGGATGGCCGTCACCTGGATATTTTATGATGTGCTTCACACACTAGAGGAAGACGGTCTCCTTGACATCTCCAACTCAGTGCACCTTTTCTGTGTGCATTATGTGTTCTTACCTCGCCTTCGAGCAGCGCTCAATGTCTTTACATCTGGCTGGAATAATCATCCCCTCAGGTGAGGTAGAATTGTGTAAGAATTATATTATGATGTTATGGTTGTTTATATCTAACCTTAACTTATATTACCTATGTTGTTCTACTTTGTGCCTTATGATATATTTTGTAGCTTGTAGGAGCCTAGATGGCACAGCCTGCCTTGTTATGGTACAACTTGTAAGCCAAGTTGTGCATGGAGCAGCTAGAGTACTGTGTAAATATGGTCTGCTCCCTATGCTTTATGGCAGAACTACTTTGAATGTTGAGCCCTGGCTCTATTTATATATGTGATTTGAATTGTTTTTCCATATACCCTGAAGAAGGCAGTTGTACTGCCGAAACGTTGGTTTTTACTCTGCATCCAAACAAATAATCGGCACTTTGGCTATCAGTGTGTGCAGCCACTCTTTTGTATTTTTAAGACTTTACTCTTTAGAACTACTTTAACACTCTGTAAGGTTACATGGTGGTAAAGTAGTTCTAAAGAGTAAACATGCGTATTACAGGACAGAGGGAAACCACACTCCAGAACAACTGTGGTATATGGGACAGCTCAACACCCCAGTGGAAGAAGGAAATAGTGAGGTAGGACAACTTTACTAACCCTTACTGCTGTATTTGTATTCTGTACTTGTCGGGCACCATGAATTAAGCACATTACTCTTATTACAGAAATTATTATTAGAGGTCCAAGATTAAAATGCTTGTGTGTTACACTAAAATCTCATGTTTAGGACCTGCAAAATCCAGAAATGGACTGGGAGGATGGCCTGATGACGCCCGATACCTCTGTTGGAGTTCAGGTCCCAGAATTTCCAGTGCCCATTGCTGATGAAGATCTCTCAGCACTTCAGTCTGCAATTGACCCTCTAGCAAATGATGAATCAAATGGCTATAACCTTTACACAGAGGTGCTAGCTTTTGTGACAGAAACACTATGATTTCAGACTTTTGTATTCCAGACATCTTCCATAAAAGTATTGTCTCGGATATGTCATATAAAACTAATAAAAGCACCTGGTTGGCACTAGCCTATTTAGAACAGCAGATACAATATAGTAGTACATACTGTTACATCTTGTCTGTGGCCTTACTGTACGTGTTATTAAACAATAAAGGGCCTTAAAGGACAGTTTTGTGTGTGCTAATTTTACATCTTGTCGCTTCCCAGACATATCCCTTCTGTTTTCTACTGTGGTTAACTATACACAGCATTTCAGGATCCACTATTGTACTTGATCAATCTCACAGAGAGTCATACGTAATAATATAAATTATATTTCATGTATATTGGTGTTATTTGTTAATCTACATAATAAAATGATGGTTTGTTCTTTTAAACGAAACCCAATCTACAGGGAATTTCACAGACTCAGAAATGGTGTTTCCTGTTCCCTTTTATGATACAGATGTTATAAATTATGTAAAAATGAAATGGAAAATTTAAAAAAAAAAGTCAATAACATCCCTGATTGTTTTTAATGGTAATGCACTGCATAGTGCATGTACAACACAAGCAAACATTTGTAGCCTCATTAACATATAACACCACCACATTCATAGAGGGAAAACAGGGTCTAAAAGTGAGTCACGTTGGGTCACTTGAAAGGTACATATTTTTTTTAGATTGTAAATAAATTACAACCATTAACCTAATTTGGGGGTTTAGAGAATTAAGTTACCGCACCTTTAAAATTTCACAAAGGATAATAATAATAAGTTATGTGTTATCGACCTATTTCTGCAGTTCTGTTGAAACTCAGAGTCAAAGAGGTGTAAAATGGTCTCAGTTTATCCATAATGTGATCATTAACAGGTGATCTGACAGACAACCAGTGACCATTTGCAGGTTTAATCTCTGCATTTGAATGCATTGTCTATAGTGAATGAAGCATCAGCCATCATCATTTAGCCTGTTTACATTTTAACTGGTGGGAAGAAATGTGGGGTTTGTTCATTATTTAGCATTTGAAAAAACATTGAATAAAAGTGCAGTCATCACAACCCTATTGAAACTAATTCAGTGCCCCTCATTCCCTCAGAGCAACACAACCTGAACAATGACTTAAAGACTTAAAGTTGTCCAGGTTTACACAAATTCAGTTGTTGCTGTTATTGTGTCTCTGTTGTTAAAAACAATGTAATGATGGATATAGGATATAATTGCGAACGCAGTGAGCCACTTACTATGACAGCAAGGGCTGAATGTCTGTGTGTGTGTCTGTCCCACTGTTACACCACCCGCCCGCCACCAGAGGGCGCAGCTGTAGCACACACACACACAGGGCGCAGCTGTAGCACACACACACACACACACACACACACGCGCACACGCGCACACACACACACACACACACACACACACACACACGCACACACAACCACACACACACAAGCTGCGTTCGCTTCACGCGTTTGCGCGTCTTACTTGTTATTATACTGATAATGACTTATCCTGTATGTAATAATGCCTTACACTATGGACACATGGCCTACACATTACACAATGGAATTTCACTGTAAATATAGATAAGCAATTAAATGAGAACAATAGAGCACAATTTGCTATGAAACTTTGAGGATTTGACAATATACTAATTTGCTGTGACCAGTCCTGTACAGAAACCCCACCACTGTCTTCTAAAGTTGAATTGGAACTAATTGAATTACATTGCAACTTCATAAAATATAAATATAAAGGTACAGGGTTTGCAGTACTTGTAAAAGACAATATGTGAAGGCTTGTGTACTATTTGCAATACAATAGGGGGTGGGTGGCACTTTGTGTTTTGAAAACAACAGTTTTGAAAAACTGTTTTTCTTGTTGTTTCTTCACCAGACATACCACACATCTATGTTACTGAAATAATGTAAAGAAATCCTCTTAATGGCTCTGCTGCAGTAGCACTCGATTAATATCCACTTATTCAATATTTTTAGACTGTACATATATTATATATATGTTATGTTATATATTATCCAGATAGTCAGATACTCTATATCAGTTGTCCGGATATAGATAGATTAAAATATTAAATATGAAGCTTACAAAGCAATCTCACAGTTTATTTCTAGAATGTTGCATAGAGCAAGACCTGGGGGAGGAGTCAGAGAAGGGTGGAGCACATGCAGCCGTTTGTTAGGTTATGATTGGTGGCTGATGATTATATTGTTCCACTCTTTGGCCAATCAACACCAAGCAGTTAGTGGTTCCACCTCAGGCTCTAGTATAAGAAGAGTTTGTAGTTGTCAGCTCTCCACAACTCTTCCAGGATATCAATCCTTTCTGATCACATCTGACTGTCGACTCCAGACTTCAGCTGAAGATGAACCCTACCAATGCCACCACGGACAGTTCTGCTCAACAGGGAGGACCCAATGATCACCAAGACCTCTGTAAGTTACATATGGATATACAGCATGCCATAAGGATGTATTTTGATCTAGTAATTTGTTTGTTTTGATTTATTTTAGCATTGAGTACCTGTTTATGCATTTTATAATATATAAAACTATTGTACAAACGAATTATAAATGGATGCTAAATTGATTATTGGGTATATTAACTTCACACTATTTTAAGTCCAGGGATGCCTCTAAACAACATTTCCTTTGTCTTTGTTTCCAATTCAGTGTTGCATCATCAGTCTGGTTTCCATGTTCTACCAGAGGTGAATGAACAAAGAAGCTTGGCTAAGCAAAAATGCCACTGCTGTGATCAGTGTGGTAAACGCTTCCCTACAATGTCTAAACTTAAAACACACCAGAGAATTCACACTGGAGAGAACCCCTATGGATGTGATCAGTGTGGACAACACTTCTCTACAATGGGAAACCTTAAAACACACCAGAGAATTCACACTGGAGATAAACCCTATGGATGTGATCAGTGTGGGCAGCGCTTCTCTGACAAGTCCAACCTTAAAAGCCACCAGAAAATTCATACTGGAGAGAAACCCTATGGATGTGATCATTGTGGGAAACACTTCTCTCAGTTGTCATAATGTTTGCGGGTGAGTGATTTGTATTACTTTTAATTCATTTTTTGATTTTCTACTTGAGGCATTTCTGTCTTTTTTCCTTATTTGATTTTATATTTTACATTGCACTTTGACATCACAAGATGTATTCTCTCTCTTTCCTACTCATCATGTTCTCAAATGGCCAGTTCTCTGGTTACCATTTCAACTGAGAGAGAGAAATTAGCATATGTTTTTGTATATAGGCCTAATATATTTTATAGTGATATATGTGGTAAGCACATGTGAGCATTTGTTTTTAAATTAAAACCTGTGAACGAAATATTGTGCCATACATTCTTAAATTGTAGAGCCCATGGGACTTCTTCTCTTCATATTACTGGTCAATTATATTATGAAATGAAAGAGTAATAATTATGTTGGTGAAATGGGTATGGAGAAGTGGGAAGATCTCTGTTACTGAACAAACAATATAACAATGATTACTAGAGCTATTTTAACAAAACATATCCCATTTTACAAGTTACCGCACCTTTAACATTTCACAAAGGATAATAATAATAAGTTATGTGTGATCGACCTATTTCTGTAGTTCTGTTGAAACTCAGAGTCAAAGAGGTGTAAAATGGTCTCAGTTCATCCATAATGTGATCATTAACAGGTGATCTGTCCAATGACAGGCAACCATTTGCAGGTTTAATCTCTGCATTTGAATATATTGTCTATAGTGAATGAAGCATCAGCCATCATCATTTAGCCTGTTTACATTTTAACTGGTGGGAAGAAATGTGGGGTTTGTTCATTATTTAGCATTTAAAAAAACATTGAATAAAAGTGCAGTCATCACAACCCTATTGAAACTAATTCAGTGCCCCTCATTCCCTCAGAGCAACACAACCTGAACAATGACTTAAAGACTTAAAGTTGTCCAGGTTTACACAAATTCAGTTGTTGCTGTTATTGTGTCTCTGTTGTTAAAAACAATGTAATGATGGATATAGGATATAATTATTATACTGATAATGACTTATCCTGTATGTAATAATGCCTTACACTATGGACACATGGCCTACACATTACACAATGGAATTTCACTGTAAATATAGATAAGCAATTAAATGAGAACAATAGAGCACAATTTGCTATGAAACTTTGAGGATTTGACAATATACTAATTTGCTGTGACCAGTCCTGTACAGAAACCCCACCACTGTCTTCTAAAGTTGAATTGGAACTAATTGAATTACATTGCAACTTCATAAAATATAAATATAAAGGTACAGGGTTTGCAGTACTTGTAAAAGACAATATGTGAATGCTTGTGTACTATTTGCAATACAATAGGGGGTGGGTGGCACTTTGTGTTTTGAAAACAACAGTTTTGAAAAACTGTTTTTCTTGTTGTTTCTTCACCAGACATACCACACATCTATGTTACTGAAATAATGTAAAGAAATCCTCTTAATGGCTCTGCTGCAGTAGCACTCGATTAATATCCACTTATTCAATATTTTTAGACTGTACATATATTATATATATGTTATGTTATATATTATCCAGATAGTCAGATACTCTATATCAGTTGTCCGGATATAGATAGATTAAAATATTAAATATGAAGCTTACAAAGCAATCTCACAGTTTATTTCTAGAATGTTGCATAGAGCAAGACCTGGGGGAGGAGTCAGAGAGGGGTGGAGCACATGCAGCCGTTTGTTAGGTTATGATTGGTGGCTGATGATTATATTGTTCCACTCTTTGGCCAATCAACACCAAGCAGTTAGTGGTTCCACCTCAGGCTCTAGTATAAGAAGAGTTTGTAGTTGTCAGCTCTCCACAACTCTTCCAGGATATCAATCCTTTCTGATCACATCTGACTGTCGACTCCAGACTTCAGCTGAAGATGAACCCTACCAATGCCACCACGGACAGTTCTGCTCAACAGGGAGGACCCAATGATCACCAAGACCTCTGTAAGTTACATATGGATATACAGCATGCCATAAGGATGTATTTTGATCTAGTAATTTGTTTGTTTTGATTTATTTTAGCATTGAGTACCTGTTTATGCATTTTATAAAATATATAACTATTGTACAAACAAATTATAAATGGATGCTAAATTGATTATTGGGTATATTAACTTCACACTATTTTAAGTCCAGGGATGCCTCTAAACAACATTTCCTTTGTCTTTGTTTCCAATTCAGTGTTGCATCATCAGTCTGGTTTCCATGTTCTACCAGAGGTGAATGAACAAAGAAGCTTGGCTAAGCAAAAATGCCACTGCTGTGATCAGTGTGGTAAACGCTTCCCTACAATGTCTAAACTTAAAACACACCAGAGAATTCACACTGGAGAGAACCCCTATGGATGTGATCAGTGTGGACAACACTTCTCTACAATGGGAAACCTTAAAACACACCAGAGAATTCACACTGGAGATAAACCCTATGGATGTGATCAGTGTGGGCAGCGCTTCTCTGACAAGTCCAACCTTAAAAGCCACCAGAAAATTCATACTGGAGAGAAACCCTATGGATGTGATCATTGTGGGAAACACTTCTCTCAGTTGTCCGACCTTAAAAAACACCAGAGAATCCACACTGGAGAGAAACCCTATGGATGTGATCATTGTGGGAAACACTTCTCTCAGTTGTCCGACCTTAAAAAACACCAGAGAATTCACACTGGAGAAAAACCCTATGGATGTGATCAGTGTGGACAACACTTCTCTACAATGGGAAACCTTAACACACACCAGAGAATTCATACTGGAGAGAAACCCTATGGATGTGATCATTGTGGGAAACACTTTTCTCATTTGACCCACCTTAAAAGCCACCAGAGAATTCACACTGGAGAAAAACCCTATGGATGTGAACAGTGTGGTCACCACTTCTCTAAAATGGCAAACCTTAAAAGCCACCAGAAAATTCACACTGGAGAGAAACCCTATGGATGTGATCATTGTGGGAAACACTTCTCTCAGTTGTCCGACCTTAAAAAACACCAGAGAATTCACACTGGAGAAAAACCCTATGGATGTGAACAGTGTGGACAACACTTCTCTACAATGGGAAACCTTAAAACACACCAGATAATTCATACTGGAGAGAAACCCTATGGATGTGATCATTGTGGGAAACACTTCTCTCAGTTGTCCGACATGAAAAAACACCAGAGAATTCACACTGGAGAGAAACCCTATGGATGTGATCAGTGTGGACAACATTCCTCTCAAATGGCACACCTTAAAAGCCACCAGACAATTCATACTGGAGAGAAACCCTATGGATGTGATCAGTGTGGACAACATTACTCTCAAATGGCACACCTTAAAAGCCACCAGAGAATTCATACTGGAGAGAAACCCTATGGATGTGATCATTGTGGGAAACACTTCTCTCAGTTGTCCAACCTTAAAAGCCACCAGAGAATTCACACTGGAGAGAAACCATATGGTTGTGATCTGTGTGGACAACACTTCTTTCAAATGCCAAGCCTTAAAAGACACCAGAGAATTCATACTGTAGAGAAACCCAAATAATTGTGATATGTGAGGAAAAGCTTTTAGTAATTTGCTCAAGGCCGGTGTGCGAACTACATCTCCTTTCAGATTAATTGAAAACACCCGTATATATTCTGGTGACTGATTGTCATAATGTTTGCGGGTGAGTGATTTGTATTACTTTTAATTCATTTTTTGATTTTCTACTTGAGGCATTTCTGTCTTTTTTCCTTATTTGATTTTATATTTGACATTGCACTTTGACATCACAAGATGTATTCTCTCTCTTTCCTACTCATCATGTTCTCAAATGGCCAGTTCTCTGGTTACCATTTCAACTGAGAGAGAGAAATTAGCATATGTTTTTGTATATAGGCCTAATGTATTTTGTGGTGATATATGTGGTAAGCACATGTGAGCATTTATTTTTAAATTTAAAACTGTGAACGAAATATTGTGTCATAAATTCTTAAATTGTAGAGCCCATGGGCCTTCTTCTCTTCATATTACTGGTCAATTATATTATGAACAAATTTCACATTATGAAAGAGTAATAATTATGTTGGTGAAATGGGTATGGAGAAGTGGGAAGATCTCTGTTACTGAACAAACAATATAACAATGATTACTAGAGCTATTTTAACAAAACATATCC
The DNA here is from genome assembly GCF_964188405.1 of Protomyctophum parallelum. Taxonomy (NCBI): domain Eukaryota; kingdom Metazoa; phylum Chordata; class Actinopteri; order Myctophiformes; family Myctophidae; genus Protomyctophum; species Protomyctophum parallelum. Next base: position 57,524,695 of record NC_139698.1, on the reverse strand, counting down.
CATGTTACAAGTTACAGCACCTTTAACATTTCACAAAGGATAATAATAATAATAAGTTATGTGTGATAGACGTATTTCTGCAGTTCTGTTGAAACTCAGAGTCAAAGAGGTGTAAAATGGTCTCAGTTCATCCATAATGTGATCGTTAACAGGTGATCTGTCCACTGACAGACAACCAGTGACCATTTGCAGGTTCAATCTCTGCATTTGAATGCATTGTCTATAGTGAATGAAGCATCAGCCATCATCATTTAGCCTGTTTACATTTTAACTGGTGGGAAGAAATGTGGGGTTTGTTCATTATTTAGCAAAACATTGAATAAAAGTGCAGTCATCACAACCCTATTGAAACTAATGCAGTGCCCCTCATTCCCTCAGAGCAACACAACCTGAACAATGACTTAAAAACTTAAAGTTGTCCAGGTTTACACAAATTCAGTTGTTGCTGTTATTGTGTCTCTGTTGTTAAAAACAATGTAATGATGGATATAGGATATAATTATTATACGGATAATGACTTATCCTGATCATGAATTAATAATGCCTTACACTGTGGACACATGGCCTACACATTACACAATGGGATTTCACTGTAAATATAGATAAGCGATTAAATGAGAACAATAGAGCACAATTTGCTATGAAACTTTGAGGATTTGACAATATACTAATTTGCTGTTAGGCCTTGACCAGTCCTGTACAGAAACCCCGCCACTGTCTTCTAAAGTCGAATTGGAACTAATTGAATTACATTGCAACTTCATAAAATATAAATATAAAGGTACAGGGTTTGCAGTACTTGTAAAAGACAATATGTGAAGGCTTGTGTACTATTTGCAATACAATAGGGGGTGGGTGGCACTTTGTGTTTTGAAAACAACAGTTTTGAAAAACTGTTTTTCTTGTTGTTTCTTCACCAGACATACCACACATCTATGTTACTGAAATAATGTAAAGAAATCCTCTTAATGGCTCTGCTGCAGTAGCACTCGATTAATATCCACTTATTCAATATTTTTAGACTGTACATATATTATATATATGTTATGTTATATATTATCCAGATAGTCAGATACTCTATATCAGTTGTCCGGATATAGATAGATTAAAATATTAAATATGAAGCTTACAAAGCAATCTCACAGTTTATTTCTAGAATGTTGCATAGAGCAAGACCTGGGGGAGGAGTCAGAGAAGGGTGGAGCACATGCAGCCGTTTGTTAGGTTATGATTGGTGGCTGATGATTATATTGTTCCACTCTTTGGCCAATCAACACCAAGCAGTTAGTGGTTCCACCTCAGGCTCTAGTATAAGAAGAGTTTGTAGTTGTCAGCTCTCCACAACTCTTCCAGGATATCAATCCTTTCTGATCACATCTGACTGTCGACTCCAGACTTCAGCTGAAGATGAACCCTACCAATGCCACCACGGACAGTTCTGCTCAACAGGGAGGACCCAATGATCACCAAGACCTCTGTAAGTTACATATGGATATACAGCATGCCATAAGGATGTATTTTGATCTAGTAATTTGTTTGTTTTGATTTATTTTAGCATTGAGTACCTGTTTATGCATTTTATAATATATAAAACTATTGTACAAACGAATTATAAATGGATGCTAAATTGATTATTGGGTATATTAACTTCACACTATTTTAAGTCCAGGGATGCCTCTAAACAACATTTCCTTTGTCTTTGTTTCCAATTCAGTGTTGCATCATCAGTCTGGTTTCCATGTTCTACCAGAGGTGAATGAACAAAGAAGCTTGGCTAAGCAAAAATGCCACTGCTGTGATCAGTGTGGTAAACGCTTCCCTACAATGTCTAAACTTAAAACACACCAGAGAATTCACACTGGAGAGAACCCCTATGGATGTGATCAGTGTGGACAACACTTCTCTACAATGGGAAACCTTAAAACACACCAGAGAATTCACACTGGAGATAAACCCTATGGATGTGATCAGTGTGGGCAGCGCTTCTCTGACAAGTCCAACCTTAAAAGCCACCAGAAAATTCATACTGGAGAGAAACCCTATGGATGTGATCATTGTGGGAAACACTTCTCTCAGTTGTCATAATGTTTGCGGGTGAGTGATTTGTATTACTTTTAATTCATTTTTTGATTTTCTACTTGAGGCATTTCTGTCTTTTTTCCTTATTTGATTTTATATTTTACATTGCACTTTGACATCACAAGATGTATTCTCTCTCTTTCCTACTCATCATGTTCTCAAATGGCCAGTTCTCTGGTTACCATTTCAACTGAGAGAGAGAAATTAGCATATGTTTTTGTATATAGGCCTAATATATTTTATAGTGATATATGTGGTAAGCACATGTGAGCATTTGTTTTTAAATTAAAACCTGTGAACGAAATATTGTGCCATACATTCTTAAATTGTAGAGCCCATGGGACTTCTTCTCTTCATATTACTGGTCAATTATATTATGAAATGAAAGAGTAATAATTATGTTGGTGAAATGGGTATGGAGAAGTGGGAAGATCTCTGTTACTGAACAAACAATATAACAATGATTACTAGAGCTATTTTAACAAAACATATCCCATTTTACAAGTTACCGCACCTTTAACATTTCACAAAGGATAATAATAATAAGTTATGTGTGATCGACCTATTTCTGTAGTTCTGTTGAAACTCAGAGTCAAAGAGGTGTAAAATGGTCTCAGTTCATCCATAATGTGATCATTAACAGGTGATCTGTCCAATGACAGGCAACCATTTGCAGGTTTAATCTCTGCATTTGAATATATTGTCTATAGTGAATGAAGCATCAGCCATCATCATTTAGCCTGTTTACATTTTAACTGGTGGGAAGAAATGTGGGGTTTGTTCATTATTTAGCATTTAAAAAAACATTGAATAAAAGTGCAGTCATCACAACCCTATTGAAACTAATTCAGTGCCCCTCATTCCCTCAGAGCAACACAACCTGAACAATGACTTAAAGACTTAAAGTTGTCCAGGTTTACACAAATTCAGTTGTTGCTGTTATTGTGTCTCTGTTGTTAAAAACAATGTAATGATGGATATAGGATATAATTATTATACTGATAATGACTTATCCTGTATGTAATAATGCCTTACACTATGGACACATGGCCTACACATTACACAATGGAATTTCACTGTAAATATAGATAAGCAATTAAATGAGAACAATAGAGCACAATTTGCTATGAAACTTTGAGGATTTGACAATATACTAATTTGCTGTGACCAGTCCTGTACAGAAACCCCACCACTGTCTTCTAAAGTTGAATTGGAACTAATTGAATTACATTGCAACTTCATAAAATATAAATATAAAGGTACAGGGTTTGCAGTACTTGTAAAAGACAATATGTGAAGGCTTGTGTACTATTTGCAATACAATAGGGGGTGGGTGGCACTTTGTGTTTTGAAAACAACAGTTTTGAAAAACTGTTTTTCTTGTTGTTTCTTCACCAGACATACCACACATCTATGTTACTGAAATAATGTAAAGAAATCCTCTTAATGGCTCTGCTGCAGTAGCACTCGATTAATATCCACTTATTCAATATTTTTAGACTGTACATATATTATATATATGTTATGTTATATATTATCCAGATAGTCAGATACTCTATATCAGTTGTCCGGATATAGATAGATTAAAATATTAAATATGAAGCTTACAAAGCAATCTCACAGTTTATTTCTAGAATGTTGCATAGAGCAAGACCTGGGGGAGGAGTCAGAGAGGGGTGGAGCACATGCAGCCGTTTGTTAGGTTATGATTGGTGGCTGATGATTATATTGTTCCACTCTTTGGCCAATCAACACCAAGCAGTTAGTGGTTCCACCTCAGGCTCTAGTATAAGAAGAGTTTGTAGTTGTCAGCTCTCCACAACTCTTCCAGGATATCAATCCTTTCTGATCACATCTGACTGTCGACTCCAGACTTCAGCTGAAGATGAACCCTACCAATGCCACCACGGACAGTTCTGCTCAACAGGGAGGACCCAATGATCACCAAGACCTCTGTAAGTTACATATGGATATACAGCATGCCATAAGGATGTATTTTGATCTAGTAATTTGTTTGTTTTGATTTATTTTAGCATTGAGTACCTGCTTATGCATTTTATAAAATATATAACTATTGTACAAACGAATTATAAATGGATGCTAAATTGATTATTGGGTATATTAGCTTCACACTATTTTAAGTCCAGGGATGCCTCTAAACAACATTTCCTTTGTCTTTGTTTCCAATTCAGTGTTGCATCATCAGTCTGGTTTCCATGTTCTACCAGAGGTGAATGAACAAAGAAGCTTGGCTAAGCAAAAATGCCACTGCTGTGATCAGTGTGGTAAACGCTTCCCTACAATGTCTAAACTTAAAACACACCAGATAATTCACACTGGAGAGAACCCCTATGGATGTGATCAGTGTGGACAACACTTCTCTACAATGGGAAACCTTAAAACACACCAGAGAATTCACACTGGAGATAAACCCTATGGATGTGATCAGTGTGGGCAGCGCTTCTCTGACAAGTCCAACCTTAAAAGCCACCAGAAAATTCATACTGGAGAGAAACCCTATGGATGTGATCATTGTGGGAAACACTTCTCTCAGTTGTCCGACCTTAAAAAACACCAGAGAATCCACACTGGAGAGAAACCCTATGGATGTGATCATTGTGGGAAACACTTCTCTCAGTTGTCCGACCTTAAAAAACACCAGATAATTCACACTGGAGAAAAACCCTATGGATGTGATCAGTGTGGACAACACTTCTCTACAATGGGAAACCTTAACACACACCAGAGAATTCATACTGGAGAGAAACCCTATGGATGTGATCATTGTGGGAAACACTTTTCTCATTTGACCCACCTTAAAAGCCACCAGAGAATTCACACTGGAGAAAAACCCTATGGATGTGAACAGTGTGGTCACCACTTCTCTAAAATGGCAAACCTTAAAAGCCACCAGAAAATTCACACTGGAGAGAAACCCTATGGATGTGATCATTGTGGGAAACACTTCTCTCAGTTGTCCGACCTTAAAAAACACCAGCGAATTCACACTGGAGAAAAACCCTATGGATGTGAACAGTGTGGACAACACTTCTCTACAATGGGAAACCTTAAAACACACCAGATAATTCATACTGGAGAGAAACCCTATGGATGTGATCATTGTGGGAAACACTTCTCTCAGTTGTCCGACATGAAAAAACACCAGAGAATTCACACTGGAGAGAAACCCTATGGATGTGATCAGTGTGGACAACATTTCTCTCAAATGGCACACCTTAAAAGCCACCAGACAATTCATACTGGAGAGAAACCCTATGGATGTGATCAGTGTGGACAACATTACTCTCAAATGGCACACCTTAAAAGCCACCAGAGAATTCATACTGGAGAGAAACCCTATGGATGTGATCATTGTGGGAAACACTTCTCTCAGTTGTCCAACCTTAAAAGCCACCAGAGAATTCACACTGGAGAGAAACCATATGGTTGTGATCTGTGTGGACAACACTTCTTTCAAATGCCAAGCCTTAAAAGACACCAGAGAATTCATACTGTAGAGAAACCCAAATAATTGTGATATGTGAGGAAAAGCTTTTAGTAATTCGCTCAAGGCCGGTGTGCGAACTACATCTCCTTTCAGATTAATTGAAAACACCCGTATATATTCTGGTGACTGATTGTCATAATGTTTGTATTACTTTTAATTCATTTTTTGATTTTCTACTTGAGGCATTTCTGTCTTTTTTCCTTATTTGATTTTATATTTGACATTGCACTTTGACATCACAAGATGTATTCTCTCTCTTTCCTACTCATCATGTTCTCAAATGGCCAGTTCTCTGGTTACCATTTCAACTGAGAGAGAGAAATTAGCATATGTTTTTGTATATAGGCCTAATGTATTTTGTGGTGATATATGTGGTAAGCACATGTGAGCATTTATTTTTAAATTTAAAACTGTGAACGAAATATTGTGTCATAAATTCTTAAATTGTAGAGCCCATGGGCCTTCTTCTCTTCATATTACTGGTCAATTATATTATGAACAAATTTCACATTATGAAAGAGTAATAATTATGTTGGTGAAATGGGTATGGAGAAGTGGGAAGATCTCTGTTACTGAACAAACAATATAACAATGATTACTAGAGCTATTTTAACAAAACATATCCCATGTTACAAGTTACAGCACCTTTAACATTTCACAAAGGATAATAATAATAATAAGTTATGTGTGATAGACGTATTTCTGCAGTTCTGTTGAAACTCAGAGTCAAAGAGGTGTAAAATGGTCTCAGTTCATCCATAATGTGATCGTTAACAGGTGATCTGTCCACTGACAGACAACCAGTGACCATTTGCAGGTTCAATCTCTGCATTTGAATGCATTGTCTATAGTGAATGAAGCATCAGCCATCATCATTTAGCCTGTTTACATTTTAACTGGTGGGAAGAAATGTGGGGTTTGTTCATTATTTAGCAAAACATTGAATAAAAGTGCAGTCATCACAACCCTATTGAAACTAATGCAGTGCCCCTCATTCCCTCAGAGCAACACAACCTGAACAATGACTTAAAAACTTAAAGTTGTCCAGGTTTACACAAATTCAGTTGTTGCTGTTATTGTGTCTCTGTTGTTAAAAACAATGTAATGATGGATATAGGATATAATTATTATACGGATAATGACTTATCCTGATCATGAATTAATAATGCCTTACACTGTGGACACATGGCCTACACATTACACAATGGGATTTCACTGTAAATATAGATAAGCGATTAAATGAGAACAATAGAGCACAATTTGCTATGAAACTTTGAGGATTTGACAATATACTAATTTGCTGTTAGGCCTTGACCAGTCCTGTACAGAAACCCCGCCACTGTCTTCTAAAGTCGAATTGGAACTAATTGAATTACATTGCAACTTTATCAAATAAAAGTATAAAGGTACAGGGTTTGCAGTACTTGTAAAAGACAATATGTGAAGGCTTGTGTACTATTTGCAATACAATAGGGGGTGGGTGGCACTTTGTGTTTTGAAAACAACAGTTTTGAAAAACTGTTTTCTATTGTTTCTTCACCAGACACCACACATCTATGTTACTGAAATAATGTAAAGAAATCCTCTTAATGGCTCTGCTGCAGTAGCACTCGATTAATATCCACTTATTCAATATTTTTAGACTGTACATATATTATCCAGATAGTCAGATACTCTATATTGGATATAGATAGATTAAAATATTAAATATTAAGGTTACAGAGCAATCTCACAAAAAAACCCAGTGAAATAAATATTGTGTTATAAGTTCTTATACTGTAGAGCCCATGGGCCTTCTTCTCTTCATATTACTGGTCAATTATATTATGAACAAATGTCACATTATGAAATAGTAATAATTATGTTGGGTATGGAGACGTGGGAAGATCTCTGTTACTGAACAAACAATATAACAATGATTACTAGAGATATTTTAACAAAACATAGGCCTTACAACACCTTTAAAGGATAATAATAACAAGTTATGTGTGATAGACCTATTTCTGTAGTTCTGTTGAAACTCAGAGTCAAAGAGGTGTAAAATGGTCTCAGTTCATCCATAATGTGATCATTAACAGGTGATCTGTCCAATGCCAGACAACCAGTGACCATTAACATGTTTTATCTCTGCATTTGAATGCATTGTCTACAGTGAATGAAGCATCAGCCATCATCATTTAGCCTGTTTACATTTTAACCTAGGGAAAGAATGTGGGGAGTGGGTGGCAGTTTGTGTTTTGGAAAAAAAAATGTGTTTTGGGAAACTTCTTGTTGTTTCTTCACCAGAGCTGGTTCTATGTTGCTGACATAATATGCAGCAATCCTCTTAATGGCTCTGCTGCAGTAACACTTCATTAATATCCACTTATTCAATATTTTTAGACTGTACATATATTATCCAGATAGTCAGATACTCTATATTGGATATAGATAGATTCATATATTAAATATGAAGCTTACAAAGCAATCTCGCAGTTTATTTCTAGAATGTTGCATAGAGCATGACCTGGGGGAGGAGTCAGAGAGGAATGGAGGACATGCAGCCGTTTGTTAGTTTGTGATTGGTGGCTGATGATTCTATTGTTCCACTCTTTGGCCAATCAACACCAAGCAGTTAGTGGTTCCACCTCAGGCTCTCTAGTATAAGAAGAGTTTGTAGTTGTCTGTTCTCCTACAACTCCTCCGGGATATCAATCATTTCTGATCTCATCTGACTGTGGACTCCAGACTTCAGCTGAAGATGAACTCTACCAATGCCACCATGGACAGTTCTGCTCAACAGGGAGGACCCAATGATCACCAAGACCTCTGTAAGTTACAGCATGCCACCTCTGTGGATATACAGCATGCCATAAGGATGTATTTTGATCTAGTCATTTGTTTGTTTTGATTTATTTTAGCATTGAGTACCTGTTTATGCATTTTATCAAATATAAAACTATTGTACAAACGAATTATAAATGGATGCTAAATTGATTATTGGTATATTAACTTCACACTATTTTAAGTCCAGGGATGCCTCTAAACAACATTTCCTTTGTCTTTGTTTCCAATTCAGTGTTGCATCATCAGTCTGGTTTCCATGTTCTACCAGAGGTGAATGAACAAAGAAGCTTGGCTAAGCAAAAATGCCACTGCTGTGATCAGTGTGGTAAACGCTTCCCTGCAATGTCTAAACTTAAAAGACACCAGAGAATTCACACTGGAGATAAACCCTATGGGTGTGATCAGTGTGGACAACACTTCTCTACAATGGGAAACCTTAAAACACACCAGAGAATTCACACTGGAGAGAAACCCTATGGATGTGATCATTGTGGGAAACACTTCTCTCAGTTGTCCAACCTTAAAAAACACCAGATAATTCATACTGGAGAGAAACCCTATGGATGTGAACAGTGTGGACAACACTTCTCTAAAATGGCAAACCTTAAAAGCCACCAGACAATTCACACTGGAGAGAAACCCTATGGATGTGAACAGTGTGGTCACCACTTCTCTAAAATGGCAAACCTTAAAAGCCACCAGAAAATTCACACTGGAGAGAAACCCTATGGATGTGATGATTGTGGACAACACTTCTCTCAGTTGTCCAACCTTAAAAAACACCAGAGAATTCACACTGGAGATAAACCCTATGGATGTGATCAGTGTGGACAACACTTCTTTACAATGGGAAACCTTAAAAACCACCAGAGAATTCATACTGGAGAGAAACCCTATGGATGTGATCATTGTGGGAAACACTTCTCTCAGTTGTCCAACCTTAAAAAACACCAGATAATTCACACTGGAGAGAAACCATATGGTTGTGATCTGTGTGGACAACACTTCTCTCAAATGCCAAGCCTTAAAAGACACCAGAGAATTCATACTGTAGAGAAACCCAAATAATTGTGATATGTGAGGAAAAGCTTTTAGTAATTAGCTCAAGGCCGGTGTGCGAACTACATCTCCTTTCAGATTAATTGAAAACACCCGTATTCTGGTGACTGATTGTCATAATGTTTGCGGGTGAGTGATTTGTATTACTTTTAATTCATTTTTTGATTTTCCATTTGAGGCATTTCTGTCTTTTTTCCTTATTTGATTTTATATTTGACATCACAAGATGTATTCTCTCTCTTTCCTACTCATCATGTTCTCAAATGGCCAGTTCTCTGGTTACCATTTCAACTGAGAGAGAGAAATTAGCATATGTTTTTGTATGTAGGCCTAATGTATTTTATAGTGATATATGTGGTAAGCACATGTGAGCATTTATTTTTTAATTAAAACCTGTGAACGAAATATTGTGTCATAAATTCTTAAATTGTAGAGCCCATGGGCCTTCTTCTCTTCATATTACTGGTCAATTATATTATGAACAAATGTCACATTATGAAAGAGTAATAATTATGTTGGTGAAATGGGTATGGAGAAGTGGGAAGATCTCTGTTACTGAACAAACAATATAACAATGATTACTAGAGCTATTTTAACAAAACATATCCCATGTTACAAGTTACCGCACCTTTAACATTTCACAAAGGATAATAATAATAAGTTCTGTGTGATCGACCCATTTCTGTAGTTCTGTTGAAACTCAGAGTCAAAGAGGTGTAAAATGGTCTCAGTTCATCCATAATGTGATCATTAACAGGTGATCTGTCCAATGACAGACAACCAGTGACCATTAACACGTTTCATTTCTGCATTTGAATGCATTGTCTATAGTGAATGAAGCATCAGCCATCATCATTTAGCCTGTTTACATTTTAACCTGGTGTAAGAATGTGGGTTTTGTTCATTATTTAGCATTTGAATGAAAGTGCAGTCATCACAACCCTATTGAAACTAATTCCACACACCTGAGTGCTCCTCATTCCCTCAGAGCAACCTGGACAATGACTTAAAGACTTAAAGTTGCTGTCCAGGTTTTCCAGGTTTACACAAATACAGTTGTTGCTGTTATTGTGTCTCTGTTCATATTTTTTTAGAATGAGTCTCCTCAGTTCAAAATAGCAATATTTATTGGCCATAATAATGTAGGGCAATATCAATGTCCATTTTCAGGAACTCAACAGACAAATAATGCCGCTGTTAAAATGTACTGTTATGCTCTGTTGTAAACATTGAACACTTTACAAATGTAATTTAATGTTAAAATGTACTGTTATGCTCTCTGTTGTAAACATTGAACACTTTACAAACCTTTACAAATGTAATTTCCAACAGTGATCAAAGACCGGGTCAAAGTTTAGGCTGCATTTTAATTTGTATTTGTTATGTTTATTCTAACTCACGTTTCTATCGGCGACACAGATGTTGCTTTGCTGTAAACCAGTGGTCCTTGAGGGGGTTCCAGGTGGTCCCCAGGACAAATAGATATGATGAGTTGGTAACCATCTGGACCCCTTAAAATGAAACTATCAATAATGCAGCTTCCGCCTATACCTTTTCGATCATGTCAAATGAGTTTAATACATGATTATTCTTGTGACGTTCCAATGGCATAAGATCAAAATAAACCATTCAAACAAATATAGAAATACTCAAACTTTTTTTTGTCACATTTTTTCAGTGGCAACAAAAACAAGTCAATGTATTGCAAGTCCAACTATGGCCAGAACATCTAGATCAGGGGTGTCCAAAAGGTACATCTACCAGTAGATCACAAAGGCTCTGCAGGTAGACCACATGACATCCTAAAATATATATATAAAAATAAAAGAGCTTTTCTCCAGTGTGGACACGCTGGTGTGGGAGCGTACCTATGTTCCCCAGGTTCTATATTCCCAACCATGCAAAAAAGGTTATTTGTTCCCCAATTAGAATAAACCTAATTCTAGTAAGACTAAATGTATTTTAGCAACTTAGTCTTACTCTTTGAACAATCCATTGAACTTTAGGCCTGCCTAGGCTACTTAAACTATCTAGTCTTAGCAACTAAATATGAAACATAATTGCTCAGACACTTCAACAACTGATAGCAAAAACAAACATTCTTTGTTCTGTATTTATACATACAATTGTATAGTACAAAACACTGAAGTCTTTAAACCAGAAACCTAACGCTAACCCTAAAGCCTAAGGTAAGTGGGGAACATAGAACCTGGGGAACATAGAACATGGGGAACATAGAACCTGGGGAACATAGAACCCAGGGAACATAGAACCCGGGGAACATAGAACCTGGGGAACATAGAACCTGGGGAACATAGAACCTGGGGAACATAAGGATGACCCCGCTGGGGTCTGTTCAGATTACTTGAATGCCAGAAACTTTTGTCACAATGTTTACACTGAAAAGGTTTTTCTCCGGTGTGGACTAGGGATGGAGCTCGTTCATTTTGTATTGAGAACAAGCAGTTTATCGATCAGCCTTACCGAGCCCACTATCAAGCATGTTCTAGCAGCTATAGATCAGTTAATTCGTTATTTTCAGAGTGTTTGTGCCAGGCGTGGATGATTACATTTATTTATTGATGACCTCCTAGATTGTTTAATGTTGCTTAATGTAAATCCCTCTGGATTGAGCGTCTGCTAAATGCCTAAATTGTAAATTGAAAAGAGAAGGGAACCCGCACACTCATATGCTCCAAAAGATACATTTATTGACGACGTTTCGAGCCAAGGCTCTTCATCTGGTCAAACTCAAGATGTCAGTGATCCACCCACTTAAATAGACACCCACGGGTCACGTTACTAGTCAGTGGGTGGAACCAACACAACATGGTCATTAGATCAATTCAAGAAATATCATTAAATACAGTGTTACACATTTTTCAAATCCACAACAGTGGAGTAAGCAAAAGGACATCATGATTATTATAGAATCGAAGACAGTCATTCACATAATCAGGTATTATTACTTAGGCAACAATTCAAATATATACAGCATACAATAAAGAAATTATAAAAAGCGGCTGATGGGGAAGTCCTCGTTCATTCCCTTTGGGGACATTGTATTTAAAGTGTAAATCCAAAAGGATTCACGTTGTAACAATAATCTATTTAGATCCCCTCCTCGCCTGGGGCATTTTACATGTTCATTGTTCAATCCCCTGATATCTCAGAGTGGCCACAGTGTGTTTAGCAGACAGAAAATGCATTGCCACCGGGCTTTTTGGATCTTGGTTGCGGATGCCGATTCTGTGCTCGGACATGCGTGTCTTTAACGCCCTGTTGGTCTTACAATTTAAACATAAATTGTAAACATGATGTCATGGGCCGCTATGCTTCATGACAGGCTTGATAAGCCCAAAGCTTATTGATAACGGGTACTCAATAAGCTTGTTATGAGATTTTGTCGGGTATCGGTTATCAAGCTCCGTCCCTAGTGTGGACACGCTGGTGTGTCTTGAGATAATTTGACTGAATGAAACTCTTGTCACAATGTTTACTGTTAAAAAGTTTTGTCTCCAGTGTGGATACGCTGGTGTGTCTTCAGATTAGATGACTGACTGAAACTCTTGTCACAATATTTACATTGTAAACGTTTTTCACCTGTGTGGATACGCTGGTGTGTCTTGAGATAATTTGACTGAGTGAAACTCTTGTCACAATGTTTACTGTTGAAAAGTTTTGTCTCCAGTGTGGATATGCTCGTGTGTCTTCAGATTAGATGACTGACTGAAACTCTTGTCACAATATTTACATTGTAAACGTTTTTCACCTGTGTGGATACGCTGGTGTGTCTTCAGATGACATGACTGTCTGAAACTCTTGTCACACTATTTACACTGAAAAGGTTTTTCTCCAGTGTGGATACGCTGGTGTGTCTTCAGATCACCTGACTGACTGAAACTCTTGTCACAATATTTACATTGGAAAGGTGTGTGGATACGCTGGTGTATTTTCAGGTTATGTGATAGTCTGAAACTCTTGTCACAATATTTACACTGAAAAGGTTTTTCTCCAGTGTGGATACGCTCGTGTGTCTTCAGATGACATGACTGACTGAAACTCTTGTCACAATATTTATACTGAAAAGGTTTTTCTCCAGTGTGGAGACGCTGGTGTGTCTTCAGATCACCTGACTGAGTGAAACTCTTGTCACAGTGTTTACACTGAAAAGGCTTTTCTCCAGTGTGGATACGCTGGTGTATTTTCAGGCGATATGATAGTATGAAACTCTTGTCACAATGTTTACACTGAAAAGGTTTTTCTCCAGTGTGGATACGCTCGTGTGTCTTCAGATTAGATGACTGACTGAAACTCTTGTCACAATATTTACATTGTAAACGTTTTTCACCTGTGTGGAACAGTGTGGTCACCACTTCTCTAAAATGACAAACCTTAAAAGCCACCAGAAAATTCACACTGGAGAGAAACCCTATGGATGTGATGATTGTGGACAACACTTCTCTCAGTTGTCCAACCTTAAAAAACACCAGAGAATTCACACTGGAGATAAACCCTATGGATGTGATCAGTGTGGGCAGCGCTTCTCTGACAAGTCCAACCTGAAGAGTCACCAGATAATTCATACTGGAGAGAAACCATATGGATGTGATCAGTGTGGACAACACTTCTCTCAGTTGTCCGACATGAACAAACACCAGAGAATTCACACTGGAGAGAAACCCTATGGATGTGATCAGTGTGGACAACACTTCTCTACAATGGGAAACCTTAAAAGCCACCAGAGAATTCATACTGGAGAGAAACCCTATGGATGTGATCATTGTGGGAAATTGATGTCCATTGTTCAATCCCCTGATATCTCAGAGTGGCCACAGTGTGTTTAGCAGACAGAAAATGCATTGCCACCGGGCTTTTTGGATCTTGGTTGCGGATGCCGATTCTGTGCTCGGACATGCGTGTCTTTAACGCCCTGTTGGTCTTACAATTTAAACATAAATTGTAAACATGATGTCATGGGCCGCTATGCTTCATGACAGGCTTGATAAGCCCAAAGCTTATTGATAACGGGTACTCAATAAGCTTGTTATGAGATTTTGTCGGGTATCGGTTATCAAGCTCCGTCCCTAGTGTGGACACGCTGGTGTGTCTTGAGATAATTTGACTGAATGAAACTCTTGTCACAATGTTTACTGTTAAAAAGTTTTGTCTCCAGTGTGGATACGCTGGTGTGTCTTCAGATTAGATGACTGACTGAAACTCTTGTCACAATATTTACATTGTAAACGTTTTTCACCTGTGTGGATACGCTGGTGTGTCTTGAGATAATTTGACTGAGTGAAACTCTTGTCACAATGTTTACTGTTGAAAAGTTTTGTCTCCAGTGTGGATACGCTCGTGTGTCTTCAGATTAGATGACTGACTGAAACTCTTGTCACAATATTTACATTGTAAACGTTTTTCACCTGTGTGGATACGCTGGTGTGTCTTCAGATGACATGACTGTCTGAAACTCTTGTCACACTATTTACACTGAAAAGGTTTTTCTCCAGTGTGGATACGCTGGTGTGTCTTCAGATCACCTGACTGACTGAAACTCTTGTCACAATATTTACATTGGAAAGGTGTGTGGATACGCTGGTGTATTTTCAGGTTATGTGATAGTCTGAAACTCTTGTCACAATATTTACACTGAAAAGGTTTTTCTCCAGTGTGGATACACTCGTGTGTCTTCAGATGACATGACTGACTGAAACTCTTGTCACAATATTTATACTGAAAAGGTTTTTCTCCAGTGTGGAGACGCTGGTGTGTCTTCAGATCACCTGACTGAGTGAAACTCTTGTCACAGTGTTTACACTGAAAAGGCTTTTCTCCAGTGTGGATACGCTGGTGTATTTTCAGGCGATATGATAGTATGAAACTCTTGTCACAATGTTTACACTGAAAAGGTTTTTCTCCAGTGTGGATACGCTCGTGTGTCTTCAGATTAGATGACTGACTGAAACTCTTGTCACAATATTTACATTGTAAACGTTTTTCACCTGTGTGGAACAGTGTGGTCACCACTTCTCTAAAATGACAAACCTTAAAAGCCACCAGAAAATTCACACTGGAGAGAAACCCTATGGATGTGATGATTGTGGACAACACTTCTCTCAGTTGTCCAACCTTAAAAAACACCAGAGAATTCACACTGGAGATAAACCCTATGGATGTGATCAGTGTGGACAACACTTCTTTACAATGGGAAACCTTAAAAACCACCAGAGAATTCATACTGGAGAGAAACCCTATGGATGTGATCATTGTGGGAAACACTTCTCTCAGTTGTCCAACCTTAAAAAACACCAGATAATTCACACTGGAGAGAAACCATATGGTTGTGATCTGTGTGGACAACACTTCTCTCAAACGCCAAGCCTTAAAAGACACCAGAGAATTCATACTGTAGAGAAACCCAAATAATTGTGATATGTGAGGAAAAGCTTTTAGTAATTAGCTCAAGGCCGGTGTGCGAACTACATCTCCTTTCAGATTAATTGAAAACACCCGTATTCTGGTGACTGATTGTCATAATGTTTGCGGGTGAGTGATTTGTATTACTTTTAATTCATTTTTTGATTTTCCATTTGAGGCATTTCTGTCTTTTTTCCTTATTTGATTTTATATTTGACATCACAAGATGTATTCTCTCTCTTTCCTACTCATCATGTTCTCAAATGGCCAGTTCTCTGGTTACCATTTCAACTGAGAGAGAGAAATTAGCATATGTTTTTGTATGTAGGCCTAATGTATTTTATAGTGATATATGTGGTAAGCACATGTGAGCATTTATTTTTTAATTAAAACCTGTGAACGAAATATTGTGTCATAAATTCTTAAATTGTAGAGCCCATGGGCCTTCTTCTCTTCATATTACTGGTCAATTATATTATGAACAAATGTCACATTATGAAAGAGTAATAATTATGTTGGTGAAATGGGTATGGAGAAGTGGGAAGATCTCTGTTACTGAACAAACAATATAACAATGATTACTAGAGCTATTTTAACAAAACATATCCCATGTTACAAGTTACCGCACCTTTAACATTTCACAAAGGATAATAATAATAAGTTCTGTGTGATCGACCCATTTCTGTAGTTCTGTTGAAACTCAGAGTCAAAGAGGTGTAAAATGGTCTCAGTTCATCCATAATGTGATCATTAACAGGTGATCTGTCCAATGACAGACAACCAGTGACCATTAACACGTTTCATTTCTGCATTTGAATGCATTGTCTATAGTGAATGAAGCATCAGCCATCATCATTTAGCCTGTTTACATTTTAACCTGGTGTAAGAATGTGGGTTTTGTTCATTATTTAGCATTTGAATGAAAGTGCAGTCATCACAACCCTATTGAAACTAATTCCACACACCTGAGTGCTCCTCATTCCCTCAGAGCAACCTGGACAATGACTTAAAGACTTAAAGTTGCTGTCCAGGTTTTCCAGGTTTACACAAATACAGTTGTTGCTGTTATTGTGTCTCTGTTCATATTTTTTTAGAATGAGTCTCCTCAGTTCAAAATAGCAATATTTATTGGCCATAATAATGTAGGGCAATATCAATGTCCATTTTCAGGAACTCAACAGACAAATAATGCCGCTGTTAAAATGTACTGTTATGCTCTGTTGTAAACATTGAACACTTTACAAATGTAATTTAATGTTAAAATGTACTGTTATGCTCTCTGTTGTAAACATTGAACACTTTACAAACCTTTACAAATGTAATTTCCAACAGTGATCAAAGACCGGGTCAAAGTTTAGGCTGCATTTTAATTTGTATTTGTTATGTTTATTCTAACTCACGTTTCTATCGGCGACACAGATGTTGCTTTGCTGTAAACCAGTGGTCCTTGAGGGGGTTCCAGGTGGTCCCCAGGACAAATAGATATGATGAGTTGGTAACCATCTGGACCCCTTAAAATGAAACTATCAATAATGCAGCTTCCGCCTATACCTTTTCGATCATGTCAAATGAGTTTAATACATGATTATTCTTGTGACGTTCCAATGGCATAAGATCAAAATAAACCATTCAAACAAATATAGAAATACTCAAACTTTTTTTTGTCACATTTTTTCAGTGGCAACAAAAACAAGTCAATGTATTGCAAGTCCAACTATGGCCAGAACATCTAGATCAGGGGTGTCCAAAAGGTACATCTACCAGTAGATCACAAAGGCTCTGCAGGTAGACCACATGACATCCTAAAATATATATATAAAAATAAAAGAGCTTTTCTCCAGTGTGGACACGCTGGTGTGGGAGCGTACCTATGTTCCCCAGGTTCTATATTCCCAACCATGCAAAAAAGGTTATTTGTTCCCCAATTAGAATAAACCTAATTCTAGTAAGACTAAATGTATTTTAGCAACTTAGTCTTACTCTTTGAACAATCCATTGAACTTTAGGCCTGCCTAGGCTACTTAAACTATCTAGTCTTAGCAACTAAATATGAAACATAATTGCTCAGACACTTCAACAACTGATAGCAAAAACAAACATTCTTTGTTCTGTATTTATACATACAATTGTATAGTACAAAACACTGAAGTCTTTAAACCAGAAACCTAACGCTAACCCTAAAGCCTAAGGTAAGTGGGGAACATAGAACCTGGGGAACATAGAACATGGGGAACATAGAACCTGGGGAACATAGAACCCAGGGAACATAGAACCCGGGGAACATAGAACCTGGGGAACATAGAACCTGGGGAACATAGAACCTGGGGAACATAAGGATGACCCCGCTGGGGTCTGTTCAGATTACTTGAATGCCAGAAACTTTTGTCACAATGTTTACACTGAAAAGGTTTTTCTCCGGTGTGGACTAGGGATGGAGCTCGTTCATTTTGTATTGAGAACAAGCAGTTTATCGATCAGCCTTACCGAGCCCACTATCAAGCATGTTCTAGCAGCTATAGATCAGTTAATTCGTTATTTTCAGAGTGTTTGTGCCAGGCGTGGATGATTACATTTATTTATTGATGACCTCCTAGATTGTTTAATGTTGCTTAATGTAAATCCCTCTGGATTGAGCGTCTGCTAAATGCCTAAATTGTAAATTGAAAAGAGAAGGGAACCCGCACACTCATATGCTCCAAAAGATACATTTATTGACGACGTTTCGAGCCAAGGCTCTTCATCTGGTCAAACTCAAGATGTCAGTGATCCACCCACTTAAATAGACACCCACGGGTCACGTTACTAGTCAGTGGGTGGAACCAACACAACATGGTCATTAGATCAATTCAAGAAATATCATTAAATACAGTGTTACACATTTTTCAAATCCACAACAGTGGAGTAAGCAAAAGGACATCATGATTATTATAGAATCGAAGACAGTCATTCACATAATCAGGTATTATTACTTAGGCAACAATTCAAATATATACAGCATACAATAAAGAAATTATAAAAAGCGGCTGATGGGGAAGTCCTCGTTCATTCCCTTTGGGGACATTGTATTTAAAGTGTAAATCCAAAAGGATTCACGTTGTAACAATAATCTATTTAGATCCCCTCCTCGCCTGGGGCATTTTACATGTTCATTGTTCAATCCCCTGATATCTCAGAGTGGCCACAGTGTGTTTAGCAGACAGAAAATGCATTGCCACCGGGCTTTTTGGATCTTGGTTGCGGATGCCGATTCTGTGCTCGGACATGCGTGTCTTTAACGCCCTGTTGGTCTTACAATTTAAACATAAATTGTAAACATGATGTCATGGGCCGCTATGCTTCATGACAGGCTTGATAAGCCCAAAGCTTATTGATAACGGGTACTCAATAAGCTTGTTATGAGATTTTGTCGGGTATCGGTTATCAAGCTCCGTCCCTAGTGTGGACACGCTGGTGTGTCTTGAGATAATTTGACTGAATGAAACTCTTGTCACAATGTTTACTGTTAAAAAGTTTTGTCTCCAGTGTGGATACGCTGGTGTGTCTTCAGATTAGATGACTGACTGAAACTCTTGTCACAATATTTACATTGTAAACGTTTTTCACCTGTGTGGATACGCTGGTGTGTCTTGAGATAATTTGACTGAGTGAAACTCTTGTCACAATGTTTACTGTTGAAAAGTTTTGTCTCCAGTGTGGATATGCTCGTGTGTCTTCAGATTAGATGACTGACTGAAACTCTTGTCACAATATTTACATTGTAAACGTTTTTCACCTGTGTGGATACGCTGGTGTGTCTTCAGATGACATGACTGTCTGAAACTCTTGTCACACTATTTACACTGAAAAGGTTTTTCTCCAGTGTGGATACGCTGGTGTGTCTTCAGATCACCTGACTGACTGAAACTCTTGTCACAATATTTACATTGGAAAGGTGTGTGGATACGCTGGTGTATTTTCAGGTTATGTGATAGTCTGAAACTCTTGTCACAATATTTACACTGAAAAGGTTTTTCTCCAGTGTGGATACGCTCGTGTGTCTTCAGATGACATGACTGACTGAAACTCTTGTCACAATATTTATACTGAAAAGGTTTTTCTCCAGTGTGGAGACGCTGGTGTGTCTTCAGATCACCTGACTGAGTGAAACTCTTGTCACAGTGTTTACACTGAAAAGGCTTTTCTCCAGTGTGGATACGCTGGTGTATTTTCAGGCGATATGATAGTATGAAACTCTTGTCACAATGTTTACACTGAAAAGGTTTTTCTCCAGTGTGGATACGCTCGTGTGTCTTCAGATTAGATGACTGACTGAAACTCTTGTCACAATATTTACATTGTAAACGTTTTTCACCTGTGTGGAACAGTGTGGTCACCACTTCTCTAAAATGACAAACCTTAAAAGCCACCAGAAAATTCACACTGGAGAGAAACCCTATGGATGTGATGATTGTGGACAACACTTCTCTCAGTTGTCCAACCTTAAAAAACACCAGAGAATTCACACTGGAGATAAACCCTATGGATGTGATCAGTGTGGGCAGCGCTTCTCTGACAAGTCCAACCTGAAGAGTCACCAGATAATTCATACTGGAGAGAAACCATATGGATGTGATCAGTGTGGACAACACTTCTCTCAGTTGTCCGACATGAACAAACACCAGAGAATTCACACTGGAGAGAAACCCTATGGATGTGATCAGTGTGGACAACACTTCTCTACAATGGGAAACCTTAAAAGCCACCAGAGAATTCATACTGGAGAGAAACCCTATGGATGTGATCATTGTGGGAAATTGATGTCCATTGTTCAATCCCCTGATATCTCAGAGTGGCCACAGTGTGTTTAGCAGACAGAAAATGCATTGCCACCGGGCTTTTTGGATCTTGGTTGCGGATGCCGATTCTGTGCTCGGACATGCGTGTCTTTAACGCCCTGTTGGTCTTACAATTTAAACATAAATTGTAAACATGATGTCATGGGCCGCTATGCTTCATGACAGGCTTGATAAGCCCAAAGCTTATTGATAACGGGTACTCAATAAGCTTGTTATGAGATTTTGTCGGGTATCGGTTATCAAGCTCCGTCCCTAGTGTGGACACGCTGGTGTGTCTTGAGATAATTTGACTGAATGAAACTCTTGTCACAATGTTTACTGTTAAAAAGTTTTGTCTCCAGTGTGGATACGCTGGTGTGTCTTCAGATTAGATGACTGACTGAAACTCTTGTCACAATATTTACATTGTAAACGTTTTTCACCTGTGTGGATACGCTGGTGTGTCTTGAGATAATTTGACTGAGTGAAACTCTTGTCACAATGTTTACTGTTGAAAAGTTTTGTCTCCAGTGTGGATACGCTCGTGTGTCTTCAGATTAGATGACTGACTGAAACTCTTGTCACAATATTTACATTGTAAACGTTTTTCACCTGTGTGGATACGCTGGTGTGTCTTCAGATGACATGACTGTCTGAAACTCTTGTCACACTATTTACACTGAAAAGGTTTTTCTCCAGTGTGGATACGCTGGTGTGTCTTCAGATCACCTGACTGACTGAAACTCTTGTCACAATATTTACATTGGAAAGGTGTGTGGATACGCTGGTGTATTTTCAGGTTATGTGATAGTCTGAAACTCTTGTCACAATATTTACACTGAAAAGGTTTTTCTCCAGTGTGGATACACTCGTGTGTCTTCAGATGACATGACTGACTGAAACTCTTGTCACAATATTTATACTGAAAAGGTTTTTCTCCAGTGTGGAGACGCTGGTGTGTCTTCAGATCACCTGACTGAGTGAAACTCTTGTCACAGTGTTTACACTGAAAAGGCTTTTCTCCAGTGTGGATACGCTGGTGTATTTTCAGGCGATATGATAGTATGAAACTCTTGTCACAATGTTTACACTGAAAAGGTTTTTCTCCAGTGTGGATACGCTCGTGTGTCTTCAGATTAGATGACTGACTGAAACTCTTGTCACAATATTTACATTGTAAACGTTTTTCACCTGTGTGGAACAGTGTGGTCACCACTTCTCTAAAATGACAAACCTTAAAAGCCACCAGAAAATTCACACTGGAGAGAAACCCTATGGATGTGATGATTGTGGACAACACTTCTCTCAGTTGTCCAACCTTAAAAAACACCAGAGAATTCACACTGGAGATAAACCCTATGGATGTGATCAGTGTGGACAACACTTCTTTACAATGGGAAACCTTAAAAACCACCAGAGAATTCATACTGGAGAGAAACCCTATGGATGTGATCATTGTGGGAAACACTTCTCTCAGTTGTCCAACCTTAAAAAACACCAGATAATTCACACTGGAGAGAAACCATATGGTTGTGATCTGTGTGGACAACACTTCTCTCAAACGCCAAGCCTTAAAAGACACCAGAGAATTCATACTGTAGAGAAACCCAAATAATTGTGATATGTGAGGAAAAGCTTTTAGTAATTAGCTCAAGGCCGGTGTGCGAACTACATCTCCTTTCAGATTAATTGAAAACACCCGTATTCTGGTGACTGATTGTCATAATGTTTGCGGGTGAGTGATTTGTATTACTTTTAATTCATTTTTTGATTTTCCATTTGAGGCATTTCTGTCTTTTTTCCTTATTTGATTTTATATTTGACATCACAAGATGTATTCTCTCTCTTTCCTACTCATCATGTTCTCAAATGGCCAGTTCTCTGGTTACCATTTCAACTGAGAGAGAGAAATTAGCATATGTTTTTGTATGTAGGCCTAATGTATTTTATAGTGATATATGTGGTAAGCACATGTGAGCATTTATTTTTTAATTAAAACCTGTGAACGAAATATTGTGTCATAAATTCTTAAATTGTAGAGCCCATGGGCCTTCTTCTCTTCATATTACTGGTCAATTATATTATGAACAAATGTCACATTATGAAAGAGTAATAATTATGTTGGTGAAATGGGTATGGAGAAGTGGGAAGATCTCTGTTACTGAACAAACAATATAACAATGATTACTAGAGCTATTTTAACAAAACATATCCCATGTTACAAGTTACCGCACCTTTAACATTTCACAAAGGATAATAATAATAAGTTCTGTGTGATCGACCCATTTCTGTAGTTCTGTTGAAACTCAGAGTCAAAGAGGTGTAAAATGGTCTCAGTTCATCCATAATGTGATCATTAACAGGTGATCTGTCCAATGACAGACAACCAGTGACCATTAACACGTTTCATTTCTGCATTTGAATGCATTGTCTATAGTGAATGAAGCATCAGCCATCATCATTTAGCCTGTTTACATTTTAACCTGGTGTAAGAATGTGGGTTTTGTTCATTATTTAGCATTTGAATGAAAGTGCAGTCATCACAACCCTATTGAAACTAATTCCACACACCTGAGTGCTCCTCATTCCCTCAGAGCAACCTGGACAATGACTTAAAGACTTAAAGTTGCTGTCCAGGTTTTCCAGGTTTACACAAATACAGTTGTTGCTGTTATTGTGTCTCTGTTCATATTTTTTTAGAATGAGTCTCCTCAGTTCAAAATAGCAATATTTATTGGCCATAATAATGTAGGGCAATATCAATGTCCATTTTCAGGAACTCAACAGACAAATAATGCCGCTGTTAAAATGTACTGTTATGCTCTGTTGTAAACATTGAACACTTTACAAATGTAATTTAATGTTAAAATGTACTGTTATGCTCTCTGTTGTAAACATTGAACACTTTACAAACCTTTACAAATGTAATTTCCAACAGTGATCAAAGACCGGGTCAAAGTTTAGGCTGCATTTTAATTTGTATTTGTTATGTTTATTCTAACTCACGTTTCTATCGGCGACACAGATGTTGCTTTGCTGTAAACCAGTGGTCCTTGAGGGGGTTCCAGGTGGTCCCCAGGACAAATAGATATGATGAGTTGGTAACCATCTGGACCCCTTAAAATGAAACTATCAATAATGCAGCTTCCGCCTATACCTTTTCGATCATGTCAAATGAGTTTAATACATGATTATTCTTGTGACGTTCCAATGGCATAAGATCAAAATAAACCATTCAAACAAATATAGAAATACTCAAACTTTTTTTTGTCACATTTTTTCAGTGGCAACAAAAACAAGTCAATGTATTGCAAGTCCAACTATGGCCAGAACATCTAGATCAGGGGTGTCCAAAAGGTACATCTACCAGTAGATCACAAAGGCTCTGCAGGTAGACCACATGACATCCTAAAATATATATATAAAAATAAAAGAGCTTTTCTCCAGTGTGGACACGCTGGTGTGGGAGCGTACCTATGTTCCCCAGGTTCTATATTCCCAACCATGCAAAAAAGGTTATTTGTTCCCCAATTAGAATAAACCTAATTCTAGTAAGACTAAATGTATTTTAGCAACTTAGTCTTACTCTTTGAACAATCCATTGAACTTTAGGCCTGCCTAGGCTACTTAAACTATCTAGTCTTAGCAACTAAATATGAAACATAATTGCTCAGACACTTCAACAACTGATAGCAAAAACAAACATTCTTTGTTCTGTATTTATACATACAATTGTATAGTACAAAACACTGAAGTCTTTAAACCAGAAACCTAACGCTAACCCTAAAGCCTAAGGTAAGTGGGGAACATAGAACCTGGGGAACATAGAACCTGGGG
This sequence comes from Protomyctophum parallelum, assembly GCF_964188405.1. Classification (NCBI taxonomy): domain Eukaryota; kingdom Metazoa; phylum Chordata; class Actinopteri; order Myctophiformes; family Myctophidae; genus Protomyctophum; species Protomyctophum parallelum. The sequence goes on along the minus strand of NC_139698.1, from coordinate 57,500,152 downwards.
AACATAGAACCCAGGGAACATAGAACCCGGGGAACATAGAACCTGGGGAACATAGAACCTGGGGAACATAGAACCTGGGGAACATAGAACCTGGGGAACATAAGGATGACCCCGCTGGGGTCTGTTCAGATTACTTGAATGCCAGAAACTTTTGTCACAATGTTTACACTGAAAAGGTTTTTCTCCGGTGTGGACTAGGGATGGAGCTCGTTCATTTTGTATTGAGAACAAGCAGTTTATCGATCAGCCTTACCGAGCCCACTATCAAGCATGTTCTAGCAGCTATAGATCAGTTAATTCGTTATTTTCAGAGTGTTTGTGCCAGGCGTGGATGATTACATTTATTTATTGATGACCTCCTAGATTGTTTAATGTTGCTTAATGTAAATCCCTCTGGATTGAGCGTCTGCTAAATGCCTAAATTGTAAATTGAAAAGAGAAGGGAACCCGCACACTCATATGCTCCAAAAGATACATTTATTGACGACGTTTCGAGCCAAGGCTCTTCATCTGGTCAAACTCAAGATGTCAGTGATCCACCCACTTAAATAGACACCCACGGGTCACGTTACTAGTCAGTGGGTGGAACCAACACAACATGGTCATTAGATCAATTCAAGAAATATCATTAAATACAGTGTTACACATTTTTCAAATCCACAACAGTGGAGTAAGCAAAAGGACATCATGATTATTATAGAATCGAAGACAGTCATTCACATAATCAGGTATTATTACTTAGGCAACAATTCAAATATATACAGCATACAATAAAGAAATTATAAAAAGCGGCTGATGGGGAAGTCCTCGTTCATTCCCTTTGGGGACATTGTATTTAAAGTGTAAATCCAAAAGGATTCACGTTGTAACAATAATCTATTTAGATCCCCTCCTCGCCTGGGGCATTTTACATGTTCATTGTTCAATCCCCTGATATCTCAGAGTGGCCACAGTGTGTTTAGCAGACAGAAAATGCATTGCCACCGGGCTTTTTGGATCTTGGTTGCGGATGCCGATTCTGTGCTCGGACATGCGTGTCTTTAACGCCCTGTTGGTCTTACAATTTAAACATAAATTGTAAACATGATGTCATGGGCCGCTATGCTTCATGACAGGCTTGATAAGCCCAAAGCTTATTGATAACGGGTACTCAATAAGCTTGTTATGAGATTTTGTCGGGTATCGGTTATCAAGCTCCGTCCCTAGTGTGGACACGCTGGTGTGTCTTGAGATAATTTGACTGAATGAAACTCTTGTCACAATGTTTACTGTTAAAAAGTTTTGTCTCCAGTGTGGATACGCTGGTGTGTCTTCAGATTAGATGACTGACTGAAACTCTTGTCACAATATTTACATTGTAAACGTTTTTCACCTGTGTGGATACGCTGGTGTGTCTTGAGATAATTTGACTGAGTGAAACTCTTGTCACAATGTTTACTGTTGAAAAGTTTTGTCTCCAGTGTGGATATGCTCGTGTGTCTTCAGATTAGATGACTGACTGAAACTCTTGTCACAATATTTACATTGTAAACGTTTTTCACCTGTGTGGATACGCTGGTGTGTCTTCAGATGACATGACTGTCTGAAACTCTTGTCACACTATTTACACTGAAAAGGTTTTTCTCCAGTGTGGATACGCTGGTGTGTCTTCAGATCACCTGACTGACTGAAACTCTTGTCACAATATTTACATTGGAAAGGTGTGTGGATACGCTGGTGTATTTTCAGGTTATGTGATAGTCTGAAACTCTTGTCACAATATTTACACTGAAAAGGTTTTTCTCCAGTGTGGATACGCTCGTGTGTCTTCAGATGACATGACTGACTGAAACTCTTGTCACAATATTTATACTGAAAAGGTTTTTCTCCAGTGTGGAGACGCTGGTGTGTCTTCAGATCACCTGACTGAGTGAAACTCTTGTCACAGTGTTTACACTGAAAAGGCTTTTCTCCAGTGTGGATACGCTGGTGTATTTTCAGGCGATATGATAGTATGAAACTCTTGTCACAATGTTTACACTGAAAAGGTTTTTCTCCAGTGTGGATACGCTCGTGTGTCTTCAGATTAGATGACTGACTGAAACTCTTGTCACAATATTTACATTGTAAACGTTTTTCACCTGTGTGGAACAGTGTGGTCACCACTTCTCTAAAATGACAAACCTTAAAAGCCACCAGAAAATTCACACTGGAGAGAAACCCTATGGATGTGATGATTGTGGACAACACTTCTCTCAGTTGTCCAACCTTAAAAAACACCAGAGAATTCACACTGGAGATAAACCCTATGGATGTGATCAGTGTGGGCAGCGCTTCTCTGACAAGTCCAACCTGAAGAGTCACCAGATAATTCATACTGGAGAGAAACCATATGGATGTGATCAGTGTGGACAACACTTCTCTCAGTTGTCCGACATGAACAAACACCAGAGAATTCACACTGGAGAGAAACCCTATGGATGTGATCAGTGTGGACAACACTTCTCTACAATGGGAAACCTTAAAAGCCACCAGAGAATTCATACTGGAGAGAAACCCTATGGATGTGATCATTGTGGGAAATTGATGTCCATTGTTCAATCCCCTGATATCTCAGAGTGGCCACAGTGTGTTTAGCAGACAGAAAATGCATTGCCACCGGGCTTTTTGGATCTTGGTTGCGGATGCCGATTCTGTGCTCGGACATGCGTGTCTTTAACGCCCTGTTGGTCTTACAATTTAAACATAAATTGTAAACATGATGTCATGGGCCGCTATGCTTCATGACAGGCTTGATAAGCCCAAAGCTTATTGATAACGGGTACTCAATAAGCTTGTTATGAGATTTTGTCGGGTATCGGTTATCAAGCTCCGTCCCTAGTGTGGACACGCTGGTGTGTCTTGAGATAATTTGACTGAATGAAACTCTTGTCACAATGTTTACTGTTAAAAAGTTTTGTCTCCAGTGTGGATACGCTGGTGTGTCTTCAGATTAGATGACTGACTGAAACTCTTGTCACAATATTTACATTGTAAACGTTTTTCACCTGTGTGGATACGCTGGTGTGTCTTGAGATAATTTGACTGAGTGAAACTCTTGTCACAATGTTTACTGTTGAAAAGTTTTGTCTCCAGTGTGGATACGCTCGTGTGTCTTCAGATTAGATGACTGACTGAAACTCTTGTCACAATATTTACATTGTAAACGTTTTTCACCTGTGTGGATACGCTGGTGTGTCTTCAGATGACATGACTGTCTGAAACTCTTGTCACACTATTTACACTGAAAAGGTTTTTCTCCAGTGTGGATACGCTGGTGTGTCTTCAGATCACCTGACTGACTGAAACTCTTGTCACAATATTTACATTGGAAAGGTGTGTGGATACGCTGGTGTATTTTCAGGTTATGTGATAGTCTGAAACTCTTGTCACAATATTTACACTGAAAAGGTTTTTCTCCAGTGTGGATACACTCGTGTGTCTTCAGATGACATGACTGACTGAAACTCTTGTCACAATATTTATACTGAAAAGGTTTTTCTCCAGTGTGGAGACGCTGGTGTGTCTTCAGATCACCTGACTGAGTGAAACTCTTGTCACAGTGTTTACACTGAAAAGGCTTTTCTCCAGTGTGGATACGCTGGTGTATTTTCAGGCGATATGATAGTATGAAACTCTTGTCACAATGTTTACACTGAAAAGGTTTTTCTCCAGTGTGGATACGCTCGTGTGTCTTCAGATTAGATGACTGACTGAAACTCTTGTCACAATATTTACATTGTAAACGTTTTTCACCTGTGTGGAACAGTGTGGTCACCACTTCTCTAAAATGACAAACCTTAAAAGCCACCAGAAAATTCACACTGGAGAGAAACCCTATGGATGTGATGATTGTGGACAACACTTCTCTCAGTTGTCCAACCTTAAAAAACACCAGAGAATTCACACTGGAGATAAACCCTATGGATGTGATCAGTGTGGACAACACTTCTTTACAATGGGAAACCTTAAAAACCACCAGAGAATTCATACTGGAGAGAAACCCTATGGATGTGATCATTGTGGGAAACACTTCTCTCAGTTGTCCAACCTTAAAAAACACCAGATAATTCACACTGGAGAGAAACCATATGGTTGTGATCTGTGTGGACAACACTTCTCTCAAACGCCAAGCCTTAAAAGACACCAGAGAATTCATACTGTAGAGAAACCCAAATAATTGTGATATGTGAGGAAAAGCTTTTAGTAATTAGCTCAAGGCCGGTGTGCGAACTACATCTCCTTTCAGATTAATTGAAAACACCCGTATTCTGGTGACTGATTGTCATAATGTTTGCGGGTGAGTGATTTGTATTACTTTTAATTCATTTTTTGATTTTCCATTTGAGGCATTTCTGTCTTTTTTCCTTATTTGATTTTATATTTGACATCACAAGATGTATTCTCTCTCTTTCCTACTCATCATGTTCTCAAATGGCCAGTTCTCTGGTTACCATTTCAACTGAGAGAGAGAAATTAGCATATGTTTTTGTATGTAGGCCTAATGTATTTTATAGTGATATATGTGGTAAGCACATGTGAGCATTTATTTTTTAATTAAAACCTGTGAACGAAATATTGTGTCATAAATTCTTAAATTGTAGAGCCCATGGGCCTTCTTCTCTTCATATTACTGGTCAATTATATTATGAACAAATGTCACATTATGAAAGAGTAATAATTATGTTGGTGAAATGGGTATGGAGAAGTGGGAAGATCTCTGTTACTGAACAAACAATATAACAATGATTACTAGAGCTATTTTAACAAAACATATCCCATGTTACAAGTTACCGCACCTTTAACATTTCACAAAGGATAATAATAATAAGTTCTGTGTGATCGACCCATTTCTGTAGTTCTGTTGAAACTCAGAGTCAAAGAGGTGTAAAATGGTCTCAGTTCATCCATAATGTGATCATTAACAGGTGATCTGTCCAATGACAGACAACCAGTGACCATTAACACGTTTCATTTCTGCATTTGAATGCATTGTCTATAGTGAATGAAGCATCAGCCATCATCATTTAGCCTGTTTACATTTTAACCTGGTGTAAGAATGTGGGTTTTGTTCATTATTTAGCATTTGAATGAAAGTGCAGTCATCACAACCCTATTGAAACTAATTCCACACACCTGAGTGCTCCTCATTCCCTCAGAGCAACCTGGACAATGACTTAAAGACTTAAAGTTGCTGTCCAGGTTTTCCAGGTTTACACAAATACAGTTGTTGCTGTTATTGTGTCTCTGTTCATATTTTTTTAGAATGAGTCTCCTCAGTTCAAAATAGCAATATTTATTGGCCATAATAATGTAGGGCAATATCAATATCAATGTCCATTTTCAGGAACTCAACAGACAAATAATGCCGCTGTTAAAATGTACTGTTATGCTCTGTTGTAAACATTGAACACTTTACAAATGTAATTTAATGTTAAAATGTACTGTTATGCTCTCTGTTGTAAACATTGAACACTTTACAAACCTTTACAAATGTAATTTCCAACAGTGATCAAAGACCGGGTCAAAGTTTAGGCTGCATTTTAATTTGTATTTGTTATGTTTATTCTAACTCACGTTTCTATCGGCGACACAGATGTTGCTTTGCTGTAAACCAGTGGTCCTTGAGGGGGTTCCAGGTGGTCCCCAGGACAAATAGATATGATGAGTTGGTAACCATCTGGACCCCTTAAAATTAAACTATCAATAATGCAGCTTCCGCCTATACCTTTTCGATCATGTCAAATGAGTTTAATACATGATTATTCTTGTGACGTTCCAATGGCATAAGATCAAAATAAACCATTCAAACAAATATAGAAATACTCAAACTTTTTTTTGTCACATTTTTTCAGTGGCAACAAAAACAAGTCAATGTATTGCAAGTCCAACTATGGCCAGAACATCTAGATCAGGGGTGTCCAAAAGGTACATCTACCAGTAGATCACAAAGGCTCTGCAGGTAGACCACATGACATCCTAAAATATATATATAAAAATAAAAGAGCTTTTCTCCAGTGTGGACACGCTGGTGTGGGAGCGTACCTATGTTCCCCAGGTTCTATATTCCCAACCATGCAAAAAAGGTTATTTGTTCCCCAATTAGAATAAACCTAATTCTAGTAAGACTAAATGTATTTTAGCAACTTAGTCTTACTCTTTGAACAATCCATTGAACTTTAGGCCTGCCTAGGCTACTTAGACTATCTAGTCTTAGCAACTAAATATGAAACATAATTGCTCAGACACTTCAACAACTGATAGCAAAAACAAACATTCTTTGTTCTGTATTTATACATACAATTGTATAGTACAAAACACTGAAGTCTTTAAACCAGAAACCTAACGCTAACCCTAAAGCCTAAGGTAAGTGGGGAACATAGAACCTGGGGAACATAGAACATGGGGAACATAGAACCTGGGGAACATAGAACCCAGGGAACATAGAACCCGGGGAACATAGAACCTGGGGAACATAGAACCTGGGGAACATAGAACCTGGGGAACATAAGGATGACCCCGCTGGGGTCTGTTCAGATTACTTGAATGCCAGAAACTTTTGTCACAATGTTTACACTGAAAAGGTTTTTCTCCGGTGTGGACTAGGGATGGAGCTCGTTCATTTTGTATTGAGAACAAGCAGTTTATCGATCAGCCTTACCGAGCCCACTATCAAGCATGTTCTAGCAGCTATAGATCAGTTAATTCGTTATTTTCAGAGTGTTTGTGCCAGGCGTGGATGATTACATTTATTTATTGATGACCTCCTAGATTGTTTAATGTTGCTTAATGTAAATCCCTCTGGATTGAGCGTCTGCTAAATGCCTAAATTGTAAATTGAAAAGAGAAGGGAACCCGCACACTCATATGCTCCAAAAGATACATTTATTGACGACGTTTCGAGCCAAGGCTCTTCATCTGGTCAAACTCAAGATGTCAGTGATCCACCCACTTAAATAGACACCCACGGGTCACGTTACTAGTCAGTGGGTGGAACCAACACAACATGGTCATTAGATCAATTCAAGAAATATCATTAAATACAGTGTTACACATTTTTCAAATCCACAACAGTGGAGTAAGCAAAAGGACATCATGATTATTATAGAATCGAAGACAGTCATTCACATAATCAGGTATTATTACTTAGGCAACAATTCAAATATATACAGCATACAATAAAGAAATTATAAAAAGCGGCTGATGGGGAAGTCCTCGTTCATTCCCTTTGGGGACATTGTATTTAAAGTGTAAATCCAAAAGGATTCACGTTGTAACAATAATCTATTTAGATCCCCTCCTCGCCTGGGGCATTTTACATGTTCATTGTTCAATCCCCTGATATCTCAGAGTGGCCACAGTGTGTTTAGCAGACAGAAAATGCATTGCCACCGGGCTTTTTGGATCTTGGTTGCGGATGCCGATTCTGTGCTCGGACATGCGTGTCTTTAACGCCCTGTTGGTCTTACAATTTAAACATAAATTGTAAACATGATGTCATGGGCCGCTATGCTTCATGACAGGCTTGATAAGCCCAAAGCTTATTGATAACGGGTACTCAATAAGCTTGTTATGAGATTTTGTCGGGTATCGGTTATCAAGCTCCGTCCCTAGTGTGGACACGCTGGTGTGTCTTGAGATAATTTGACTGAATGAAACTCTTGTCACAATGTTTACTGTTAAAAAGTTTTGTCTCCAGTGTGGATACGCTGGTGTGTCTTCAGATTAGATGACTGACTGAAACTCTTGTCACAATATTTACATTGTAAACGTTTTTCACCTGTGTGGATACGCTGGTGTGTCTTGAGATAATTTGACTGAGTGAAACTCTTGTCACAATGTTTACTGTTGAAAAGTTTTGTCTCCAGTGTGGATATGCTCGTGTGTCTTCAGATTAGATGACTGACTGAAACTCTTGTCACAATATTTACATTGTAAACGTTTTTCACCTGTGTGGATACGCTGGTGTGTCTTCAGATGACATGACTGTCTGAAACTCTTGTCACACTATTTACACTGAAAAGGTTTTTCTCCAGTGTGGATACGCTGGTGTGTCTTCAGATCACCTGACTGACTGAAACTCTTGTCACAATATTTACATTGGAAAGGTGTGTGGATACGCTGGTGTATTTTCAGGTTATGTGATAGTCTGAAACTCTTGTCACAATATTTACACTGAAAAGGTTTTTCTCCAGTGTGGATACGCTCGTGTGTCTTCAGATGACATGACTGACTGAAACTCTTGTCACAATATTTATACTGAAAAGGTTTTTCTCCAGTGTGGAGACGCTGGTGTGTCTTCAGATCACCTGACTGAGTGAAACTCTTGTCACAGTGTTTACACTGAAAAGGCTTTTCTCCAGTGTGGATACGCTGGTGTATTTTCAGGCGATATGATAGTATGAAACTCTTGTCACAATGTTTACACTGAAAAGGTTTTTCTCCAGTGTGGATACGCTCGTGTGTCTTCAGATTAGATGACTGACTGAAACTCTTGTCACAATATTTACATTGTAAACGTTTTTCACCTGTGTGGAACAGTGTGGTCACCACTTCTCTAAAATGACAAACCTTAAAAGCCACCAGAAAATTCACACTGGAGAGAAACCATATGGATGTGATGATTGTGGACAACACTTCTCTCAGTTGTCCAACCTTAAAAAACACCAGAGAATTCACACTGGAGATAAACCCTATGGATGTGATCAGTGTGGGCAGCGCTTCTCTGACAAGTCCAACCTGAAGAGTCACCAGATAATTCATACTGGAGAGAAACCATATGGATGTGATCAGTGTGGACAACACTTCTCTCAGTTGTCCGACATGAACAAACACCAGAGAATTCACACTGGAGAGAAACCCTATGGATGTGATCAGTGTGGACAACACTTCTCTACAATGGGAAACCTTAAAAGCCACCAGAGAATTCATACTGGAGAGAAACCCTATGGATGTGATCATTGTGGGAAATTGATGTCCATTGTTCAATCCCCTGATATCTCAGAGTGGCCACAGTGTGTTTAGCAGACAGAAAATGCATTGCCACCGGGCTTTTTGGATCTTGGTTGCGGATGCCGATTCTGTGCTCGGACATGCGTGTCTTTAACGCCCTGTTGGTCTTACAATTTAAACATAAATTGTAAACATGATGTCATGGGCCGCTATGCTTCATGACAGGCTTGATAAGCCCAAAGCTTATTGATAACGGGTACTCAATAAGCTTGTTATGAGATTTTGTCGGGTATCGGTTATCAAGCTCCGTCCCTAGTGTGGACACGCTGGTGTGTCTTGAGATAATTTGACTGAATGAAACTCTTGTCACAATGTTTACTGTTAAAAAGTTTTGTCTCCAGTGTGGATACGCTGGTGTGTCTTCAGATTAGATGACTGACTGAAACTCTTGTCACAATATTTACATTGTAAACGTTTTTCACCTGTGTGGATACGCTGGTGTGTCTTGAGATAATTTGACTGAGTGAAACTCTTGTCACAATGTTTACTGTTGAAAAGTTTTGTCTCCAGTGTGGATACGCTCGTGTGTCTTCAGATTAGATGACTGACTGAAACTCTTGTCACAATATTTACATTGTAAACGTTTTTCACCTGTGTGGATACGCTGGTGTGTCTTCAGATGACATGACTGTCTGAAACTCTTGTCACACTATTTACACTGAAAAGGTTTTTCTCCAGTGTGGATACGCTGGTGTGTCTTCAGATCACCTGACTGACTGAAACTCTTGTCACAATATTTACATTGGAAAGGTGTGTGGATACGCTGGTGTATTTTCAGGTTATGTGATAGTCTGAAACTCTTGTCACAATATTTACACTGAAAAGGTTTTTCTCCAGTGTGGATACACTCGTGTGTCTTCAGATGACATGACTGACTGAAACTCTTGTCACAATATTTATACTGAAAAGGTTTTTCTCCAGTGTGGAGACGCTGGTGTGTCTTCAGATCACCTGACTGAGTGAAACTCTTGTCACAGTGTTTACACTGAAAAGGCTTTTCTCCAGTGTGGATACGCTGGTGTATTTTCAGGCGATATGATAGTATGAAACTCTTGTCACAATGTTTACACTGAAAAGGTTTTTCTCCAGTGTGGATACGCTCGTGTGTCTTCAGATTAGATGACTGACTGAAACTCTTGTCACAATATTTACATTGTAAACGTTTTTCACCTGTGTGGAACAGTGTGGTCACCACTTCTCTAAAATGACAAACCTTAAAAGCCACCAGAAAATTCACACTGGAGAGAAACCCTATGGATGTGATGATTGTGGACAACACTTCTCTCAGTTGTCCAACCTTAAAAAACACCAGAGAATTCACACTGGAGATAAACCCTATGGATGTGATCAGTGTGGACAACACTTCTTTACAATGGGAAACCTTAAAAACCACCAGAGAATTCATACTGGAGAGAAACCCTATGGATGTGATCATTGTGGGAAACACTTCTCTCAGTTGTCCAACCTTAAAAAACACCAGATAATTCACACTGGAGAGAAACCATATGGTTGTGATCTGTGTGGACAACACTTCTCTCAAACGCCAAGCCTTAAAAGACACCAGAGAATTCATACTGTAGAGAAACCCAAATAATTGTGATATGTGAGGAAAAGCTTTTAGTAATTAGCTCAAGGCCGGTGTGCGAACTACATCTCCTTTCAGATTAATTGAAAACACCCGTATTCTGGTGACTGATTGTCATAATGTTTGCGGGTGAGTGATTTGTATTACTTTTAATTCATTTTTTGATTTTCCATTTGAGGCATTTCTGTCTTTTTTCCTTATTTGATTTTATATTTGACATCACAAGATGTATTCTCTCTCTTTCCTACTCATCATGTTCTCAAATGGCCAGTTCTCTGGTTACCATTTCAACTGAGAGAGAGAAATTAGCATATGTTTTTGTATGTAGGCCTAATGTATTTTATAGTGATATATGTGGTAAGCACATGTGAGCATTTATTTTTTAATTAAAACCTGTGAACGAAATATTGTGTCATAAATTCTTAAATTGTAGAGCCCATGGGCCTTCTTCTCTTCATATTACTGGTCAATTATATTATGAACAAATGTCACATTATGAAAGAGTAATAATTATGTTGGTGAAATGGGTATGGAGAAGTGGGAAGATCTCTGTTACTGAACAAACAATATAACAATGATTACTAGAGCTATTTTAACAAAACATATCCCATGTTACAAGTTACCGCACCTTTAACATTTCACAAAGGATAATAATAATAAGTTCTGTGTGATCGACCCATTTCTGTAGTTCTGTTGAAACTCAGAGTCAAAGAGGTGTAAAATGGTCTCAGTTCATCCATAATGTGATCATTAACAGGTGATCTGTCCAATGACAGACAACCAGTGACCATTAACACGTTTCATTTCTGCATTTGAATGCATTGTCTATAGTGAATGAAGCATCAGCCATCATCATTTAGCCTGTTTACATTTTAACCTGGTGTAAGAATGTGGGTTTTGTTCATTATTTAGCATTTGAATGAAAGTGCAGTCATCACAACCCTATTGAAACTAATTCCACACACCTGAGTGCTCCTCATTCCCTCAGAGCAACCTGGACAATGACTTAAAGACTTAAAGTTGCTGTCCAGGTTTTCCAGGTTTACACAAATACAGTTGTTGCTGTTATTGTGTCTCTGTTCATATTTTTTTAGAATGAGTCTCCTCAGTTCAAAATAGCAATATTTATTGGCCATAATAATGTAGGGCAATATCAATATCAATGTCCATTTTCAGGAACTCAACAGACAACTAATGCCGCTGTTAAAATGTACTGTTATGCTCTGTTGTAAACATTGAACACTTTACAAATGTAATTTAATGTTAAAATGTACTGTTATGCTCTCTGTTGTAAACATTGAACACTTTACAAACCTTTACAAATGTAATTTCCAACAGTGATCAAAGACCGGGTCAAAGTTTAGGCTGCATTTTAATTTGTATTTGTTATGTTTATTCTAACTCACGTTTCTATCGGCGACACAGATGTTGCTTTGCTGTAAACCAGTGGTCCTTGAGGGGGTTCCAGGTGGTCCCCAGGACAAATAGATATGATGAGTTGGTAACCATCTGGACCCCTTAAAATGAAACTATCAATAATGCAGCTTCCGCCTATACCTTTTCGATCATGTCAAATGAGTTTAATACATGATTATTCTTGTGACGTTCCAATGGCATAAGATCAAAATAAACCATTCAAACAAATATAGAAATACTCAAACTTTTTTTTGTCACATTTTTTCAGTGGCAACAAAAACAAGTCAATGTATTGCAAGTCCAACTATGGCCAGAACATCTAGATCAGGGGTGTCCAAAAGGTACATCTACCAGTAGATCACAAAGGCTCTGCAGGTAGACCACATGACATCCTAAAATATATATATATAAATAAAAGAGCTTTTCTCCAGTGTGGACACGCTGGTGTGGGAGCGTACCTATGTTCCCCAGGTTCTATATTCCCAACCATGCAAAAAAGGTTCTTTGTTCCCCAATTAGAATAAACCTAATTCTAGTAAGACTAAATGTATTTTAGCAACTTAGTCTTACTCTTTGAACAATCCATTGAACTTTAGGCCTGCCTAGGCTACTTAAACTATCTAGTCTTAGCAACTAAATATGAAACATAATTGCTCAGACACTTCAACAACTGATAGCAAAAACAAACATTCTTTGTTCTGTATTTATACATACAATTGTATAGTACAAAACACTGAAGTCTTTAAACCAGAAACCTAACGCTAACCCTAAAGCCTAAGGTAAGTGGGGAACATAGAACCTGGGGAACATAGAACATGGGGAACATAGAACCTGGGGAACATAGAACCCAGGGAACATAGAACCCGGGGAACATAGAACCTGGGGAACATAGAACCTGGGGAACATAGAACCTGGGGAACATAAGGATGACCCCGCTGGGGTCTGTTCAGATTACTTGAATGCCAGAAACTTTTGTCACAATGTTTACACTGAAAAGGTTTTTCTCCGGTGTGGACTAGGGATGGAGCTCGTTCATTTTGTATTGAGAACAAGCAGTTTATCGAGGGAACAGAGCGGCATTCCGACGCATCGCCATTCCGATCATTGACTTCTATTGATCGGAATGGCGGGGTTTCTCCCCTTTGGGAAAGACCCCGCCACTCCGACGATTAAACACATCGCTATTCCGAACCCTATTGATCGGAATGGCGGGGTTTCTCCACTTTGGGAAAGACCCCGCCACTCCGACCCCCCCCCCCCCCCCCCCCCCGCCTCCTATACGTACATCAATCCAGCCCCCCCCACCACCCCACTGCGTGCATGTGCGTGTACGGTCGAGATGTCTGTCTGACGGACAGACAGACTCTATTCTTTTTATTATTATTACCCCGCCACCACACTGCGTGCGTGCGCGTGTACGTACGGTCGAGATGTCTGTCTGACAGACAGACTCTATCTCTGTTATTATTATTATTATTATTATTATACTGATGACAGAGTATGATTGCCGGACAGCGAGTCTTCTTCAATGATCGAGAAGATATTATATAGCCTGCATGCTGCATAGTCGTGTTGCCCAGTGGGAATATTAAAACGCAATAATATAATGCTTGTCACATATATTGTATTATAAACATTATCATTATCATCATTGTTGTCATCTTATTATTATTTGTATAATATTAGTTGTTATATAGGCCTAGGCTATGATTCTTGTTATTGTTATTTTCAATCTTCTATTTTCATGTTATCTTCCTTGTGAGTAGGCCTATAGTATCTAATATGCGCAGCCTTAAGCCTATCTTCCACACCCAAAAGTTTGCTTAGAAGGTCCGGATCAGAGACCAAAATGTTTAAATATGTTGCATTTTGGTCTGTTTAGTTCACACAGACTTTGAACCAAATATATGTGAACAAATTGATCGATACTGACAGAATATGCTATTTCTATGGAAAATTACTTCACTGCCAATTTGTGCCAAACCACACACACACACACACACACACACACAAACACACACCGAACCCGGTCTTTTATTTAGGACTGATTCTAATGGAAACTCTCTCTCACTCTCACAGATCACAGACACGCACTGCCCAGCTCGCTTTAAAGCCCATGACATGACTAGAGAGAGACTTAGGCCTATTGCATAGCCCACTGTGGTAGAATAGTGAAGTGCATCGCTCCTTTGCAGGACTTGTCGACAACCATACAAACGTTTTTGAACAACGCTTATATATCCACCCAGGTGCAGACCACAAGACGTGAATGTAGCCTATAGCTGCATTCTGCAATGCATATACGGCATAACTTTGCGCGGCGGCGCATACTAAAAACATTCTAATCTGTACATATAGTGTAGGCCTATGTGTCGATAGCTTGTAAATCTGTTATTTTTTCCAGCATGTTAACTTACAACATTAAAATGTGCTGGCTTGTAGAGGGTACTGTATGAATAAGCAAAATTCGTTACTTGGCAGGAACGAACAAACCAACAGCCATGCAGCTTAAAGCTGCTCAGAGAGGAATCTCAACATAAGTGGATTTCATAATGTGCAGTATAGGCCTACATGTGTCATAATTAGTAAATCATGCAATGTACACAATCTGAAGAAAACCTGGAGACTGACATTCAGTAGCCTATAGGTTAATAAAGATCAAAACACACATTGTACACACAAGTACACATTGATGACAGCGGACACCATATACCTATATACCTTCAGAACCACTTCAAGAAATACAGTTTGTCAGACACCAAATTAATTTACAGATTGGACTCAAAAGCAGGCAGACAGGTAACTGGTTTTGACAGTGTTTATTGACAAGCTTAGGGTGGGGGGGGGGGGGGGTGAGGCCGCCTCACCCCCCCCCCCCCCCTCCCCCCAAGCAAAGGGACCAGGCAGAGACGTCGTCGGAGAGGATAGCGTGGGTCAGGGTTCCGGGGAGGCAGTCGGTAAATCGTCGAGTCCAATAGGGGATAATCAAAGCCGTTTGTCGGTGGGTCCGGTCCATGTTCGTTAAGGTTCTGTCCAAACATACAGAAGTAAAGAAGGCGTTAGGAAGATAATAACTTAGGTATGGCAGAGGTCCAAAAACAGGCAGACTATAACAGACATGCAGAATTCAAGATCAAGTTTAAAAAACGCGTGCTAAACTTGGTTGAGCAGCAGGCAGAGAATTGTTGATTGATTGATTAATTTATAAACAGATTGGAGAATTAGTACATTTCATGAAGCACAACTCAATACAAAACTGTTAACTGCATGTGAACGACACCATAAACTAAAGTGCCGCAATCTGGCAGAGTCAAGTTATAAAATGGCTTGAGACAGGCAATTAACTATAGGCTATGGCTATTCTGCAGAGATGAACCATGTGTGAGAGTATAATTAAACTTTGCGTAATCAAACATTATTTGAGTCCCAAAGTGCAAAACTTTCTTTTTCTCCACGCGGGCACACTGTGGAATACAACGTGCATGGACATGATGGACTACATTTCCAAATTAAATATATACATTAATTTGTAAACTCACCCAGAGCAGATCTACAAAAAATTGTGGACGCAGTACTGCACCGCATCCCAGTACTGCTCCAGGGTTCGTGGTCTATGGCGGAACTGGCGAACGAGTCTCCGAATCCTGTTGGAGAAAAGCATTAGATAATTAATATTAGTCATTAGGCTACTATGTTTATTGTCACACAGACAAGTACATGCATTGTGAAAAACGTATGTTGGGGGTGCTCCACAATACACAATAAATAATAGTGCAAACCCCATGTAAAAGGCTAAACAACTCAGATAAAACCCATGTTAGATGAACGCATGACCAATTAAGCTAACATATAGGCCAAAGCCTCCACCTCCTCCCCTGGACCCCATGCTTAAAACCGTTTATTAATGAATTAGTAAAGAAACTCTCAAACCTTCTTTCCAGCTTTCGCCATTTCCTCCGCTGCTGGGGTGGTGGAGACCCGCGTTCGGCGATGGCGCACATGGTCTCCACCATCCTCTGTTCGTCCTTCATGCGGCGAATGAAGACCCAGATGGAAGGGTGGCGCCTGTCAACCCGCGCGTTCCATCTGTGATGCCAACCTAAAACAATCATATTTATAAGAATTAAGAACTACAGGATACATGCAGCACACATAGCACATTGCCCATTGACATTGCATTCGCTTGCTATAGTGATATTGAAGCAAGATTTGGAATGAGAAAACAATAAAATAAATAAAAACAATGAACAAATGTAATAATAATATTAATAGCATAATAATACTATACTAATACTAATAATGTAAAAAAAAAAAGTTATACCCTCCACCGCATTGTTGCTGCGGTTGTCACCTCGACGCAGAAACACGCTCCAGATCCTGGGAGGGAACAACGCTTGCTCCCCTACATACGTGGCTTCCATATAATCAATGAAGCCACGTAATGCAGGGTAGCGACGGAGCAGATGGCGCGTCTCTCTGCTGGTGCAAAAGGTTCTGAAGGCGCGCCTCAGATGGTTTGCCGGTAGGTAGCCTGTGGCCATGGCCTTCCTGAGCCACTTTTTCAGGCGCCTGTCTCCCCTGTATGGACCTGCAAAAGTTGAGTGAAGAAGTAAGTTAACTTACTAAAATCGATCTATACTACTAATTTCATGAGCACTCAACAATCAATAGTAATATAATGTTTGTATTAAAGAAAAAAATAATAAACCCTGCACCTGCCAATCCAAGTTCCTGGATTTTTCTCCAGAGGCTCTGGCAGAGGTGGAAAAAGCACCCCGTTATCTGGGTCTGTGGCAGCTCCGCCCGGAACGCGTTCATTAGGCCCATCTCATAGTCCATCAGGACAGTGACTGGACTCCATCTTGTAGATGTATGAATGGAGGGGTGGACGCAGGGCACATTTGAAAGAAGGGGGGAAAAGATTAGCCTATACACACATGCATGTAACGTGTCACACACACACACACACACACACACACACACACACACACACACACACACACACACACACACACACACACACACACACACACACACACACACACACACACACACTTACTGTTGTTGTGTGACCCGCTGGACCCTCCTCTGAACATGACGGAGGACAGCGCGGTACATGTCCTCCGTCTTGCCACTCATCAGAGTGAAAATCAGTGGGACCACCCGGCCCAGGTATAGGCCGTGGATGGTCACAAACTGATAATAGGGCCGTGGGCAGGTCCTGAATGTCCCGTCCATGTAGATCTAAAATAAAATTATAATTTTATGATTTTATCCATGGAACTACTGATAGAAGTTAGTATATATTATGTGCATACCCATTATTCAACATTTTGACCACAGCACCTTTTCAAGCATTGATAATATTACATTATTTAAATTAATTATGTGGGAGAGGGATTCTAACCTGGTCACACTGGCCGAGTTTGGACACATTGTCATCCGTCCCAAAAATGAGCAACCCGTGCTGGAGGTTGTGCCTCGTGAGGAACTCGTCCCCTCCCCAGGTCTGGGCCCACTCGCCGTTCACGGCGACCTCCTGCAGGTTTTGCGGGATGGGAGGCATCAGGCCCGCCCGCCGTCTCTCCAGCCTGCTCTTCACGGCATGGAAGGGAGGGATGTGGTGCCGTGCTGCTGCTGCGGTTTGAGCCACCACATGGTCATAGACCCGCTTGACGGGCAGGGTGGGATCCGCAGCGACCTGCAATTTAGAATTTAGGCATTTACTCACAGTAAGCAAGAACAAACACGTGATAATGGTAATACATCAAATTAATAAAAGACTTTTATCAAGAATCATAAGAACCTAACAAACCTGGTCAAGCATTTGCTCAATTAGAGCTGTGGTGGCCACGAGGTCATCCTCCGGCGGGTGGGCATGGTCTCCTGGAGGCCTCAGCACGACGATGGCTGGATCATCTGCCTCGAGATCCAGCCACCCCGTGTGCATGAAAACACCGCACCCGCGGTGGGCACATCGCCAATAAATTTTATCTGGCTTCGTTTTATTACGAACATATCTAAAATGTTCCACAATGAGGGCCTTCCCTCCGCGACTGTTGGCGATCTGGACATATGGTGCTGCCATGGCTTGACTTTTTTTGGAAGAGAATTTTTAATTCCGGTGGGACCTAATTTATAGACTAACTTGATTATCACCTGTTTCCATTTCCAATTAATTGGATGACGCCCCTAACTCATTGGCCGTGGCAAATGGAATTCTTTATTTGCAACATGTAAAACCAATTTTAATTAACGGTCTATCTGATGAGCGGTCTATCTGTGATCAGGAACTGTCCGTGGTGCTGAACTGTCAACTGTGTTGAGTGCCGCGCGGCCTTATGCCTGTTGCAACGTAGCCTCTCTAAGGTGTAAACTATCAGTATCAGCGATACAAAATCGTTAAAGATTTTGTATCGCTGATACACCTTAGAGGCTTATGCTGCATAATGAAACAAAGGCCTACAGTGTGGCACATATAGGACTTCACAGAGCGCTTCCACTTTTCGCCGTCTTTGGTCATCCTTTTCTTCGTTTCCCTTCTGGTGCGCAAGTCAAATTTACTAAGGCCTTGTAGCGAACCCAGCTGGCCAATAAGGTTGAAGACTGACTGATGATTTTGACTGATACATTATTTCAAAATTCACAGTAGAAACTGAGAAAAGATAAATATACATAACATAAGTAAATCAATAAATCCATAAACAAACACAGCAAAGGTTGAGACATATATGCATATAGTAAACCTAAACAAACAGCATAAATGTTCACATTAACCCATAATCAATGTTAATCACGGTTTACCTTTTACTGTCAACAAATTCGCAATATTGCTTGCTCTGGGTGGATCTTTGTTGGTTGTAAAGTGTCTTGAGACAACTTGTTGTGATTTGACACTATCATAAAATTGAATTGAATTGACTGTGAAACATAACTCAAAAAACCCCTTTGTATCAACCATGACAAACAACAATAAGCCCATCAAATTCATAAGCAGTGAAAATACAAGATATGACAAATAAAGGTATTAACCTTGTTCCCCTTCCAGCCATGAAGGCGCTAATAAAGTGGCATGTGCAGTTTGTTCCAGGGCTCTTTTGGCCATCCGTCCTTAGTTCCTTCCTTGACAAACTTCTCCATGTGTTGCCATTCCTTCTCATGGCAGTATCTGTTCCTCAAACCTCTTACCACTGAGGTTGGCTGGTGGCATTTATCAAGTGCTGCTATCTGCAGCCCCATCCTCCATCCTGGGCGTTGTCCTCACAGTCACAGGTGAACTTGATCATTGCAATTAAACTGATTTGGCCCTGTGGGCAGGAAACCCTTACAATGAAAACCCTGGAGAACTGACTTGGGGCAGGAAAACACGTCAAAATAAAAGCTCAAAGAAAACACAAATTGACCATGGAAACCTCCCTGTGGGTCCGTTACAGGCCTACCTATGTTGCAATAACGTGGTTACGTGGGCACAAGAATTGGACACACACACACACACACACACACACACACACACACACACACACACACACAGTCACACACGCAACAGATATGTCCAGCATGTAGTTGCATATATATATGCATACAAGTTCAGTTTTGCTAAGCAAAAAAAAAAAATTAAACATTAAACGATAGAGCCTATACACTGTTCAAAGATAAAAATTGACATGCAGCCTACAGTGGGAATATATGAAATTAAGTGGGCTGTCCTATCAAAGTATCAATCATATAAAGAAGGCACTTTCCCGGAATTATTCATCTCTCTCTCTCTCTCTCTCTCTCTCTCTCTCTCTCTCGCTCTCTCTCTCTCTCGCTCTCGCTCTCTCGCTGTGCGCAAGGCAGCCTCCCTTTACATATACATTCCCCACCGGTTCCGAAAAAAACGGAATCTCTCTATTCCAGATGGCAGACAAAGCAAGAATAACAGGCGAGACAGATGTACATCATGTATAAGTTTATTTGTATTTAATAAAAGGATAGAAATATGACCTGTATTTAAAAAAAAAAATCTGACTTTGACACACACACGACACGCACACACGTCACGCACACACGTACGCACGAGCAAATGGAGTGAACGGAGGGTGCGGGTGTCCTGCGTGCTGGACGCCTGGACTCATTATAGCCTACCGTATGCAGTCAATTATTATTATTTTCTCTCTCGTGCGATCATGTCACATGTCATCCTGACCGTGCCGTTTGCTTTCATGGACAGATCATCAGCCGAGACAGATCTTTGTTTAATGTAATAAAATGGTCGGATTAATGACAGATGAATAGGCCTATGCTTCGACAAAGATGAGAATTGGCACGCGTGCGCGCGCGCGCACACACACACACGCACGCACACACACACACACACACACACACACACACACACACACACACACACACACACACACACACACACACACACACACACACACACACACACACACACACACACACACGTGCGCCTTTGTCTGTGCGTTGAAGGGGGGTGATTGTGTAGCCTACGTTTCGGACGCCGTTTCGGATGGTGTGTGGGCCACTGTGGGGTGCTTCATGGTGGGGGCTGGGGGAGGCGGGGTTGTGTGTTGGGTCGGAATGGGGGTGCGTCGGAATGGGGGGGGGGGGGGTGCGTCGGAATGGGGGGGTGTCTAAATGGGGGTGCGTCGGAATGGGGGGGTGTCGAAATGGGGAGGAGTCGGAACGGGGATGCGTCGGAATGCCGGTGTGTAACCGTTTATCGATCAGCCTTACCGAGCCCACTATCAAGCATGTTCTAGCAGCTATAGATCAGTTAATTCGTTATTTTCAGAGTGTTTGTGCCAGGCGTGGATGATTACATTTATTTATTGATGACCTCCTAGATTGTTTAATGGTGCTTAATGTAAATCCCTCTGGATTGAGCGTCTGCTAAATGCCTAAATTGTAAATTGAAAAGAGAAGGGAACCCGCACACTCATATGCTACAAAAGATACATTTATTGACGACGTTTCGAGCCAAGGCTCTTCATCTGGTCAAACTCAAGATGTCAGTGATCCACCCACTTAAATAGACACCCACGGGTCACGTTACTAGTCAGTGGGTGGAACCAACACAACATGGTCATTAGATCAATTCAAGAAATATCATTAAATACAGTGTTACACATTTTTCAAATCCACAACAGTGGAGTAAGCAAAAGGACATCATGATTATTATAGAATCGAAGACAGTGATTCACATAATCAGGTATTATTACTTAGGCAACAATTCAAATATATACAGCATACAATAAAGAAATTATAAAAAGCGGCTGATGGGGAAGACATTGTATTTAAAGTGTAAATCCAAAAGGATTCACGTTGTAACAATAATCTATTTAGATCCCCTCCTCGCCTGGGGCATTTTACATGTTCATTGTTCAATCCCCTGATATCTCAGAGTGGCCACAGTGTGTTTAGCAGACAGAAAATGCATTGCCACCGGGCTTTTTGGATCTTGGTTGCGGATGCCGATTCTGTGCTCGGACATGCGTGTCTTTAACGCCCTGTTGGTCTTACAATTTAAACATAAATTGTAAACATGATGTCATGGGCCGCTATGCTTCATGACAGGCTTGATAAGCCCAAAGCTTATTGATAACGGGTACTCAATAAGCTTGTTATGAGATTTTGTCGGGTATCGGTTATCAAGCTCCGTCCCTAGTGTGGACACGCTGGTGTGTCTTGAGATAATTTGACTGAATGAAACTCTTGTCACAATGTTTACTGTTAAAAAGTTTTGTCTCCAGTGTGGATACGCTGGTGTGTCTTCAGATTAGATGACTGACTGAAACTCTTGTCACAATATTTACATTGTAAACGTTTTTCACCTGTGTGGATACGCTGGTGTGTCTTGAGATAATTTGACTGAGTGAAACTCTTGTCACAATGTTTACTGTTGAAAAGTTTTGTCTCCAGTGTGGATACGCTCGTGTGTCTTCAGATTAGATGACTGACTGAAACTCTTGTCACAATATTTACATTGTAAACGTTTTTCACCTGTGTGGATACGCTGGTGTGTCTTCAGATGACATGACTGTCTGAAACTCTTGTCACACTATTTACACTGAAAAGGTTTTTCTCCAGTGTGGATACGCTGGTGTGTCTTCAGATCACCTGACTGACTGAAACTCTTGTCACAATATTTACATTGGAAAGGTGTGTGGATACGCTGGTGTATTTTCAGGTTATGTGATAGTCTGAAACTCTTGTCACAATATTTACACTGAAAAGGTTTTTCTCCAGTGTGGATACGCTCGTGTGTCTTCAGATGACATGACTGACTGAAACTCTTGTCACAATATTTATACTGAAAAGGTTTTTCTCCAGTGTGGAGACGCTGGTGTGTCTTCAGATCACCTGACTGAGTGAAACTCTTGTCACAGTGTTTACACTGAAAAGGCTTTTCTCCAGTGTGGATACGCTGGTGTATTTTCAGGCGATATGATAGTATGAAACTCTTGTCACAATGTTTACACTGAAAAGGTTTTTCTCCAGTGTGGATACGCTCGTGTGTCTTCAGATTAGATGACTGACTGAAACTCTTGTCACAATATTTACATTGTAAACGTTTTTCACCTGTGTGGAACAGTGTGGTCACCACTTCTCTAAAATTACAAACCTTAAAAGCCACCAGAAAATTCACACTGGAGAGAAACCCTATGGATGTGATGATTGTGGACAACACTTCTCTCAGTTGTCCAACCTTAAAAAACACCAGAGAATTCACACTGGAGATAAACCCTATGGATGTGATCAGTGTGGGCAGCGCTTCTCTGACAAGTCCAACCTGAAGAGTCACCAGATAATTCATACTGGAGAGAAACCATATGGATGTGATCAGTGTGGACAACACTTCTCTCAGTTGTCCGACATGAACAAACACCAGAGAATTCACACTGGAGAGAAACCCTATGGATGTGATCAGTGTGGACAACACTTCTCTACAATGGGAAACCTTAAAAGCCACCAGAGAATTCATACTGGAGAGAAACCCTATGGATGTGATCATTGTGGGAAATTGATGTCCATTGTTCAATCCCCTGATATCTCAGAGTGGCCACAGTGTGTTTAGCAGACAGAAAATGCATTGCCACCGGGCTTTTTGGATCTTGGTTGCGGATGCCGATTCTGTGCTCGGACATGCGTGTCTTTAACGCCCTGTTGGTCTTACAATTTAAACATAAATTGTAAACATGATGTCATGGGCCGCTATGCTTCATGACAGGCTTGATAAGCCCAAAGCTTATTGATAACGGGTACTCAATAAGCTTGTTATGAGATTTTGTCGGGTATCGGTTATCAAGCTCCATCCCTAGTGTGGACACGCTGGTGTGTCTTGAGATAATTTGACTGAGTGAAACTCTTGTCACAATGTTTACTGTTAAAAAGTTTTGTCTCCAGTGTGGATACGCTGGTGTGTCTTCAGATTAGATGACTGACTGAAACTCTTGTCACAATATTTACATTGTAAACGTTTTTCACCTGTGTGGATACGCTGGTGTGTCTTGAGATAATTTGACTGAGTGAAACTCTTGTCACAATGTTTACTGTTGAAAAGTTTTGTCTCCAGTGTGGATACGCTCGTGTGTCTTCAGATTAGATGACTGACTGAAACTCTTGTCACAATATTTACATTGTAAACGTTTTTCACCTGTGTGGATACGCTGGTGTGTCTTCAGATGACATGACTGTCTGAAACTCTTGTCACAATATTTACACTGAAAAGGTTTTTCTCCAGTGTGGATACGCTGGTGTGTCTTCAGATCACCTGACTGACTGAAACTCTTGTCACAATATTTACATTGGAAAGGTGTGTGGATACGCTGGTGTATTTTCAGGTTATGTGATAGTCTGAAACTCTTGTCACAATATTTACACTGAAAAGGTTTTTCTCCAGTGTGGATACGCTCGTGTGTCTTCAGATGACATGACTGACTGAAACTCTTGTCACAATATTTACACTGAAAAGGTTTTTCTCCAGTGTGGAGACGCTGGTGTGTCTTCAGATCACCTGACTGAGTGAAACTCTTGTCACAATGTTTACTGTTTAAAAGTTTTGTCTCCAGTGTGGATATGCTCGTGTGTCTTCAGATTAGATGACTGACTGAAACTCTTGTCACAATATTTACATTGTAAACGTTTTTCACCTGTGTGGATACGCTGGTGTGTCTTCAGATGACATGACTGTCTGAAACTCTTGTCACAATATTTACATTGGAAAGGTGTGTGGATACGCTGGTGTATTTTCAGGTTATGTGATAGTCTGAAACTCTTGTCACAATATTTACACTGAAAAGGTTTTTCTCCAGTGTGGATACGCTCGTGTGTCTTCAGATTAGATGACTGACTGAAACTCTTGTCACAATATTTACATTGTAAACGTTTTTCACCTGTGTGGATACGCTGGTGTCTCTTCAGATGACATGACTGTCTGAAACTCTTGTCACAATATTTACACTGAAAAGGTTTTTCTCCAGTGTGGATACGCTGGTGTGTCTTCAGATCACCTGACTGACTGAAACTCTTGTCACAATATTTACATTGGAAAGGTGTGTGGATACGCTGGTGTATTTTCAGGTTATGTGATAGACTGAAACTCTTGTCACAATATTTACATTGTAAACGTTTTTCACCTGTGTGGATACGCTGGTGTGTCTTGAGATAATTTGACTGAGTGAAACTCTTGTCACAATGTTTACTGTTGAAAAGTTTTGTCTCCAGTGTGGATACGCTCGTGTGTCTTCAGATTAGATGACTGACTGAAACTCTTGTCACAATATTTACATTGTAAACGTTTTTCACCTGTGTGGATACGCTGGTGTGTCTTCAGATGACATGACTGTCTGAAACTCTTGTCACAATATTTACACTGAAAAGGTTTTTCTCCAGTGTGGATACGCTGGTGTGTCTTCAGATCACCTGACTGACTGAAACTCTTGTCACAATATTTACATTGGAAAGGTGTGTGGATACGCTGGTGTATTTTCAGGTTATGTGATAGTCTGAAACTCTTGTCACAATATTTACACTGAAAAGGTTTTTCTCCAGTGTGGATACGCTCGTGTGTCTTCAGATGACATGACTGACTGAAACTCTTGTCACAATATTTACACTGAAAAGGTTTTTCTCCAGTGTGGAGACGCTGGTGTGTCTTCAGATCACCTGACTGAGTGAAACTCTTGTCACAATGTTTACTGTTTAAAAGTTTTGTCTCCAGTGTGGATACGCTCGTGTGTCTTCAGATTAGATGACTGACTGAAACTCTTGTCACAATATTTACATTGTAAACGTTTTTCACCTGTGTGGATACGCTGGTGTGTCTTCAGATGACATGACTGTCTGAAACTCTGGTCACAATATTTACATTGGAAAGGTGTGTGGATACGCTGGTGTATTTTCAGGTTATGTGATAGTCTGAAACTCTTGTCACAATATTTACACTGAAAAGGTTTTTCTCCAGTGTGGATACGCTCGTGTGTCTTCAGATTAGATGACTGACTGAAACTCTTGTCACAATATTTACATTGTAAACGTTTTTCACCTGTGTGGATACGCTGGTGTCTCTTCAGATGACATGACTGTCTGAAACTCTTGTCACAATATTTACACTGAAAAGGTTTTTCTCCAGTGTGGATACGCTGGTGTGTCTTCAGATCACCTGACTGACTGAAACTCTTGTCACAATATTTACATTGGAAAGGTGTGTGGATACGCTGGTGTATTTTCAGGTTATGTGATAGACTGAAACTCTTGTCACAATATTTACACTGAAAAGGTTTTTCTCCAGTGTGGAGACGCTGGTGTGTCTTCAGATCACCTGACTGAGTGAAACTCTTGTCACAATGTTTACACTGAAAAGGTTTTTCTCCAGTGTGGATACGCTGGTGTATCTTCAGGTGATGCGATACTCTGAAACTCTTGTCACAATGGTGACAGTGGAAAGGTTTTTCTCCAGTGTGGATACGCTGGTGTCTTTTCAGTTGATGTGATAGGCTAAAACTCTTGTCACAATGTTTACACTGAAAAGGTTTTTCTCCAGTGTGGACAAGATGGTGCTTCTTCAGATAACTTGAAAGAGTGAAACTCTTGTCACAATGTTTACACTGAAAAGGTTTTTCTCCAGTGTGGATACGCTGGTGTGTCTTCAGATCACCTGACTGACTGAAACTCTTGTCACAATGTTTACACTGAAAAGGTTTTTCTCCAGTGTGGATACGCTGGTGTCTGTTCAGATTACTTGACAGAGTGAAACTCTTGTAACAATATTTACACTGAAAAGGTTTTTCTCCAGTGTGGACATGCTGGTGTGTCTTCAGATCACCTGACTGTCTGAAACTCTTGTCACAATGTTTACACTGAAAAGGTTTTACTCCAGTGTGGACACGCTGGTGTGTCTTCAGATCACCTGACTGACTGAAACTCTTGTCACAGTGTTTACACTGAAAAGGCTTTTCTTCAGTGTGGATACGCTGGTGTGTCTTCAGGTTATTAGATAATCTGAAACTCTTGTCACAATAGTGACAGTGGAAAGGTTTTTCTCCAGTGTGGCCACGTCCACTTGTCTTCCCCCAATCATCACTGGCTTCAGTGAGTTCAGTGTCAGATTCAAGTTTAACTTCAACTTCAGGGCAGTGTGAAGAGATGTCTTCATCAACTTCACCTTTCACTGCTAGTAATGTCAACATTGACCCAACAGGTTCCTCTGGTCTTTGAAGTAGTTCCTCCTGTTCCTCTTTAACGTGTGGAGGCTCTGGTTCCTCCTGGAGCAGACTGGAGCTCCTCTCCTGTTCAGGAGAAACTTCCTCTTTACACACAGACATGTGTTCAGTTGAGGTGCTGGCCAGAGGCGTCATTCTGTTTTCATCATCTTCATTTTTTACAGCTACTAATGTGAACATTGACCCATCACCCTCCTTTGGTCTTTGAAATAGCATCTCCTGTTCCTCTTTAATCAGTGGAGCTTCTAGTTTCACCTGGACCAGACTGCAGCTCCTCTCCTGCTGTTCCTCTTTAATCAGTGGAGCTTCTAGTTTCACCTGGACTAGACTGCGGCTCCTCTCCTGCTGTTCCTCTTTAATCAGTGGAGCTTCTAGTTTCACCTGGACTAGACTGCGGCTCCTCTCCTGCTGTTCCTCTTTAATCAGTGGAGCTTCTAGTTTCACCTGGACCAGACTGCAGCTCCTCTCCTGCTGTTCCTCTTTAATCAGTGGAGCTTCTAGTTTCACCTGGACCAGACTGTGGCTCCTCTCCTGCTGTTCCTCTTTAATCTGTGGATGTTCTAGTTTCACTTGAACCAGACATGGGCTCCTCTCCTGCTGTTCAGGGGAAACCTCCTCAAAATCTGGAAGGAGGAGAGGGGAGGTAACATCAGCAGAGAGAAACACATTGTGTTTTCTGTCACTCTCCGTGATCAGCATCTCGGTTGCTAGTAGATGAGATACTGCAGCATAATGTGACACAAATACCACTGCATGAAATAGAATGATACAGAGTACAATAGACAACACACACAAAACACTACTAATACTACACACAATACCTACTACACACATTAAAGGACCTGAGCCTCCTCAGGAGGTACAGTCTGCTCTAGGGGTGTAACGATATAGTAACGAAAACAGCAACATTGATTATGTATCGTATCGTTTTGCTATGCAAATAATCGATTGTATCAATACTATATTTTTGTGCATGGTATTTAGCAATTTTTAGAAGATAAAAGGCGATTAATTACTTAGTTTAAAATAATGTCAATGTATTTGAAATAGTTCCTGTATCGATTTAATTTTTTTTTAAACGTATCGGATCAGCATAATGAACCAATATCGTCCATGTAGCGTATCGTCAACCGTGTATCGTATGTTTCGTATCGCCGTTGAAATGTATCGTTATTCGTTACACCCCTAGTTTGCTCTGTCCCTTTTTGTAGACGGCCTCTGTGTTGTCTCGCCAGTCCAGGTCTTTATTCAAATGGACAACGCGTTGCTTTTTGGGGGGCTTGTTTTAAAAACAAGCCCCGCCAAGAGAGCTAGCTCCCTTTGGAGGAGCAAGATACGGCCAGGTCTTGTGCAGGGTCCTTACAATATGTTTTAAACTCACATGTTCAATGATTCTTTTTTTCATGATTGCATTTGTTTTTTCATGATTACATTGACTATTTTCTGGTTATCATATGCATTCTACTCATTACGTTTTTCTATAGCCGCATGGTCGGCACCAAACATTTTGAATGCTACGTCCTATGCTAGCTATGTGTGTATTCAGCTCTACAGTACAGTACAGTAAAAGGTACTGCTTTAGACGTGTGCTTGAATTAGGCATGTAGGTTTACTGTTTTCCTGTACATGTATATTTATATTCTATTTCTTATATGTTTGGACAGTGGAGGTTCCTTGCATGAACAAAAACAAATCTAAATGTTTCGTTGTCCATTTCTGTACACCTAGCCCTCATCCAAACAAACTCATTTGCAATGACCTACCAACAGTGATGAAGAAACATGTAAGGTAGGTGATGATACCTGTTGTGGCTCTTTGTTGGTTCCAAACATTTCAACCTTATAGCCAACAAACCCACTGATGCACCTAGGGATTATGGATGTACGCAGATATAAGAAGTAGATTGTCCACAGGTTCAATGTCATTGTAGTTTGTATTTACTTTCCTTTAAAGTGCAGTGATGGTACATTACAAGCATTTGTCTCTTCTGTGTTGTCTGTCTATCTGTCTGTATCTGGTTTGTCCACCAGGTGCATGACGCTCCCCAATCACCCAGGCCTACATATGCTCTCTCAATCAATCAATTAGGCCTGGGGAGGCGTGCCCTTGGTGTCCAAACAGTGACACAACCCATCAAACCAATGCCCAATAATGCCAAATAATAACTACAACAAGTGTGATAATAATAACAATAAATAGACATACAAATCAGTGCGGATGGCTTCTACACTCCCCCCTAATTGTGCACAGTATATGGACACAATTACAAAATACATTTCAAAGAAGCCAAACACAAAAAACATTATTCAAAGGTATGTGGTATGTGTGTTGTAATTAGGCTTGACTGAATCTTCTTTGATCGAAACTGCAAAAAAGAAAGAAAGGGAAAGATGGAGAAAAGAAAAGTTAAAGCTCTCAGTGGTCTGGAGAAGGCTTGATGTAGCCCTCAAGCCACCACAGGAAGCGGAGCAGGTGGTTGTCCCTTTCCTCCGGCACGTCACCCTCCTCGTTCTCCTTCTGCTCTCTCTTCTCCTGGACAGGCCCTTTGTCCTCCTTTCGGTTCCTATGCCAGCTTCTTTCCTTCTTCAGAGGCAGCTCTTTCTTACCACCTTGTTGGTCATGATCAGATGTAGCCCTCTCCATGCCGTCCATGGTGCCATGGTCCCCTCCACCACTGGCCCTCCGTGATGGGGAAGGATGCCTCTCTCCACTGAGTGGATCCCTCACCACTCTGTTCAGCCTCTTTGTGTCAGCTGACTCAACCCAGCTAGCGTTGTTGATCATGGCATCCTGCTTGCCGTTTTCATCTCCCTCACGCATCTGTCCATAGTGATCTCCAGCTTCAGATGTGACGCCGAGAGCTGAGGAGCCGCCCGTCTCCACAGCCATCTTACCGTCCTCCACTCCGTCCTCTTCTGCAGGGTCAGTCAGCTGCTCCCGCTGGAAATCCTTCAGCTGCAGAATGTTCTCCTCCTGAGGGATCTTCGGCTCGGAGACACTGTCCTCTCCTTCCTGCCATGTCTCTCTGCCATCCTCTCCCGGGGGTGCGTCTTCCTCCACCACGCCATATGTGGCCAAAATGCTCTCCCTCTGCTCCCTCTCCATCTCTCGTGCCATCCACTCCTGCACGATAATCTCAATCTCCCTTCGACTGAGCTCTGGAGGGTCTTCCCACCAGTCTTCTTCATCTGCAGGTTGTAGAGCAACCTCGCTCACTGCTCTCGTGGCATCTGAGTCAGACATTGTAATTTCCTTTTTGCCACACGTAAAAGTGCAGTGCAGTGTAAACTTCCAAGAAAGTGCAGCAGCGCAAATGCAAATGCCCAAATAAATAAAGGCAGTGCAAAACAGGTGTGTCACTAGTAAAAGTCCGGCAGTGACAAAAACAAGAATAATAACAGACGGCAGTGCATCAAATGGCCAGCAAACAAGTCACCAATAAAAGTTAAGCGGTGGAAAAACACGAAAATAAAATAACTCCAATAGTTATTGCCGTTTTCCTATACAGCTTTTAAATTCGGTTTCCAGTGTCCACTACATACCAGGCTCCTAATTGATGAGTCTTTGTGGCTTTGAGCTGCGCGTCCAGTTAGTTAATTCCCTTATGTTTGTTCCAATTCCTGGTTCGAGTCCTCCTTGTCACTTTGAAAAATCAACACATCTAAATCCAACAGGACGCAGTTTTACTATGTTGTGGCTCTTTGTTGGTTCCAAACATTTCAACCTTATAGCCAACAAACCCACTGATGCACCTAGGGATTATGGATGTACGCAGATATAAGAAGTAGATTGTCCACAGGTTCAATGTCATTGTAGTTTGTATTTACTTTCCTTTAAAGTGCAGTGATGGTACATTACAAGCATTTGTCTCTTCTGTGTTGTCTGTCTATCTGTCTGTATCTGGTTTGTCCACCAGGTGCATGACGCTCCCCAATCACCCAGGCCTACATATGCTCTCTCAATCAATCAATTAGGCCTGGGGAGGCGTGCCCTTGGTGTCCAAACAGTGACACAACCCATCAAACCAATGCCCAATAATGCCAAATAATAACTACAACAAGTGTGATAATAATAACAATAAATAGACATACAAATCAGTGCGGATGGCTTCTACAATACCAATTTGTTCAGTGGCACAGCAGGCACTACCCCCATATGTTTTACACATTTTTGTTGTATAAACACGTTTGTCATCTCGTCTCTGTTCGTTTTATGACAGTCACAGTAAGTAACCTGAAACTGGCACGTGTGTTACAGCGGAATGTATGGGCCACGTGTCGAAAATAGCAGATCTACAAGCAGGGGTGTGGTGAAGGCGGCGCGCTAGTTCTGGGAACCCATTGGCTTGAGAGATGAGAGTTCTGAAGCCTTTTTTTTTCCCACAACAGCTTCCATATCACACACCATGCGCCCCTTAATGCTGACGCCACGTTGCCAGACTCAGTGGCAAAGACTTCAGCACCTTTTGAATCCAAGGTACAACAGGACAGTCAGAGAGGAGCACATGTTTACCTAGCTGTAAATAAAACCGTACCTACCCATCCTGTACAACTTCACTACGGGTTGCAGCGTTGCATCAGACAGTCCATGTCCCTGGCGGTCCATATCCCGCTGTTCCTCTGACCGTGATGAAGGACTTTTGGAGGCCATCTCTCTCCTGATGGCGTGAGATCTGCTCCTGTGGTGCTCTGTGGAAATCACCAACAGAACATAATGTTTAGTTATCATTCAGCAACCTGAATGATCACAGCATCCTGACATGCTGTCTCCATCATGGCCATCGGACATAGATGCGCCACACACACACACACACACACACACACGTTCATAAAGGAGAGTTTATGAATGAATAGTACGGCTGCTTAGGGACAATTTGATGTTTAAACAACGTGTCCACTGGAGCTAA
Organism: Protomyctophum parallelum; assembly: GCF_964188405.1. Classification (NCBI taxonomy): domain Eukaryota; kingdom Metazoa; phylum Chordata; class Actinopteri; order Myctophiformes; family Myctophidae; genus Protomyctophum; species Protomyctophum parallelum. The sequence continues at coordinate 57,468,489 of NC_139698.1, read as the reverse complement.
AGTGAAAACATTCACAAAAAATAGCAGATCCACAAGCTCACAACGCATCAAGTTATGACGTATTGTGGGCTTGTACATCAGCTATTTTAGGTGTGGTAGTCCATATTTTAGGTTTGGTGGTCCAAGTATAAAGGGTTTAAGTGGTTAAACTGATACATTCCAAATATGAAAGTATTCTGCAGCACCACTGGACCAGCTGGGCCAGTCACTGTAGGCTCATCATTAACACAATTAAGACAAAACACGTGTGATGCCGTCATAAGGATCCCGAAATATTAGTGCCTACGACGTCTGTGGACGTCCTAGCGACGTCCCAGCGACGCGGGGCATTTCGCTTTTCGCTTGCCGTATGCTAACGCTCAGTGCAATAATTAGCTTGTCATTGACTCCCATGTTAGCGTGGCGGAAAGAATGACTCGTATCTCCTAATCCAGGGCGCTCTCCGTGGTGATGAATGGATCGATATGCTGGCGCTTCATTTCTGCTCCTCATCCGTCTCTCCCGCAAAATATGAACGCTTTTTGGAGCGTAAAACAATATATTAAGATGATCGGGGATGTGAGGTCCCTTTGTAAAGTCAACTTTTTTAGGCAAGTGTTTCCTGTTTCATGGCTTTCAAAGTAAAAGCGATCAGACAACTCTGGCACTCTATAGCCTTAATTTTGAAGGCACTTCCGGCACTAAATGTGTTACCTAGCCCACCCACTGGGATAGTCACTGTAGGCAGTGTTGTACCCGAACGCGTTCAAAGAACCACCGTTCACCAACTCCTTCATATTTCGGGTGAACGTGAAGTTCACGTCGTGAACGGAACGTATTGTATTTCTACTTGGTGAACGCGTTCATTTCTGGCGTGTGTGAATGTCACTCTCTCACGTTCAACTTCGTTCAAGAGTGAGTGTTTCCATAGAGCCTTCCAGGCTAAATCCCCGGCGCTAAAACATACACCCTAAACATGCCTTAATATCTAGCGAAATACCCACCATAAGTCCTTATCAGACACAAATTAACTAATCTTTCTCAGCCGTCACTGGAGCGCGCATCTAGCTACTGCATGACGTTCATGCACTCATGCTGCATGCACGCAGCACGCAGACAGACAGCAGACACTGTCCCAACTCCCAACACAAACACTGAGGAAACTTGTTTTTTGATTAAACATAAAATGCCACGAACAATAGCTTCCAATAGCTTAGTTGGTTATTATCGTGTCGAGGAGGTACGTGTCCATAATATCGCCACGAACGGCCAACAAAAGACTCTTACTTACACAGTGAGTGAAGCGCAGTGATGCCTGATTTATTCTTCACTGTACAATGTGTTCCGTCCTGAAAATAAATGATATACAAGCTCACAACGTGTCGTGTCCGCAACACGTTGTGAGCTTGTATATCAGCTATTTTCATCATGCGGAGAGATGCAGGCTCTGAGAACATTCAGAAACGTTTGACTTCACAATAAAAGCATGCAGCTTTCAAAAGTGTGCCCATATAGACAAGGAAAATATTTAAGAATTTGGTGGCATTTTCACATTGCAAAAGAGCAATTTTTGTAAAATGTAAAAAAAATTATACAGAATTAATTTGGATAATGGTAATGGAGATATTGTAAAAGATGTCACTTTATTAATCCCAAAGTAGGTTTTTAAGGTTTGGACTTCATTTGGAATAAAGTTTTATATGGCCATATAAAAATTCGATTGCAATTTGGCAATTGCTCGGGAACAGCTAATGCAGTTAAGCGCGTCGTGACTACATGCAGAGGTGGAAGACGTAGCGGCCTACTCGCTTTGCTTTCATTTAAGTATCAATACAGCAATTGCAATTACAATAATTGCGTCTGAGATGTAGTGGACTACAAGTATTGAAAGTCTTACAGTACAGTACTTGAATACTGAAGAGACTACATGCTAGCACAGCACACTGTTTGCATGTCTGCTTATTATAAACAACGTTGGGCTTGTTTTTCTGTCAAGTCGCTTGTAAATATTGGTAGTTGTGTGTTTGTTTAGTTTGACTTGTTTCTAGTGTAGTTTCTTATTTGGGCTTCCATCCTAATGTTGTTTAAACAAGGATACATTAATATGTATTTGTTCACCAGCCTCCCCATCTAACACTCATACCAGATTTGTGCTGTTAAAATGTTTAAAAACATATATGCGCTATTGGCCTGAATATATGACTAGAAGATGGGGGACGTCATATAAGTCGTCTTGTATTTTCTTTTGAAAATAGCAGATCTACAAACTCACAATGTTGTCACATTGCGACACATGGTGAGCAACTGAGCATGTAAATCTGCTATTGTCAAATAGCCGATGCATATTATGTTTAAAAGTGCTCATGTGGCCCAGTAGTCGCTTCTTTTTTGGGCTTGTTTTCATAGTTTCATAGCCTATATTCTTCTCGCTAAACACTGGCACTGCAGTGGCTGGCTGGTGGCGTGTCGCTGCCTACCTACGCCGGTCGAAAGCTATGAACCAATTTTGACCTGGGGACGATTCTACAAATGGCTAAATCCTGACAGTTTTCTGAAAAACCCATGTTTCTATGTCAGTGGTTCTCAACCTATTTAATGTCAAGGACCCCGTCACCCCTAGAATTATCTGTATTTGGCCACCGACCCCCATCTGAAAATATGTTGTTCCAGGGACCTTCCAGACGCAAAGATCTGAGTTAAAAAACGAACGCTCTGAAAGAATATATTCAAACATCTGGGCCACATTTTCACGATAGCAGACCTACAAGCTCATAGCGCGGCACTCGGTGCCGCGCTATGAGCTTGTAGATCTGCTATTTTTCAATAGCTAAAGCATAACGAGGGGTTCCTGCCCGTTATGGGTTAAGTAAGGCTGTAGGTGAGCAAACACAAAAGAAGAGAGAGCTCGGGGGCCTCCATCCGTAGGGAGACGGTTAATGTAATTGATTTTCATCCGCAGTAATTGAAGCTCATTCGCCTAGGCCCTGGGAATCCGTCCTGCGAGGGGGCTATTTTTACGTGTGCCATGTTCTATATGGTGCAGACTGTCACAGCGCACGGCACGCACGCACGCACGCCACGCGCGCATACACACGGCAGAACACACACTGAAACGCATGCATGCACCCTTAAATCACTCAAGAAGTTCACATTCTCGTAACACACAGATATACATGCAAATATACACTTTGTGTGGACACACAAACACACATTCCAATGTATATGCGGGCTTATAGTAGCCTACATACACAGACACGCACACACGCACACACACACGTAGCGCAGGCGCACACACACTGGCTGCTCTCACACTGACATTACGTGTGTATGGGACACCGCCGGTGGCTGTGGATTAAACAGGGAGATTACAGGCTTTTGGGGAAATTAGTTCTGGGAATTTCTTGTGGCGTTTATAGCGTGGGAGGTGTGGGAGACGATGAGAGCATTGAGGGCCCTAGCTGCTGCTGCTTGTTACGTCCTCCACGGGGCAGAGAGGCGCTCCTGTCCCCCCAGGTTCTGCCTGTTTTAGCTCCAGATAAATCTCCCGTGGGACAGCTGAGAGGGAAGACCCCTGAGTCAGCACATTCCCCAGAGCACACACTGACCCCATCCAGGCATCCATGTCCATCCATCCATCCATCCATTGACCCAACCATCCACCGTGAAGTACAGGCCTATACCTACCAAAAGAAAGAATTACCTTTGCTCTCCAAGCTAGCTCATATTCACAAACATATACCGCTGCATTATGAGAACACAGACAGAATACGGAGCAACAGTTGGGGGGGGGGAAAGCACAACACTGCTTCATGGCTATGCCAATAATACATTTTTTTAAAAAGAACGAAAAATAACTATAATACACTGACTGTAGGCTCACAATTCATATTTTTCATTCAAAACGTACATTAATAAAATAAAATAACCAATTGGCCAGAATCTAATGATCAATCATAACAAAATAGAAAAAAGTTAACAACCATAAACATTCAAGTCATATTTGTGTTCTTAATTGTAAGATATAATCCTGCATAGTTATAGTAGCTGTGCCCGGTAACGAGTCGGTAACGATGGAAGTTGGAGATCCATGCCCCACCAGGCTATACAATACCCGTTCCACCCATCTGTCTGTGTCTACAGCGCTACAAATTGGGTACCTCCCCAGCTCACCATACACCATATTACTACAGGTAATGTTTTAACTTTTAGGATATACTTGAGAAATTTAACATGTAATTTTTCTAGTTTTACGAACCCCCATATTTCACATGTAAACAGCAACACAGTACAGTCAAACACGTCTAAAAGGAGTAACAGCAAAAACAAGCTTGCGGCCTCGTTTTCATTTAGGCGCTACGCCATCAATTCATAGACATGACATGAATAACAACATGAATGTGGAACGCCATACCAACAGTCATTAAGACAAGTGAATCCCTTGACTCCTTCAAAACCGCTCTCAAAGGGCACCTACGGACGGCTGCAATTCAAAACTGCAGGCCTCTGTAGAATCTGAATCTTTTTCCCCCTCACTGTATATGTTTCTTTTCCCTTTTTGCTTCCATTATGATGAATTCCTGTTCTGTTCTTTAACTACATAGAAGTGTCTATTTGTATGTCTCTAAATGTTTTGATGAATTGAACATGGTGGACCTTCTTGTAAACAAGTGTAATGCTTAATTGGGTCGTCCACTCACAGTTAACAGTCTTTGTATTTAGTTTGTGCTTGAAATGTACTGTAAATCTGGAAACTGTTAATATATGAAATATTATTTCAATCAATCAATCAACAACTGCACTGTTGTTATTGCTGTGCTGTTTTTCTTTGCTGTGTCTACTGTACATGTAAATGAACTCTCAGCAGACTGTAAGTTAAGGGAAGAGAAAATGACTCATTCCTCAAACACCAGCAATTAAATTAGATTCCATGGAATTGCAATAGTTTAATTGTTGCAGTCCTACACAAGTTCCTCCAACAACCCCCTCAATATATATAAATCTAAGAGTGCATTAAAGGGACACTTCACCCTTTTTGCAAAAAAATATATGTTAATGACCTTTAGAACACTTTCCTGGGGGTCTTTATGTGTGTAATATGTGGTTTTAGATATTTTAGATTGTAGCAGTGAGCCCAGTGTCTCTGATGTCATGGACACTGGGCTCACTTCCTTCCTGGACTACATATTGTCTCAGTAAGACAGCTCTCCCCCTATCCACAAGGAGGAGCAGTGCACCAAAGAATTATGGGATTTGTAGTCCAGGAAGGTAGTGAGACCAGTGTCCATGACATCAGAGACACTGTGCTCACTGCTACAATCTAAAATAGCTAAAATCACATATTACACGCATAAATACCCCCAGGAAAGTGTTCTAAAGCTTCTAAACGTCATTAACATATATTTTTTTGCAAAAAGGGTGAAGTGTCCCTTTAATACACAACTGAATGACCGACGTCTGCAATGATAAGTTCAGACGCCTGTATGTAAACATCACATTGATCTGCGTTACAAAATAAACGGTCAGACTATAAAGTCTGACACAATAACTGATACAAAACGACACATCCACACAATTATAAGCGACCACTGTCACGTGACAGTGTGTATTTCAACAGATCTTACGTTAGTTTTAGGCTAACTATAAAAACAAAATAGTATAACTTACTTTATCAGAGAAACAGCAACGAGGGACTTCACTTAGCTACTAGCACAACTGTTGTTGTTGTTGTTGTTGTTGTTGTTGTGACTGGAGCAGTGTGAGAGAAATGAGACGTTTGAGTGAATGAAGCCCTGGTTGCTCAAAGCTCTGGGTTGTCCTCTGTGTGTCTTCAGGTTGAAAAGGACAGACAGTCCTCTGTGTGTCTTCAGGTTGAAAAGGACAGACAGTCCCTCAAAACGACCGACTGCTTCAACTTTGTTCAACTTTAGCTACAAAACGTCTGTAAGTGTTAACTTGGAACGGACGGACCCGGCGAGCGAGATTTTTTTCTCTAGGATAGTTTAGGCAAGGAGCGCTGTGATTGGTTGTCAGTGGAGTAGGAAGCGCTGGGTTGTGTTTTGGACTGCACACAAGTGTTTATGCCTACTAGTACTCTAACCCTAACCCTAACTCTAACCCTAACCCTAACCCTAACCTACGTCTCAGCTGCATGTCTCTCAGTGCAGTGACATCCTGAGATTTGCCATAATCACATTAAAAAAGAGATAGAGCAATAGGCTACTGAAAACATAGGCCTATTGCTTATTTATAGCAGCTTATCCTGGGCAGGGATGTAGTGTGATTTGAGTCTGGCTTATTAGCCAGGTGGTGTTTGGTGCTGCCGACTCTATGCATTGTGATGTCAGTTGACGCTGCAGTGCTTGACGTTGCATCAAATAAACACTAGGTGGTGCTGCTCAACCATTGAATGATAGTGGACACGAGACTTTAAAATAAATACCAGTGGTCCTCCGGAGTTCAAGGTTGTCCCCAGCTAAATGGTGAGTTGGTAACCAAATGGACCCTTAGGCTATAGACATTTAACTCTTGAGAGTGAAACATTAAACCAAATAACTTGAATGGACCATAAAAGGGTCAATTTGGTTTCATGTTGCACTATTGTTAAACATCTGCAATTCTTTGATGAATTGAACAATGTGGACCCTGTTGTAAACAAGTGTAATGCTTAATTGGGTCGTCCACTCACAGTTGACAGTCTTTGTATTGAGTTTGTGCTTAAAATGTACTGTAAATTCTACAAACTGTTAATAAATATTTCAATCAATCAATCAATGCATTACTTAATTTACAGTAAGTCTACACAATCAGTTGAATGTAGAATGATTGTTATTTTGTTCAACATTTGCCTGTTATCTCTCCTAGTCCTATGGTATAGTGTAAGAGCCATTTCTTCTGTTTTTTGATGACGTCATTCCAAGGGCTTGGTCAAGGCCAAGGTTGGCCAGGTTACTTAATGAGACCTGATTGAATGCTCTGTTGTTGTTCTGATGTGAAGGCAAACAGTTTTTTGACTGTGAGACACAGGCTGGTGATTGATATGGTTTTGACACTCTTTTGTTTTATTTACAAGTTACAGTGAACAAATAACATTTTCGAACTTTAAGTCAACGTTTGGACATCAGTCTTTTTATCACACGTCTGAACTATAGATCCTCGGCATCGGCCAACCAGTAGCCCAAAGTAATAGAACTTTGACGCTATACAGGTAGTCTCCCACATCAATGCAGCATTTTCTTTTTTTGGGGTCTGGGACTGCATGGGAGGCAAAATCTCATCAAATGGTGGTCCGTGGCTCAAATGCCTAATAAATAATGGACCTTGATATGAAAATGGTTGAAACCCACTGCATTACATTAATATTTCTACACTCCATTAAATACATGTTCTACTTTTCCTTAATACAAAAAAAAATACTTCAAATGTCCTTACAGCCATGAAAATGTTGGACTACGAGTGTCCACTCAGTCCCTGGCTGTTTCAATATCTAGAGGTGTTCAAATTAAGAATAAAACACACTGGTAGAGGTTGCATCCTCATTCCACTGCAACTGTGCTTTATTTATTATGGAAAACAGAATGTCAGTGTAAAATAAGTGAAATAACAAAAAGTAACAGTTTGTTTCCCCCCACACCCCCTGGGGACAGGAGGTACTCAAATTAAGAAAATACAAGAACTCTGAAGGTTCTACGATACAGAAAATGTTCCACGACAGACACAGACCATCAACAAACCAATCCTGAATAAAGAAAACAAAACGGTTTAAACTGAATATCAGTTGTCTCTAAACAGTTCTACCATTTCTTACACACCTCTGCTTTATCGCCAACATAATAGCCTAAAGCCATATCCCTGGATAGAGTGGCTGTGTGAACTTATAGTTTGAACTTTATGAATGAGAGACATTTTGTCAGAAACTCTGTCCAAATCAGAGCACTTTGTTTGAGCCAGAAAACCCCAGACCACAGAACATCTACTGAATATTAAAAGTTCTGTTTTTTGGGTGAAATTGAGCTCAGAAAACCTACAAAAAATATCACACCTTTGTGAAGTGAGGAGTGCACCCTGGGGACCCCCACACAGAATACAGACACAGTGACAGACATACAGACACAGACAGACATACAGACACAGGGACAGACATACTATACAGACACAGAGACAGACATACAGACACAGAGACAGACATACAGACACAGGAACAGACATACAGACACAGAGACAGACATACAGACACAGAGACAGACATACAGACACAGGAACAGACATACAGACACAGAGACATACATACAGACACAGGGACAGACATACAGACACAGGGACAGACATACAGACAGAGGGACAGACATACAGACACAGGGTCAGACCATAGAGTATATATGAATAGAGAAGGCACCCAGAGGAAACCCTGAGGCGAAATGGACAAAGTTGCCGAATGAAGGTATTGCAGCCTGGCCCCAAACACATGAACGCGCTGTCCGTCCGTTGACTATCATTGTGCATGTTCACGACGGCAGCACGCTCGTTCGCGTTCGTGCACGTTCAACGGCAGCGCGTTCATGTGTTTGGGGCCAATCCATCCCAGAATGCACTCTGTTCCTACCCGGAAGGAGGAGTGAAATCGCCTCATGCGCTTTTGAGCAACTTAATGCAAGTGGATGGGAGGAGAACTCGGGTGCCATCTCTATTCATATATACTCTAAGGGTCAGACATACAGACACAGAGACAGACATACAGACACAGGGACAGACATACAGACACAGAGACAGGGACAGACAGACAGACACAGGGACAGATATGCAGCCACAGGGACAGACATACAGACACATAGACAGGGACAGACATACAGACACATATACAGGGACAGACAGACAGACACAGGGTCAGACATACAGACACAGGGACAGGCATACAGAGTACAGACACAGAGACAGGAGCGGAGGCAAAGCTAAAACATGTTTTAGTCACAATCCCTTTAAGAGAAATCACGTTCAATATACTCCACCCCATTGCCTAAAAAAGTCCCGTTCGTTATCCTCGTCCTCCTCAGTATCCGGCTCATAATACTCATCAAATTAGAAAGTCAGAAAGATTTGAATCTTCATCATCAGAAGAATCATCAGAGCTTTCATCATCGTCATCAGCCACGGGTACGTGATCCTTCCTCAGCCTGAGAGTGACACAGTGGAATGCACCACCAGCACCAGACTCCATGCTCTCCCACCTGTCGGTCTCCTCACAGTAGCGCGCCATGCCCTTCACATTTCTGCATGAAAAGAGACACCAACATAGCCATAAGAGAAGGACCTGGTGTGGACAAGACGACACTTTCCCCCCAGGCAGGCATTGGTGGACTTTTGGAAGAAAATTAATAACAAAAATAGCAGATCTACAAGCTCACAACATGTCGTGCTGTGACACGTTGAGAGCTTGCAGGTCAGCTATTTTCGGGGCGCAACCCAGCACTCTTTATCTAGGCTAGTGGAGATGTGGTGTAACGACATGGATTTGAAACAAATTTGTTCCAACGCCAAAAATCCTGCGTTCCAACTTCAGGAGACTTCGGAAAAAAGCAATTCACCGACTGCTGCCTTCCCGGTATATGACATGGAAATGAGTGGCATTTGCATTACTTTCACCAGTAAGTAATTAGCATTGGTAAAATGCTGCATTCGTGGTCTGGAGAGGGCAGTTGTTTTACAGACGGGTAAAGTTAACGGGCAGGGGCTGAAGCCCCCTTTGATGTCTGTGTGTGCACGTTCCTGTTGGTGGTGAACAGTGTCTCACCTCTCTTTGTAATCCACGCCTCCTAGGATGTAGATCTGTCCGTCCACCACAGCCAGGCTATGCCGGTAGCTTAGCGGGGGACCTGTTAAGGCGTCACACGTGGTCCAACGGTTGGTCTCTGGGTTGAAGCACGCCATGGAGCAACCATGTAGAAACGGGTCAAATGTGGGAGACCAACCTGCAGTGAAGTTGAAGTGAGTCTATTACTTTACTTATGGCAGTGGTTCCCCAACTTGTTCATGTCAAGGACCCCTAAATCGACATTTATCAGCCCGTGGACCCCCGTTGGAAGAGATATGCCAGGGAGACCCCCATAAGAGAAGATTTGTCACGGCTCTAGCAGTGATTCTAAACCCGTTTAATTTCAAGCCCTCATTTAATGGCATTTCTATCAATTTATATTATAAAATCAATGTTAGACCCATAAGGGTCCATTTGGTTCCAAACTATCATTTAGCTGGGGACCCCCTGGAAATCCATCAAGGACCCCTAGAGGTCCCCGGACCCCACTTTGGGAACCACTGTATTATGGAACTAAGGTCTGTACTGTAAGCTCACTGTGCTTAATTTACTCAAGTAGCTTACTGTACGAAGGAGCCATTCTGACTGTGTCTTTAGCCAGTTCTGTGGGCGGGTTCACTGTGGTGGGTGGGTGTCATAGAGCAGAGGTTCGGTGGGCGGGTTCACTGTGGTGGGTGTCGTGTGTCATAGAGCAGAGGTTCACTGTGGTGGGTGTCGTGTGTCATAGAGCAGAGGTTCACTGTGGTGGGTGTCGTGTGTCATAGAGCAGAGGTTCACTGTGGTGGGTGTCGTGTGTCATAGAGCAGAGGTTGTTCTGTGGGCGGGTTCACTGTGGTGGGTGTCGTGTGTCATAGAGCAGAGGTTCACTGTGGTGGGTGTCGTGTGTCATAGAGCAGAGGTTCACTGTGGTGGGTGTCGTGTGTCATACAATTTACAATTTACAATTTAGGCATTTAGCAGACGCTCTTAATCCAGAGCGACTTACATTTAAGCAAGAACAAAAGCATGGGAATACATCACATAAAAGCATTTATCAATATCATGAAACATGCGTAAGCTAAGAAAGTAACAGTGGAATATCTATATAATGAAACTATACATACACTATACATATAAACTATACATATTTACTACTATGCTATACATATGTACTATGGCGTGCTATAACTATATACAATACAATTATAGTGCTGTCTACATAACATGCTATAAGTCTGTGTCAAATGCTATCTAAGCCAACAGAAATGCTATCTAAGGGGTTAGGGTAAGTGCTATGGGCCATGATGGAGTCTGAAAAGGTGGGTTTTCAGGCTACGGCGGAATAGAGCAGAGGTTCACTGTGGCGGGTGTCGTGTGTCATAGAGCAGAGGTTGTCAACTGATTGTGAACGAGGGACCACCACCCTGACTTAGAGTTAACCTTGGGACCACTGTTTGTGTTGGGTGGGGACCTGGGCTAAGATTAGTGCTTTTGTGTCAGTTGATATGCCTCCCATGTGTATACATTTGTCAACCACTGGTTCATGGACTACTCATTTCCTAATAATAATGACTCAACCAGACAATCCGGTGCACTTCCCCCTCTTGAGATTGTAACTCCCTCTTTCTGTTGAATTTCTTGACCTCCAACTTGTCAGTAAATTACTACGGCCATCATAGGTCACCAGGTCATTCAGTTCATGGTTTCTCAACTAGTGGAAAGATTCTACAAATCCTACATTACTAAATGCACGGTCAGGGACCACATGGAACACCTCCACAGACCACCAGTGGTCCACGGACCACCTATTGAAAACCCCTGTCATAGAGTAATACAAGGATAGAGACCGAACCCGAGTGTTACAACGATTACAACTAATTGGAGTTTTATTTGATGTTGCTTTGCTTTACTTAGATTTTAAGAACAGGTATGATACCTGTAACATAGATCTATAAGACCAGGTACAGTATGTTACCTGTAACATAGATCTATAAGACCAGGTACAGTATGTTACCTGTAACATAGATCTATAAGACCAGGTACAGTATGTTACCTGTAACATAGATCTATAAGACCAGCTACAGTATGTTACCTGTAACATAGATCTTTCCATTCAGAACACAAGCAGCTGACGGATCATTAAGCATTGGAAGGGACCCAAATGGAGTGACCTTTTTCCACACAGATCTTGCAGGGTGGTACTTGGAGACCTGGACTGGATCACGACCTAGGGTCCAGGAGAGAGAGAGAGCGCCACACACACACACACACACACACACACACACACACACACACACACACACACACACACACACACACACACACACACACACACACACACACACACACACACACTCCCTGATGACACACTGCAATGATTGCATGCATGCACGTTACCCTAATATTGCGTCATAAGTATTATTCGAAGTATAAGTTAAAAATCACACCCGTGTGAACTGAGTGGTGCAACTCCCCTCTCCCCCCACTCCTCTCTCTCTTTCTCTCTCTCTCTCATTAGCAGGCAACAGTGCAGCACTATCTCTCTCTCTGTTTCTGGCACAACAGCGCCCCTACTGGTACTAATAGTCATACTGGTACTCATAGGTGAACCAACACATAGGTGAACACGGATATTACTGTTCCTTGGAGTGGTTGCACCACTCAAAAACACTATAGATTTCACTGCGTAGTTTATGAATTGAACACATTGATAAAGTTCCCTGCTGCGTTGCAAATTGCTGCGGACTAAGGCAAACTAAGGCAGAAGGCAAATTTAATATGCAAGAATGATGCCCATTCGCATCGAGGCTACCGAAGTAAAGACGTGAACGGGACCTTAATTAACCCGTCCGTACCAGTACAATAGAGCCATCTTCATCATGAATAAACCTGTTCTATACCAATAAAATAGAGCCATCTTCCTTGTGCGACCACAAGCGGAGACAAGACGAGACCTTTGGCACGATAAGCCTCGGGCACGGCATCCTTCAGGAGCTTCCAGGTGTTGTTTTGGGGGTCGTAACGCTCTATGGAGGCTTTAATCTCCTCACTCCCAAAGCCCCCCACGGCAAACACACATCCATCCAGCTCCACCAGGCCTGGGTGGGGTTGGGCAGAGAGAAAAACAAACAAAAAAAGATCATTAGATCTAGGGATACACAGTACACACTCCCGATTTTTCCGATCCGATCGGATCCCGATGCCACAGTTTGTGTTGGCAGAGGGCATTTTTCATGGGAACCCACAACCCACTTAGCAGCACTGCTCATCCCACAAATGATGATTATTGTTTTTGCCTATGATATAACCAAAACAGGGACTCCAGGGATAACGTGGTTGAACTGAGTGACAGTCTTAGGGCCGATTCATACTCCTATTTTACCACTGTTTCGGCGCTGTAGTGCCGAAATGATTTTGGCTCGTCAGAAATTTTCAGTAGCACCGAAGAGCCGACTTTAGGACGGTACCCCCCCCCCCCCCCCCCCCCCGAACTTCAAATGACGTCAAATTGTCGGCTCTAGAGGGCCAAACCGACTTTTATTCGGCTCTAAAATAGGAGTATGAATCGGCCCTTACTGAAGCCATAGCGGGCCGTCTTCATGGGAGCTGTCTTCAGCCATGACTTATGGTGAACGTCATAGCGCCACACCTCCTTACTGGCCGAATGATCAAGATATCCTCCGGCCAAATACAGAGTGGAGCCTGGTGGGAGGAGAGCAGAATTAAAACCAGTTATTCCTCCATTGTTAAGAAATATATTACAAATAAAGATTGTAATATGCTTTAATACACAAGTTGAAATGTCTTCACGTATCTTCTATTTTCTCCATCTTCTATGTTATTGTGAGTATGCATTTTGCATCCCAAAACGCAGTTTATAGTTAAAGGACAACTTTAGTTTTTTTCAACCAAGGTTCATGTTTTAGGTTGTTATTAGAGAAACTAAAAGGTGAGTGTTAATTTTCTTTCATTTGCTGCTTTCTTTCGTTTTGGGGATTTTAGCAGTTTTTGACAGGGGGGCGGGGGCATTCGATCATGGGGCTAAATATGTATTTTTTTTACCAAATTTGATGGTGATTTATTTATTTATTATTTACTATAGTCCTAATAAACCCCAGGAAATTACATCTGGCCACAGAAGATCACATGATCTACTGAATGTGAAGGTAGCCTACTGGGGGAAGGCTTATACTGTGTGTATAGGCTCAATATGTCAGTTTGTCACATTCAATAGATCCTGTGATCTTTTGTGGCCAGATGTAATTTCTTGGGGTTTACTAGGACTATAGTAAATAATAAAATAATAAATCTCCATACTATTTTGTAAAACAATACATATTTATCCCCATGCTCGAATGCCCCCCCCCCCCCCCCCTGTCAAAAACTGCTAAAATCCCCAAAACGAAAGAAAGCAGCAAATGAAAGAAAATGAACACTCACCTTTTAGTTTCTCTATTAACAACCTAAAACATGAACCTTGTTTGAAAAAAACTAAAGTTGTCCTTTAAGGGACGCAATAAAACAACGACCTCTGCATCCACAGGATTGGATTTGTAAGTTGATTAGCGGTATACTGTGGTTACTTTGCGCCACTTTTGATGTGTATGCACGTCCCAGCATATGACGTCAGGGTATAACTGGTATAACTACCTCTCAATGAACTACGTCATTACGTCATTTGCTGGGACGGTGCATACTCATCGAATATCGTCCTGGGCGAAACTAGTACTTGCACGCTATGCTTGCGCAAGTAATAACCCCGTTCCCAGTATCCCTCAACAGGGATAGGTGTATGTTTCCCAGTTGTTGTGGTGTAAGGTGTCCTAGTTTCTTTTATATATTTCTTTCTTTTTTGCACTATTAAGTGACTATTTACACTGTTAGTTAGTTGACAAGGTTGCGTGACATTGTCAGATTTTGAACTCGTAATTACAGCTATCGATAAGAGAGTCTTCTAATATGAATGCTTAAATTGTACCCTTCAAGACATCATCCAAATGTAATTCTAGTGCAACAATTCAGAGTAGGATCCAGTCCTCTGATGGTAATCCTCACCTGACGCGACCACAGCATACTGACGTGCTTTAAAGGGCAGATATCCTAGAGTCTTCCTGTTGTTCTTCAGGGGATCCAGGCTCTCCACTTTGTGTAAACCACCTTTGTTACACTTTGCTCCCACCGTCACTATCACTGCAACCAGCAGGAGAGAAGGACAAGATGAGACACTGCAACAAGCAGGAGAGAAGGACAAGGTGAGACAGAGTAGATTGGTTTTAACATGCATGTGTTCAGCAGGGTATCTGTGGATACCTGTGGGTACCTGTGGGGGTGTGCTGTGTTACAGTAGGGTACCTGTGGGGGTGTGCTGTGTTACAGTAGGGTACCTGTGGGCCTGCGGGGGCGTGCTGTGTTACAGTAGGGTACCTCTGGGTACCTGTGGGGGCGTGCTGTGTTACAGTAGGGTACCTGTGGGCCTACGGGGGCGTGCTGTGTTACAGTAGGGTACCTGTGGGCCTACAGGGGTGTGCTGTGTTACAGTAGGGTACCTGTGGGCCTACGGGGGTGTGCTGTGTTACAGTAGGGTACCTGTGGGCCTACGGGGGCGTGCTGTGTTACAGTAGGGTACCTGAGGGCCTACGGGGGCGTGCTGTGTTACAGTAGGGTACCTGTGGTCCTGCGGGGGTGTGCTGTGTTACAGTAGGGTACCTGTGGGCCTACGGGGGTGTGCTGTGTTACAGTAGGGTACCTGTGGGCCTACGGGGGTGTGCTGTGTTACAGTAGGGTACCTGAGGGCCTACGGGGGCGTGCTGTGTTACAGTAGGGTACCTGTGGTCCTGCGGGGTTGTGCTGTGTTACAGTAGGGTACCTGTGGGCCTACGGGGGTGTGCTGTGTTACAGTAGGGTACCTGTGGGCCTACGGGGGTGTGCTGTGTTACAGTAGGGTACCTCTGGGCCTACGGGGGTGTGCTGTGTTACAGTAGGGTACCTGTGGGCCTACGGGGGTGTGCTGTGTTACAGTAGGGTACCTGTGGGCCTACGGGGTTGTGCTGTGTTACAGTAGGGTACCTGTGGGCCTACGGGGTTGTGCTGTGTTACAGTAGGGTACCTGTGGGGGTGTGCTGTGTTACAGTAGGGTACCTGTGGGCCTACGGGGTTGTGCTGTGTTACAGTAGGGTACCTGTGGTCCTGCGGGGTTGTGCTGTGTTACAGTAGGGTACCTGTGGGGGTGTGCTGTGTTACAGTAGGGTACCTGTGGGCCTACGGGGGTGTGCTGTGTTACAGTAGGGTACCTGTGGGCCTACGGGGGTGTGCTGTGTTACAGTAGGGTACCTCTGGGCCTATGGGGGTGTGCTGTGTTACGGTAGGGTACCTGTGGGCCTACGGGGTTGTGCTGTGTTACGGTAGGGTACCTGTGGTCCTACGGGGGCGTGCTGTGTTACAGTAGGGTACCTGTGGGGGTGTGCTGTGTTACAGTAGGGTACCTGTGGGCCTACGGGGGTGTGCTGTGTTACAGTAGGGTACCTCTGGGCCTACGGGGGTGTGCTGTGTTACAGTAGGGTACCTGTGGGCCTACGGGGTGTGCTGTGTTACAGTAGGGTACCTGTGGTCCTGCGGGGTTGTGCTGTGTTACAGTAGGGTACCTGTGGGCCTACGGGGGTGTGCTGTGTTACAGTAGGGTACCTGTGGGCCTACGGGGTTGTGCTGTGTTACAGTAGGGTACCTGTGGGCCTACGGGGGTGTGCTGTGTTACAGTAGGGTACCTGTGGGCCTACGGGGTTGTGCTGTGTTACAGTAGGGTACCTGTGGGCCTACGGGGGTGTGCTGTGTTACAGTAGGGTACCTGTGGGTTTACGGGTTGTGCTGTGTTACAGTAGGGTACCTGTGGGCCTACGGGGGTGTGCTGTGTTACAGTAGGGTACCTGTGGGCCTACGGGGTGTGCTGTGTTACGGTAGGGTACCTGTGGGCCTACGGGGGCGTGCTGTGTTACAGTAGGGTACGTGTGGGCCTGTGGGGGTGTGCTGTGTTACAGTAGGGTACCTGTGGGGGTGTGCTGTGTTACAGTAGGGTACCTGTGGGCCTACGGGGCGTGCTGTGTTACAGTAGGGTACCTGTGGGGGTGTGCTGTGTTACAGTAGGGTACCTGTGGGGGTGTGCTGTGTTACAGTAGGGTACCTGTGGGGGTGTGCTGTGTTACAGTAGGGTACCTGTGGGCCTACGGGGGCGTGCTGTGTTACAGTAGGGTACCTGTGGTCCTGCGGGGTTGTGCTGTGTTACGGTAGGGTACCTGTGGGCCACGGGGTTGTGCTGTGTTACAGTAGGGTACCTGTGGTCCTGCGGGGTTGTGCTGTGTTACAGTAGGGTACCTGTGGGCCTACGGGGTTGTGCTGTGTTACAGTAGGGTACCTGTGGGCCTACGGGGTTGTGCTGTGTTACAGTAGGGTACCTGTGGGCCTACGGGGTTGTGCTGTGTTACAGTAGGGTACCTGTGGGCCTACGGGGGTGTGCTGTGTTACAGTAGGGTACCTGTGGTCCTGCGGGGTTGTGCTGTGTTACAGTAGGGTACCTGTGGGCCTACGGGGTTGTGCTGTGTTACAGTAGGGTACCTGTGGGCCTACGGGGGTGTG
This sequence comes from Protomyctophum parallelum, assembly GCF_964188405.1. NCBI lineage: Eukaryota > Metazoa > Chordata > Actinopteri > Myctophiformes > Myctophidae > Protomyctophum > Protomyctophum parallelum. The sequence goes on along the minus strand of NC_139698.1, from coordinate 57,451,100 downwards.
CTGTGTTACGGTAGGGTACCTGTGGTCCTACGGGGGCGTGCTGTGTTACGGTAGGGTCTCTCCTTCTTGGCCTCAGAGATGAACCTCTGGCAGCCCTCGTGTTCTTTCACCACATCCAGACACAGAACCACAGTGGGAAGGTAGGAGGGACTGATGAGAGGAAGACGGATGAGCTCTAGTACCTTAAAAATTTAAATAAAGTGGAAGACTCATTATTTATTAGTTCAACTGGACATTGGGTAAAACAACAATTATTCAAATGATTGTTATAAGACACAAAATCTTGTGTCAAAGGTTTAAAGAAAAAAGGTTTAAAAAAAGAAAAAAAATGTTCCAAGACGGGCGCCGTCCAAGTAATAAAAATAACAATAACAATAAAAAAATAAATAATAATAATACATATTATCAATAAGTAGTAGTAACAGGGGGCACGGTGGCACAGTCGGTAGTGTGGAGTTTGCATGTTCTCCCCGTGTCCCCTAGGGTAGGTACTCTCACAAAAAAGTAATGCAGTAATCCTGGTCTCTAAACTACCTCCCCCTGGCCAGCCGGGGCGCCTGAAAGGACCTTCCTGTTCCTACCACGCGCTACGTCCGTCCGGGGAAATCCCCCCTGTCAGGTGAAAAGAAGCAGCTTGGACATAGAAGGAAGCATGAGGTCAGTCCGCTGCCCCCCCAGGTTGGCAGAGGAAGTGTAGCGCCCAGGATTACATTAGATAATTGACACTGGGTGAAAAGAAATGGGATAAAAATTATAGGGAAAAAAAAGTAGTAGTAGTAGTAGTAGTATCAATATCATATACTGTAGGTCCAGGATGTGAGAATAAGAAAAGACTGACCTTTCCAAAGCTGTGCCTGCAGGTAGCAGGACACTTGTCGAACCACATCATAGCAGCCTCAAACACTGTGTCCTCCTTGGGAACACTCAGGTGATCACTGGAGAGGATCTCTGTCAGTCTCTCCACAGAGAGGGAGAGAAACTCTGGCTGTTGGTAGAAGAAAACACAGGTGGTTAATATCTAAAAGATGAACTGACTCTGGGACCTGTTGGTAGAAGAAAACACAGGTAGGTTAATATCTAAAAGATGAACTGACTCTGGGTCTAGTTTTTATTTGTTGACGAAATTGTCAGTATATTTAGTCATAGTTTTAGTCATCATAGCTTAGTTTTCATTTTGTTTTCGTCAGTGGAAAAAGGTAGCCGACGAACATTTTTCGTCTTAGTTTTAGTCGACAAAATCAACACTGGTCACAGTTGACATGACTGATGTTTCTACCCAGGTGTAGGTCAGTTACTGGTGAGGGTGACACCTTGGAGAAATGGTAATAAAACAAAGTCATGGGTGAAAAAGCCAACAAACAAAACAACTTGGTAAATGTATGATGCCTCAATAGAGCACCGAAGTCTGACGTCAATATCGCACAAATCCACGGGTTCATGTACTTTTTATTTGCATTGTAATCCCCATAGGGGGATTTTAGATCGTCTCATATAAGAACTGTGTTTGAAAAATAAACATGTCACCCCGGCCGTTTCACTCATATGGATATGAAGAATCAACTGACTGAGAGACAACGCTAATGTTACTGCTGCTGAATTAGTTACATTTTCGCTAGAAACAGACTATCATAATGAGTGACTGACTGTCATAAACCTCCCTGACAATAACGCAGAGACAGCTTGTATATTTTTGGACCACAATGCTTATAGAGCGTCGCAGTCCTGCCCCCTCCCCTACCCTCCCCCCCCCCCCACCAGGGCCCAGAAAATGATTCCCCGTTCATTTTACAAAAAGTATTTATTTAAGATTAAGTGTCGTACAATGCCAACTCTTGTGGCGACAAATCATGACAACCAACCGAACAAAGAATTAGAAAGAAACAGCAGTTTTTGTTGTTTTTCTTCTTTGTAATTATTGGTTTGGTCCAAAATATTGTGTTTATTGTCATGATTTGTCACAACTCGAGTTGGCTTTGTCTGCGACGTAACCGTCTTTAAATACTTTTTTGAAATGTCTATGAGGAAAAATGCATTGGGAATCATTTCGTGGGCCTGGCGTCGTCATGAAAGGGGGCGGGACTGCGACGCACAACATTAAGATCACCCCATGCTATTCTCCATGGAGAAATTACTTCCGTGAACCAGGGGGATGGAGGGGACGAGCGACTGGCGTCAGGACATCGGCGCTCTATGACTGACCTGTTGATAGAGAACACAGAAGTGTTCCAGAATGTAGTCCATGCTGTGTTTCTTCAACGTGTCACAGGAGTGGTCCTCAGAGAAGCAGAACATCTCTACACAGTTCTTCCTGTCGATGTGAGGCTTCATGAAGTCACCGCAGGCGTTTCCAACAGCCGTGACGTCCCACAGGTTGGCTGCTGCCAGCAGGGCCTGGAGTAGACCAAACACACATGTGTTTATTAACCCATTTAGACCTGAGAACAGATTCTACAAATGTTTTCTAAATCCTGACAGTTTTCTGAAAAACCCATGTTTCTATGTCAGTGGTTCTCATGTTTCTATGTCAGTCGTTCTCATGTTTCTATGTCAGTGGTTCTCAAACATTTTCATGTCAAGGACCCCCAAATATATATGCAATTGGCCGCCGACCCCCATCTGAACATATGTCATTCCAGGGACCTCATCCACCAGAAGCAAAGATTTGAGTTAAAAATGTTCGCTCTGAAAGAATATATATTCAAAGGTTTGCGCCACATTTTTACGATTAAAAATAAATAGCAGATCTACAAGCTCTACAAGCTAAGAGCTTGTATATCTGCTATTTTTCTATAGCTAAAGCATGACAATGCTTAAAACACCAAAAGGGGTTCCCGCCCAGAATGGGAAGTAAGCACGCACATAGGACAAATGAATGATGATGATGATAATAATGCAGTACCTGCACATTTGCTGTGGAGATGGACACCTTTGCAGTGTAGGCGTAGTTCACCAACATACCAACAATCTCAGGTTCCACGCCACTGAGGGACACCCGGTCCTGTGTGGACTCCATCATGCCAGATGTAAACATGGCCTGTGCAGGGTGAAAAGGTGATGTTTTCAGGGTTTAGGCCTTTCTCATTTCAATTGCGTCAACAATGAATACATTAGATATAGCATGTTAGGTTCACTTTATAGTATAGTATAGTATAGGATAGTAATAGTATAGTATACATGTATAGCTTATATGTATACGGTAGTTTAATTATATAGATACTCCACTGTTACGTTCTTAGCTTACGCATGTTTCATGATAACTACTTTTTATGTATGTGATGTATGTGATTTGTTATTGCTCAATGTAAGTCGCTCTGGATTAAGGGCGTCTGCTAAATGCCTAAATTGTAAATGATGTGAATGCCAAGGTCAAATTTAGCGAATGTGTGAAATGACCTCAAAGTATGAGCAAAAGGAGGCCAGTACGTATCGATGGCAGGGGAACTCCTGTCCCTCACAGCACAGAATCACATCACACAACAAGGCCCTCTCTACGTCCTTCGGCCTTTGCTTGGGTCTCGGTCTCTGGGTGTTGGGGGAGGCAGAGGGACTTCGTAACGCAGCCATGCGGATAAGCTGCCTCCGTCCTCCACCTGCCTTCACCACCCCCCGCACAACTTTATCAGCCTCTGGAACTCCCTCCTTGATCCCCGACGTGTGTGTTGAGCCTGGAGTACGGCGCAGCCTGTTGAGGCCCTTTAACACCTTCTGGGGATGGACGGAGTCCTCAAACATCTCAGCCTCCTGTGAGGAGGTGCTGGACTCCTGAAATGCAATGACAACATCCCAGAGGGAGATTTATAAAGCAGACAAATTACAACTATTCACCTGTGATTGTGAATGTTGATCTGTTAACGTGGCTTTTTAAAACTGCCCTTGCGTACCATGTTGAAATGCCATTTTCCCTTGTATAGAGGGTATGCGCGTGACATCGTACCTGGAAGTTCTTATAATTAATACTACGCTCAGTGACTCGCACTGGGAAAGAGCGCCATCTGGCGTGATCACAGAAGCATTATATGATAAGCTCCCAGACAATTTAATTGGCTGGGTGTAAACCACGTGGTCCCTGCATGGCCCACCCTCCCTCCTTATATGCAGGAGCCCGTGGTTTACTCCCTCATTCAAATTGCACTTCTGTTGAAGACACAGAGCATAAAGCATTATCCCCAGACTGCGAGCTTTTTCTTTACAAAGAGTTTCAGACAGGACGGAAGCGTATTCCGGGACCGCGAAACGAAAGCTTGACAGAAATACTGAGGGTATATACATATATTTAAAAAGTAAAAAGATTGTAGCCATTAACGCTCTCTACAAACTTATAGCTAGCCTAGGCCACTAACACCAAGCTAGCCCGAACAGAGATTGTAGCCTATAACGCTCTCTCCTACATAGCCTATAGGCTAACACGTGTAACGCTCACAGTTAGCTCGGAGCTAATCTAGCCACTAACGCTACTAGCCCTGGGGCTTTTCGCATTACACCCGAAGACGGAGCCCTTCTTTGTGTTCACCGAACACCGGCGACGGGGAAGATGGCTCCACCAGCTTCACAAGGTAGAAAGCGGAGGGTGAACAAGGATCCTGTTCCCCAGAAGGAATGTGACCGATGCGGTTCAAAGATGTCGGGCAGAGACAAACACGGCACGTGTCTATACTGCCTTGGATACAACCACGCATACATGGCAATAAACGTCCCAGGCGGCTGTAAAGCGTGCTCCACAACGGAGTTACGCTACCTCCAGCGACGACTGAGCCGCATGAAGTCCCTGCAGGACGGCGACCCAGTCCTAGGGGCTACTGGAGGCTACTTAGAAGAAGAGGACGAGCCGGGGCACGACACCCGAGACGCCGCATCGACCTCTCGTGACGGCATCCCCTGGGGTGATAACATGGACACGTCCGACCCCATGCCGGACCAGGGAATACAGGTCGACGACTACGAATACGACCCCATCTACGGGGATGAGGTCCCGTTCCTCATCATAGATGAGGTGTACTACGATGATGATGCTCCCGAAGAGGGAGAAATCTTCTACGGGGACGAAGACTCTCGTATTATTCCCGCCGACATGGCTGACGATACGGAGCCCCAGGCAGCGGCTGCTGCCGCCGCGCCAACCGAGGGCACGGCAGAGCGAGCTGGCGGAGGGCCGCCGACGGCGGAGGACCCCGGCGCTAAGCTGACTGTGGACATGTCCGATATCCAGGACATATTCAGGAAGGCGGCCCTGAGGTGTAAGACACCATGGCCGGAGGAGGAAGAGACACAAGCAGAGGCGGAGACCGACATTTTTCAGTGTCTCGGTCCCACTCCTTTAAAACAACCCACGAAGAGGATGCTGCCCGTGGTGAAGGGCTTCTACGAAAATCTACAAGCAACGTGGGACAAGCCCAGATCCAATACCCTGCCCGACACACGCAGATTGGACTGCGCCGACATGGCAAAGAACGGATTGGATGGCCTGCCTCCGGTGGACGAGGCAATGGCGATGCATCTACTAAAATCCAAACTGTCGCTCTCAAAAGAGCCCACGTTCGCTCTGCCGGGAGACAAAGAATTCTCCGACATAAATAAAAAGTCATACAACACACTGGCCTCGGTGGCGAAAACTATGGGCGCAGTGCTGATGCTTCAGGGCTCTATGACCGCCATGTACAAGGCAGTAGGAGACGCTCCGTCCCCCGAGGACATGGCGGAGTTCCGAAGACTCCACAACGAGATGCTTCTTTTCTCGAAGAGCATTCTAAAATACACGGGCCGCGCCATGGCTTATTCCGTGGTAATGGAAAGAGCCAGGTGGCTGGAACACTCAGAGCTGCTGGGGGAGCAGAGAAGGGTCGTTTTGGACCAGGCTATTAACCACAAGGGCCTTTTCAAGACCACAATGGCCACAGCAACAGAGCGCTGTTCCGAAGAAAACAAGGCGAGCAGAGAAGCGCTCAATATGGCTATCCCCGTCAGGGGTGGATACCGCACGTCGGCGTCTTCCTCTTACCGCCGCCCGTACGATCAGCAAGCTACCTCCCGCGGCCGTTTCAGAGCGCCGCCACCGCCTAGAACCGCCGCCTCCACCAGCCACAGTGCTCCCCGCTATGAGCGAGCTCCGAGGCGGGAGGAGCAGCAGCCGCAGCAGCAGCGGAGGAGGCCGCCTTCAGCCTCCCCTTCGCGGGGCCCCCAACGAGGCTTCAGGGGCAACAACAGGAAGCCGGGTGGCACATAGCAAGCACCGCTATGTCTGGGGGATTCGACGGGCACCGTCTCCCCTGTACCACTTTCCCCACAGGTTCGAGAACACGGACATCATGTAGTGGCTACGGACCTCACATGCTGCCCGGAAAAGAGGAGAAGAATAGCACACAATTGTTTTATCAATGTCAATGCTTATACTGTCGATACAATGTACGATGTGATACCTCCTGTTTGTGTATTAAAAAGTTTTGTAATAAAGGATTTTACCCCGGAGCACCCCGTCCGTGTGGCGGGGGCGCGGAGGAAAATAAAACAAAAACAAAAACAAAACCAAATGAACCCAAGGGGAATGAGCCCGATGCTATGGGGGTCAGTCAGACACCCCATAGCAGCGGGACAGACGCAAAACACGGCGACAGAATCCCCATGTTCTGTCCCGGAGCGGACTCGTCCAGGCCAAAATTTCCTTCCCCCGGTAGGGGGCGCTGTATCACCACGAATGCCTGCGACAACAGCACACTGTCTAACACATCATTATCCGGACCATTCCACCCCCCCCTCGTTAGGGGGCGCCATGTCTCTGCCAAAAACTTTGGCAGTAATAGACAACCCGTTAGCACGGTGCCTTCCTCAATGGATGGAATGCAAAGCACATCCATGGGTGGTCCGTACTATTTCTCAGGGTTACAGACTCCAGTTTGCCTCGAAACCCCCCATGTTCGAGAAAGTAATTTTCTCTCAAGCGCATGGGCAGGCGGCCGACATACTTCAGACAGAAATAGCCTCTCTAATAAACAAGAAGGCTATACAGGAAGTTCCGCCGGATCAGAGTCGGAACGGATTCTACTCCAGGTATTTCCTGGTTCCAAAGAAAGGGGGAGGGCTACGCCCCATCTTAGACCTGAGAGCCCTGAACCGTTATTTGAGAGTGTTCAAATTCAAAATGTTAACGAGTGCGACACTGCTTCGCATGATTCGCCAGGGAGATTGGTTCACGTACGTGGATCTAAAAGACGCTTACTTTCATGTAGCGGTTTACCCGCCGCACAGGAAGTTTCTACGGTTCGGATTCCGAGGACGGATCTACGAATACCTAGTGCTGCCGTTCGGACTATCTTTGAGCCCGAGGGTTTTCGTGAAATGCACACAAGCGGCTATCGCCCCATTGAGACAACAGGGGGTCCGCGTAGCGAGCTACATAGACGATCTGATGGTCCTCGCAAGCAACGGACGGATGGCACATCAACACACCAGGTTGGTAGTGAATCATTTGGTTTCTCTGGGTTTCAATATAAATCACGAGAAAAGCATGGTGGTGCCGACACAAATGATAGATTCCATAGGCATATCGCTGGACTCAATCACGTCTATGGCCCGTCTATCACAGGACAGGGTTACGTCATTCAGGAAATGCGCAGCAATGTTTCAACGAGGCAGTCGAGTGTCGTTCAAACTGTGCATGAGAATGTGCGGACTCATGGCGTCGGCTATATCGCTAGTACGACTAGGCAGACTGTATATGAGACCATTTCAGAAATGGATGCGATCGCTGAATGTACCCAGCAATCACCGTTCTCGCCACGTTGTGGTCACAGAGGAATGCGTGACAGCCCTACAACGATGGAGAGACGTGCGTTTTCTCTCGGAAGGCGTGGCGATGGGAATAGTTGCATCCAGGAAAGTAATTACCACGGATGCCAGTATGACTGGGTGGGGTGCCACTCACGAGGGCAGGATGGCCAGAGGTGTGTGGGGTATTGGTCTACAGACCTCCCACATAAACTACCTAGAACTCATGGCAGTACTGTTAGCCATGAAGTATTTCCTGCCTCTTATCGGCAACTGTCATGTCCTAGTCAGGACAGACAATGTGACAACGATGTGTTACATCAACAAGCAAGGGGGACTTCGTTCCCCAACACTACACACACTAGCACACAAGCTGACTGTGTGGAGCGACAGACACTTGAAATCGATCAGAGCCACCCACGTTCCGGGAGTCCAGAACAGGGGGGCGGACTTACTGTCCAGGGGTGTATGTCACTACGGGGAATGGTCCCTACATCTCGCGGTGGTGGCCCAGATTTGGGACAGATTTGGCCAACCGCTAGTGGACCTGTTCGCTTCAGGGGAGAACACGAAGTGCCCGCTGTTCTTCTCCATACAAGGAGCGGCCCCTCTAGGGCTGGACGCCCTAGCACACAGTTGGCCGAGAGGGCTGTTGTATGCATTCCCCCCACTGTCCCTGATTTCTCCCACATTGGAGAGAGTGAGAGCTCAGGGCCTAGAACTGATTCTGGTGGCTCCGAGGTGGGGCCACTGGATATCAGAAATAATGCCTCTCCTATGCGGCCATCCGTGGCAACTACCACTACGCAGAGACCTGCTGACGCAGGCGAAAGGAGAGATATTTCACCCTCAGCCGGGACATCTGGCTCTTTGGGCCTGGCCCGTGAGAGGCTGAACTTAGGCACTGTGGGCCTCCCTCAGCGCGTGATTGACACTATCCAGGCAGCTAGAGCCCAGTCAACTAGAGATCAGTATGACAGGAACTGGCGGGTGTTTGAAGAATGGTGTGAGACGTCCAATGTGGTGGCTTTCGAAGCCTCGAAAGTGCACATTTTGTCCTTTTTACAAGAATTAATGGACAAAGGCAGGGCCTTCAACACAATTAAGGTCTATGTGGCTGCTATCTCAGCGTGCCATATAGGGTTTGAAGGGAAGCCAGTGGGTGAGAACCGTCTGTTACGTCAGTTCATGAAAGGTGTTAGACACCTCCGACCAATCCCAAATCACCTGGTCCCAACCTGGGATTTGGCTGTAGTGTTGGATTCATTGTCACAGCCTCCTTTTGAACCATTGGAGGAGGTGGACATGAAGTTCTTATCGTTTAAAACTGCACTATTGGTAGCACTGACGACCACGAAACGTGTCAGTGATATCCATGCACTCTCGGTGAGCTTGGAGTGTATGCGTTTCTTAGATGGGGGACACAGGGTCATTATTAAACCTAATCCAGGGTTTATACCTAAGAATCCTTTGGCAAAGTGTGTTCCTGTCGAGTTGGAGATGTTCTCTCCTCCTCCGTTTTCATCGACAGAGGACAGAAGGTTACACAACCTTTGTCCAGTAAGGGCTCTGAGAGTGTACACGGACAGGACTAAGGTCTCGAGAAAGTCGGATCAACTGTTTGTGGCATATGCCCCAAGATCAGTGGGAAAACCCATAACGAAAGTAAGGCTCTCCCAATGGATAGTGGAGGCCATACAGATTTCTTATACCAGTAAAGGAATGTTGCCTCCCGAGGGGTTAAGGGCACATTCTACAAGAGGTATGTCCGCATCCTGGGCTCTTTGTAGAGGAGTCTCGATTCAGGATGTTTGTACTGCTGCAAGTTGGTCATCACCTTTGACCTTTGCTAGATTTTATAGACTGAATGTGGCTGCATCGTCCCTGGGACATGCCGTCCTCAGTGTAGCTTCCAGACATGGGGATAACCCTTAAGCTGTGATTTCGGGATAACAATCAGGGAGTTTATTATGTTCCCAGTGCGAGTCACTGAGCGTAGTATTAATTATAAGAACTATAGGTTACAGACGTAACCCCGGTTCTTTAATAATACAAGCGAGGTGACTCGCCAAAACGCCCTTCTTGTTTACTTCAACGAGAAGGTGCAAATGTTATCTTGAATGAGGGAGTAAACCACGGGCTCCTGCATATAAGGAGGGAGGGTGGGCCATGCAGGGACCACGTGGTTTACACCCAGCCAATTAAATTGTCTGGGAGCTTATCATATAATGCTTCTGTGATCACGCCAGATGGCGCTCTTTCCCAGTGCGAGTCACCTCGCTTGTATTATTAAAGAACCGGGGTTACATCTGTAACCTATAGTTATGCGGGAACGCCCACTGAGTGGCAAAAAAACTAATTTCTGGCCTTGACAGCCCATCCATCCAAACAGAAAAGTCCTGTCTGATTGCATTAAACAATGTTAAACTCACCAACATTAAAGTCCTGTCTGATTGCATTAAACAATGTTAAACTCACCAACATTAAAGTCCTGTCTGACTGCATTAAACAATGTTAAACTCACCAACATTGCAGCTGTATGAAAAGCTTCAATTATCCTCTTTCTATCTGCAAAGTCTTTGTTTCATAAAAATCCACCATAGAAACATATTGAGCTACTTTCTGTCAAGAAATATGCTTCCAAACTCCAACTCTCCATGCTGCTCAATGTTTTGCCACTCAGTCTAAATGAGGGGCATATCAAGAGTGTGTGATTCTTCTCAAACTGTCATTGATCTCATTCTGACCTCGGACAAATCCAGAATCTCAAAGAAAGGGGTTATTGTATGTGGGCTCAGTGATCATTTTATGATTTTCTGTACCCGCAAAATACAAAAACTAAAGTTTGACTGTCACAAAACAGTCATATCTAGGGACCTCAAAACCTACTCTAGTGAGGCCTTTAACCTTGAACTGGAGAGTCTGGATTGGTCCGATGTGCTCAGGAGCTCACTAGTCGAAGAAGCATGGCTTGGCTTTAAAACCAAATTTACATCAGTACTAAACATCATGGCTCCTTTGAGAACCGTCAGGGTCAAAACCCGCTCGGAGCCATGGATGAATTCGGACATACTGACTGCAATGAAAGCCAGAGACAACAAATGCTCTGAACTTCTTAAATGCAAGTCCAAACTAGCCAAGTGCAAGCGCTTCGACAGTGATCTCCAAACCAAACTGTGCAACCTAAAAGCCCAGTGTAACAAGCTAAGAAACGGTGTAATTGCCATGACCAAATCAGCCAAATGTAACTTTATCAATGATAAAGCCGAGGAAATCAAAAACAATCCTCGGGAGCTATGGAAGTTACTAAACAACCAACTAGGCTGTGGTCGGAAACTAAAAACCAGGTTTACTAACATAAACATCAAATCGAATAACACCCTCATCACTGACAAACTCGATGTAGCCAACCACTTGAACATCTTCTTTACAAACATTGCAACAAAGCTGGTTAGCAAACTGCCCTCCCACTCTGGGCGTTTTGGTGTAGAGCACATCACAGCCTTCTACAAAAACCTTGGTGTTTGTAAAGATGATTTTAAAATGGCAATGGTAACAACCGAGGAGGTACTTAAAAAACTGAGTGCCCTCCAACCCCACAAGGCCACTGGCCATGACAATATTCCCTCCAAATTTCTCAGAGACTCAGCCTTTTCCATAGCTCCAGTCATCACCCATATAGTTAACCTCTCCATCAAACAGGGACAGGTCCCCCAAGATTTTAAACTGGCCAAAGTAACCCCCTTGTACAAAAAAGGGAGTAAATTAGAACCCGGCAACTACCGCCCTATTTCTATTCTAAGCTCCATCTCGAAAGTGATGGAAAAAATAGTCTATGAACAGGTTGAAAAGTATCTTGCCACTAATAAATTGCTGTACGAGTTCCAATCTGGTTTCAGAACATCCCACTCCACTGACACATGCCTCCTCTATTTGAGCGACCACATCAAACACGAGGTGGATGCTGGAAAATACTGCGGCATGGTCATGCTGGACCTCCAAAAGGCTTTTGACACCGTGAACCACTCCATACTGGTTAACAAGCTTAAAGCTATTGGTTTTGATAGCACATCAGTGAGCTGGATGCAATCCTACCTGGAGGGGAGAGAACAGATGGTGGAGGTGAACGGAACACTGTCCCCTCCCCTCCCAGTGAGCTGTGGCGTCCCACAAGGAAGCATACTAGGGCCTTTACTGTTCCTAATTTATGTTGACGACATGACTTCAGCTTGTGACTGCAACTTGTTCCTGTTCGCAGATGACTCAGCACTGCTGGTCTCGGACAGGAACAAACTGCAGGTTGAAAAGACCCTCAGCTCTGAACTCGGTAGAATCTGCACCTGGCTCGCTGATAACAAACTATCCTTACACCTGGGAAAAACTGAATCCATCCTCTTCGGATCAAATAGTAAACTCAGCAAGGCAGATGGCTTCTTGGTTAGAGTGGGTGACAATATTATCACACGTAAAGATGAAATTACCTACCTAGGTTCCATCCTGGAGGCCAATCTTTCCGGTGATAAAATGGCCACCAACGTAATCAAAAAAGTCAATCAAAGAACAAGATTCCTTTACAGGATCTCCTCACTGGTCAGCAAAAACACCTTGAAGACCTTAACAGGAGCCCTCGTACAAGGTTTCTTTGACTATGCATCCACCTCTTGGTACCACAGCACCTCAAAGGCCCTTAAAACAAGGCTCCAGACCTCTCAAAACAAACTGGTCAGGCTCCTACTTGGCCTCACCCCCCGAACCCACCTCACCCCTGCCCACTTTGACAGGCTGGGATGGCTTAGGGTCGACGACAGAGTACAGCATCTTGCAATGGGTCTGGTCCACAAGATTCGATACACCTCCAAGATACCCATGTACCTGTCTAAATACTTCCTTAATGTAAACGAAGTCCACACCCACAACACCAGAGGGAGTGCAACAAACCATGTACAACCCAGATTCGGCACAAACAAGGGACTAAATTCTTTTCGCTCCTATGCCACCAAAATGTGGAACGCCCTACCAACAGTCATTAAGACATGTGAATCCCTTGACTCCTTCAAAACCGCTCTCAAAGGGCACCTACGGATGGCTGCAATTCGAAACTGGCCTCTGTAAAATCTGAATCCCCCCCACCCCCCCACCCCATTTTCCCTCACTGTATATAGTATCTTTTCCCTTTTTTGCTTCCCATATGATGAATTCCTGTTCTGTTCTTTACCTACAGAGAAATGTCTATTTGTATGTCTCTAAATGTTTGTATGTCTTTAAATGTTTTGATGAATTGAACAATGTGGACCCTGTTGTAAACAAGTGTAATGCTTAATTGGGTCGTCCACTCACAGTTGACAGTCTTTGTATTGAGTTTGTGCTTAAAATGTACTGTAAATTCTACAAACTGTTAATAAAGATTTCAATCAATCAAAAAATCAGGTGTCCTGATGGGAAAATCATGCATTTGCATACTCTCTATATTAGTGACAGCTTAATGGAAATATTAAACACATTGGTTTCCTATTGCTATCGTCAAGATAAGATTGTTGGTTTTCCAGCTAGCATGTTGACCTGTCTGGGTCCGGGTGAGTTTCTCCAACATTCTAAACGGAGTGGTCCTCCTCAGAAAAGCAGTAAATCCCTACACAGCTACTCACATCCATGCCACGCTTCAGGAAGTCACCGTGACGCCCAACATGCTTGATGCTGCCAGCAGGGCCTAGAGTAGACCAAATAAACAACAATATCTGTCACGCATCACCAATGTTATGTAGAGCAGGGCTTCTCAACCCGTGGGTCGCCAAATTATTTTTGGGGGGTCCCCAAATTATTTTGGGGGGTCCCCAAATTATTTTTGCAACTGAATGTCTGAAAAATGGAAATGTGTTTGCCTAGTACACATAGTGCACATAGAGTACATGCATAACCTTTCCTTAATGATTATATCTGGTTTCAGTATTAATTTATGATATATTTTGGAGGGGTCGCGAGATATGGCCAAAGCATTTCCGGGGGTTTCCCCAGCCAAAAACGTTGAGAACCCCTGATGTAGAGGGGAGACAACGGAGACAATGAATAAGGTTCATGATGATAATGCAGTACCTGCACATTCGCTGTGGAGATGGACACCTTTGAAGTATATGCGTAGTCCACCAACACACCAATCATCGGAGGTTCCACTCCACTGATGGTCACCCTCTCCGCTGTGGACTCCCTCGTGGCAGATGTAAACATGGGCTGTGCAGGGTGAAAAGGGGAATGGTTTGCCTGTAGTGTTCAGGGTTTATTAGGCCTATTATTTACATTGTGTCAACAATATTAATTAGACATACTGTATATAGCATGTTAGGTTCATCTGAAGCAGTGTCGTTTGTCGACTAAAACTAAGATGAAAAATGTTCGTCGACTACCTTTTTTCACTGACTAAATAAAACGAAATAAAAATGAATCTATGATGACTAAAACTAAGACTAAATATATTGACAATTTCGTCAACAAATAAAAACTAGACTAAAATGTTCGGAGGAACTAGTGGACAAGAGAAACACTTTTATGCTAGGTTGCATGCTGAAAATAGCAGATCTACAATCTCACAATGCGCTGCGACGCTGCTATTTTCAGCATGCGACCAAAGTGTAAAATCTGCCATTACGACGACATCAAGGCCTGTCAAAACATATTTTATTCGACTGAATCAACTGTAGATTTAGTCGACTAAAATCGTATGACATTTAGTCAACTAAAACTGGACTAACACTAGAACATTCCAGGTGATTAAAATGTGACTAAAGCTAAGTGAAAACTATTCAAGAGACTATGCCAAAAACAACACTTGATGTGAAGCCAAGGTAGAATTGAAATATCATTCCCTAAACAGCAGGTCAGTGTGTGCTTGTCTTACCTCAAAGTGTGAGCTGAAGCAGGCCAGTACATATCGATGGCAGGGTCCAGGGGAACTCCTGTCTTACCTCAAAGTGTGAGCTGAAGCAGGCCAGTACGTATCGATGGCAGGGTCCAGGGGAACTCCTGTCTTACCTCAAAGTGTGAGCTGAAGCAGGCCAGTACGTATCGATGGCAGGGTCCAGGGGAACTCCTGTCTTACCTCAAAGTGTGAGCTGAAGCAGGCCAGTACGTATCGATGGCAGGGGAACTCCTGTGCCTCGCAGCACAGAATCACATCACACAACAAGGCACCGTTGAGCCGCAGCCTGTTCAGGCCCGCTAAGACCTTCTGGGGATGGCCGGAGTCCTTAAACATCTCAGTCTCCTAGTGAGGACGGTGGTACACTGGTGGTGCCGGTCCTCCTGAGATGCAACGACAACATCCCAGAGGGAGATTTAGTAATCAATAGACAAATTACAACTATTCACCGGTGATTGTGAATAGGGTTGGGATTCGTTAGGATTTTAACGGTTCCGGATCCTTCCCGGATCCCTCTTAACGGTTCCGGTTCCTAACGGTTCCCTTAACGGATCCCAATACATATTTTTTCCCCTTTTTTCTGACATACATTATACTTGTATTATAGTAGTGCATAATAAACACAAATTCAATAATACAAAGCCACTTTATTGCACAGAAAAAAGCAATTGTACTTTACAATTATGAGGTAGGCACTAGGCAGACAGCACTTTCAAGTAAGCACTTTTTTTTAAGAGTTTGTCTCACAGACACAGTATCCTCTTGTTTAAATTAACATACTGTAATGAACATACAGTTACAAATACAATTATGCCTGTTTAGATACAAAAGTAAAGGTGTAGGCTAGGCAAGTAAACAGTAAACAACATTTGCACTACTGCACTAGTAGGCACTGACTGCACTGGCAGATATTTCAGTAAACGTAAGTAAAAGTGAGGTAGAAAAAATGAGGTAGGCACAGTAAGGCACTACTGTTGAATTGCACATTTAGGCTTTAGGCCTGAGAGCATGCAACTTCTAACAGTTCTTTTGCAGGAAAATTAGCTTATCTGCTACTTCTGGACGAATCCTACACCTCTCCTCGCTAATAGTGTCTCCCGCAACTGAAAACACTCTCTCTGATGGTGTTGATGATGCTTGTACACACAAATATGTTGCAGACAAATCATACAGCATGGGGAGGGAGTGCCTACTCTTCCACCACCAAGCAGCAGGGTTTGTGCCAATGGCCAGAGGGGCCAGGTTCCTGTAGTGATTTATTTCCATTTCTGCTCTCTCAGAATATGACAGGGGGCGCATGGTCTCAGCTTCCCTTCTAACAGCTTTCTCTTCCTCTTCAAAGAGCTCTTCTAGGGGTGATATTTTCTTCTTCTTGATCTGCGGACTGGGATGCTGCTGACTCTGTGTCTGAAATATCAATAGACAAAACATCCTCCTGTTGGTGATGATTTTGATATGACCAGAAAGTGTTCCCAAGAAAATGAAAATGTTGTTAATCCTTACCTCATCAATCTCCTCTTCCCCTTCCTCGTCCGTGTCAATCTGATCAGAAACAGTGCTCTGGCCCTGTGTGGTGGTCTCACTCTCTGCTGCACCGTCCTCTTGTCCGCCTGCCACTGGCAGCTAAAATACAAAATTGTTCACTTTAGGCTGACGGCTATTAGACGGTACCTTGTTGCCACTCGTTTACCTTTATTTCTTTTTTTACCTGGTGCTCAGCCTCGTCTGGACTCGCAATCTTCACTGCTGCCGTCTTGAGCCGGGCCCAGACTTCATCGTTGTCCACTTTAAACTTAAATCTTGGGTCCATTGAAGTGGCCTCCTCCAGAAATTCTGATATGTCAACATCCTATAAATCACACAACAACAGAATAGATGCACAGTATAACTTTGTAAAGTAATACTATTAATTTACAAGAAGGCCAATTGTATTTAATTTGATCCATTTGAATACCTTGTAGCGCTTGGAGAGATCAGTCCACACCTTCTCCTTAATAGTGATGGCAAAGGTGGAGTCTCCATCCTTTACTGCAAAGTGAGCCTCCAGTTTCTTCAGAATGGGAAGAATTTGCCCACATGTTGGCATGTTCTCGCTCGATGCAGCCAGGGTGCAGGTGTAGAGGATTCCCATAAGCTTGGTGAACTCCTGTGCTTTCCTCAAGTCATCATCTGTGATTCTGTCCAATCTACCAAAAATGCAGTATATTGTACATAATGTTGAAATGGTTAGGGAAATCATATTTACAATGAATACATTATAAATGTGTGTGTGTATATATATATACATATACACACACACACATTTATAATGTATTCTATATAAGGTATTATATATATATACACATACATATATAATTATTTTTTAAATGCTATACTCACTTCTCTGCTCCCTTTTTAACTCTTTGATCCAGAACTGTTGCTTGGACGGCTGGGTATTGCTCTATGAACCTTTCGATCATCAAGTAGGTAGAGTTCCAGCGGGTTTTCACATCAAGCACCAGCTCATGAATCAGTTCTGAAATGAAATAACAAACACACACACACACACACACACACACAGAGAGAGAGAGAGAGAGCATATACCTAAAATAAATGCCATTTCATTCTTAAGTGAAATTTCAAATGAAATACATTTTAACCATTTAACATACATTTTAAAAATCGACTTACTCGGAGTAAGGAAATGCTGCTTTTCTTTCATGACCACCTTGGCCATGCTGGTCTTCCTGGTCCAAACGATCACTGCTCTAATCTTGGCTGCCCACTTGCTCACAGATGCAACACTGCAGGCCCTTTGTGCTCCCAAGTTTAATGTGTGTGCAAAGCATCCAACTTTGAGGACCTTCAGCCTCTTCACAGCCACATCCATGTTGGAGGCGTTGTCCACAGTGACTCCAACGATAGATTTCCGGTCCAAGCCAAATTCTTTTAAGATGGACTCGATCTCTCTCTCCACAACTGGTCCCGTCTGTGCTTCGTACACTGCTTGGGTCTTCAGGACCTTTTGATGGAGCTTGTCTTTAACGACATAGTGCAGGGTGACAGTGATGTAGTGGTCTCTCGTGACAGCAGTCCAACCGTCAGAAGTGATGGCAAACTTCTTGACCTGTGTAAGGTCTGATGTTAAGTTGTCTTTCTCCACGTTATACCATGCATCTAGAAAATTGTTGGTAAGGGCATCTCTGGATGGTGGTGTATACTTGGGGTTCAGAGCTTTTAACATCTCCCTGAGTAGTATAAAAAGAAAAAGTGATTTCCTGATTACTACAGCTAAATAATACAGTACCAATATTACTACAACATGTACAATTATTATTTAAACTTCACCACCACCACCACCACATCATTGCAATTTGTACTGTATATTTGTGTCATTAATGTTCAGATTAATTTAATATGAATGACCAGTTAATGGAAACAAGCCAGTGCTTTGTGTTATAAATCCCTGTATTGAACTGTACATCCCTGTGCTTTTTTCTGTAAACTGTTTATATAAAGTAATCAATCATTCAAAGCATGCACAAATATGCACCTAAAGTGTGGGCTCTCCACAGTCGAAAATGCATGTGCATCCATCACAATGAACTTCGTAACAGCACGGTGAATTTCTTCAGTCCTCTCTTTCGTCATCCTCCCAGCTGCTGCTTGGGTGAAAGGAGTTGATGCACTGGTGGTGCTCGCCTTTTCTGTATTTCCTATAGACAAAATATAACATTATATTCATGAACAATTAATTTAGAGCCAATTTAAAAGCAGTTGATTTGCTACTGCTAGTAATTTGTGCATTGAAGTGCAGAGAAAAATGATTGTTTTATTCATGGCTCTAGTTACTGTTAACGTGATTCATAAAATATCAGACAGACTGTCACAGACAGACGTCGAGTCATTGGCGTTCTAAATTAACACCATAAACAGTTCAACAACAAAGTATAATATAAGTATATCTAATGTTACTAGCCTGGGGAAAGTGAACCAGCAGCCTCGTCGGTGGCGTCTTCATCATCAGCCTCTCCCCCCGAAGGCTGTGTTGCTGCGGGGCCGGGCACGGCTCTTTTCCGAAGGCTATCGAACACTTTGCATGTGCCTAGACTAATACCGTGCATCGACTTGAGATGCTTTCTCATTGCGGACGTGCAACCACCTTTACACGACACGATGGACTGACATTTTATGCACTTTGCATTGAAAGCATTTGCCTCTCTGTGGAAGTGTAACCATACTTTACTTTTTTGCTGTCTTTTCGACATTTTTCTCCTCTAGTAGTCTCGCTCGCTCCGGTTACACACGCTTGGTTCATGTGGGCGTGCCGCTTCCTCATTTCTCCCAGATCTCCCACTGACTCTTGTAGGTGACGTGACGTCACCACAGCCGCTCGTATGCATGCACAGACACAGCGGAGCTAAATTATGACTGATGAGATCCGTTTGCGGAACCGTTCATAAAAAAACAATGGAACCGGGTCCGGATCCGCAATGTCGGAACCGGGTCTGAAACGGACCCGGTTCCGAATCCCAACCCTAATTGTGAATAATGTTGTTGATGTGTTGATGTGGCTTTAAAACAACTGCCCTTGTGTACCATGATGTGAAATGCCATTATTTCCATGAGTCTGAGGAAGATGGAGGTTTTGATATGTTAGTTACACTTGCATAGTAGCGGTACATGCAGTAGCAGTGATGTAAATAGGTTTTCAATGTAATCAGTCTCAGGAGGCAGGGATGGTCTTTTAGAAATGAGTCCCAGGGACATTTGATGAGTCCCACTTCAACCACTTTAGGTTGAATAGACAGTTGGAAGGTCGTGGCCGATGATTTTCTACGCAGTGCGTACCACCCTTTCCAGCTAAACGCTTATTTGTTGATTGTTTTTCATAATGACCAGATGCAATGCAGTGTTTTGTCCTAAACAGGCTTCTGTAGAAAGGCGAACGAGCCCGCCTCTACCACTGGTTGTTGGATGTAATGTCATCTTGCAGTAAGAATTTACTGTAAGAATGAATGAATTTCTTTATTTAAACTTGTTTCATAAAGAACATCTAGCTCATGGTGGCGCTGTAACACGCTGATTTAAAAACAATTGTGGGGGAGGCTCTTCCTTGGCGCACTGTGAGTGTGCATGCAAAGTTTCCCAGCGGTCAGCCCTGTGGTGCTTGTAAGCATGTGGTGCAAAATGGAGAGAGAGAGAGAGACTCACTGCCTGTATCAGTGTGGTTGTTGTCCTCCCAGGTGAAGGTGGGAGGAGCCATCGCATGGTCTGTCCTCCAGAGGGCAGCAGAGCTCAGGTCTGGACTCAGGGCTGCTGAGTCAACATGCTGTGACTTGATAGATGCTCATCACTGGCAGACATCTGCTTTATGCACGCGCACACACACACACACACACACACACACACACACACACACACACACACACACACACACACACACACACACACACACACACACACACACACACACACAAGAGATATTGTATATTATACTTATTAGGTATGGTTGAAAACCAAAATAAATTGATAATCTCAAATATTTTGGTTTCCAACCATACTACGTATCCAGTATTTGAGTCTGTTCAAACAGACCACTACGGGGCGCTCCCAACACGTTTGCACAGCTTTTTGAAATCCTAAACCCATACCTAATAAATTCAGAAACTAGACACCAAAAGTCCCCCCGTCAAGTCAAAACCCGCTCGGAGCCATGGATGATTTCCAACATACTGACTGCAATGAAGGCGAGAGACAAAAAATGCTCTGAACTTCTTAAATGAAAGTCAAGCTAGCCAAGCGCTTCGACAGTGATCTCCAAACCCAACTGGGCATCCTAAAAACACAACGTAACAAGCTAAGAAACAGTGTAACTGCCATGACCAAATCAGCCAAAAGAAACTTTATCAATGATAAAGCCGAGGAAAACAAAAACAATCCTCGGGAGCTCTGGTAAACAACCAACTAGGCTGTGGTCAGAAACTAAAAACCAGGTTTACAAACATAAACATCAAATCGAATGACACCCTCACAAGCTTGATGTAGCCAACTACTTAAACATCTTCTTTACAAACATTGCAACAATGCTGGTTAACAAACTGCCCTCCCACTCTGGGTGTTTTGGTGTAGAGCACATCAAAGCCTTCTACAAAATCATGTTTGTAAAGATGATTTTAAAATGGCAATGGTAACAACTGAGGAGGTACTTAAAAAACGGAGTGCCCTCCAACCCCACTGGCCATGACAATATTCCCTCCAAATTTCTCAGAGACTCAGCCATTTCCATAGCTCCAATCATCACCCACATAGTAAACCTCTCCATCAAACAGGGACAGGTCCCCCAAGATTTTAAACTGGCCAAAGTAAAAATCTGAATCCCCCCCACCGCCCCTCCTTTTCCCCCTCACTGTATGTTTCTTTTCCCTTGTTACCTCCTTTATGAAGAATTCCTGTTCTGTTCTTTGACTATATAGAAGTGTCCATTTGTAGCCTCTAAATGTTTTTGATTAATTGAACATTGTGGACCCTCTTGTAAACAAGTGTAATGCTTAATTGGGTCGTCCACTCACAGTTAACAGTCTTTGTATTGAGTTTGTGCTTGAAATGTACTGTAATTCTGCAAACTTTTAATACATATTTCAATCAATCAATCAATCCCCATATATGGGACTCCCTCCGCGGTTTTGCAGAACCTCCATTATCTTGTAAATCTATGCATCGCAAAGGCAGATAAAGGCAGGCAGCGCGAGGCTACAATTTATCACCCCCAATTCACTGTGAACATCCCTCCCTCATATATATATACATACACACACAAAATCAAAGTTTTGTACCTTACTTAATGTTTGTCCCTGCATGATACTGCCTGCAGTCAGTGCAGGTATTGTAGCAGGTACGGAACCCTACGTACGTAATGTTTCTGACCTTTGGATGACTTTACATCTGCTCTGCAGATCAGAGACAGGAACGTAGGGACGCGCAGCTAGCGGGGCTACAGGTAGCCTTGGTCCAGTGCTATAGTTAGCAGGTTAGCAGACCCTGGTCCAGACAGTGCTGGTTTAGTTAGCAGGTAGCCCTGGTCCAGTGCTAGAGCTAGTTAGCAGGTTAGCAGACCCTGGTCCAGTGCTAGTTAGAAGGTAGCCCTGGTCCAGTGCTAGAGCTAGTTAGCAGGTTAGCAGACCCTGGTCCAGTGCTAGAGCTAGTTAGCAGGTTAGCAGACCCTGGTCCAGTGCTAGTTAGAAGGTAGCCCTGGTCCAGTGCTAGAGCTAGTTAGCAGGTTAGCAGACCCTGGTCCAGTGCTAGAGCTAGTTAGCAGGTTAGCAGACCCTGGTCCAGTGCTAGTTAGAAGGTAGCCCTGGTCCAGTGCTAGAGCTAGTTAGCAGGTTAGCAGACCCTGGTCCAGTGCTAGTTAGAAGGTAGCCCTGGTCCAGTGCTAGAGCTAGTTAGCAGGTTAGCAGACCCTGGTCCAGTGCTAGTTAGAAGGTAGCCCTGGTCCAGTGCTAGAGCTAGTTAGCAGGTTAGCAGACCCTGGTCCAGTGCTAGTTAGAAGGTAGCCCTGGTCCAGTGCTAGTTAGAAGGTAGCCCTGGTCCAGTGCTAGTTAGCAGGTAGCCCTGGTCCAGTGCTAGTTAGAAGGTAGCCCTGGTCCAGTGCTAGTTAGCAGGTAGCCCTGGTCCAGTGCTAGTTAGCAGGCTAAAGCAGGGTAACTCTGATCAGTCCACTCAGTTTTCATCCCACGTATCCAGAATAACGAACTATGTGGACTAGCTGTCCTCTTCTGTCTCTCCAAGTTGAAAACAGCACACCATGAACACAGAATTAAGATATTGTGTTGTTGTTGTTGTTGTTGTTGTTGTTGCTGCAAGGTTCGCAGGCCGGCTCTATAGTCTAGACTGTAAAGTATAGCGTTATATTTATTTAAACGTGATGTACAGTATCACCAATGATATTTCCGAGGCGTGTCAGATAGGACATTTAAGGCACAGTTACACACAGGACAGCAGGGCACTGCAGTGCAAACGTAAATATGATGAACACAGCATCTCACTGCTCCGCCCCTCTCTCGTCCGGACTGAAACATACTACTACCCTGTGAGGGTTCCCCCCTCCTTTATAGCTCTATCTATGGGGTTCACGCAGAATGTCATGGTAAATAATGGTATAATAATTTATAATGGTAATAAATTAGAATAAATAATGGACCACGATATGACTGGTTGAAAACCACTGCTCTAGTCTAGAGTCTACAGTCCCCCCCCCCACCTTTTCCCTTCACTGTATGAGTTTCTTTTCCCTTTTTACCTCCTTTATGATGAATTCCTGTTCTGTTCTTTAATTGTCTATATAGAAGTGTCTATTTGTACGTCTCTAAATGTTTTGATGAATTGAACATGGTGGACCCTCTTGTAAACAAGTGTAATGCTTAATTGGGTCGTCCACTCACAGTTAACAGTCTTTGTATTGAGTTTGTGCTTGAAATGTACTGTATTCTGCAAACTGTTAATAATTTCAATCAATCAAACCATCCATGTCACTATTGAATAAAATCAGCTTAGCTGATCATTAACCTCGCCTCACCAGGCTTTCCACCACCTCTGAGGAAAGCGGCTGGTCCGTTTCATTTCGGTATATGATCCGCTTGGGAGCGGATGATATCGTTACGTCATGTAGTATTGTTTTGTAGTCCACTCCATAGGCAGGAACAACAAACACGAACTTCCTTTTCCCTCAAAACAGAAGAATAATAAAAGCTCTCGTAGCCTGCAGCTTTTATTGAGAAAAATCGGTTTGAGGGAAAAGGAAGTTCGGGTTTGTTGTTCCTGCCCGTCGACTACAAAACAATACTTGCATTTTGATTGATTGATTGAAATATTTATTAACAGTTTGTAGAATTTACAGTACATTTTAAGCACAAACTCAATACAAAGACTGTTAACTGTGAGTGGACGACCCAATTAAGCATTACACTTGTTTACAACAGGGTCCACATTGTTCAATTCATCAAAACATTTAGAGACATACAAATAGACACTTCTATGTAGCTAAAGAACAGAACAGGAATTCATCATATAGGAAGCAAAAAGGGAAAGGATACATATACAGTGAGGGGAAATGGGGTGTGGGGGGGGGATTCAGATTTTACAGAGGCCAGTGTCGAATTGCAGCCATCCGTAGGTGCCCTTTGAGAGCGGTTTTGAAGGAGTCAAGGGATTCACATGTCTTAATGACTGTTGGTAGGGCGTTCCACATTTTGGTGCCATAGGAACGCGCCCCTCCCACTGTGGCGAGACCTGACACACTCCACAGCATATAAGCAGGGTCGGACGTCAGGACATGCCAGTGTTTATTAAAAACCGGCTTTATGACGGCTTTACTGGCATAAAACATTTTCATTGCCTCTGATTGGCCTACCGAACGTCCCCTTCTGTTACGCACGCGGAAGCTTGGCAAGCCTCCGCTATGCTTCGCAAGGAATCTCGGGAAAGCTTGCCTCCATTTTGCCCTCGAGAGAGACACACACCCCAGAGCCAAAGGAGGTGTCTATACCTTTTTATGTCTATGCCCGTAAATGTGTAAAGTAAATGGCAATGCATAATTGCATTTATTTGTCTGAATGTGCTTTAAACATAGTTTAATGACAAATATAAACGTTGATTTTAAGAAATGTGTGTCACTGTATATGTGTCCATACACATATACATTTGTACTGTATGTGTCCGTGGTCATTACAGTATGTATCAATAAAAAAAATACATTTGGAAATATTAGTCTAAGTGCAATCTGAGAATCCCATCGTCAAATATTCGGGAAAAACTAGTCTACGTGTGAATAGTCTCTCACATCATTGAATGCTTGTTTCCTCTTTCTTTTTATATTAATGTTGTGAAGAAATAAGCCACAGTTTGTAAAAAAAAAAAGTTTTTTTCCATTGGAAAAAATAATTATGATTGTAGTACAGGCTGAGCACAGTCAACCCACTCATCCGTTTATCACAGGTGGGGTTCAAAGTCAAAGACGGTGGAGTGAGGGCTGTAGCAGGAGAAGGAAGAAAAGCAGGCACCTTGTGCCCACATGAAAAGACATGGCTTATTATCTGTGTCTGCTATTGTAAATCAAACCGGTGCTCCATGTGCAGTCACCTACAGCCAGAGGAAGACACTGAGCTCTCAAAAAAGGGCAAAAAAGCTGGGGCTCCTTAATGGCAGATACAGTGACCCTGTCACAATGAACTCTGAAATGGCCCTCAATGATGGCCCCCAAGGTTCCAGACAACTTGCACTAGACATGACAAGGTGGACCAAATTAAGAAAAGGGCTGTCACATGGCTGATGTCTCATGTCTCTGCCCACTGATAAAATCACTGGCCCAGCTGTGCTGGTACACCAATAGAAGCTCAGCCTGAGCCAACAACTTTAGCATGCTTCTTCAAGAGGAAAATGCCATCTGTCTCCCAGTCGGACTGTGGAGAAGCATCACAAAGCAAACATTGCAAGGCTCAGTAATCTGGTCAAGAAATACCTCTTTAGTCCAGCAGTGCCCCATCAGAGAGGGGGTTTAGTGGGGGTGAAGCACTGTAGCATGCCACTTTAGTGGGGGTGAAGCACTGTAACATGCCACAGGGCATGCCTCAAACCAGAAGACAGACTTATGGACTATGCAGTATGGTGCAGTGGTGCACTGACTGACCATACCAGCAACTTGCTCTGTAGTTCTTAATGTGACGTTTGTGTTGGTCAGCTCAAAGCATGCAAACGGCAAAAAATATCTCATGGGAAATTTGAAAGATTATTATTTAACCTTTGATGTGTTTGGATCAGAACATCGGTTGACTTAATCTGCCAGCTACCGCTGCCAAAGATTGGATTTTTGCAACCCTTTCTTTCTAGGCTCCAGGGTCCCCATAAAGCAGTGCCAAATGTAATTCATGGACATTGTACAGTACTTGCTCAAACCACAACAAACCCCACTCCTATCAGGATACCCAATGAGATTTTGAAGCTACAATGCATACATTTTATATCCAATAGAGAGAGGTACTGAAATTGCAACTGTAACATAATTATATGGATTCAAGCCTCGGTCTCCCACGTGGGAACCCAAACATCTACTGCTGAGGTAAGACTAGAGGGAATCCATGTTTGGCCTCGGGAGATATTGGGTTATAGCTTCAGGTGACACCATGTTGTACATTTCTCAATTGAAAAGTAGGGAGACCACCTCCAACCACTGCAGATGAGGTATGTATAAATCTAAGTTATTGTATATATTATATATAATTATTATTGTATTAACATCTTCTACTACTACTACTACTACCACTGCACCTGTTGCCAAGCTGGAATCTTCATTTACCCCTATCTAAAAATGTTACGTGCCTACCCTAAGTTTATCATCTGTAGCTCGGTTCTGATACCTTTACTTTTTGGAAACGCCACTGTTTTTGGATGGCCCAACGCCCATTCTACTGATGCTATCTATCCTGCTATGATATCCTGACACAGAACCTCTTCACGGAGCTAAAGTGTAAATATGCGGTTCCAAACAGAGCTAAGATGCCCCCTCCCTCCCTACCTTCAAAACCCACCTGTTTAGACGAGCATTTCCAAGTTGACTTGAATTTTACTTGTTACTTGTACTAATTTATTGCTTTTAATTCTTCTTTTATTCATTTTCCCCCTAATGAAGTTGTTCTTTTAGATGTTCTCTCCCCTGACCCCCAGTCCCCACACATGTAAAGCGTCTTTGAGTACTTATGAAAAGCGCTATATAAATCCCAGATATTATTATTTTTAAGAATCATAATACATTCATAAATAAATAAATTAAAACTCCTCATCAAGGGAAGGTCTGATGCCATGTGGGCCTGCAACAAATTAAATTCACATAATTAGTCCGGCAGATTTGCTCGCTTTATCCCTGCCTCCCGACCCTCGCCTCATCAGGAGGAATCTCTAATTAATCGCCACACACACACACACACACACACACACACACACACACGCTGCTGTTGACTGTACGTCAGAGAGCCTGGACCTAGTGAATGGAGGGATCCTCGTGACTCTCTCAACAGACAAATGGGATTCCGATAAAGGCTATTAAAATCAGAGCACTCCCTGTGTGTGCACAATAACATCCTCACCGTAGTAATTTGTATAGAACTCTGGGAGTGTAAAACAAATTGGCTCTAAGGACGGCTGTGTGGGTCTTTCGATCATCACTTTGTTTCCATGCAACATAATGGAGTGCCATGGGATTTGAACCCCAGAGGATGCCCCCTACTGATTTTGGCAATATAATGGGCAGATAATAATACCGTAATTTCCGGACTATAAGGCGCACCTGAATATAAGCCGCACCAGCCAAATTTAGGGAAAATCCCAAATATGTACGTATACAAGCCGCACCGGACTATAAGCCGCAGGTGGCCCCCTAGTGGCCGTTTCGTTAGCTCAGAGCCTTAGATGGCTCTGCGTTAGCTGTAAAAATCCATAGATAAGCTGCACCGTTGTATAAGCCGCAGGGTTCAAATCATGGGTAAAAAGTTGCGGCTTATAGTCCGGAAATTACGGTACATGCAATTTATACAGTATAGTTCAGCATGTGTAGTTGTAGTAGCTGTTGCAAATGTATGATAAGAGCACCCCTCTCTTCACACAAGTGTGATTTATTTATTCTGCAAACTGTTAAGTATTCAATCAATCAAAAACCTGACTGCTTAGTTGTGGCCCTATAAGAGAACAATGTAGCAATGGATATTGTTTGCTCTGCAGTTACATGTTGTGATTATATTTTATGCTGCAGTTTGTTATTGGTGATATATAGCTTTACAGCTGGATATGAATTAAAAACTGTAGACTCCAGTTTAATTCATATCCTCTGTAGGACAGAAACAAAGACACCACACGGACTCCATTGAGCGCCACTCTCTATATATCACATGAACAGTGGTAGCCGTTAGCCACCAACTGCCGTATTCATGTTTGAATACGGCCCCCTAGATCTTCCACTGCTGGCCTGCTCGCTTTGCCTAAAAAGATGGCAACTAAAAAATACGGGAAGCAGCTTTTTGCTTCTACGGGCCGTCGGCATGGAACAAACTCCCACTGTACCTTCAACAGGCAGCCTCTGTAGACATTTTTAAAGCACAGCTCAAGACCCACTTCTACACCCTTGCTTTTAATTGATCTTTTATTTTTTTGTTATGTCCTCACTATATTGCATTAGGCTACAGCTTGTTTTTTTTTTAATGTTTATGCCTTGCTTTTCTTTCATTTTTCTCCATTGCTCTGTAAAGCACTTTGAGCTGCATTTCATGTCATGAAAGGTGCTATACAAATAAAGTTGTATTATAATTATTATAAATATTATTATTATTATTATTATTATTATTACCTTACATACAAGTAATGCTTGCCTACAAAATGATTATGAACAGTGTATGTGTGGAGAGAGACTTTGCTTTCTTTTAAATACCCTTTACATTTTAGAATTATTGTCTGGTACTTTGCTGGCTATTTTATTGTATTTGTATATGTATGCATTGACCTGAGCAAAACAAATTTCCCTTGTGTATAATAAAGACTCTCTCTCTGAAAGAAACCGTCTCTGGTCAGGAAAGGAACCTCCTTCATTGGGAGGAGCTGTTCAGCCACTAGCACTGATTGGAGGGGAGCTCGTACACACTCAGCCCTCGCTCTCATTCATTGGTGGGGCGCACAGCCGCACATAGACAGTAGCAGTAGAATGTGTGCTGTTGAACGTATAAAGGGTCTCGCGCGCCTCTCCACCAGGCACCAGCATATTTCTTTTATATTCAATTCCAGAAATAAACCTACACCAAAATGAGTGGCCGAGGAAAGACCGGAGGAAAGGTCAGGCAGAAGGCTAAGACCCGCTCATCCCGTGCCGGGCTCCAGTTCCCCGTGGGTCGTGTTCACAGGCTGCTGCGTAAAGGCAACTATGGCCAGAGAGTCGGAGCCGGAGCTCCAGTGTACCTCGCTGCGGTGCTCGAGTATCTGACCGCTGAGATCCTGGAGTTGGCTGGAAACGCTGCCCGCGACAACAAGAAGAGTCGTATCATCCCCCGTCACCTCCAGCTGGCCGTCCGCAACGACGAGGAGCTCAACAAACTGCTGGGTGGAGTGACCATCGCTCAGGGCGGTGTGCTGCCCAACATCCAGGCTGTTCTGCTGCCCAAGAAGACCGAGAAAGCCGCCAAGAAATAAATCTACTTCAAACTACAAACTCCAAAAAGGCTCTTTTAAGAGCCACCCACTGTTTCTATATAAAGAGTCACTTCTATTTATATAAGCAATACCTTCGTGATCTATTGAGCAATATGAATACATTATATAACCCTCGTTTTCAAACCTTATCTAATCACAGGCTTTGGGATTGCAAACTAGACCTGCTCACACACTTGTCTAGTTGCTTAGTTTGTTGCTTTAATTTACAATGCTAATACCGTCTCGATTTTACTTCCAAGTAAGTATGATTCAGTGCATAATACGTATTTAACTCTGATCAATTTGCCATGTATTTTATTTTATTTTTTACATGCTACTATTGTAGTGGAGCGAATATGAAATTATGACAAGCTTCATAACGTTGAACACCATTTATAGCAATCATTTTGTTGATTAATGCACAGTACTTTTAACAAGTTACATACCTAGTGTTAGCATTGCTATTCAGATCAGCGTCAGATTACTGACCTGGACTAACTGGATTAGCAGACAGTCTGTAAAGCACATTTGCGTTTAACCTACAGGCTCTGAAATGGCCATTTGCTTATAGTATTTGGATAAACCCTTTCTTGGAAAAGATGGGTGGTCCTTAAAAGGACCGTTGTGTTTAGAGCAGACAGAACAGTTTACTTGGAGCTGGTGTACTTGGTCACAGCCTTGGTGCCTTCAGACACGGCGTGCTTGGCCAGCTCACCGGGGAGCAGCAGGCGGACGGCGGTCTGAATCTCCCTGGATGTGATGGTGCGGCGCTTGTTGTAGTTAGCCAGTTTGGAGGCTTCACCGGCGATGCGCTCAAAGATGTCGTTGACGAAGGAGTTCATGATGCCCATGGCCTTGGAAGAGACGCCGGTGTCAGGGTGGACCTGCTTCAGGACCTTGTAGATGTAGATGGCATAGCTCTCTTTCCTGCCCTTTCTGCGCTTCTTGCCGCCCTTCGTGGCGGTCTTGGTGACTGCGCCCTTCTTGGAGCCCTTCTTGGGCGCTGGCTTTGCTACTTCAGGCATCGTGCTTGTATTCAATAGAAATTATAGAATAGTTCAGTTGCAGTGAAGAATGTGTAAGAGGACGATCTCGTACCACTATTTATACAGAGCCACTGCAAATGAAGCGTGGGACTCGATCCTAGCATATGATTGGCTGATCCTGCCACAAAGTGTCTTTGTTTTCTGTATTACGTTTTCCGCTCGTGTGCTCTATTGTCCCTGTAACATTGTGAGGGTCTAAATATACTAGCCCCTTTATACATTATTAATATGTATGGTAAATGTATAATTTGAAGCCCCTTTTTATCATAATGTGTTTATGACTGCTGTTGCTGCTATGACACCCACATTTCCCCATTATAAAGGTATATCTATATCTGCATATTAATTAATTTGCCACAATTTAAACTAACTTTACCTAACTATACAGGGAAACACTGTATTCTGAATATTGCAACGTAAGACAATGATAAACTGAGTGGGTGTCATGTCCAGGCCTCAGGTCCCACCTGACAGAAACCGGCCTGCTGAAACCAGGAACCGGATTAACTACTACATTAATTAACATGTTCTTTATTGGCACCATCATTCATCCAGAGAGAGTACAAGCTTTACCAGAAGTAATAGAAACTGTTGTGTTGTTTTGATAGTTGTTTTTATCCCTTCCTATAATGTTTGTTTTAAAAACGCCATGTATTGACAATGAAGGGATAATTAATTGTTTTTAGTTCAATGTTTGTTTTAAAAACGCCATTGACAATAAAGATAATGTTTTGTTTGATTTATACAGAGCGGTCCTCTTGTCTGGAATTGTAAGGAACATCCAAATTCATAGTTATGCAATGATGTTTACCAATAAACTTGAACATTTGATTGTCAGTTTGTGGCTCCAACTATTACATTCAGTCAGAGGCTACTGTCTTCGGAAGGTTGAACTGAGTTGGCTCTGTACTACTCCACCCTGTCTGCTCGTAATGCCATGTAGGCCTACATCTGCTTCAATGTGTTGCACTGTCAGCTTGTAGATCTGCTATTATGTTTCATATCCTAACTATTGTATTCGTTACCCCTCCAGGGGCAATAGAGCACCGAAGTCCTGACATAACTCGCTCATCCCGACGATTCCCCTGGTTCGCGGAAGTAATTTCTCTATGGAGAATAACATGGGGTGATCTTAATATCGTCTACTATAAGCGTTGTGGTCCAAAAATAAACAAGCTGTCTCGGCGTTATTGTTAGGGAGGTGTATAGTTTGCAACAGTCAGTCACTCATATATGATACAGTCTGCTTCTAGCGAAAATCTAACTAATTCAGCAGCAGTAACATTATCGTTTTCTCTCAGTCAGTTGATTCTTCATATCCATATGAGTGAAGCGGCCGGGATGACATGTTAATTTTTCAAACACAGTTCTTATATGAAGCAATCTAAAAATCATCCTATGGCGATTTCAATGCAACTAAACAAATACATGAACCTGGGGACTGACGCCCTCTACTGAAAGTGACGTCAGACTTCGGTGCTCTATGGGTGTGTGTGTGTGTGTGTGTGTGTGTGTGTGTGTGTGTGTGTGTGTGTGTGTGTGTGTGTGTGTGTGTGTGTGTGTGTGTGTGTGTGTGTGTGTGTGTGTGTGTGTGTGTGTGTGTGTGTGTGGTTTAACAGCACGCAAACCCATTCATTAAAGGCCAGAGGATTTGTGTCAGTTTCAACCTTATTCTAAAGTTGTTCAACAAGTCTTTTGTGGTATAGGCTCCACAACAAAGTGTCTCACCACTGGCTCTCAATAAAGTATAAAATGAGGTAATAGTCTTTAAAGAAGTTGTGGGCGGCTCTTAAAAGAGCCTTTGGGTTGTTGGTAGATCAAGTCAGCGTTATTAACCTCCGAATCCGTACAGAGTGCGTCCCTGTCTCTTCAGAGCATATACAACATCCATGGCGGTCACGGTCTTTCTCTTGGCGTGCTCGGTGTAAGTGACGGCGTCACGGATCACGTTCTCCAGGAACACCTTGAGGACACCGCGGGTCTCCTCGTAGATCAGACCGGAGATACGCTTCACGCCGCCACGGCGAGCCAGACGGCGGATAGCGGGCTTGGTGATTCCCTGGATGTTATCACGAAGCACCTTGCGATGGCGCTTGGCGCCTCCCTTTCCAAGTCCCTTGCCTCCTTTTCCTCGGCCTGACATTTTTTGAGTTCAGCTGTAGTTGCAGTTAGAAAACTGAGTGATTTGAAAGCTCAGCGCCGTGCCCTTTTATTTGTGTTCTGAGGACGTAAGGGAGGACATACAGAGCGAGCTGTGGGCTGCGTGGGCGTTACTAACTCCGCCCCCCACAACACACACGCGCGCTCGCGCACACACACACACACACACACACACACACACACACACACACACACACACTGTAGCTACTGTAGCTTTATCGCATTATTTGTATTTTTGTATTATTTTTTTCAGTGACTAAATCCACATTAGGGCAGCCGGGGTTGTGGGTGGGAAATTTGGTATATATATTTTTTTGTATTGGTCTTAATGAATACACTTGCTGACCGGCTGTCGGTATTGAGCAATTGTCCATATGTGACCATACCATTGACATCCTGTATAAGGCAAACATGTCAAACTTTCATTATGCTATGTATGCTATGTATTATGACTACCCTTCCGAACATTTGCACTGGGTCATATTTATTTATACATTTCATGACTTCATGTCTTGCTTATTTTTGTAACTAGGCATTGTGCAACTTAAATTGCACAATGAGATAATTCTGATGATGTAAAGGTGGACACATTATCTGTTTTTACTATTACATTTTAAATGGCATTACTGAATATAAATGTTATTTTGAAAAAAACACTGAACCAAAATCCAAGGCAAAGTGGATTAAAAAATTGTCAATATTCATAGGGATGAGGATATTTGCAAGAATCCATAACTAATAAAATAGGTGTCAGGGGTGAAAAGTTTGGGAGAACATCAGCATAAATAGCAGAATTGTAAATACATTTAGAATTGTAAATCCTTATGCTCATTATAAAAAGCAGGAACCTTTTAAACTGGTTATTATTCCAGTGATAATTACATAAACAGTAAAGATAGGATACTCTTATAAAACAATGTGGTTGGCTCTTAAAAGAGCCTTTTTTGGGTATAAAGATGGAGCAGGCAGTTTACTTCTTTTTGGGAGGTGCCTTCTTTGATGCTTTAGCAAGCTTCTTGGCTGGAACTTTCTTGGCTGCTGCGGGCTTCTTAGCCACTTTCTTGGGGCTCATGGTGGCCTTCTTCGGGCTTTTAGCTGATACTTTCTTGGCGGCTGGCTTCTTGGGTGATTTATTTGTGGCTGAGGGCTTCTTTGCTGACACCTTCCTGGGCTTCTTAGCCGCTACGGGTTTCTTGGTTGCAGCAGGCTTCTTTGCTTTAACTGCTTTCTTAGCAGGAGGTTTCTTTACGTTCACCGCTTCTGAACTCTTGTTCATTTTGAAAGAGCCGGACGCACCGGTACCTTTGAGCTGGTTCAGGGTGCCTTTAGCGACCAGGCTCCTGACGGCGATCTTAACGCGGGCCTTGTTCTTCTCAACATCGTAGCCACCGGCAGTCAGAGCCTTCTTGACCGCAGCCAGGGACACACCGCTCCGCTCCTTGGAGGCGGACACGGCCTTGACAACCAGATCAGCGACGCTGGGACCGGTCTTCTTGGGTGCTGCCTTCTTTTTGGCGGCCTTGGCCGGTGACGGAGCTGGTGCTGGTGCGACTTCTGCCATTATTGTCTCAGATAGTAGGTTGCTGTTGTTCCTCAAGTAAACTCTCACAGAATGATGCTGAACGCTCTGAAGAGGGGCTGGACTTAAACACCACATGAGAACCATGTAGAGTCAACACACACAGGCCCTCTTCTCTCTTGTGCCACTTGTGTTTTCTCCTCGATTAAAACAAGTTATAACAAAATACTGTGTAGATTATTTAATGCGTCAAATACCTGACCAGTTAATACACACATGTGCCTTTCTGTCATGAATATATCTAAGATGAAAGCAGTTCATTCCTTTTTAGTAATAACCTCAAAACATCACCCTTCTACAGTCAGAGCACAGTGTTGCCTCTGTCATTTTGCTTCTAACATAGTCTAAAGTAACTATGTTGTAATAACAACAATACTCACAATCAATTTAGTAGACATTCCTGGTGACGCGATACCATAAACTATACTTTTGTTATGTCATCCATTTTGCTATAAATATAATGTTTTCTGACCGCAGTAAACACACTCCTGTTCAAGGAAAGCATGATGGTGGAGTTGATCTCAAATTCCAATGACAGAATGCCATTTGTTGGGAAAATTTTGGACAAATGACTCACTGTGATCAGAAAACTAAGCGTGTTTAAATCTACAATCAATTGTATCTGTATATTTGATTATGGAGAAAACACACATCTAGGTAGGCCTAAATACTTCATGATGCAATGTGTCATGCTGCAAAACATTTCATGATTAACTCATCATTGGGCTCTAAATAAAACCAGTAAGACGCATGAGGGCGAGAAGCTAAAGGGCGAGGTTGCGTGCACGCATTTGCCTTGTTGATGGCAGACTGCTGGGAGAGCGCTGGTGCTTTGGCATGGACGGTCAGATCAACATGGAATGAATTCTGTAGTGGCCATAAAATGTCTTGAGTGTACAGGGTTTGATCAACATAATGGAATGTCAGAACAGGTCAGCTCCATACAGTATATGGAGATCTAAAGGGTGATAGCGGGGACATTCTCTTGAGTGTACAGGGTTTGATGAGGGCCCAGGGCCGGGCCTTAATTTTCAGTCCTGTTGAGTTTTTGCAGGCTGCTGGGCTCGACTGCACTAATAATTTTGGGCCAGGTCCGTCTAGAGTTTGAATAGTCTATAATCTAGTCTATAATAACGACACAATTCAATTCATTTCAAATGAGCTTTACATTGTGTTTGCATTGCCAAAGCAAGTGTCAAAATCAAATTAAAATGGGAAAAGTATACAT
Organism: Protomyctophum parallelum; assembly: GCF_964188405.1. NCBI lineage: Eukaryota > Metazoa > Chordata > Actinopteri > Myctophiformes > Myctophidae > Protomyctophum > Protomyctophum parallelum. The sequence continues at coordinate 57,416,214 of NC_139698.1, read as the reverse complement.
TTGGAGGGGGTACAGCATTTTGCAAACAGAGATATACATTGCAACGTTATATACATGTTATACAGGGTATAAAGCTTTTGTGGTCATTTTGGTACAAATAGCAGCATTTTCTTGCAAAAAAAAGCTGAATGCCGGCAGCCGGTGAGCATGTATACATACATCATGGATGTATGTATACAATATTTTAGGCCAATAAAAAAAATACTATATACCAAATGTCCCTTTTTAAACAAAAGAAGCCTGTCAGCTTTTGGACTACATGATAAAACCTGGCACACTATATTGCAAGAAAGGTCTTTGAAATGCCACGCACCAACATTGTGTACCAAACCCAGTTATGTTAGCTCATGTATTGATGTCACATTTGTTTTACAAATATATTTTGGTATGAATAAGAAATAAGGATAAGAAAATGAGTTACACATGGGTACATTGACACTGAGGATTTGACTGTGGCACATGTGTGTTAGAGTTAGACAATACATTTAGCACACTTTGAATACCCCCACAAATACTAGAAACATGCTCAACCCCCACCTTGAGAAGCCACTGATAGTTATGTAGATTAGATTTACACCAAAACTCTACACTTGCTTTGTACAGCACTACACCAGAGGTAGCCCTACTGATTTTAACCCCTGCCATTTTTACAGCAATATGGGAAAATCATCTTTCCTATATTCTGCAGCACTACAGTGGAATGACTTGCCTCAAGCTGATCTGTTCCTTAGAAAACTTTAAATGCACATTAAAAAGATGGTTGGCTGATAAACATGACGTAATATTTTAATCTATCCACAGTTTAGATTATAATAGGTTAAAAATAAAAACACGAAAAACCCAAACAATATAAAATAGATTTTGTCTTGTTTCTTGTTATCTTTGTTTCCTGCCCCCTTCCCCAACAGGAACAGGGTCAGGGAAAAATACAAATGGTATTCTGTTTTAATCCCCTTTCCCCCAAAAGGACCACAACGGATGAATGTAGTTAGGCTATATATAATTATGTAGATTCGATTTACACCAAAACTCTCTACACTTGCCTTGTACAGAAGCATCATTCAACACAATGGAACAATGACACCTCTCCACCACAAGGTGGAGCTGAATGTCTAAGTAATTTAAATAATTTGCATGTTGATCACATTTAAACCGTAGTTTAATTGTTATACATTATTAAAAGTAGGACAACTTCTTAAATTAAAGCATAGAATATAAACGCACGATTTAAATTTCAGCTCGTGCAAAACAAATGAAAGGCATCCAACTAGGCTATGCGTAGATATTTCGGACACGCATTAGTTGAAGCAAATTCAGCAGTTTCTGGCTTTTTGTCACGTGAGTTGAACGTGCATGAGTAGTGTACAAAGGAATAATTTCTCTTAAAATAACACATCTGGTGGCTCTTAAAAGAGCCGTTTTGGGGTTGACAGTGATAGTTTAAGCACGTTCTCCACGGATTCGACGGGCCAGCTGGATGTCTTTGGGCATGATGGTCACCCTCTTGGCGTGGATGGCGCACAAGTTGGTGTCCTCAAACAGACCGACCAGATAAGCCTCGGCAGACTCCTGGAGAGCCATGACGGCGGAGCTCTGGAAGCGCAGGTCGGTCTTGAAGTCCTGGGCGATTTCCCTCACGAGGCGCTGGAAGGGGAGCTTGCGGATCAGCAGCTCGGTGGATTTCTGGTAACGACGGATCTCCCTCAGAGCCACTGTACCGGGACGGTAACGGTGAGGCTTCTTCACTCCACCGGTTGCCGGCGCGCTCTTGCGAGCTGCCTTGGTGGCGAGCTGCTTCCTGGGCGCTTTGCCTCCGGTGGACTTACGAGCTGTCTGCTTAGTTCTTGCCATCTCTCTCTGTAAAGTTGTACTTGTAATAAAAAAATGAGCACAAGCTGCAGCCTTTTATGTCATCGGCTCTGACCTTCTCCGATTGGTCTTTGGTCAGAAACCTCCTTCTTTTGGAGGAGCCGCTCGCGCCACTAGTAGTGATTGGTGGGTATTTCATACACACTGAGCCCGCGCTCTCGTCCGTTTCTATGATTGGTGGGGCGTACAGCCGCACATAGACGTTTACAAAGTTGAACATATTAACATATTGAAATAATTGTAATATTTTAACAGTATTTTTTAACGTTTTTCCCGGATTTGTATACATACACAAATTGTGTTTAAAACATGCCTTCTCTCGTTCAATTTGGACTAGGCCACAAATTGCTCATGTTGTTTTATGCTGCACTGTTCCCCCTTATCATGGTTACTGGCTTGATTATGGGTGTTGGGATTGATGCGCTCAATTAATTGTAGGTTACAATTAATTCATATTGATCTTATGAAATCCCTATATAATATGAGTCACTTATGAAATAGACTAACCGGAAATACTTGTTAAGCAACAGCTGATTTCTTTATAAAAAATATTTAATAAACACGCCCAGACGCCCAGTAACGAACCAGCAAGAGCACTGATGCCGCCCTCGGCGCCCTGACTCTGTGTAAGCTTTTATTTATAAGATTATTCTTCACTTCAGTCGGTACATGATACCAAATAGAATAGAACTGCTGATTTATTTATTTCGGCTGGATGGTGTTGATTGAAGCATGTCTAATATAAATAAATAAACATGGGGCATAAGTAATGACATTATTTTGTCGAAGGTTCTGTTTCTCTAAACATATTTACATGGCAACTATATTAAATAAAGGAACTTTCTTTAAATGAAGTTGTGGGTGGCTCTTAAAAGAGCCTTTGTGGGGTAAAACAGGCTGTTGTGTGGATGTTTACTTCTTCTTGGCGGCTGACTTCTTGGGTTTCGCCGCCTTGGGCTTTGCTACCTTCTTTTCTGGGGCTTTCTTGGCGGCGGCGGGCTTCTTCACCTTCTTGGGACTCTTTGTGGCCTTCTTGGGACTCTTGGCTGCTGGTTTCTTTGCAGCGGCAGGTTTCTTTGCAGCTACAGGCTTCTTTGCCTTCTTTGGAGATTTCTTAGCGGCTGCGGGCTTCTTGGCCACTGCCTTCTTCGGAGACTTCTTTGCCGCGGTGGGTTTTTTGGCTGCAGGCTTCTTGGGTTTGACTGCTTTCTTCGCGGGTGTCTTTGCCTTCGGTGCTCCCTTGTTCATCTTGAAAGAGCCAGATGCTCCGGCACCTTTGGTCTGAACCAGGGTGCCTTTAGCGACCAGGCTCTTGACAGCGATCTTAACGCGGGCCTTGTTCTTCTCGACATCATAGCCGCCGGCAGCCAGAGCTTTCTTGACCGCAGCCAGGGAGACACCTTTCCGTTCCTTGGAGGCGGACACGGCCTTGACGACGAGCTCGGCGACGCTGGGGCCGGTCTTCTTGGGTCGGGGTGCTGCCTTCTTCTTGGCGGCTTTAGCCGGGGAGACGGCGGGAGGCGGAGCTGGAGCGACTTCTGCCATTTTGTAGTGGTTCGAGTTTCAGATGCACTGAACTAAATTCTGAGTAGAGAATGTTGTAAGAGGAGGAGGGGGTGGAACTTAAAGGATATGTGAGAACGATGTAGACTCAACCCACTAGTCTGTGCTGCAGAATACTGAGACAGTTGTGTTTTCTCTACAACTAAAACTAAATAAAATACATACAAAGAAATTGATTAAAGTCATACAAAAAATCGAGCAGATAGCAGACGAGTTTAGCGTCATAATCAAATCATGTGGAGCGTTGAGGAGTCATGTATTCTATTTAGGGATGTCTAAAACCTCACTTGTACACCTTTACATGTACAGTTGTTTGTCAACTTTCCTCTGTCATTTGTCTTTTAAAATAGTTTAAACATATTATACCCTGTTCCATATTTGCTGAAGAGCAAGCAGAGATGTCTGGGTTTGGAATAAAAGTAAAACTAGTCGTTTGTGGTGAAGATTTTTGTTTTTAATGTACAACTTTCCAGTGTCTGCAAACACAGCTGTTGGGACTTTATCTTACCCTGCTAAGCTCTTGTTTTGTGATGAGAAATCTGACATGTTTCAGGTAATTTCACACTCAAATGTATAATTTATATATATGCAATCCAATACTTTTGTGATTATATGTATCACAAAACATGACAGGTCAATAAAATGTAAAATAGATGAAACACCACACATTTGCAGGCAACATATAGGCCTACATATATATATATATATACATACATACACAATAGGAGAGTAAACAAATTGAATGATGACACTTTGTTTGCCGCTTCTAAAATGTCTTACATTCCACTGGTTCTATTTTTATTTTCCCTCAAGAAAAATTGGAGTGTGGAATAGAGCTATTCATTTGAATTGAAATATAGACTTACCCTAAATGTTTATCATCATATATCCCTAGTCCCTAGTGAGACAATAGACCAGGCAGGCCGGAGAACATTATGCAGAAACAAAGACAGTGAGACACTATTTTAGCAGGACACTAGATCATCCATGCTTGAGTGTAGCCCCATATGTGCCCTCTCCCTACGCTCATTCGGTATCTCCGGAGCTACAGAATGAGCGTAGTGCTGAGGGAACATACTGGGCCTAGCTTGAGTGGCAAGGGAACTCAGATTAGAGTGGCAAAGCTTGTTTCTGCATCTCTACAAATATGTTATATATACAACTATGTGCCAAATAACACTACAACTCAAGTAAGCCAAGTAACATTAACACTGAAACCCAAATAGACCCCACACACACACAGTATGGCTGTATTAAAGTTACTTAGACATACAGTGTATGCAGCAGGGTTGTACAATCCGAAGTAGCTTTGAATCTATTGACACAGGTGACATCAGTAGCCTATGTTTACGCTACATTCAGAATCAGCACAATAGTTATACAATAGTTCTGTAGTTATGTTTATAACAACAGTGAAGACATTGCTTTAGATCAGTGGTTCTCAAAGTGTGTGTGTGTGTGTGTGTGTGTGTGTGTGTGTGTGTGTGTGTGTGTGTGTGTGTGTGTGTGTGTGTGTGTGTGTGTGTGTGTGTGTGTGTGTGTGTGTGTGTGTGTGTGTGTGTGTGTGTGTGTGTGTGTGCTCTGGTTTCTCTGGGTTTAAAGGACAACTTTAGTTTTTTTTCAACCAAGGTTCATGTTTTAGGTTATTATTAGAGAAACTAAAAGGTGAGTGTAAATTTTCTTTCATTTGCTGCTTTCTTTCGTTTTAGGGATTTTAGCTCTTTTTGACAGGGGGGCGGGGGCATTCAAGCATGGGGCTAAATATGTATTTTTTTTTACCAAATTTGATGGTGATTTATTTATTTATTATTTACTATAGTCCTAATAAACCCCAGGAAATTACATCTGGCCACAGAAGATCACATGATCTACTGAATGTGAAGGTATAGCCTACTGGGGGAAGGCTTATACTGTGTGTATAGGCTCAATATGTCAGTTTGTCACATTCAATAGAACCTGTGATCTTTTGTGGCCAGATGTAATTTCTTGGGGTTTATTAGGACTATAGTAAATAATAAAAAAATTCATATTTAGCCCCATGCTCGAATGCCCCCGCCCCCCTGTCAAAAACTGCTAAAATCCCCAAAACGAAATAAAGCAGCAAATGAAAGAAATTTAACACTCACCTTTTAGTTTCTTAAATAACAACCTAAAACATGGACCTTGGTTGAAAAAAACTAAAGTTGTCCTTTAACATTTAGTTCAGAAAGTGCAGGGACATGTATCTATAAGTATTTCCTTTTGGTCTTCACGTTAAAATCGTACATTGTGGTGTTTCAAAATGAACAAAAACAATCTTTGAAGCTTTTTTTTGTCATCAATGTTTTGATGCTAGTAAGAGTTTACCTTTTTGTTACACTGCTGTAGGTCTACCTTCATTTTGCAGATATTGTTCTGTGCCTTCCTGTCTGTACCTGCCTTGTCTAACCTTCTGATTTGTCAGTGTTTCCACCTGTGGCTTCTTAAGGCCTATTCATAGTCTGGATTTTCAGTGGTGAGGTGACCACCGCTCCGGTGGTGAGCTGACCACCGGAGCTGAAATAACGTTGAGCGGTGGTGAGTAAAAACAGAGAGAAGGGCTGGAGGCCTGGAGCGGTGGCGGTGGTTTGCTCTTCACCGCGGCTTGTGACGTCATGTTGTAGTTCGGTGGTCACCCCACCACCGTAAATCCAGACTATGTATGAGCCTTTAGTTCCCCAGCCTATCCCACTGTTGATTGTCAGTTGTCTTCACCTGTTATCCGTGTGTCTATATATAGGCCTTCTATTCTCCACTGTTTTGTCAGTTTTCTGTTGTTTTCTATTTCATGTGAAGTTACGGTTTACCAAATGCAGAGGTCTTAATCAGGATAAGCAAACTCAACTATTTGGGCATGTAATCAGCTTTGAGTGAAGAACCAAGGTTTGCAGTAGGTCTTATTGGGGGCGTTCTCTATGCTATTCATCACCCAAAGTGTGATGGGGTATGGACCAGATCCAGCTGGGAAAAAAATAAGAAAAAAAATAAAGAAAATCACACTTTACTTACTTTACTTTACTTGTGTGAAGTGAGTGGTGCTCTAATCATCAAACATCACATGCCATGCTCAGCCAATGGAATTGTCACTATGTGCTATACACACAAAGCTGGGTAAAGGAGTGGCTAGCTCTAGTCCAGAGCTCTAAGGCCTTCATTAGAGCTCTGCTACTCTTCTCTTCCTGTGCTCGCATGAAATACAGACCAGCCTCTCCTCAAGTTACGAAAATATAAAGAACGTTTTACTGCTTATGTATTTCCAATGCCGGAGCGGTTGCACAAAGACCCGCCCGGCAGCACTGTTTAATCCAATTTATTTCTGCGTGTATAAGTATTTTTTGTTGACAAAGTTGTAAATGTCAACAGTATATCCATAACATATATAAGCAAGCAGCACGCTATCACACAGTACACTAGTTCTGTCGTTCAATCATTTCATTATTATATTTTCACAATGACATTACCTGTTCACTCTATACTGTCATATGCATACTGCATCTGTCGCACAAATTATCAAAACATTAGAAGGTAGCGGGCCTATCAGATTGTGAAAATGTAATAATAATAATAATACAATTAAATACACTTTCAAAGACAAAAAAGGGGCGGCCTATTATTATTGTGTACAATTCAAAATACTTTGTCCAATTTACTTTACTAATAGCAAAATGGTTAACGGGTCACGTGGTTACATGGAGTTTTGCACAAGCATTATTGAAGTCTGGATCATCCCTACTGTGTGGCTCTGGAGTGGTAGTCCCCACTGGACATGGGTTCTCAGGTTGTGGGTTCTCATGTTCTTCTGGGTTCTGATGGTGGTCGATGCTCAGCTCACAGTGAATGTCGGTCCCAGCCTCACACACACAGAAGAGGAAGAGCAGCAAAGCTCCGCTGATGGTCTTCATCCTGACAGGCAGTGACTATAGTGATACTAATCCTGCACACATACGTTTTATACCCCCCCACCTCTAGATTAGTACAGCAGATAATAGGAACAATCTTTCACTCGGTGATACAAGCGTGAAATTTGGCATGAACATGCCTCTGGGTCACCTCTTTAATTTTTTAAACCGAGCCAACGCAAATTCCAAAATGGCGGTCATTTTTCAAGATGGCCGCCAAATAAAAGAAAACTTTTGTGGCGGTTCTGGACAACCGTGGGTGCGGCCGACTCGAGACCGGGCACTGCACTCCCTGTGGGTGTGTGGAACGTGTGTGTCGAATTTGAAGTCGGTGGGGCGAACGGTTCTCGGGTTACGTGGATTACAGATGTACACACGCACACAAAAATCGTGAAATATAGAAGATCATTGGAACGGTTGTTCGCTTGGTGATACAAGCGTGAAATTTGGCATGAACATTTCTCTGGGTCACCTCTTTAACTTTTTTAACCGAGCCATCCAAGAATCCAATATGGCGGTGCTATTTCAAGATGGCCGCCACATCTAAATGTTAGCCTATGTCTACATTTCTTAAAAAATTTAGGAAAAAATTCACCATTATAGATGGATAGATAGATAGTTTTTTTTATTTTTTTGTTATTTTTTTAATATATATTTTTATTCTTTATATTATTATTTTTTATTTTTTTGTTATTTTTGTTATTTTTCATACTGAAGTGGCTAGAGCCATATTGTGAGAGAATCTTTCACAAGGTTATACAAGCGTGAAATTTGGCATGAACATGCCTCTGGGTCACCTCTTTAACTTTTTTTAACCGAGCCAGCGAAAAAACCAATATGGCGGTCATTTTTCAAGATGGCCGCCAAATAAAAAAGGCCTTTTGTGGCAGTTCTGGACAACCGTGGGTGCGGCCGACTCGAGACCGGGCACTGCACTCCCTGTGGGTGTGTGGAACGTGTGTGTCGAATTTGAAGTCGGTGGGGCGAACGGTTCTCGGGTTACGTGGATTACAGATGTACACACGCACACAAAAATCGTGAAAAATAGAAGATCATTGGAACGGTTGTTCGCTTGGTGATACAAGCGTGACATTTGGCATGAACATGCCTCTGGGTCACCTCTTTAACTTTTTTAACCGAGCCATCCAAGAATCCAATATGGCGGTGCTATTTCAAGATGGCCGCCACATCTAAATGTTAGCCTATGTCTACATTTCTTACAAATTTTAGGAAAAAAATCACTTTTCATTATTCACTAATTCATTCAGAGATTTAGAGAGACTATAGATAACATTGTTGTTTTTTGTGGCTTTCACCTTTATTTATTTTTAATATTTTGTTTTATAGAGGGACAGACAGTAGGCTGACTGGAGATGGGGGGGGGCGGGGGTGACATGCAGTAAAGGCACATTGCCAGACTGGATTAGCAGCCAAGGTGCCTGAACCGCTGAGCCACAGCCCAGGCCACCCAGTGTCCTTCTGTTCACAGAGACATTCTCATCTTCCTCTGCATTCACCAATTCCTTAATACTTGCAGCCCTTCAGGTTCAATGAAAGGGAGGGAGGAATCTCCTTTCTCTTTGTCTGCTGCTACGCCAACTGATGGCCAGTTCTTGATTCTAAACAATGTTAAGCATGTATTCGACTAATGCAGTGGTTCTCAAAGTGGGGTCCAGGGACCCTCAGGGTGCCATTTTGAAGATCCGTTTTACAATGGGGTAATACATAAATTGCCCTCGCTCTGCGCACATTCGTATTATGAAAGGCATATCGGCCCGTGTTGAACGCACACACATATGGCATACGGCGTTCCTGAATATTTTAGCATTGTGGGAGTGTCCATATGTTAATTATTTTCGCTTTGCGCAATTTGCTATTAAGCCCCTTGACCTAAAAACACTCAGCGCATAACGATTAGACGTGGGTCTGACCACCTCATAAACATAATGTACTCTATAGACACAGCACTCTATAGTGTATAGTAATAGGTTAATTGATTGTACAGATATTCTACTATTTTCTCATCCTTGATAACTATTTTTATACACTAGACAGGAGAAACTGAATGTAATGAAGAATATTAGAGCTGATATTATTTTTACACAAGAATTGCGGCTAAAGACACTGGCTGTATTTTGCGTGTCTTAAGTACCAGGTCTTATTACCTAACTTGAGTAAACTAAAGACCTGGAGGCGTGATCAATGCTCTTTGGCCACTCAGAATAGCCAAATGGCATTGATCACGCCCCCAGGTCTTTAGTTTACTCAAGTTAGGTAATAAGACATGGTACTTAAGACACGCAAAATACAGCCCACTGGCTGATGTCAATACTGTCAGAGAGTACTGGTCCCATGGGTGGTCTGAATTTTCAATTGGTGGTGACCAGTGGGTATTTTGTTTAACACAAAAAATGTAACTATTCAAAGGAAACGCAAATTAATACCAGGCCGACTTCTTGTCTTAGACTGTATAGTACGAAAACAGAAAATGCGGCTTAATGTATATACAACCCCGCATCGATGCGACAAGATACAGCTTTTTAATAAGTTGAGAGAAGTTTTGTGTGGAGGGCAATGTACAATTCTGGCCGGTGATTTTAATACTAGAACAGATCTTAAAGATAGAATATCAACAACCCGTAGTAACATAGGCCTATATGATAGAGCAAGTAAAGTTTTGAAGGAAACCTGTGAATGTATTTGGTGTGATGTATTTATATGACGACAAGCAGCCTATTTTTGTATGTATTTCCAAGCTTTGCTATATGTACTGTGATGACTTGTAACTTGTGTAAATGTAATAAAATACCTGGACATGAGACCCACTCAGTTTATCATTATCTTACGTTGCAATATTCAGAATACAGTGTTTCCCTGTATAGTTAGGTAAAGTTAGCTTAAGTTGTGGCAAATTCATATGCAGATATAGATATACCTTTATAATGGGGAAATGTGGGTGTCATAGCGGCAATAGCAGTCATAAACACATTATGATAAAAAGGGGCTTTAAATTATACATTTACCATACATATTAATAATGTATAAAGGGGCTAGTATATTTAGACCCTCACAATGTTACAGGGACAATAGAGCACACGAGCGGAAAACATAATACAGAAAACAAAGACTTTTTGTGGCAGGATCAGCCAATCAGATGCTAGGAGTCCCACGCTTCATTTGTATGGGCTCTGTATAAATAGTGGTACGAGATCGTCCTCTTACACATTCTTCACTGCAACTGAACTATTCTATTGAATACAAGCACGATGCCTGAAGTAGCAAAGCCAGCGCCCAAGAAGGGCTCCAAGAAGGGCGCAGTCACCAAGACCGCCACGAAGGGCGGCAAGAAGCGCAGAAAGGGCAGGAAAGAGAGCTATGCCATCTACATCTACAAGGTCCTGAAGCAGGTCCACCCTGACACCGGTGTCTCTTCCAAGGCCATGGGCATCATGAACTCCTTCGTCAACGACATCTTTGAGCGCATCGCCGGTGAAGCCTCCAAACTGGCTAACTACAACAAGCGCCGCACCATCTCATCCAGGGAGATTCAGACCGCCGTCCGCCTGCTGCTCCCCGGTGAGCTGGCCAAGCACGCCGTGTCTGAAGGCACCAAGGCTGTGACCAAGTACACCAGCTCCAAGTAAACTGTTCTGTCTGCTCTAAACACAACGGTCCTTTTAAGGACCACCCATATCTTCCAAGGAGAGTTTAACCAAATATGTATATAATTAACATGGCCATTGCAATGCATGTCGGCTAAACCACTACCAGTTAATGTGTAAATCCATAGTGCTCAGACATGTGTAGATAAATATTGTGGTTACACGCTGAAAGAAAATTACTAGATATCATGTAAGAATTACACGAACAGCATAAGGAGCATAAATGTACATTAGACATTATGTAGAATATAGCGGGGAAATAATGCATTAACTACAATGAAGCCGTGTGGGTTCATTACACTTTTTCCATTCCAACTGAAGAAATTCAGCAATAAGTGCTCAGACATGTGTAGATACGTCTTAAAGTATTAATATTGTGGTTACATGCTGATTACTAGATATCATGCAAGCATTAAAGAACAGCATTTGGAGCATAATGTACATAGACATTTAGGACCTCATGTAGAATAGAGCGGGAAAATAATGCATTAACTACCACGAAGCAGTGTGGGTTCATTTCACTTTTTTCCCCATTCAAACTGAAGAAATTAGGCAATAATCCGCTGTGCCGTTATGATTGCAGACATCTGGATAAATATAAAGTTAAGGTGTAAAAGTGAGCATTTAGAATATTGGAAATTACTCTTATGTAGAAACAGTGGTTGGCTTTTAAAAGAGCCTTTGTGGGGGTTTGTTCAGTCGAGTTAAGTAGATTTATTTCTTGGCGGCTTTCTCGGTCTTCTTGGGCAACAGAACAGCCTGAATGTTGGGCAGCACACCGCCCTGAGCGATGGTCACTCCACCCAGCAGTTTGTTGAGCTCCTCGTCGTTGCGAACGGCCAGCTGGAGGTGACGGGGGATGATACGACTCTTCTTGTTGTCACGGGCAGCGTTTCCAGCCAACTCCAGGATCTCAGCGGTCAGATACTCGAGGACAGCCGCCAGATAGACCGGGGCGCCGGCACCGACTCTCTGGGCATAGTTGCCTTTACGCAGCAGCCTGTGGACGCGACCCACGGGGAACTGGAGCCCGGCACGGGATGAGCGGGTCTTAGCCTTCTGCCTGACCTTTCCTCCGGTCTTTCCTCGGCCACTCATTTTGTAGTAGGTTAGGTTTATTTATTTTCTAGAATAATAAGCACTCGAAGAAATATGCTGGAGTAGAGGCGTGCGAGACCTTTTATACATTCAACGTAGTACATTCTGTGTGTGCGGCTGTGCGCCCCACCAATCATAGAGACGGATGAGAGCGCGGGGGTGCTAGGGGTGTGATCGGTTCCTCCCAGTCAAAACTCTGACTCTTCCCAAAGACGGAGGTTCTTGACCACACGTCTCTCAGAGCAAGTGGGATAAAATATTATCCATGCAATATGACACTAAATGTAGTCTAGGCTAAATTTACATAAAGTATGTACATACAATTGGCGTTTAATTATGCTAATAATGATGCAGTTTAGGGCGGCAGGCAGTCAGCTTTAGGTGGGGTGGGGTCTGCTTGGTTCTTGCCATTTTTTCTCTCTTTAAACACGTTGTTGCAAAAAGGGAGCAAACTGCTGCATTCAAGTGCAAGGCACATTTTAGTTCATCATCATCATCACTTATGTGTGTCAAAAGCACACAAGTGTCCAAAGTTTGACCACATTCATATGTTGTGAGTGTTAATTATGTATTAAGAGTAAGACAAGATATGTCCCCATTGTTTTTAATTTGTAGATTTATTTATTTATTTGCGCTGTGTCATACAAGATAGAGCGATGCATTTTATTATTTTCGATATGCAGTGGAAACTACTATTCCATAGTATTTATTAGCTATTAAAGCAGCAACGTTTGTAAAAGTTTCCCTCCAATCGGTGCCAGTGATGCATGGTACCTCCCCAAACAAGGAGGTTCCTGACCACTGACTAATCAGAGGACGACGGCGTCTCCGAGGCGCTAATAAAAGGCAGTAGTTTACTCTTAGAAAAATATTCTACTACTCAGCTTTAATAGAAGAAGCTATGGCAAGAACTAAGCAGACAGCTCGTAAATCTACCGGCGGCAAAGCGCCCTGAAAGCAGCTCGCCACCAAGGCAGCTCGTAAGAGCGCGCCGGCAACCGGTGGAGTGAAGAAGCCTCACCGTTACCGTCCCGGTACAGTGGCTCTGAGGGAGATCCGTCGTTACCAGAAATCCACCGAGCTGCTCATCCGCAAGCTGCCCTTCCAGCGCCTGGTGCGGGAGATCGCCCAGGACTTCAAGACCGACCTGCGCTTCCAGAGCTCCGCCATCATGGCTCTCCAGGAGTCGGCCGAGGCTTATCTGGTCGGTCTGTTTGAGGACACCAACTTGTGCGCCATTCACGCCAAGAGGGTGACCATCATGCCCAAAGACATCCAGCTGGCCCGTCGTATCCGTGGAGAACGTGCTTAAACAAATCCGTCACTGTCACAACCCTAAAACGGCTCTTTTAAGAGCCACCGAATGTGTTATTTAAATATGTTATTCCCCTACATGTATACATTCCCGAGGCATACTATTTTACGCAATAAGTACTTTAAAATCAGTCTACACTGGCAGTTACATGCACAAAAAACTAAACAAGTATTCCTATCCTCAATTGACCAAACTTCATTCGGAATATAACTGGATTATAGAGAGATCCCATAACCGTTATACCTTAAGAAATGAATAACCGAGAAACACTAACGGCTGTTATCTGATCAAATAAAAAAATAAGTACAGTCCCTGCAACCACACACGGCCTCCACCCATAACTAAAAAACATAGATTCCATACACTGAAATTGGCAATGGCAATTCGCTGATGGGTTTGCAAAAGCGCATTTTATTATGGGGAAAAAATAACTGGTGTATTTGTATTTTTCGAATGGGTAAAATAGTGCATTTCTACATGGGCATAAAGCACTATAGTCTACTAAACTAAGAATTAAGTGTGGTGATCTATACCGGAATGGAATATTATTCCAATCAAGGTGTTTACATGAGCATTTTTATTCTGATGACTGGAATGAATTAATTCCGAATGAAATATGAGACGTGGACAAAAGCTGTTTATAGGAGGGGCTCAAAAATCACACCCGTGTGAAGTGAGGGGCACTCTTATCATCATACATCATCTCATTCTGGCCAATCACAATTCATGTCCTCGTCTTCAACACAAACACTCAGAACTGGCCATTCATTGTCAATGGCATTTCATGTTTGTATTGGGACAATGATGTAAAACTGGCCATTCATTGTCAATGACATTTCATGTTTGTGTTAGGACAAAGTTTGTGTTTACACATGCACACCAAAGTCTTTGACATCCCCTCAAAAAACAACAACACTGCAAGTCTGTGACTATGTGTGATTGTGTAGATCTGCTTTTCTTAAAACAATTTGGTATATGGTTAAAGTGATGTTGGTGCTGTTTATCAGCATTGCTAGGGGGGAAAAGTACATCCTGACCCAAATAATCACAACCTTTCAGACTCATTTTATGTTGAACTGGCACAATACTGGAGAAAGAAAAGAGTTTGATCTGGCACATCACTGCATTCATTCCATAATGTTAACTTGAGTCCAGCTGTGTGAGGCTCCATGACCATAACCAAGCTTGTCTCAAAGTCGCCTCACCTAAATATGCACTGCCACCTCTGTCATGAAGTCATCCATTACTACTATCACTGTTGAGAATGGGTTACATATAAGTAGTTCTGGCCTCATTGATCATGAAACTTATCTGAATAAATATTGAAAGTGTGGGTGGCTCTGAAAAGAATACATATGAAGTAGTGTCCATAAAATACATTCTAGTCTCCATGTTGTCAATAATGTGACACTACAACAAATACTTTTGTATTAATACAAAGGTATAGTCTACTGTACACCAGTTTAAGTTAAGTAATTCATGCCAAAATACAACATCATGTTCCAAAGTCACATTTGTCTGCCTACATCATCACATTATTGTTAGTGGTAATGCATGGAAGGAGTGTAGGCATATCAGTGAAAGTGTATGTGTGCCATAACCAAATACATATAGCCTACATGCACAATTACATGCAGTTGATTGAAGATGAAAACACGTGTCGTTTTCTGTATTTTGATACCAATATGTTTTTGACCACAAATTGACCAAGTGTTACAACCTCTGTCATTGGAAGTTGGTATCAACTCCACCATGCTGTTCTCAACTGGAGTGTGTTTACTTGTGTCAGAAAACCTTCTGTTTGTAGGAAAACGGAAGACAAAACAAAAGTATAGTTTATGTTGTTGCGTCGCCATGCATGTCTGCTAAGACGAGTTTGAGTATCATTGCTCATTTATCGTAGTTGTCTCCACCAGGCCGAAGGCATGTGGGGAGAGTATGTTTTGCACTCCGTCCGTCCGCGTGTCCGTCCGTCCGTCCGTCCGTCCGTGTGTCCGTGTGTCCGTGAACAGCTAATCTCGGCCACCGTTAACCCGGTCGATGCCATATTTTGCACACACACTCCCTGGATGCCAACCATGAACCTCTGCCCCAAACTTTCCAGAACGGCCTGTTATAGCGCCACCAGGAGGCCGCTTTGTGCAAAACAAGTTTTTGCACAGTACACCTACAGATTTTGTCCAAACATCACGCAAATTGGTACACAGTCTCTCTAGAGCCATTCAACGAAACGGGTCTTTCAGATTTATCAGACTCCATCCTGATTGGTTAAGATTGGCTTCCAAAGTTCACAGGAGTGCTCAGTTTCAAACAAAATGCTGCAAATCATGAACACATCGCGTGATTTCCGTGAAATTGTGCACCCACATTCCCACTAGGCCGAGGACGAAATGCCACATGAACAATTTCAACTCAGCCTCAAGGTGGCGCTATAACTGGCCGAAAAGTGTTTTTACCTCTAACTGCACGGATCTGTGGATAACCTGGTGGAGACCTGTGCCCGGAAGGGCACTTTTTCTAGTTTAAAATGTTTTAGAAGTCAAATGATCTAGTAAACGATGGTGTCGGACTGTGGAAGGCTGGTGTTTTTATCATATAACTTAAAAACTAGAGTGCCGTTTTAATCTCAGATGTATTAATGTAAAAAAGGAGCATGTGTGTTAACTGGTCAGCTCTTTGTTGCATTACATAATATACCCAGTAGATAGTTACATGATGTTTTAATCGAGGAGAAAACACAAAAGTGTCACATTAAGATACTACAGTAGAGCTGCTGTGTGTGTTGAGTCTACATGGTTCTCGTGTGGTGTTTAAGTCCAGCCCCTTCAGAGCGTTCAGCATCACACTGTGGGAGTTTACTTTCGAGAAGGAACAGCAATCTACTATCCGAGAGAATAATGGCAGAAGTCGCTCCAGCACCAGCTCCGGCCAAGGCCTCCAAGAAGAAGGCAGCACCCCGACCCAAGAAGACCGGCCCCAGTGTCGCTGAGCTGGTCGTCGAGGCCGTGTCCGCCTCCAAGGAGCGGAGCGGTGTCTCTCTCGCTGCGGTCAAGAAGGCTCTGGCTGCCGGCGGCTACGATGTGGAGAAGAACAAGGTCCGCGTAAAGACCGCCGTCAAGAGCCTGGTCACCAAAGGCACCCTGGTCCAGCTCAAAGGCACCGGCGCGTCTGGCTCCTTCAAGATTAACAAGGCAGAAGCAGTTAAGGTAAAGAAACCTGCTGCTAAGAAAGCAGTCAAAGCAAAGAAGCCCGCTGCAGCCAAGAAACCCGCAGCGGCTAAGAAATCACCTAAGAAGGCGGCAGCAAAGAAGCCTGTAGCCGCCAAGAAATCGCCCAAGAAAGCCAAGAAGCCTGCCGCCAAGAAAGTAGTAGCTAAAAGCCCGAAGAAGGCCACCAAGAGCCCCAAGAAAGTGGCTAAGAAGCCCGCAGCAGCCAAGAAGGCTCCAGCCAAGAAGGTTGCCAAACCCAAAGCAGCAAAGAAGGCAGCGCCCAAAAAGAAGTAAACCGTCTGCTCTATTTTATACCCACAAAAGGCTCTTTTAAGAGCCAACCACATTATTTTATAAGAGTATCCTATCTTCACTATAATGATGATCATGTGAGCACCAGGCAGTTTATACCTGTGTGAATGAATGAATTAATATTTTATTTTCGTGTCCAGACCAATTAACCCATTCCACATGTGTTAGTCAAACACCACCAATTCAGTTCTAATCCGGCATTTCTCTTCACACCTAATTTTGCTAAACCATGAATCAGTTTGGTTCAAATCAACATTGAATAGTGGACAATTGACATTAGTTCCAAATCATAAAGGCCTACATTATCGAGAGTAGGCCTACCCTAAAGCATAGGAAAATAAGTCATGGAATGTTATTTATGCCTTCCAAGGCTTTTTACAAATGTTTACATATAAAGTATTGTATCAGGCTCTTGCATGATAATAATGATATTATTTAATATTTAATAATGATATCTCAAACTTATGTAGCGCTTTTCTGAGTAATGAGTACCCAAATATACTTTACACATGAGGTGCAAGAAGAAGCAACATGTAAAATCAACTTTATTAGGGAGTTAAAAAGAAGCAGAATAATGCCAATAAAAACAGGGAAAGCAATATTGGAGTGGCAAAAATATTGACAAAAAACAACAGCAATTATATGATTAAACAGTTGAATAGCAATTACTGTAAAAACAAATGGGTGACGTGAACACGGGGAGGAGTGTGGGTGGGGGGAGGGTGCACATTGGCAACGCCCACGAAGCTCTCTCTGTGCGTGCCTGTCCTCCCTTACGTCCTCAGATCACACATAAAAAGGCAAGGCTCTGAGCTCTCAAATCACTCAGTTTTCTAACTGCAACTACAGCTGAACTAAAAATGTCAGGGCGAGGAAATAAATCTAAAAATAGGCAAATAAAACTGATGAGGATAATGATAAACTAACTGAAATGGAATCTGAATTGGCCAAATTAAATGATGTCTCCCAGGGCCTCCGCCTACAGGCAGGCATGGGTGACACAAATGCGTCCAGCAATGCACTTTGTCTTATAAATATGCATAAAAAGAAACTCCAAAGTAAACATGTCAGCGCGATTTTAAATGAAAATGGTGATATGGTAGAAGATGAGAGGATGAAAAGAGAAACTGTTAGGAAGCTTTGTGAAAAAATGTACCAGAAAACTACGATTGATGAATATAAATTGCATGCTTTCCTTGATTCCGTTGATTTGAGGGAGGTTGGCCGTAACTCTACGGGTGGGGAAATCACCAATCAGGAGGTGAGGGACGCAATTGTCCAGTTGAGTAAGGGTAAATCCCCAGGCCCCGATGGCCTGCCTAATGAGTTATATCTCTCCTGCACAAACTAATTAGTACATATGCTAACCTCTGTATATAATGATGGGATCAAGGAAGGCAAAATGCATTCATCCTTCTACCATGGTGTTATATCGCTTATATATAAAAAAGGGTCATCATATAACTTAGATAATTGGAGACATGTTACATTAATGAATGTTGACTATAAAATACTTGCAAAAATAATATTTAATCGATTAAATACAGACTTGGAAAAACTTGTAGAAGTACAGAACAGAAGAACAGACATGTGCTATTAAGGGAAGGTTGATGTGGGATAACTTGGGTATTTTAAGGGATATAACAAGTGGGTATACAAATGAGGGTTTCTTTATTATAAGCTTAGATCAAAAAAAGGCTTTTGATTTTATATCCAGAGAGTATTTGTGGGAGGTCTTAAAGGTATACGGCTTTCATCATGATTTTATTAATTTGATCAAATTGTTGTACGCCCAGTCCACAGTGCAAGTTAATGTAAATGGTGTTCTAACAGAGACATTTGAAATTAAGAGGGGTGTAAAACAAGGGTGCCCCCTGTCCGCTGCACTTTATATTTTAGCTATTAATCCGTTATTGAACAAGATCAAGAATGATAAAAGACTCACAGGTATAAAAACTAGTGGTGGAGTGAGGGTCGTTGTTTTGGCCTATGCTGACGATATCACCATCATAATTAAAAACAAGAATGAATTAGACATTGTTCATGAGCACTTGGCACTTTACGAAGAGATCTCAGGTTCCAGATTAAACCATGATAAAACTGAAGGTGTCTGGTTCGGGAGGGGTGAGGCAAAGCCAAATCTAAATATAAAGGACACGGAAACAATGACAGTCCTCGGGGTAAAGTTTAGTAATAATGGCAGTTATGAAAAGAACTGGGATAATAAGGATAAAGAAATAAAGGAGGACTTAGAAAAATGGGAAAACAAATCTTGCTGTTATAGAACAAAGATTATAATTATTAAGACATATGTCTTGGCAAGACTGCTATTTTTGGCGACTATTTTTCCTCCCAAGGACCAGACACTGAAATACATAAATAAAACACTAGTCAATTTCTTATGGGGAACCACTAGGGAAGTTACAAAGAGAAACTTATTATATAAGAGTAGAAATAATGGAGGCCTTGGGGCTGTGGATTTAGGACTTAAACTGAAAATTTATTTTTGTAAAAATGTAGCAGCTGGCTTTAAAAGGAGGGCTATGTGGATATAGGGGAGGCTCTGAGCTGGACCAAAAAGAAGGGTCGGGCAAGAAGCTCTTTTCCGTATTTTAAAGATGTACGGTGATTTGATGTCAAACTCTGCACATTTAAATATTGACTGGACTGATATGACTAGTAAATGTATATATGGTAAGATATGTGATGACTTATATGGTGGCATTTTTCCCTACAAATATCTGGATGAAAATCAAAAGCGGGTGTATATTAAAAATATTAGTAGTAAAAATATCTCTGAAAAGAACAGAGACGTCATGTGGCTGGTCTCCGTGAGAAGACTAGCTGTACGAGCAGTTGTAAAATGGAGCTGCTTCGTTAGAACCATTAAATGCCCAATTTTAAATTGTGGTGCAGACGAGACAATTGAGCACCTGCTAGTGGACTGCCAAAGGTCTAGCTTTGTATGGGGGAAAATGCCACAAATTGGTTTTAAACTTAAGATCAACTATAATGCTGCCATGTATGGGGTGTTCGAGGAAAGAATGTCTGCTGTGGAACAAGATTTTTACTGGTATGTAATTTGCACTGTTGTAAACAAACTGTGGAAAACCAGGTGTGCCATGGTAATTCACCAGGAGGCCATCTCGGGAGAGGTGGTCTTCAAACAAATCCAAACAGAACTAAAAAGACAAAGAACTCTTGACGCACGAAAAAAGAAACTGACACCATGGCACCTATACTAACATTGTAAAAAAAAGAAAAAAAAAAAAAACACTTTTGTATTGAAATGCATTGATTTATATATATTTATATTTTTGTAACTTATGTGTATTTGTAATTTTGCATAAACTGTAAACCCTGAATAATTTTCAATAAAGTATATATATAAAGCGAAAAGGAGGAAGGAAAAGGAGGCGCCAAGCGTCATCGCAAGGTGCTTCGTGATAACATCCAGGGAATCACCAAGCCCGCTATCCGCCGTCTGGCTCGCCATGGCGGCGTGAAGCGTATCTCCGGTTTGATCTACGAGGAGACCCGCGGTGCCCTCAAGGTGTTCCTGGAGAACGTAATCCGTGACGCTGTCACCTACACCGAGCACGCCAAGAGAAAGACCGTGACCGCCATGGATGTTGTCTATGCTCTGAAGAGACAGGGACGCACTCTTAGTGGAGGATATTAATGACATGATCGTTCACTTTATGGTACAAGCACCAAATTTGGTACACAAGTGCTTCAGAACCTACTCTCTCAGAAAAGTACGTTGTCCACTTGATAAAACTAAATGGCCACCATTTTTCAAGATGGCCGCCAAATGAAAAGGGCCTTTTGTGGCGGTTCTGGACAACCGTGGGTCCGACCGACTCGAGACCGGGCACTGCACTCCCTGTGGGTGTGTGGAACGTGTGTGTCGAATTTGAAGTCGGTGGGGCGAACGGTTCTCGGGTTATGTGGATTACAGATGTACAGACACACACAGACTTGAATATATGTCAATGGGCAATGCCCATTGGGGTTTTTTTAGATGATGTGTAAGAAGAGAGAGATGTGATGTCAGGTGGTGTGGGCTAAGAAGTGGTCAGGGCTATTTGAGATTTAAGTGCAAAGAGAGATGGTGAGGGAGGGAGAAAATGATTTGTACCAATTGACCAGACAGTAGACAGTAGTGTAACAGGTTAAGGTGAGTATAGAGATGGAAATGTTCTAGCAAGAGAAGCCAATGTATTGAGAATATGGGACATAGTATGGGTCAGGAAATATTTGTGACAGAAGGCTACCAGTGAGAGGGAAGATGTATACGATGGTAGTGAGACCAGCCATGCCGTACGGTTGGAAACGGTGGCACTGATGAAAAGGAGGCACAGCTGGGGGTGGCAGAATTAAGGATGCTATGGTTCTCATTAGGAGTGAAAAGGAAGGACTTTATCAGAAATGACTGAATTAGAGGATCAGCCCAGGTTAGAAGGTTTGGGGATAAAGCAAGAGAGGTGAGGTTGAGATGGTTTAGACATGTGAAAAGGAGGGATGAGGGTACATTGGGAGAAGGATGCTGAAGATGTAGCTGCCAGGTAAGAGGATGGCCAAAGACGAGGTTTAAGGATGCTGTGAGAGATGACATGAAGGTCAGAGGAAGATGCAGAAAACAAAACCAAATGGGGTCCATGTGTGGTCCAGCCCTATGGAATGTAAAATTCAAGCATGTGCTAATGAAAAGTATTTAAAATATATAGTTTTGATGCTCATCCTAGATCCTACTACTATAGGGGATGCAAAGCAATATGTCCGTTTATCCGTCCGATTTCTCCTACCAAATCACTCCGTTAGCACACATCTCTCTATGCACAAAAAATGATGCATGCCACAGAAATCCATCTGCACTACATTGCATCCATGTCATATTTACTGTACAAATATTGCTTTTGTATGACATACTGTTATTGCACAACATTTCACTGTGACACAAATTACATTAACCGACCCCTCCCCTTTTCCCTGCACGTGCACACACACACACACACACACACACACACACACACACACACACACACACACACACACACACACACACACACACACACACACACACACACACACACACACACACACACACACGGTACTGTACAGTACACTATAGTATGTTACAGTACAGTATGGTAAAGTACAGTACGGTACAGTAACGTGCGGTACGGCATGGTACAGTATGATACCATAAAGTATGGTACAGTACAGTATGATGCCGTACAGTACAGTACAGTACGGTACGGTACAGTACAGTAAAGTACAGTACGGTACAGTATGGTACCATGCAGTACGGTACAGTACAGTACAGTACAGTACAGTACAGTACAGTACAGTACAGTACAGTACGGTACAGTATGATACCATACAGTAAGGTACAGTACGGTACAGTATGGTACCATGCAGTATGGTACAGTACAGTACAGTACGGTACAATATGGTACAGTATGATACCATACAGTAAGGTACGGTATGGTACGGTACACTGTACTGTACTGTACTGTACTGTACTGTACAGTACAGTATGGTACAGTATGATGCCCTACAGTGCCGTACAGTATTATACAGTAGTATGGTACAGTACATCACAAAGGTATAGCCAAATATATGCTGAAATGCAAAACCAGTCTAATTTTGGTGGCCATCTTGAAATATCACCGCCATATTGGATTTTTGGATGGCTCGGTTTAAAAAGTTAAAGAGTTGACCAAAGGAATGTTCACGGCAAATGTCACGCTTGTATCACCAAGCGAACAACCGTTCCAATGATCTGCTAATTGCACAAATTCTGTGTGTGTGTACGTCTGTAATCCACGTAACTCGAGAACCGTTCGCCCCACCGACTTCAAATTTGACACACACGTTCCACACACCCACAGGGAGTGCAGTGCCCGGTCTCGAGTCGGTCGGACCCACGGTTGTCCAGAACCGCCACAAAAGGCCTTTTTCATTTGGCGGCCATCTTGAAAAATGGTGTCCATTTTGTTTTTTCAAGTGGACAACGTACTTTTCTGAGAGAGTAGGTTCCGAAGCACTCGTGTGCCAATTTTGGTGCTTGTACCATATGTGAACGATTCTCATGAAATATTGACTTAATATCCTCCACTATCTGTACGGATTCGGAGGTTAATGATGCTGACTTGATCTACCAAAAACGAAGAGGTTTCTTTAGAAACCAAGGTTTTGTAAGTAGAGTGAGCGAAATACTTCACTCTATGGGATGTTTCCCTTTGCGGAGCAAAAGGGCAGAAACTTCATTCATGAACTCCCACAGCCATATGCTCCTAAAATATGGCCTGTGGGTTTAAGAGCGATGACGTAGATGCCCTGCTTCTCGAAGCATCTAGGCTGCCTCTACGTCACAGCGCGCTCATTCGAACACTTTTCCTTCTGCCGGGCCAAGACAGAAGGGTGTTTCGAGTGAAGTATTTCGCTCACTCTACTTACAAAACCTTGGTTTCTAAAGAAACCTCTTCGTTTTGTTAAGTATTCGTTCACGAAATACTTCACTCTATGGGACCTTATGAACTCCCGTGTCTTGAAATTAGTCAAGTGTGTTCAGGGCTATATAAGGTAACCTAATGAGGGCTGGGCAACCTCTGGTTGATAGCCCGGTCCCGGTGGAGAATGGTAGTAGCCTCGGGCTGATATACATTCTCAGTGTAGATGCTTCATGTAGGCCTGGTATATCCAGGGCATCTAGACTTATGTGATTACACATGGTTTAATGGCCTAATAGGTCCATTATGGTGCGGCAGCCCCCAACACTGCGTGCGCCACAGAGGGCGCTGCCACGTCTAGGTTATAGTATGTGGCAAATGTTGAGGGAGAGGACCAGCTTGCTGCGGTACAGACCTCTTGGATTGGGACACCCTTACAGAGTGCCCAGGATGCTGCCATGCCTCTTGTGGAGTGAGCCCTCAGCGCTTGTGGGGGCTCCACTCCCTGACTAGTATAAGCCAGGCGGATGGTCTGCACTATCCAATTGGAGATGCTGACCGTTGTGACAGGCTTTCCTTTGGTCCTGGTACCCCAGGATACGAATAGTTGATTCCCTATCCTGAAGGGGGCCGTCCTGTCCACGTATGCTCGTAAAGCTCTCACTGGACAGAGACAGTTTAACCTCCTGTCTTCGTTAGAAGCAAAAGGAGGGGGGTGGAAAGCCTGTAGGTCCACTGGAACGCACACGGAGAGAGCGTTCTTGGGGATGAAGGCTGGGTTGGGTTTGATAGTGACCTTGGTTGACCTGTCATCGAACCTCATGCACTCTGGCGAGGTCGAGAGGGCGTGTAGGTCGCTGACCCTTTTAGCAGTTGTCAAGGCAACTAGGAGGGCTACCTTCAGTGTCAGGTTCTTCAAACTAACTGTCGTCAGTGGTTCGAAGGGATCCTTGGTTAAGGCCTCCAGGACTAGGGTTAGATCCCAGGAGGGGACCAGGGATCTGTTGACCCTGTGTTCCCTTCGTACGCCCTTAACGAACTGCCTAACTAGAGGGTGTTTCCATACCGTCTCGTTTTCGAACCCCACATGGCAGACTGAGATTGCTGCCAAGTTGTTTTTGACCGAGGAGAGACCTAGTCCCCTGTCTAGGAACTCTTGTAGGAAGGTCAAAATGTCCACTACTGACGCTTGGTAGGGGACCACTTGGGTAGGCCGTGTTGAGCACCACTGCTCAAAGACGTGCCATGCCGTGTCATAGCGGGCCCTTGTTGATGGAGCCCTTGCCCTCTGAATTGTGGCTATGACATTCGGAGGGAGGCCTACGTCGGACAACATCACCCTCTCACGGGCCAAACCCATAGGTCTAGGTCCTGGGGGCGAGGGTGAAAAATCTCCCGACCTGCTTGAGTGAGGAGATCCACTCGTAGAGGGAGTTGCCACGGTTGGTCGTAGAGGAGGTGAGTTATCTCCGACCTCCAGACCCCCCAGGCTGGGGCTACTAGTAGCATTGTCAGACCCTGAGTCCTCACTCTGTCCAGAGTGGGGGGAATGAGGGTCAGTGGGGGAAATGCGTAGAGTAGGCCTTTGGGCCATCGGTGTGACAGGGCGTCTAGTCCCAGCGTCGATGGCCCCTCTATCGAGAAGAAGAGGGGGCACGTCGTGTTCCCTTCTGTGGCGAATAGGTCCGCTTCGGGTGTCCCGTACTTGCTCCAGATCTGTGTGACCACCTGTGGGTGTAGAGACCAGTCTGAGTAGCGGAGAGGTCCTCTGGACAACAGGTCTGCTCCTGTGTTCAGAATACCGGGGACGTGACATGCTGTGATGGACAGAAGCCGAGAGTCGCTCCATAGAATGAGCTCTCGAGCTAACTGATGAAGACGGGGGGACCTGAGACCGCCTTGTTTGTTTATGTAACACATCGTCGTTGTGTTGTCTGTTCTCACCAGCACGTGACAACCCTGTATGAGCGGTTCGAATTGCCTCAGAGCGAGGAAAACCGCCATCAGTTCCAAATAGTTGATGTGGGAGGAGCGTAGGTGCTCTGACCACACCCCCCTGGTTGTGGCACCCTCCAGCGTGGCTCCCCAGCCTGTCATGCTTGCGTCTGTGGTGACCACTTTCCTGATCAGAGGTCTCCCCATGGGGACTCCTTCTGATAGGATCCGTCTGTTTATCCACCATTGTAGGGCTAGTATGCAGTGTGACGTCACTTCTACCCGTTGGTGGCGACGGTACATAGGTACACGCAGAGAGTTCATCCATAGCTGGAATGGTCTCATGTGTAGCCTGGCCAGGCGGATTAAATGGATTGAGGAAGCCATTAGCCCCGCCATCCTGAGACATATGTGGAAAGGAATCGAGCGTCCTTTCTTGAAAGACGTTGCCGATTGTATCATCGCGTCTAATCTCTCTCGACTCAGGCGAGCTCTGTAAGAGACTGAGTCTAGCGTTATACCGATGAAGTCTATTGACTGTGTCGGCGTTAACATGCTCTTCTCGTAATTGATTTGAAATCCGAGAGAGCGGAGGTGGCTGAGCACTGTGTGTGTGTGTGACAGCGCCTCTTGTTGAGAGTCTGCGGATAGGATCCAATCGTCTATGTATGTTGCTAGACGAAGACCCTGTTGTCGCAGTGGGGCTATCGCCGCTGCTGTACATTTCACAAAGACTCTCGGACTCAGGGACATTCCGAAGGGAAGTACCGTGTATTCGTATACTTTCCCCTCGAACCCGAAGCGCAGAAATTTTCTGTGCGGTGGGTATATTGGAACGTGAAAGTATGCGTCCTGTAAGTCTATTGACGTGAACCAGTCCCCTCTGCGGATTGATCGCAGTAGGACTGGTGGCGTCAACATTTTGAAGCGGAAGGTTTTCAGATAGCGGTTGAGAGCTCTGAGATCCAATATGGGTCGGAGCCCCCCCCCCTTCTTTTTCACCAGGAAGTAACGGGAGTAAAACCCGTTCATTGCCTGGTTGTGAGAAACCTCCGTGATGGCACCTTTTTGCAGGAGGGATCTGATTTCCTCTTGTAAAATGCCTGCTTCCTGTCCCCTCGCTTGAGAGAATAAGATCCTCTCGAAGGTGGGCGGTTTCGACACGAACTGGAGCCTGTATCCGGTCGCTATAGTGCGCATGATCCATGATGATGCTCCGCACTCTCGCCACTTTGACAGATGACGTGACAGGGGGTTCCCCGTGTGTGGGGGGAAACCCGCCTGTATAGTGGTGTCTCTCTGTGGCCTGTGGGTACCTTGAGACGGTTTGCCTAGGGGAAAACTCACCTTGTGTGGAATGTCTCCCTCATGGATTCTTCGGGTAGTGAAGAAATATTTTGGCGTGGTGGTCCCGGCCTGTAACAGCTTGTGCTGTTACAGTATGGGTTATCTCTCCCATGGCTGGGCTTGTGCCCTTCAGAGTTCGTTGTGTTGTTTTTTGTGTTTTTTTGTTTTTTTGACACTTTATTAAAGCAAAAACATTGACACTTTGTGAATTGCACATAACAACATTTTGGTACGTGTGTACACTGCTGCCCGTGGCAGTCTGCACACTCGTCCTCAAGCGCTTTGACGCCGGCTCGGAGGCGAGGTCCGTGACCACTGCCTCCGGCCTCGAACTCTGTGGGAGAAATCGGGGGGGTGAGGCTAGGACCCCCCTCTGGGACCTGCCATGCGGGTCACTTCCGCTTCCCAGCGCCTCGGCCCCTGGACGCTCCTCCTCTGGGCTTGTAGGGCGGGGGGGAGCGGCGACGGTCGGTGCGTGGACCCTGCGGTTGACGCTGTCTGTCTCCGGAGTAGTCCCTCGGGGGCCCGGGTGGGTCCTTGCTGGACGTCCTGGGCTTCCATGGGGCACGCTTGCCCCTGCCGCGGCCCGGTGGAGCCTTGGCAGCCAGTGGCTGAAGAGCCTTCATCGTCTTGGTGGAGGTCTCTGCCTGCTGGATGGAGACCGACATGTCTTCGAGAACCCCATGGAAGAGGCTCTCGTGTGATATGTCCCTCCCCACCATGTCCCTCTTCACAGAATCGGGGAGAGGGGCGAGGTTCACCCACCTCATCCGCTCCTGGAGGATGGAGGACACCAGAGCTGCTCCAGTGTGCTTGGTGACATCATATTGGAGCTGGGCCAGCTCGTGTACCAGGCGGCGCATCTCAGCCAGATTTTCTGGGGTGGATATGTTGCCCATTTTCAGCAGGAGAGCCTTCATGGATCCATGCAGGAGGCTTCCTGCGTTGAGTCCCCTGGCGACGAAGGTCATGTGGTCATACAGCCACCTGTTGATCTTAGACCCTTCTTTGTCGGCCACACTGGAGAAGACTGGTTCTTTGTCCTGTGGGATCACAGTTGGGGCTTGGGGGTTAGCCAGGTACGAGGCCATGGCTCTGTCCATGGAGGGCATCTTGAGAAGGTTCAGCTTCTCCATGTCCTTCATTTCAGTGGCCGCCCTTTTGCCACGGCGGTGGATGGCCTCTACCTTGACTATAGGGTTGGTCCAGGCTTTGCTGAGCAAGGTCTCAAAGCCTGAGGCCTGAGGAATGGCCTGCTTCTTTGGTACAGGAGGGGGGACGTACTCATCGCTGCGTCCATCCCACTTCACCTTCTCGCTGGGGATCTCCTCCCAGGCGTGGTCACAGCGGATAGCAGCCCTTTTGTAGATCTCCATCAAGGTTGAATTATCCTTGGGGAGAGCAGCGCGAGGCTGAGGTGGGGGTGTTACCTGTCTGTCGACGGGGGGAGGAAATTCCTCTACCTCGTCGTCTTCACTGTCCTGGAAAGGGCGGCGAGTGTACTCGTCTGCCTCTGACGAGTCGTTCTGGTAGTTGCCCTCGTCTACGACTTCATAGCGCTCGCAGTCTCTCTCCTGGAAGGAGGGGAGTTCGTCGTAGTCGATTTCCCCCTCTTCAGCGTCAGCCCAGTCCTTAGTGGGGGCCTTGCTGCGTGGTGGAGAGGCTTCTAGGCGGGCTGCCATGGTAGTAGAGACCGCAGTGCGAAGACGAGGCTTTGCTATCGGTCTGGCGGAGCGCTCCTCCATGGTAGCCGGGATCTCGCGGCCGCGAGGCCCGGTTGCTGGTGTACTCACTTGACGAGGTATCAGAGGGCGAGAGCCGCTCTTAGGTCTAGCTCCGTCAGCTTCGTAGCGGGCTGCGGTGGCCCTGTCTGCCGCTGCCTGGGAGGAGACCGTAGCTGTAGCACGGCTACGAGGGGCCGGTATAGGCCGCTCTCGCTCTTGAGTGGAGCCTCTGGCTGTGCGAGGCGAAGCTGGGGTATAGTCCAACTTCTGCCTCGGTCCATAGTGCTCGTGCTCGTCGAGTGTGTACTTTTTGTAGAACTCATCGACGCGCCTCAGCCTACCTCGTAGGTGGGTGAAGTCCATCCTTCTGCATTTTTCGCAACCAAATAGGTCGTCGAAATCGAGAAGGGCGTTGCGTGCATGATCCACGCCGAGGCAGTACAGACATACTTCGTGTCTGTCGGTGCCGGACATCTTGTTGCCGCATCCCGCCACAGTGCACCTCTTCTGTGGCTCGGGAGTGATGCCTCTTCGGCGGCGTCTAGCTGCGGCGGCGGTCTCTCTCACCGGGGAATACATGCTTGTAGCTCGTAGTTTTCCGTCGAGAGGGGGACCAGGAATTAGCTAACTTTGTGAAAGGGCTTCGTGGCCACGAACGTGAAGAAAGCTAATTTGCTACGGGCTTCCAGGCCGTGTAGCTTAGGTGAAAGCTAGACTAGCGAGAAACGGGCTTACCGGCCTCGTAAAACACCAGGTAGCTTATCGTATAGTCTCTAGGTGAAAAACTAGACTAGCGAAACTGGCTTACAGGCCCCGTAAAACACCGGCTAGTTTAACGTTGAAGGTGCTATGCTAGCGCTAAGCTAGTGAGTAACAGGCTACGAGAGCGAGCTAGCTCGCTAGAAAAGATAGCACCTTGAACCTTCGTTGAGACTGAGGCTATGCTAACCGTAGCGGGCTTGTTAGCCCCGAGACGAGAAAGATAGCACAATAGAAGGTAGCGCCTTGCTAAGCTAACCGCTAAGCGGCGCTAGCTGTAAGCTAGTTGTTACCCTTCTACTTTTGGCGGTCTTTTCGAAATGTTCTGATAATAGAACTTACGAACCGTTTAGGAGCTTTGTTTCTGCAGAGTGTTTGCGAAAGATTCTGTCGGAAGAAAAGTCCAAGTATCAGGGAACCTCACGGTACTCGAGTTGCACTCTTGTCCGATTTATAAGGTATTAATTGCCCTAAACACTTGACTTAGTAACAGAAGTCTGTCCTTTCAGCTCGGCAGAAGAAAAGCGAATGAGCGCGCTGTGACGTAGAGGCAGCCTAGATGCTTCGAGAAGCAGGGCATCTACGTCATCGCTCTTAAACCCACAGGCCATATTTTAGGAGCATATGGCTGTGGGAGTTCATGAATGAAGTTTCTGCCCTTTTGCTCCGCAAAGGGAAACATCCCATAGAGTGAAGTATTTCGTGAACGAATACTTAACAAAACCCAAAGGCTCTTTTAAGAGCCGCCCACGTTTTCTCTACAGAGCAGATTCCATTATACAATTTTTAGAACCTTTTGAAGATTTGTACTTAACTAGTTAAAGAAGTGTTCAAAATGTGTGTTTCTATATTACTGGTTTGCCCTGGGAAAAAAAATGCTGGTCTTTTGCAATCCGAGTTTTTAGTAGCCTTTGACTAGTCTGAACAAACTGTTTTAGCGGAGCGTGCGTAAATAACTGGTACAAACTGGAGACATGGGCCATAAAGCTACAAATTGTCTGCATTATTTAAATTTGATGCAGACTACATAAACGACAAAGTACTTTTATGAATACAAATGAGAGCTGTGCGTCATAACAGCAACAACTATGACACAGGTTCAAAGCAAAAATACGGTATGCATTTATCTTAAAGTATTATTCTAGGCCCTCTTATTATATTTGGTCCCTTATGTACTACTTTTGGCTGCTGTTGACAATAGGACCCAGCTGCAGTCTCGCAGACGAGAGCAGACGTGCTCCGTGAGCGGGCCGTGCTCCGTGAGGGCGGTGATCCGTGAGGGACCGGAAACTTAACTTTGGTCCATTATTTCTCCACTTTAATAATACCAATTGGTATTGTGTTTTAATCGTTGATTACTCACCTTTACAACGAGGTACAGCTTGTCATGACCACGCGTCCGTGGAATGAGCAACATTGCTAAACGTCTCCACTTTAATATTACCAATTGTGTGTATACATATATATACTGTATAGTATTAGGGCTGTCAAACGATTATTAGTCAAAAAAATACATTACATTACATTTCTTAAAAATGTATTAGTCATGATCAATGATGTCCAAAATATGCCATATTTTTTGTAGACTATATTGTTGTGGGAATAGAAAGATAAATAACAGTAGACCAGTAAGACGCCCTGAGGGCGAGAAGTGAGGTCACGTGCACACATCTGCCTGGGTGACGGCAGACTGCTGGGCGAGCGCTGGTGCTTTGGCATGGGGGGTCAGATCATGTGTCTTGAGTGTACAGGGTTTGATGAGGTCAGATCAACATATGGAATGTCAGAACAGGTCAGCTCCATATATGGAGATCTAAGGGTGGCAGCGGGGGCAGTGTCTTGAGTGTACAGGGTTTGATGAGGGCCCAGGTAGGGCCGGGCCTTCATTTTTGGGCATGAGAACTCTACTAATAACTTTGGGGCGGGCCCGTCTAGAGTTTGAATGGACAGGTATCAGTCAAAAGGGAAACATCGAAGAGGAAGGACGGGTGTGGGGAGGATCAACATATGGAATGTCAGAACAGGTCAGCTCCATATATGGAGACCTAAGGGTTTGAGGTCATATGTAGAGCTGCTGGTCGGCTCAGCTCCATATATGGAGATATAGGTGATGATCCAGTCTTTTCCATGTATGGCTATCCAGGGTTTGATGAGGTCAGTGTCGTGATCTTATATCATATATGGAAACGGCCATATATGGTGGCGTGACGTGCCACGAGGCATGATGTCATGAGGCGTGACGAGGCATTACACGAGGCGTGACATGACACTCTTACTGATGGGAAATGCAGGTTTTCATAGTAAACAGTGGCCTACAGTCGCAACAACACATTCTTAAGAACTTCAATGCATTTGGTCCTGTGTCTGTGGTCTATGGTCTGGACACGTATCACTTGTGTTAGCAACTTATTACATTACTTAAATGCCTTGATATCATAATGTCATATTCGACCATATAGGCCTAGCCTATTGCATATCATTTTATTATTGTTAGATTTGCATTTCTTCAAATATGCACACTTACCAACTAATAAGCTTCCAATGAAACTATTATCTACAACAAACTGCATCAAACTTTTCCAAACCGAGCACGTAATTATAATTAAGCAAAGCTGGTACTACACCCGGCATTTAAGCGCGCACCAGCAAGTGCGTGTCAGATATGAGAGAATTTAGTTTAAAGGTACCGCAGACACCACCGGTGCCTGCGGCTTTATAGTTCAGAGGACTATAATATTATCCTCCGGTCTTTCCTCGGCCACTCATTTTGATGTAGATTTAGTTTTGGAGTTGAATTTAAGCGGCATTTAAGCGCGCACCAGCAAGTGCGTGTCGTGCACGCGCATGATGTTGCGCGTGCATGCATGTGCGCTCGTGCACGTGCAAGCGGGGGGGGGGGGGGGACGCACTTCAGGTCCCTCACGGATCACCCCCCCTCAGAGCACGGTCCCCTCACGGAGCACGTCTCGTCTGCGAGGCTGCAGCTGGGTGCCTCTCGTTGACGAAGACAAATATAAAGTCTGCCTTATTATTATTCAGTGATTTATGAAGTGTGCTCCTCAAAGACATTGGAAATTAACCTTTACATGGAAAGAGTGGTTGGCTCTTAAAAGAGCCTTTGTGGGGTTCGTTAAACGAATGAAGCAGATTTATTTCTTAGAGGCTTTCTCAGTCTTCTTGGGCAGCAGAACAGCCTGAATGTTGGGCAGCACACCGCCCTGAGCGATGGTCACTCCACCCAGCAGTTTGTTGAGCTCCTCGTCGTTGCGGGCGGCCAGCTGGAGGTGACGGGGGATGATACGACTCTTCTTGTTGTCACGGGCAGCGTTACCAGCCAACTCCAGGATCTCAGCGGTCAGATACTCGAGCACCGCAGCGAGGTACACTGGAGCTCCGGCTCCGACTCTCTGGCCATAGTTGCCTTTACGCAGCAGCCTGTGGACACGACCCACGGGGAACTGGAGCCCGGCACGGGATGAGCGGGTCTTAGCCTTCTGCCTGACCTTTCCTCCGGTCTTTTATTTTTTATAAGTATTTTATTAAATTTCCACAAAGTTACAAGTCATCACATTTCATATATCAAAGTTTGGAGATCCATACAGAAACTGTGCTGCTTGTCATCATATAAATACATCAAATACATACATCATAATACATACATCAATACATAATACATAACATCAAATACATACATCATAATACATAATACATACATAAAAAAGGACAGACACTATAGGCGCCAGAGAGCGCGAGCGAACAGCACCATGCTTTGGTGCCATGTGTACTATCCGCAACACCCCCTAACGCCCAAATGCCTGCACCTGCATGTGCTGCTCTGAAGGTCTCGCCACCCGCCAACAAATAGCACCATGCTTTGGTGCCATGTGTGTCTATCCGCTGGCGTGCAAACAAAACCCTCAGAGCCACACACTCAGTATAAACATTTAAAAGTATAAAACATGTAGACGCAACCGGGAGTCACATCAGGATATTACTATTTGTCTGGGCTGTTCTAGAGTTACTACAGTGCCAAGGTGGGCCAGTTTAGGTGCGTGTGCAGTCTCTTCAGGTCTATTGTTTTTTTCCTTTTAAGTTCGGTTTTAATTTGTTTAAAAACAGTGTTTGCGTCAATTACCACGTTGTCCATTGACATTTTGCACCGAGTCTTCCAAATCTTAAAAATGGTCACACAAATACAAACCCAAAATATATCATAATTTTCTTTTCCGCAGTTAAAAATACCGTACAAAATGTCTCTGTGGCATGGCACCCTCAAACCTATATCGTCCTGCATGTTTCCAGTGACGAGGCCGCTGTTCAAATTATTTACTAGGTTTTTACTTTCTTCAAGGGAGCAGTGTTTAAAACGTACCATCCCTCCATATATCTTATTACTTATTAAATTATATATTATTTTATTTGATTGGGTTCCCCAGTTAATATTTAAATTGCTATGTTTTGTGGTGAAATCCCCATATGCCAATTTATAGTATGGCAGTGACAGTCTGCCCCTGCCCCTCTGTTTTCTCCATGTTTTGAGGTCTCCTACCCAAGCTGCTCCACACAGAATGCCCCTAGCCACATTTTTACAGAAAGCAATCATTAGTTTGCTGCCGACGTCCATTGCGCCAAGGCCTCCCTCTTTGACACTTTTAAACATAAAAATCCTTTTGGTAACCTCCCGGTAATTGTTTCCCCAAATCAAACGTACACACATCCTATTAATTTGTGTTATGCACTTCTCAGGTGGCGGAAAAATGGTGGCCAGGAACAATAACTTTGATAAAATAAATGTTTTTACAATCCCTATTCTCGATTTATAAGTTGTGTCCCTAACTTTCCATTTTTCAACTTCGGCATGTATTTCAGTTTCTTTTCTGTCCCAATTATTTTTAGCACAGTCCCTATTAGCAAAGAAAATGCCAAGTATTTTCATTTCCTCTTTCACCTCCATGAGCAGGGCCGGCCTCCGATCCTCCTCTCCTATCCTATCCAAATACATTCCGTTTTGGTCTCGTTTAGCTTGGCCCCCGCGACCTGCTCATAGAGGTGAAAGTGTTCTCTAACAAAATCAAGTTCTCTCTGCGATTTTATAAAGGCAGTTACATCGTCCGCGTATGCGGACACCTTGGCTGCCGTTCTATTAATCCGAACTCCTTGTATTTGGTTATCATTTTTTATTTTATTTAGTAATGGGCTGATGGCAAGAACGTAGAGCGCTGCGCTCAGCGGACAGCCCTGTTTCACCCCTTTCTTTATGTCAATATAATTAGACGTCCTTCCATTTACTTTGACCGCCACCTGAGATTTTGCATACAACATTTTAACCATTTTAATAAATACTTCTGGAAACCCATATTTTTCTAAAACACCCCATAAATATTCTCTATTTACAAAATCAAAAGCTCTCTTTTGGTCAAAGCCAACAATAAAAAAGCCAGGCTCATGACGTGAGTGTATCATCTCCCTGATCCTATTTAAGTTGTCCCACATCATACGTTCTTTAATGGCGCATGTCTGTTCTTTTTCAATTATTTCGTTTAACACTGTATTTAGTCTCATCATTATGATTTTGGCGAGTATCTTATATTCTATATTAGTTAGTGTGATCTGTCTCCAATTATTTATATCTTTTTCATCCCCTTTTTTAAAGATCATAGATATGGTACCTTGATAAAACCCGTCATGCATAGACTTTTTAAAACACCCGTCATTAAATGCAGAGGCCAAAATATCAGCAAGTTCGTTAGCAAAGACCTGATAAAATTCGGAGGGTAGGCCATCCGGGCCGGGAGACTTCCCTCGGTTTAACAAAGAGATTGCTTTTTTTACTTCCTCGCTTGTGAAATCACCTATAGGAGTGTGTCAAAGTGCACTCCATCTAATTTTTTCACCTCTGATAAAAAGGCCTCTGCATCCAACAACGCACCATCACCACAATACATGTCCTTAAAATGCTCCACAATCAATTCCATTATTCCATTATCATCATTTACAATTTGACCATGTTTATTTGTCAGTGCATTTATACAGTTAAACTCCTGTCTCTCTTTATATTTCTCTATATGTTTGCTGGTTCGTCCATATCAAAGCCTGCTTGTACTTTAGCTGCATTAAAATAATCGTTATTAAAAATCATCAAAGTGCTAGTAATGTCGTCTAATTTCTTTTCATCTTGTTCCGTTAGTGAGCTACCTTTACATTTGAGTTTAACATATAGTTGCATTAGTTTATTATACTCATTATTTCGTTCTATATTTATGTATTTACATTTTAAAATTAGTTGCCTTTTTACGCATCTCTTCATCTCTTCCCATAATTCGACATTTGATTCAGTAAGAACTCTTAAATCCTTTACTCGGTTTATCTCATTTTTAACACTCTGTATTAACTCTGGATTTTTTAAGCAATTGATGTTAAGTTTCCTGCAATTGTTTACTCTGGGTCTGGCGTGAAAGCTAAAAGTAGCTCTCACTGCCAGGTGGTCGGAATTAACCCAAGCCTCAGTTTTATACGTGTTCACATTAATGTCTTTTGACACATAAATTCTGTCTATACGCGTCTTGACCCTTGCGTCAAAACGCGTATAGCCAGTTGCATCTGGGTACAACTCCCTAAAAGTGTCTCTCATTTCTAGACTTTCGCAGGTTTCCTTCAAAACTTTACTCGCTCTATCATATAGCCGGCCTGTGTTACTACCGGTTGTTGATATTCGATCTTTAAGATCAGTTATAGTGTTAAAATCACCGGCCAGAATTACACACTGCCCTCCACACAAGACTTCTCTTAACTTATTAAAAAGACGTATCTTGTCGCATCGCTGCGGGGTTGTATATACATTAATAAGCCGCATTTTCTGTTTCCGTACTATACAGTCTAAGACAAGAAGTCGGCCTGGTATTATTTCTCTTTTCCTTTGAATAGTTACATTTTTTGTGTTAAACAAAATACCGACTCCATCCACGTGGTCGCCACCAATTGAAAATTCCGACCACCCGTGGGACCAGTACTCTCTGACAGTATTTACATCAGCCAGTGTTTTTAGCCGCAATTCTTGTGTAAAGATAATATCAGCTCTAATATTTTTCATTATATTAAGTTTCTCCTTTCTAGTGCTTTCTTGCTGTATTCCCCTTACATTGATTGTGGCGATATTAAACATCATGATGGCGAGTAGTGGGCCTACATCATCGAGTTTTAAAGGGCTTTTTCAATCCCTGGCTTTTAGATTTTTTTCCATTTTTATGTAGGTCAGGAGACTGTCTGTCTCTCTTGCCTTGTAAGGGAGGGAAGTTCTCTGTGGACACCAACAAGGTGGGTACAGGGCCCTGCTCCTCAGACTGTGATCCGCACAAAATATCAATCGCGTCTTCGAGAGCGGTTTGACCTTCGTTAGTCTCTAAATCCCGCAAAATGTCACTTATTCTGTCCTCTGTGTCTGCATCATTCGGCACTTGATAGCTGGGAAGACTGACCTGCGTAGCACTGTCCATGTCCTGATCTGATGGCTGCGCGTCGTCAGGGGGAAGCTGCGCTGGAGCTGAAGATGTTGGCACAGCGTCTCCTCCCTCTGGAAGTAGGGATGACACGGTAGCCGCTGCGTCCGTCCGCGATGTCGATGCCTCCCCCGTTGAAGCTGCGCTCGGTGGCCGTTTCCTCGGCGTTGCTGCGGGCTTGCTCGCTGGCTTTTTCTGCCCGCTGGTGGTGGCCTTCGTGCGCTGTTGCTGCCTTTCAGATGCCGGTTCTTTATCCGCTGGTCTCTGCCTCTCCTTGGCTGCTGCTGGTGCTGAGATCTGCTGGCTGCTGTCATCGGGCGGAGTCTCCTCTTCTTCTGGTCTCCGCCTCCCCTCGACGAGTGGTGCTGCAGCTGCCGTCAGCTGGCTGTCAGGTGACGTCAGCTGGCTGTCAGCTGACGGGATGTCCTGTGTCGGTCTCTGCTGGCTGACGTGGCTGTCGGGTGCTGGCGTCTCTCCTGCTGCTGCTGCCTCTGGCTCCGGGATTGTTTCTATAGCTTGCTGCTGCCGCCGCTTTGCTCTGTTGCTGTACGATTGTGGGCAGGTGAAGAAAGTGTGCCCCACTTCATTGCACAGGCTACAGACTCCGGCACTAGTACACTCCTTCCCCTTGTGGCCAGTCATACCACATTTCCAGCACTTCACAATGTCACATTCTTTCACCTGGTGAAATCTGGACTGGCAGATATAGCATCTCTGTATCTGGCCTGCATACGTGATTTTCCCATTGTATGGCCCCAGGGAAATGGAGTTAGGGAGGTCTACGGGTCGCCCGTCACTGCCTGGTTTATGCAGCTTGACTCTGTATCGTCGGACCCCATACCACAAGCCAAACTCATCCAGGAGCTTTTCCACTGGGCGCAAGAGTGTGCAGTACCTGCTCAGGTACTGCTCGATGTCATAATCCGCTACTCTTGCCGTCCAGAACTTGATCATGACAATGAGTGTGTCGACAGGCACCGAGGAATGAAGTTCAAAGTCCTTCCACTCGCCCTCTACAGATCTGTCTGCAAAAAGGGTGCTGAATTTCCGCAGGGAACCTTCACGGTGGAAAGAGAGTTCAAACTCTCTCCTGTTTGGTATAGGCAATAAAGGAGTATATTTCACTCACTTCCATCCACCTAGTTCTGAGCAGATACTGTCCGACCACGCTTCTGCTCGGAGGCTCTCCATGTCCGATAAAGCTGATCCGAGCCCAGTGCCGCCCTGTCCGGTCTCCGGGCTCGGACCGTGGGTCCTCCCCCGCAGGGGGCATTTCCCCAATATTCGTGCTTTCTGTTCATTTTTTTTTTTTTTTTAAGGTGTCAGATATGAGAGAATTTAGTTTAAAGGTACCGCAGACACCACCGGTGCCTGCGGCTTTATAGTTCAGAGGACTATAATATTATCCTCCGGTCTTTCTTTTTTTTTTTTTTCCAATACAAAAGTTTTTTATTTATTTATTTATTTTTTTTTACAATGTTAGTAGGTGCCATGGTGTCAGTTTCTTTTTTCGTGTGTCAAGAGTTCTTTGTCTTTTTAGTTCAGTTTGGATTTGTTTGAAGACCACCTCTCCCGAGATGGTCTCCTGGTGAATTACCATGGCACACCTGGTTTTCCACAGTTTGTTTACCACAGTGCAAATTACATACCAGTAAAAATCTTGTTCCACAGCAGACATTCTTTCTTCGAACACCCCATACATGGCAGCATTATAGTTGATCTTAAGTTTAAAACCAATTTGTGGCATTTTCCCCCATACAAAGCTAGACCTTTGGCAGTCCACTAGCAGGTGTTCAACTGTCTCATCTGCACCACAATTTAAAATTGGGCATTTAATGGTTCTAACGAAGCAGCTCCATTTTACAACTGCTCGTACAGCTAGTCTTCTCACGGAGACCAGCCACATGACGTCTCTGTTCTTTTCAGAGATATTTTTACTACTAGAATTTTTAATACACACCCGCTTTTGATTTTCATCCAGATATTTGTAGGGAAAAATGCCACCATATAAGTCATCACATATCTTACCATATATACATTTACTAGTCATAGCAGTCCAGTCAATATTTAAATGTGCAGAGTTTGACATCAAATCACCATACATGACTTTAAAATACGGAAAGGAGCTTCTTGCCCGACCCTTCTTTTTGGTCCAGCTCAGAGCCTCCCCTATCCACATAGCCCTCCTTTTAAAGCCAGCTGCTACATTTTTACAAAAAGAAATTTTCAGTTTAAGTCCTAAGTCCACAGCCCCGAGGCCTCCATTATTTCTACTCTTATATAATAAGTTTCTCTTTGTAACTTCCCTAGTGGTTCCCCATAAGAAATTGACTAGTGTTTTATTTATGTATTTCAGTGTCTGGTCCTTGGGAGGGAAAATAGTCGCCAAAAATAGCAGTCTTGCCAAGACATATGTCTTAATAATTATAATCTTTGTTCTATAACAGCAAGATTTGTTTTCCCATTTTTCTAAGTCCTCCTTTATTTCTTTATTTTTATTATCCCAGTTCTGTTCATAACTGCCATTATTACTAAACTTTACCCCGAGGACTGTCATTGTTTCCGTGTCCTTTATATTTAGATTTGGCTTTGCCTCACCCCTCCCGAACCAGACACCTTCAGTTTTATCATGGTTTAACCTGGCACCTGAGATCTCTTCGTAAAGTGCCAAGTGCTCATGTACAAAGTCTAATTCATTCTTGTTTTTAATTATGATGGTGATATCGTCAGCATAGGCCAAAACAACGACCCTCTCTCCACCACTAGTTTTTATACCTGTGAGTCTTTTATCATTCTTGATCTTGTTTAATAACGGATTAATAGCTAAAATATAAAGTGCAGCGGACAGGGGGCACCCTTGTTTTACACCCCTCTTAATTTCAAATGTCTCTGTTAGAACACCATTTACATTAACTTGCACTGTGGACTGGGCGTACAACAATTTGATCAAATTAATAAAATCATGATGAAAGCCGTATACCTTTAAGACCTCCCACAAATACTCTCTGGATATAAAATCAAAAGCCTTTTTTTGATCTAAGCTTATAATAAAGAAACCCTCATCTGTATACCCACTTGTTATATCCCTTAAAATACCTAAGTTATCCCACATCAACCTTCCCTTAATAGCACATGTCTGTTCTTTTTCAACAAGTTTTTCCAAGTCTGTATTTAATCGATTAACTATTATTTTTGCAAGTATCTTATAGTCAACATTCATTAACGTAACATGTCTCCAATTATCTAAGTTATATGATGACCCTTTTTTATATATAAGCGATATAACACCATGGTAGAAGGATGAATGCATTTTGCCTTCCTTGATCCCATCATTATATACAGAGGTTAGCATATGTACTAATTCGTTTGTGCAGGAGAGATATAACTCATTAGGCAGGCCATCGGGGCCTGGGGATTTACCCTTACTCAACTGGACAATTGCGTCCCTCACCTCCTGATTGGTGATTTCCCCACCCGTAGAGTTACGGCCAACCTCCCTCAAATCAACGGAATCAAGGAAAGCATGCAATTTATATTCATCAATCGTAGTTTTCTGGTACATTTTTTCACAAAGCTTCCTAACGGTTTCTCTTTTCATCTTCTACCATATCACCATTTTCATTTAAAATCGCACTGACATGTTTACTTTGGAGTTTCTTTTTATGCATATTAATAAGACAAAGTGCATTGCTGGACGCATTTGTGTCACCCATGCCTGCCTGTAGGCGGAGGCCCTGGGAGACATCATTTAGTTTGGCCAATTCAGATTCCATTTCAGTTAGTTTATCCTTATCCTCATCCGTTTTATTTGTCTTAGTTTTTAGATTTATATAATCAGCCATTAATATACTGTATATTTCGTTTAGCTCTTGATTCAATCTTTTACATTTGTATTTAAAGTAGTATCTTAGTCTATCTTTAGTGATTTCCCATAAATCAACATATGAGTTAGTCAAGACATTTAAGCTTTGGGCAATAACCACTTCTTTTTTTAACTCTGTAAGCACATCATTATTATTTAAACAGTTCACGTTTAATTTCCAAAACCCCTTCTTTTCTGTCTTGCCAAACCTCAAGAGAACTACTACTGCTAGGTGATCTGAATTGACCAAGACACGTGTCTTATAGTATATAGGGATAATATCATCATTTACATATATACGGTCTATCCTCGTCTTGACATTAGTGTCAAAGCGAGTATAGCCGACCTCAGTTGGATGCAACATCCTAAAAACGTCACTCACTCCACAAGATTCGCTCATTGCTTTAAGAGCAATACCTTCCCTATTGCGAGCCCGGGCATTCAAGGGTTGAGCCGAAATCCTGTCGTTATCATCGGTGTATGCATTAAAATCTCCACATAGTATGGTAAAAAAACCAACTGTTAATAACTCATATAATTTCTTAAACATTCGTACTTTCGTTGCTGCATCCGGAGGAGTATACACATTTATAATTCTAATTTTTAAGTTTTGATAAAAACAATCTACTAATAAGATTCTCCCTGGAATAATTTCTCTTGCTCTTATAATTTCAGCTTTACTCTTAAAAAATATGCCTATACCATCAGCCTTATCTGTGCCAATAGATATAATTGAAGTGCCCTTTTCCCACTTTAACGTTACGTCTGCAATGTCCTCCTGAGCAGTTAGCCGCAGCTCTTGTGCGCATATAATATCATATGTAGTGTTGTGTAATATGTCCATTTTCATCTTTCTATTTTCCATCGACTTGATACCTCTCACGTTACAAGTTACGATAGAGAGTGTAGACATTATAATATTAAGTTAAGTAAAGGCATTCATTTCCTTTTGTATCTTTTGTCAAGTTCATTCGCCAGAGGCGACGTGAGTCGCTTCTGTTTGGCACTCACTTGTTGTGAAGCTCTCGGTGTTTCTTCCTCTGTAGCAGCGAGGGTGAGCTCCCCTCCACTAAACGCCATCTCGCTGCTTCTTGAGTTGCCACTACTCAGCTCGTCGCTTGCCGAGTCATACTCGGACTCATCGCCTCGCTCCTCCTGCTGTTGCTCACCGGTCCCCCCCTCATCCCCCACGCCTGAGGAATCAGACCAGGCCGGAAGCAGCTCGTTGACAGCCCTCTCTAGTTGTCTGACAGCCTCCTCCGTCTCCTCCGCTGCTGCGATCTCTGGAAGACAGGGAGCAGTAGCCTCTCTGGCTCTTTCTGCCACCGCTCTCATGTTGGCTGCGGCGAAACTGCCGTTCCCACGTCCTCTTCCTCTTCCTCTCATAGGCGCGGCTTGTTGTTGGAAAGCACACGCTGCCATCTCACCAGTCACCTGCCGCTGGATCGCCGTTATCTCCTCCTCCGCACAGTCCGGACCTGCCTCCTCCCCCGGTACCTCGTCTCCCGGGATCACCAGTAGTGCAGGCTCGGTGCGGCTCTGCCCACTGTCAGCCGACAGTGGGGTGCTGGCGTCAGCCGGTGGCGGCGGTCTGGTGCGCCTCAGTAGACCGATGACTCGGTTCTGCTGCTCCTCGGCTCGCTCTTTCCTCTCTGCTCGTGCCTTGTTGCTGTAGGACTGAGGGCACTGGAAGAAAGAGTGCCCCCTCTCTCCACACAGGCTGCATTCAGCGTCATTGGAACA
Organism: Protomyctophum parallelum; assembly: GCF_964188405.1. Classification (NCBI taxonomy): domain Eukaryota; kingdom Metazoa; phylum Chordata; class Actinopteri; order Myctophiformes; family Myctophidae; genus Protomyctophum; species Protomyctophum parallelum. The sequence continues at coordinate 57,373,945 of NC_139698.1, read as the reverse complement.
TTCTTTGGCTTTGTGGCCCAAAGTCCCACATCTCCAGCACTTCACCTGCGTGCATTCTCGGACCTGGTGCTCCGTGCTGTTGCACACAAAACACCGCGTCTGCTGCCCAGGGTAATAAATCCGCCCGTTGTATGGGCCCAGGGAAATAGAGCTTGGCAGTGACAAACGTTGTTTTTTTTCGTCACGTTTGAGTTCAACCTTGTACTTCCGTACACCATACCAGATCCCGAACTCGTCGACTGGCTTGTATGGCTGCTCTTTGATGTTACAGTACCGTTTTAGGTACAGATCCACATCATGGTCTGAGACCCGGCCGGTCCAGAACTTCACCACAACGTTCACTGTCCCTATATTGACTGAGGATTCAATGGACCAGTCTATCCATGCATCCCGCAGTTTGTCAGTCTCATACTGCTCCAGGAAGCGGCGGAGTGTCGACTCCTGGTAGAAACATAGCTCAAACTCACGTCGGTTTGGCAAAGCAATAAATGAATAGATGTCCTTGGCACAGACTAAGTTCGATTTGAACAAAAGTTCTTTGCCGACAAACTCCCTTGTCGGGAGCTCAGCCTCACCAGTGAACTTAAGCCTTGCCCAGTTATTAACGAACTGGGAGGCAAAAGACGCCATAGCTAGGGCATAGCTAGGGCTCGCTTTTTGCGCGAGCAGCGCGACCAAACATTTTCCTACCTTGCCTTAACCTGACATTTTCAGTAGTAAAGTATTAAGTAGTAAGTAAGTAGTAAAGTAGTAAATAATTAAAGACAGAAAATTCCTCCCTTCCCTCTTCCAGACATCGTTGCTTTAGCAGTAGTTCAAGAAGTGAATCCGGTCTTTCCTCAGCCACTCATTTTGATGTAGATTTAGTTTTGGAGTTGAATTTAAGCGGCATTTAAGCGCGCACCAGCAAGTGCGTGTCGTGCACGCGCATGGTGTTGCGCGTGCATGCATGTGCGCTCGTGCACGTGCAAGCGGGGGGGGGGGGGGGGACGCACTTCAGGTCCCTCACGGATCACCCCCCCTCAGAGCACGGTCCCCTCACGGAGCACGTCTCGTCTGCGAGGCTGCAGCTGGGTGCCTCTCGTTGACGAAGACAAATATAAAGTCTGCCTTATTATTATTCAGTGATTTATGAAGTGTGCTCCTCAAAGACATTGGAAATTAACCTTTACATGGAAAGAGTGGTTGGCTCTTAAAAGAGCCTTTGTGGGGTTCGTTAAAGGAATGAAGCAGATTTATTTCTTAGAGGCTTTCTCAGTCTTCTTGGGCAGCAGAACAGCCTGAATGTTGGGCAGCACACCGCCCTGAGCGATGGTCACTCCACCCAGCAGTTTGTTGAGCTCCTCGTCGTTGCGGACGGCCAGCTGGAGGTGACGGGGGATGATACGACTCTTCTTGTTGTCACGGGCAGCGTTTCCAGCCAACTCCAGGATCTCAGCGGTCAGATACTCGAGCACCGCAGCGAGGTACACTGGAGCTCCGGCTCCGACTCTCTGGCCATAGTTGCCTTTACGCAGCAGCCTGTGGACACGACCCACGGGGAACTGGAGCCCGGCACGGGATGAGCGGGTCTTAGCCTTCTGCCTGACCTTTCCTCCGGTCTTTCCTCGGCCACTCATTTTGGTGTAGGTTTATTTCTGGAATTGAATATAAAAGAAATATGCTGGTGCCTGGTGGAGAGGCGCGCGAGACCCTTTATACGTTCAACATCAACAGCACACATTCTACTGCTACTGTCTATGTGCGGCTGTGCGCCCAACCAATGAATGAGAGCGAGGGCTGAGTGTGTACGAGCTCCCCTCCAATCAGTGCTAGTGGCTGAACAGCTCCTCCCAATGAAGGAGGTTCCTTTCCTGACCAGAGACGGTTTCTTTCAGAGAGAGAGTCTTTATTATACACAAGGGAAATTTGTTTTGCTCAGGTCAATGCATACATATACAAATACAATAAAATAGCCAGCAAAGTACCAGACAATAATTCTAAAATGTATAGCACCTTTCATGACATGAAATGCAGCTCAAAGTGCTTTACAGAGCAATGGAGAAAAATGAAAGAAAAGCAAGGCATAAACATTAAAAAAAAAAACAAGCTGTAGCCTAATGCAATATAGTGAGGACATAACAAAAAAATAAAAGATCAATTAAAAGCAAGGGTGTAGAAGTGGGTCTTGAGCTGTGCTTTAAAAATGTCTACAGAGGCTGCCTGTTGAAGGTACAGTGGGAGTTTGTTCCATGCCGACGGCCCGTATAAGCAAAAAGCTGCTTCCCGTATTTTTTAGTTGCCATCTTTTTAGGCAAAGCGAGCAGGCCAGCAGTGGAAGATCTTAGGGGGCCGTATTCAAACATGAATACGGCAGTTGGTGGCTAACGGCTACCACTGTTCATGTGATATATAGAGAGTGGCGCTCAATGGAGTCCGTGTGGTGTCTTTGTTTCTGTCCTACAGAGGATATGAATTAAACTGGAGTCTACAGTTTTTAATTCATATCCAGCTGTAAAGCTATATATCACCAATAACAAACTGCAGCATAAAATATAATCACAACATGTAACTGCAGAGCAAACAATATCCATTGCTACATTGTTCTCTTATAGGGCCACAACTAAGCAGTCAGGTTTTTGATTGATTGAATACTTAACAGTTTGCAGAATAAATAAATCACACTTGTGTGAAGAGAGGGGTGCTCTTATCATACATTTGCAACAGCTACTACAACTACACATGCTGAACTACACACAGAAGTTGCCTCTCACCAATGTTTCTTCTCCTTTCTCCACCGCTCACTGCGGCTTGCAGCACAATTTGTTATTCTGAGTAGTCAGCCATTGTATTTACTTGGTGAAACTATAGTTTACCCGTAGCGTGTTATAATTAAGTAATATTACACAAGGTTGTGCTTTAACCCACCACACACACACACACACACTTCCAGACAAAAACAATCACACCAGGGGCATGAGATAATCATCGTAAAATCATCTCATTCCGGCCAATCAGAATTTGCATCCTCACCTCTGTCTTCAATGTTTGTGTTACGCAATGTTTGTGTTTGCACGAATACTGAAAATTGTCCATTCGTTGTCAATGGCATTTTATGTTTGTGTAGGAAAAAAATTCTGTGTTTGCACACACACTGAAAAAACAAACACCCGCACACTGTCTTCAAATGCAGTGAACCAACTTTTAATAGGGAAACAGCAACGTTTCAGCCTATGCGGCCTTCATCAGGCTATCTTTATGGATCTGATAAAGATCAGGTCATCCACACAGTCTTTGGGGTTGGGTCTTTGTCCTTAACCTGCTTGGCTTGGAAGAAAGCCTCACACAGCTCCTCTACATCATGGCCATCCACAATATAATGTGTTCCATCCAAAGGCTTCACACCGCTTGCGGCAGGTGTCCATGTTATGCTGCAGAGGTTCTAGCCCAGCCGGTTGACATCAATGATGGCCACCATGTTGTCCAGCTTGTAGTAGGAAGCAAAGGCCATGGCCTCCCATACAGAGCCCTCTGAACACTCCCCATCACCCATCAGGCAGTACACACGGTAACTAGATTTGTCAAAGTATTTCCCAGTGTAGGCCATCCCACATGCAGCTCCAAGACCCTGTCCCAAGGAGCCTGTAGCCACATCGGCAAAGGCCAGTCTAGGTGCCGGGTGCCCTTCCAGGTCAGACTCAAGCGTGCGCAGGTTGAGCAGGTCGGGCCTCTTTCACCTAACCTGCCTCAGCCCACGCTCCATAGAGGATTGGTGCAGCGTGACCCTTTGACATGACGAAGCGGTCATTACATTGGTTTCGAGGGTCATTGGATTTGTAGCGCATAGTGTAGAAAAACAGGGTTGACATGAGCTCTGCTGCACTGCAACATGAGGTGGGGTGACCAGAGTTTGAGGCGCATGCCGCTTTGAGGGAGTGAATCCTTAGCGTGTTAGCGATGTCCTTTAACCCTTGAATAATGTTTCCATCTGGTTTAATGTAACTCGCCATGGCCTATATATATATATATATGTATATATATATATATAGGGTTGTTATCTGTATTTGGAAAGTTAAAATCTAAGGGTAGTTGAATTACTGTGTTAGTTTTCTAGCATGTATTACGTAATTTGAACAGTACAGAACCAATGCATGACGTAGATTATGCCTCTCAGTCAATCGCGTTGCCTGACAATGTCTAAAAACTAATCATTGCCTCAACATGCATGTGTAATAGCTGTTATCACTGTGGGTATAATGATGACAGTATTCCATTGTCACAGTATTTGGGGTACACTCTATTACGTCAGGCATGTGGTAGACTATGACTGACGCACCAATTTGGGCGAATTCAGGGATTTCCATATCAATTATTATATTTATAGTTGATATACAGTTTCAATTTGTAGCCAACGTTAGTGTAGTATACATATTGTAAAAAGAACCACCGCTCATCCGCTGAAAAAACTTAAGTGAGGTGCTGGAGCAACACAGAGAACATGAGAAAAATAAAGGGAAGCTCCGCACACTCATATCTGCGCACAATCAATGTATTTATTTAGCAAGCTTTCGGTCTACTGGCCTTCTTCAGGATAGGATCAGTATACATATTGTAAAAATTGACACATTTTACACGGTCCCACCTTGTAAAATACTAGAAACATGCTCAACCCCCACCTGCGCTTTGAGAAGCCACTGAATAGACATGTAGATTCGATTTAAACCAAAACTCTAGACTTGCTTGGTAAGTTGGTACAGAAGTGTGAACAACTGCTGGTTTTGGTGTGAGTTCAATACAATGACACAATGCCGATCCAACAGGGTAGAGCTGTGCAGCGGAATGTCTGAGTGAGTGATTGAGGTGATTTAAATAATTTGCATGTTGATCACACATTAAATCCTTGGTTTATTTCAGTTTAATAATATCTGGGATTTATATAGCGCTTTTCATGACACTCAAAGACGCTTTACATGTGTTGGGGCCAGGGGGGGGACAAGAAAAAAGGACAATTTTATTAGAAAAAAAACTATTAAAAGAATAAAACCAATAAAACAGTGCATATAACACGTTTTTAAAAACACATCAGCATGGGAATGCGATTGTGAATTCGGTGGGTTTTCAGTGAAGATTTGAAGGTAGGAAGTGAGGGGGCATCTCGGATGTGTTTGGGGAGAGCGTTCCATAGGGGAAGGTCCACGGAGAAGGCCCTGTGTTCATTGGAACACCGTGAAAACTCTAAATTAGAAAATAAATATTACAAATCAATGATTTCATAGTTTAACAATAATATCTGTGCATTAAATACATCAATTGATTACCATCAACAATACAATGGTTAATTCATAGTCAATATAGTACAGTGTGAGTGATACAATCAATCAAATCATTTCAAAACAAGACCAATACAATACCAAATAAATGTACCATATAAGTCCAAAACCAAATATACCAAACCAAACGAACCATCAAACCCAAAATACAATTAATTAAAGTAAATCTTTATATATATATATATATATAGCTGAAACCTTTACTATATATATATATATATATATATATATAGTAAAGGTTTCAGCTACAACCAGTCAACCATGCTCAATGTGCAAATTAAATCCATGTCGATTTCAGACCATTGGTGAGAACAAAGACAGCAAAACAGGTTTGGCACCGCCCAGTGCACTGCAGAGCAGTCTGCCTGTCCTCACTTAGGTCCTCAGAGCACACTTAAAACAAGGAGGATCTGAGCTCATCATTCATTCACTTTAGAATCTTCAACATTGTCCAGGCAGATCGTTCAGTGAGAGACAGGGTTTCGGACCAAGTTAGAGTCTATGGCCCTCATTTATCAACCGTGCGTACGCCAAAATATGGGCGCACGCCGAAATTACCGACATTTTCGGCATTTAACATTTCCGGCAAAGCTTGAAATTGAACTTGAGTAGGACAAATAGTCACGTCTACTCTTCAGCTGGCGTACGCTGTTTTTCTGTTTTACACAAGCGGAGCAGCCTTGTCTGAACTGCTGAGAGGCTGTCACAGGCATCTAAACATATATGTATTCACTCCTAAAATGTTTATATAAAAGGTATGTATAATGTATATGGGCTACATGTAAAAAATAAATAAATAAAAATGTTAAGGAATACATGTGTCATATGAAATTAGTAGGAGATAAAATTGCGCAATTAAAAACAATGTTGCAAGAGATGCTTAAGCCATTTAAACAGTGTTTTGCATGAGCGCATAGGCCTACATGCGAGGATTTGGGCTGTCTGTGCTGAAATATTTCCATGACGGGACGTTGGAGAGTATAGTGCAGCAGTCCCAACGTGGTATAGCCTACTGTAGCCTAATGTCTTTCTTACGGTATGTGCAATATAATAAACCCGACGTCGCTCAATGCCAAATGTACCGTGCCAGGCTCCCAGCGCAAGTGGGAACTGCATCGGAGATATATAGGCATATTATCCAGCCAAGCAACCACCAGCCACCAGTGTGCTCCTCAAAGACATTGGAAATTAACCTTTACATGGAAAGAGTGGTTGGCTCTTAAAAGAGCCTTTGTGGGGTTCGTTAAACGAATGAAGCAGATTTATTTCTTAGAGGCTTTCTCAGTCTTCTTGGGCAGCAGAACAGCCTGAATGTTGGGCAGCACACCGCCCTGAGCGATGGTCACTCCACCCAGCAGTTTGTTGAGCTCCTCGTCGTTGCGGACGGCCAGCTGGAGGTGACGGGGGATGATACGACTCTTCTTGTTGTCACGGGCAGCGTTTCCAGCCAACTCCAGGATCTCAGCGGTCAGATACTCGAGCACCGCAGCGAGGTACACTGGAGCTCCGGCTCCGACTCTCTGGCCATAGTTGCCTTTACGTAGCAGCCTGTGGACACGACCCACGGGGAACTGGAGCCCGGCACGGGATGAGCGGGTCTTAGCCTTCTGCCTGACCTTTCCTCCGGTCTTTCTTTTTTTATAAGTATTTTATTAAATTTCCACAAAGTTACAAGTCATCACATTTCATATATCAAAGTTTGGAGATCCATACAGAAACTGTGCTGCTTGTCATCATATAAATACATCAAATACATACATCATAATAGGCTACATACATCATAATACATAACATCAAATACATACATCATAATACATACATAAAGAAGGACAGACACCTAGGCGCCAGAGAGCGCGAGCGAACAGCACCATGCTTTGGTGCCATGTGTACTATCCGCAACACCCCCTAACGCCCAAATGCCTGCACCTGCATGTGCTGCTCTGAAGGTCTCGCCACCCGCCAACAAATAGCACCATGCTTTGGTGCCATGTGTGTCTATCCGCTGGCGTGCAAACAAAACCCTCAGAGCCACACACTCAGTATAAACATTTAAAAGTATAAAACATGTAGACGCAACCGGGAGTCACATCAGGATATTACTATTTGTCTGGGCTGTTCTAGAGTTACTACAGTGCCAAGGTGGGCCAGTTTAGGTGCGTGTGCAGTCTCTGCAGGTCTATTGTTTTTTTCCTTTTAAGTTCAGTTTTAATTTGTTTAAAAACTGTGTTTGCGTCAATTACCACGTTGTCCGTTGATATTTTGCACCGAGTCTTCCAAATCTTAAAAATGGTCACACAAATACAAACCCAAAATATATCATAATTTTCTTTTCCGCAGTTAAAAATACCGTACAAAATGTCTCTGTGGCATGGCACCCTCAGACCTATATCGTGCATCTTGCTCCAGATTGCTTTTGACCTATTGCAGTCTATGAGCAAGTGCCAGATGGTCTCTAGCTCTTCACAGTCTGGCATGGGGCATTCTGTTGTGGTCACAAAGCAACTCCATTTAACCACTGCTCTAGTTGGAAGTCTACCGTGGGCAGTTAGCCACATAACGTCCTGCATGTTCCCAGTGACGAGGCCGCTGTTAAAATTATTTACTAGGTTTTTACTTTCTTCAAAGGAGCAGTGTTTAAAATGCACCATACCTCCATATATCTTATTACTTATTAAATTATATATTATTTGATTTGATTGGGTTCCCCAGTTAATATTTAAATTGCTATGTTTTGTGGTGAAATCCCCATATGCCAATTTATAGTATGGCAGTGACAGTCTGCCCCTGCCCCTCTGTTTTCTCCATGTTTTGAGGTCTCCTACCCAAGCTGCTCCACACAGAATGCCCCTAGCCACATTTTTACAGAAAGCAATCATTATTTTGCTGCCGACGTCCATTGCACCAAGGCCTCCCTCTTTGACACTTTTAAACATAAAAATCCTTTTGGTAACCTCCCGGTTGTTTCCCCAAATCAAACGTACCACACATCCTATTAATTCTTGTTATGCACTTCTCAGGTGGCGGAAAAATGGTGGCCAGGAACAATAACTTTGATAAAATAAATGTTTTTACAATCTCTATTCTCGATTTATAAGTTGTGTCCCTAACTTTCCATTTTTCAACTTCGGCATGTATTTCAGTTTCTTTTCTGTCCCAATTATTTTTAGCACAGTCCCTATTAGCAAAGAAAATGCCAAGTATTTTCATTTCCTCTTTCACCTCCATGAGCAGGGCCGGCCTCCGATCCTCCTCTCCTATCCAAATACATTCCGTTTTTGTCTCGTTTAGCTTGGCCCCCGCGACCTGCTCATAGAGGTTGAAAGTGTTCTCTAACAAAATCAAGTTCTCTCTGCGATTTTATAAAGGCAGTTACATCGTCCGCGTATGCGGACACCTTGGCTGCCGTTCTATTAATCCGAACTCCTTGTATTCGGTTATCATTTTTTATTTTATTTAGTAATGGGCTGATGGCAAGAACGTAGAGCGCTGCGCTCAGCGGACAGCCCTGTTTCACCCCTTTCTTTATGTCAATATAATTAGACGTCCTTCCATTTACTTTGACCGCCACCTGAGATTTTGCATACAACATTTTAACCATTTTAATAAATACTTCTGGAAACCCATATTTTTCTAAAACCCCCCATAAATATTCTCTATTTACAAAATCAAAAGCTCTCTTTTGGTCAAAGCCAACAATAAAAAAGCCAGGCTCATGACGTGAGTGTATCATCTCCCTGATCCTATTTAAGTTGTCCCACATCATACGTCCTTTAATGGCGCATGTCTGTTCTTTTTCAATTATTTCGTTTAGCACTGTATTTAGTCTCATCATTATGATTTTGGCGAGTATCTTATATTCTATATTAGTTAGTGTGATCTGTCTTCAATTATTTATATCTTTTTCATCCCCTTTTTTAAAGATCATAGATATGGTACCTTGATAAAACCCGTCATGCATAGACTTTTTAAAACACCCGTCGTTAAATGCAGAGGCCAAAATATCAGCAAGTTCGTTAGCAAAGACCTGATAAAATTCGGAGGGTAGGCCATCCGGGCCGGGAGACTTCCCTCGGTTTAACAAAGAGATTGCTTTTTTTTACTTCCTCGCTTGTGAAATCACCTAGGAGTGTGTCAAAGTGCACTCCATCTAATTGTTTCACCTCTGATAAAAAGGCCTCTGCATCCAACAAAGCACCATCACCACAATACATGTCCTTAAAATGCTCTACAATCAATTCCATTATTCCGTTATCATCATTTACAATTTGACCATGTTTATTTGTCAGTGCATTTATACAGTTAAACTCCTGTCTCTCTTTATATTTCTCTATAACTTTACGTATGTTAGCTGGTTCGTCCATATCAAAGCCTGCTTGTACTTTAGCTGCATTAAAATAATCGTTATTAAAAATCATCAAAGTGCTAGTAATGTCGTCTAATTTCTTTTCATCTTGTTCTGTTAGTGAGCTACCTTTACATTTGAGTTTAACATATAGTTGCATTAGTTTATTATACTCATTATTTCGTTCTATATTTATGTATTTACATTTTAAAATTAGTTGTCTTTTTACGCATCTCTTCATCTCTTCCCATAATTCGACATTTGATTCAGTAAGAACTCTTAAATCCTTTACTCGGTTTATCTCATTTTTAACACTCTGTATTAACTCTGGATTTTTTAAGCAATTGATGTTAAGTTTCCAATTGTTTACTCTGGGTCTGGCGTGAAAGCTAAAAGTAGCTCTCACTGCCAGGTGGTCGGAATTAACCCATGCCTCAGTTTTATATGTGTTCACATTAATGTCTTTTGACACATAAATTCTGTCTATACGCGTCTTGACCCTTGCGTCAAAACGCGTATAGCCAGTTGCATCTGGGTACAACACCCTAAAAGTGTCTCTCATTTCTAGACTTTCGCAGGTTTCCTTCAAAACTTTACTCGCTCTATCATATAGCCGGCCTGTGTTACTACCGGTTGTTGATATTCGATCTTTAAGATCAGTTATAGTGTTAAAATCACCGGCCAGAATTATACACTGCCCTCCACACAAGACTTCTCTTAACTTATTAAAGAGACGTATCTTGTCGCATCGCTGCGGGGTTGTATATACATTAATAAGCCGCATTTTCTGTTTCCGTACTATACAGTCTAAGACAAGAAGTCGGCCTGGTATTATTTCTCTTTTCCTTTGAATAGTTACATTTTTTGTGTTAAACAAAATACCGACTCCATCCACGTGGTCACCACCAATTGAAAATTCCGACCACCCGTGGGACCAGTACTCTCTGACAGTATTTACATCAGCCAGTGTTTTTAGCCGCAATTCTTGTGTAAAGATAATATCAGCTCTAATATTTTTCATTATATTAAGTTTCTCCTTTCTAGTGCTTTCTTGCTGTATTCCACTTACATTGATTGTGGCGATATTAAACATCATGATGGCGAGTAGTGGGCCTACATATATCATCGAGTTTTAAAGGGCTTTTTCAATCCCTGGTTTTTAGATTTTTTCCCATTTTTATGTAGGTCAGGAGACTGTCTGTCTCTCTTCCCTTGTAAGGGAGGGAAGTTCTCTGTGGACACCAACAAGGTGGGTACAGGGCCCCGCTCCTCAGACTGTGATCCGCACAAAATATCAATCGCGTCTTCGAGAGCGGTTTGACCCTCGTTAGTCTCTAAATCCCGCAAAATGTCACTTATTCTGTCCTCTGTGTCTGCATCATTCGGCACTTGATAGCTGGGAAGACTGACCTGCGTAGCACTGTCCATGTCCTGATCTGATGGCTGCGCGTCGTCAGGGGGAAGCTGCGCTGGAGCTGAGGATGATGTTGGCACAGCGTCTCCTCCCTCTGGAAGTAGGGATGACACGGTAGCCGCTGCGTCCGTCCGCGATGTCGATGCCTCCCCCGTTGAAGCTGCGCTCGGTGGCCGTTTCCTCGGCGTTGCTGCGGGCTTGCTCGCTGGCTTTTTCTGCCCGCTGGTGGTGGCCTTCGTGCGCTGTTGCTGCCTTTCAGATGCCGGTTCTTTATCCGCTGGTCTCTGCCTCTCCTTGGATGCTGCTGGAGCTGAGATCTGCTGGCTGCTGTCATCGGGCGGAGTCTCCTCTTCTTCTGGTCTCCGCCTCCCCTCGACGAGTGGTGCTGCAGCTGCCGTCAGCTGGCTGTCAGGTGACGTCAGCTGGCTGTCAGCTGACGGGATGTCCTGTGTCGGTCTCTGCTGGCTGACGTGGCTGTCGGGTGCTGGCGTCTCTCCTGCTGCTGCTGCCTCTGGCTCCGGGATTGTTTCTGTAGCTTGCTGCTGCCGCCGCTTTGCTCTGTTGCTGTACGATTGTGGGCAGGTGAAGAAAGTGTGCCCCACTTCATTGCACAGGCTACAGACTCCGGCACTAGTACACTCCTTCCCCTTGTGGCCAGTCATACCACATTTCCAGCACTTCACAATGTCACATTCTTTCACCTGGTGAAATCTGGACTGGCAGATATAGCATCTCTGTATCTGGCCTGCATACGTGATTTTCCCATTGTATGGCCCCAGGGAAATGGAGTTAGGGAGGTCTACGGGTCGCCCGTCACTGCCTGGTTTATGCAGTTTGACTCTGTAGCGTCGGACCCCATACCACAAGCCAAACTCATCCAGGAGCTTTTCCACTGGGCGCAAGAGTGTGCAGTACCTGCTCAGGTACTGCTCGATGTCATAATCCGCTACTCTTGCCGTCCAGAACTTGATCATGACAATGAGTGTGTCGACAGGCACCGAGGAATGAAGTTCAAAGTCCTTCCACTCGCCCTCTACAGATCTGTCTGCAAAAAGGGTGCTGAATTTCCGCAGGGAACCTTCACGGTGGAAAGAGAGTTCAAACTCTCTCCTGTTTGGTAGGGCAATAAAGGAGTATATTTCACTCACTTCCATCCACCTAGTTCTGAGCAGATACTGTCCGACCACGCTTCTGCTCGGAGGCTCTCCATGTCCGATAAAGCGGATCCGAGCCCAGTGCCGCCCTGTCCGGTCTCCGGGCTCGGACCGTGGGTCCTCCCCCGCAGGGGGCATTTCCCCCTATATTCGTGCTTTCTGTTCACCGTTTTTTTTTTTTTTTTTTTTAGGTGTCAGATATGAGAGAAATTAGTTTACAGGTACCGCAGACACCCCCGGTGCCTGCGGTTTTATAGTTCAGAGGACTATAATATTATCCTCCGGTCTTTCCTCGGCCACTCATTTTGTAGTAGGTTAGGTTTATTCATTTTCTAGAATAATAAGCACTCGAAGAAATATGCTGGAGTAGAGGCGTGCGAGACCTTTTATACATTCAACGTAGTACATTCTGTGTGTGCGGCTGTGCGCCCCACCAATCATAGAGACGGATGAGAGCGCGGGGGTGCTAGGGGTGTGATCGGTTCCTCCCAGTCAAAACTCTGACTCTTCCCAAAGACGGAGGTTCTTGACCACACGTCTCTCAGAGCAAGTGGGATAAAATATTATCCATGCAATATGACACTAAATGTAGTCTAGGCTAAATTTACATAAAGTATGTACATACAATTGGCGTTTAATTATGCTAATAATGATGCAGTTTAGGGCGGCAGGCAGTCAGCTTTAGGTGGGGTGGGGTCTGCTTGGTTCTTGCCATTTTTTCTCTCTTTAAACACGTTGTTGCAAAAAGGGAGCAAACTGCTGCATTCAAGTGCAAGGCACATTTTAGTTCATCATCATCATCACTTATGTGTGTCAAAAGCACACAAGTGTCCAAAGTTTGACCACATTCATATGTTGTGAGTGTTAATTATGTATTAAGAGTAAGACAAGATATGTCCCCATTGTTTTTAATTTGTAGATTTATTTATTTATTTGCGCTGTGTCATACAAGATAGAGCGATGCATTTTATTATTTTCGATATGCAGTGGAAACTACTATTCCATAGTATTTATTAGCTATTAAAGCAGCAACGTTTGTAAAAGTTTCCCTCCAATCGGTGCCAGTGATGCATGGTACCTCCCCAAACAAGGAGGTTCCTGACCACTGACTAATCAGAGGACGACGGCGTCTCCGAGGCGCTAATAAAAGGCAGTAGTTTACTCTAAAATATTCTACTACTCAGCTTTAATAGAAGAAGCTATGGCAAGAACTAAGCAGACAGCTCGTAAATCTACCGGCGGCAAAGCGCCCCGAAAGCAGCTCGCCACCAAGGCAGCTCGTAAGAGCGCGCCGGCAACCGGTGGAGTGAAGAAGCCTCACCGTTACCGTCCCGGTACAGTGGCTCTGAGGGAGATCCGTCGTTACCAGAAATCCACCGAGCTGCTCATCCGCAAGCTGCCCTTCCAGCGCCTGGTGCGGGAGATCGCCCAGGACTTCAAGACCGACCTGCGCTTCCAGAGCTCCGCCATCATGGCTCTCCAGGAGTCGGCCGAGGCTTATCTGGTCGGTCTGTTTGAGGACACCAACTTGTGCGCCATTCACGCCAAGAGGGTGACCATCATGCCCAAAGACATCCAGCTGGCCCGTCGTATCCGTGGAGAACGTGCTTAAACAAATCCGTCACTGTCACAACCCTAAAACGGCTCTTTTAAGAGCCACCGAATGTGTTATTAGTGTGGTTGCCCCAAAAGGGGCAACCAGACTCTAGTAATTGTAACACTTTATTATTATTATTATTATTTTTATTTTTATTATTATTTCACAGTAGTCTTTTTTTTGTCGCTTTATACCTCCCACACTGTACGCTGTACGCACTTGAGCCATATGTCAAATTGACCGGAAAAATCGGGAATCGTGTGCTTGTATTTTGTTAAGAGAAATGTTGTATAGTTTAATTGATATGAATTTATTAGTGAATTAAATTTCCCCATTGACATGAATGGGAAAAGGCAAAAAATCACATTCAAGTATTTTTTCCTCAGAGACTGTAATCACTATAGTTACAAAACTTTTAGGGATATTTCTTAATTATGACTAAAATGTATTAAAATTATAATTTTATAGGTCGGCCTCATGGTGGCGCTATAACAGCCCACTTTACCTTTTGGCTTATAACTCTTGAACCGTAGTTCGTAAAATCAAAATTATTTTTTCCCTGGATTCCTTGGGTCATGACGCATCTCCCCATATAGGCCACGCCCATTTCCGCCATGATGGATTTTCCGCCATTTTGAATTTTGTCCAAAACAAACTTTTTGCTTTTCCTCCTACATATTTCGTCCAAATCTCACAGAAATCGGCACACATGATCTCTGGACATATCCGATTAAAACACCAGATGCAGAATTTTGGTAGTGCGTATCGTTCGGCCGTAATCGTCTTCCGAAGTTAGTAGGAGGGGCCTATATCACAAAAATGCCATAAATCACGAACGGAATGTCCAATCCATCCCAAATTTGAATCACATGTCCGGGGTGGTTCAATCAACCAAGTTCTAAAAGCAATTCCATTCCATTCCATAGGGGGCGCCGCAAATGCGAGAAATGTAACCGTTTGTCGCAAAAACATGAATTTCGGGGGTTAAATCCCCTCCGAATTACTTACGCATGATCTAAGGCGTGACTTGAAATTCTAATTGGCTGGCAATACTAGTGGGAGGGGCATATGTAAGCCACTGCGGCAACCACACTCTGCAATTTTTTTAAATTGCGAATTTTCTAGTTAGTGTGGTTGCCCGAATGGGCAACCAGACTCTTGTAACTGTGACACTTTATTAGTGTGGTTGCCCGAATGGGCAACCAGACTCTAGTAATTGTAACACTTTATACTTATTATTATTTTTTCACTGGAGTAGTCTTTATTTTGACGCTTTATACCTCCCACACTGTACGCTGTACGCACTTGAGCCATATGTCAAATTGACCGGAAAAATCGGGAATCGTGTGCTTGTATTTTGTTAAGAGAAATGTTGTATAGTTTAATTGATATGAATTTATTAGTGAATTAAATGTCCCCATTGACATGAATGGGAAAAGGCAAAAATTCACATAAAAGTATTTGTTCGTCGGAGACTGTAATCACTATAGTTACAAAACTTTTAGGGATAATTCAACATTATCCCTAAAATTATTTAACCCTAAAATTTTATCGGTCGGCCTCATGGTGGCGCTATAACAGCCCACTTTACCTTTTGGCTTATAACTCTTGAACCGTAGGTCGTAAAATCAAAATTATTTTTTCCCTGGATTCCTTGGGTCATGACGCATCTCCCCATATAGGCCACGCCCATTTCCGCCATGATAGATTTTCCGCCATTTTGAATTTTGTCCAAAACACACTTTTTGCTTTTCCTCCTACAGATTTCGTTCAAATCTCACAGAAATCGGCACACGTGATCTCTGGACCCATCCAATTAAAACTGAGCCGCAGAATTTTGAAAGTGCGTATCGTTCGGCCGTAATCGTCTTCCGAAGTTAGTAGGAGGGGCCTATATCACAAAAAATGCCATAAATTCAATTTTCATCCATAGGGGGCGCCGCAAATGCGAGAAATGTAACCGTTTGTCGCAAAAACATGAATTTCGGGGGTTAAATCCCCTCCGAATTACTTACGCATGATCTAAGGCGTGACTTGAAATTGTAATTGGCTGGCAATACTAGTGGGAGGGGCATATGTAAGCCACTGCGGCAACCACACTCTGCAATCTTTTAAAATTGCGAATTTTCTAGTTATTATTATTATTTTTTTTTTTTCACTGGAGTAGTCTTTATTTTGACGCTTTATACCTCCCACACTGTACGCTGTACGCACTTGAGCCATATGTCAAATTGACCGGAAAAATCGGGAATCGTGTGCTTGTATTTTGTTAAGAGAAATGTTGTATAGTTTAATTGATATGAATTTATTAGTGAATTAAATGTCCCCATTGACATGAATGGGAAAAGGCAAAAATTCACATAAAAGTATTTGTTCGTCGGAGACTGTAATCACTATAGTTACAAAACTTTTAGGGATAATTCAACATTATCCCTAAAATTATTTAACCCTAAAATGTTATCGGTCGGCCTCATGGTGGCGCTATAACAGCCCACTTTACCTTTTGGCTTATAACTCTTGAACCGTAGGTCGTAAAATCAAAATTATTTTTTCCCTGGATTCCTTGGGTCATGACGCATCTCCCCATATAGGCCACGCCCATTTCCGCCATGATAGATTTTCCGCCATTTTGAATTTTGTCCAAAACACACTTTTTGCTTTTCCTCCTACAGATTTTGTCCAAATCTCACAGAAATCGGCACACGTGATCTCTGGACCCATCCAATTAAAACTGAGCCGCAGAATTTTGAAAGTGCGTATCGTTCGGCCGTAATCGTCTTCCGAAGTTAGTAGGAGGGGCCTATATCACAAAAAATGCCATAAATCACGAACGGAATGTCCAATCCATCCCACATTTCAATCACATGTCCGGGGTGGTTCAATCAACCAAGTTCTAAAAGCAATTCCATTTTCATCCATAGGGGGCGCCGCAAATGCGAGAAATGTAACCGTGTGTCGCAAAAACATGAATTTCGGGGGTTAAATCCCCTCCGAATTACTTACGCATGATCTAAGGCGTGACTTGAAATTGTAATTGGCTGGCAATACTAGTGGGAGGGGCATATGTAAGCCACTGCGGCAACCACACTCTGCAATTTTTTTAAATTGCGAATTTTCTAGTTAGTGTGGTTGCCCGAATGGGCAACCAGACTCTTGTAACTGTGACACTTTATTATTTTCTCACTGGAGTAGTCTTTATTTTGACGCTTTATACCTCCCACACTGTACGCTGTACGCACTTGAGCCATATGTCAAATTGACCGGAAAAATCGGGAATCGTGTGCTTGTATTTTGTTAAGAGAAATGTTGTATAGTTTAATTGATATGAATTTATTAGTGAATTAAATTTCCCCATTGACATGAATGGGAAAAGGCAAAAATTCACATAAAAGTATTTGTTCCTCGGAGACTGTAATCACTATAGTTACAAAACTTTTAGGGATATTTCAACATTATCACTAAAATTATTTAACCCTAAAATTTTATCGGTCGGCCTCATGGTGGCGCTATAACAGCCCACTTTACCTTTTGGCTTATAAATCTTGAACCGTAGGTCGTAAAATCAAAATTATTTTCCCCCTGGATTCCTTGGGTCATGACGCATCTCCCCATATAGGCCACGCCCATTTCCACCATGATAGATTTTCCGCCATTTTGAATTTTGTCCAAAACACACTTTTTGCATTTCCTCCTACAGATTTTGTCCAAATCTCACAGAAATCGGCACACGTGATCTCTGGACCCATCCAATTAAAACTGAGCCGCAGAATTTTGAAAGTGCGTATCGTTCGGCCGCAATCGTCTTCCGAAGTTAGTAGGAGGGGCCTATATCACAAAAAATGCCATAAATCACGAACGGAATGTCCAATCCATCCCAAATTTCAATCACATGTCCGGGGTGGTTCAATCAACCAAGTTCTAATAGCAATTCCATTTTCATCCATAGGGGGCGCCGCAAATGCGAGAAATGTAACCGTTTGTCGCAAAAACATGAATTTCGGGGGTTAAATCCCCTCCGAATTACTTACGCATGATCTAAGGCGTGACTTGAAATTGTAATTGGCTGGCAATACTAGTGGGAGGGGCATATGTAAGCCACTGCGGCAACCACACTCTGCAATTTTTTTAAATTGCGAATTTTCTAGTTAGTGTGGTTGCCCGAATGGGCAACCAGACTCTTGTAACTGTGACACTTTATTATTATTATTATTTTTTTTTCACTGGAGTAGTCTTTATTTTGACGCTTTATACCTCCCACACTGTACGCTGTACGCACTTGAGCCATATGTCAAATTGACCGGAAAAATCGGGAATCGTGTGCTTGTATTTTGTTAAGAGAAATGTTGTATAGTTTAATTGATATGAATTTATTAGTGAATTAAATGTCCCCATTGACATGAATGGGAAAAGGCAAAAATTCACATAAAAGTATTTGTTCGTCGGAGACTGTAATCACTATAGTTACAAAACTTTTAGGGATAATTCAACATTATCCCTAAAATTATTTAACCCTAAAATTTTATCGGTCGGCCTCATGGTGGCGCTATAACAGCCCACTTTACCTTTTGGCTTATAACTCTTGAACCGTAGGTCGTAAAATCAAAATTATTTTGTCCCTGGATTCCTTGGGTCATGACGCATCTCCCCATATAGGCCACGCCCATTTCCGCCATGATAGATTTTCCGCCATTTTGAATTTTGTCCAAAACACACTTTTTGCTTTTCCTCCTACAGATTTCGTCCAAATCTCACAGAAATCGGCACACGTGATCTCTGGACCCATCCAATTAAAACTGAGCCGCAGAATTTTGAAAGTGCGTATCGTTCGGCCGTAATCGTCTTCCGAAGTTAGTAGGAGGGGCCTATATCACAAAAAATGCCATAAATCACGAACGGAATGTCCAATCCATCCCAAATTTCAATCACATGTCCGGGGTGGTTCAATCAACCAAGTTCTAAAAGCAATTCCATTTTCATCCATAGGGGGGCGCCGCAAATGCGAGAAATGTAACCGTTTGTCGCAAAAACATGAATTTCGGGGGTTAAATCCCCTCCGAATTACTTACGCATGATCTAAGGCGTGACTTGAAATTGTAATTGGCTGGCAATACTAGTGGGAGGGGCATATGTAAGCCACTGCGGCAACCACACTCTGCAATTTTTTAAAATTGCGAATTTTCTAGTGTTATTTGTTAGTGTGGTCTTTATTAGTAGTCTTTATTTTGACGCTTTATACCTCCCACACTGTACGCTGTACGCACTTGAGCCATATGTCAAATTGACCGGAAAAATCGGGAATCGTGTGCTTGTATTTTGTTAAGAGAAATGTTGTATAGTTTAATTGATATGAATTTATTAGTGAATTAAATTTCCCCATTGACATGAATGGGAAAAGGCAAAAATTCACATTCAAGTATTTGTTCCTCGGAGACTGTAATCACTATAGTTACAAAACTTTTAGGGATAATTCAACATTATCCCTAAAATTATTTAACACTAAAATTTTATCGGTCGGCCTCATGGTGGCGCTATAACAGCCCACTTTACCTTTTGGCTTATAACTCTTGAACCGTAGGTCGTAAAATCAAAAAAATGTTTTCCCTGGATTCCTTGGGTCATGACGCATCTCCCCATATAGGCCACGCCCATTTCCGCCATGATAGATTTTCCGCCATTTTGAATTTTGTCCAAAACACACTTTTTGCTTTTCCTCCTACAGATTTTGTCCAAATCTCACAGAAATCGGCACACGTGATCTCTGGACCCATCCAATTAAAACTGAACCGCAGAATTTTGAAAGTGCGTATCGTTCGGCCGTAATCGTCTTCCGAAGTTAGTAGGAGGGGCCTATATCACAAAAAATGCCATAAATCACGAACGGAATGTCCAATCCATCCCAAATTTCAATCACATGTCCGGGGTGGTACAATCAACCAAGTTCTAAAAGCAATTCAATTTTCATCCATAGGGGGCGCCGCAAATGCGAGAAATGTAACCGTTTGTCGCAAAAACATGAATTTCGGGGGTTAAATCCCCTCCGAATTACTTACGCATGATCTAAGGCGTGACTTGAAATTGTAATTGGCTGGCAATACTAGTGGGAGGGGCATATGTAAGCCACTGCGGCAACCACACTCTGCAATTTTTTAAAATTGCGAATTTTCTAGTGTTATTTGTTAGTGTGGTCTTTATTAGTAGTCTTTATTTTGACGCTTTATACCTCCCACACTGTACGCTGTACGCACTTGAGCCATATGTCAAATTGACCGGAAAAATCGGGAATCGTGTGCTTGTATTTTGTTAAGAGAAATGTTGTATAGTTTAATTGATATGAATTTATTAGTGAATTAAATTTCCCCATTGACATGAATGGGAAAAGGCAAAAATTCACATTCAAGTATTTGTTCCTCGGAGACTGTAATCACTATAGTTACAAAACTTTTAGGGATAATTCAACATTATCCCTAAAATTATTTAACCCTAAAATTTTATCGGTCGGCCTCATGGTGGCGCTATAACAGCCCACTTTACCTTTTGGCTTATAACTCTTGAACCGTAGGTCGTAAAATCAAAATTATTTTTCCCCTGGATTCCTTGGGTCATGACGCATCTCCCCATATAGGCCACGCCCATTTCCGCCATGATAGATTTTCCGCCATTTTGAATTTTGTCCAAAACACACTTTTTGCTTTTCCTCCTACAGATTTGTCCAAATCTCACAGAAATCGGCACACGTGATCTCTGGACCCATCCAATTAAAACTGAGCCGCAGAATTTTGAAAGTGCGTATCGTTCGGCCGTAATCGTCTTCCGAAGTTAGTAGGAGGGGCCTATATCACAAAAAATGCCATAGATCACGAACGGAATGTCCAATCCATCCCAAATTTCAATCACATGTCCGGGGTGGTTCAATCAACCAAGTTCTAAAAGCAATTCCATTTTCACCCATAGGGGGCGCCGCAAATGCGAGAAATGTAACCGTTTGACGCAAAAACATGAATTTCGGGGGTTAAATCCCCTCCGAATTACTTACGCATGATCTAAGGCGTGACTTGAAATTGTAATTGGCTGGCAATACTAGTGGGAGGGGCATATGTAAGCCACTGCGGCAACCACACTCTGCAATTTTTTAAAATTGCGAATTTTCTAGTGTTATTTGTTAGTGTGGTCTTTATTAGTAGTCTTTATTTTGACGCTTTATACCTCCCACACTGTACGCTGTACGCACTTGAGCCATATGTCAAATTGACCGGAAAAATCGGGAATCGTGTGCTTGTATTTTGTTAAGAGAAATGTTGTATAGTTTAATTGATATGAATTTATTAGTGAATTAAATTTCCCCATTGACATGAATGGGAAAAGGCAAAAATTCACATTCAAGTATTTGTTCCTCGGAGACTGTAATCACTATAGTTACAAAACTTTTAGGGATAATTCAACATTATCCCTAAAATTATTTAACACTAAAATTTTATCGGTCGGCCTCATGGTGGCGCTATAACAGCCCACTTTACCTTTTGGCTTATAACTCTTGAACCGTAGGTCGTAAAATCAAAAAAATGTTTTCCCTGGATTCCTTGGGTCATGACGCATCTCCCCATATAGGCCACGCCCATTTCCGCCATGATAGATTTTCCGCCATTTTGAATTTTGTCCAAAACACACTTTTTGCTTTTCCTCCTACAGATTTTGTCCAAATCTCACAGAAATCGGCACACGTGATCTCTGGACCCATCCAATTAAAACTGAACCGCAGAATTTTGAAAGTGCGTATCGTTCGGCCGTAATCGTCTTCCGAAGTTAGTAGGAGGGGCCTATATCACAAAAAATGCCATAAATCACGAACGGAATGTCCAATCCATCCCAAATTTCAATCACATGTCCGGGGTGGTACAATCAACCAAGTTCTAAAAGCAATTCAATTTTCATCCATAGGGGGCGCCGCAAATGCGAGAAATGTAACCGTTTGTCGCAAAAACATGAATTTCGGGGGTTAAATCCCCTCCGAATTACTTACGCATGATCTAAGGCGTGACTTGAAATTGTAATTGGCTGGCAATACTAGTGGGAGGGGCATATGTAAGCCACTGCGGCAACCACACTCTGCAATTTTTTAAAATTGCGAATTTTCTAGTGTTATTTGTTAGTGTGGTCTTTATTAGTAGTCTTTATTTTGACGCTTTATACCTCCCACACTGTACGCTGTACGCACTTGAGCCATATGTCAAATTGACCGGAAAAATCGGGAATCGTGTGCTTGTATTTTGTTAAGAGAAATGTTGTATAGTTTAATTGATATGAATTTATTAGTGAATTAAATTTCCCCATTGACATGAATGGGAAAAGGCAAAAATTCACATTCAAGTATTTGTTCCTCGGAGACTGTAATCACTATAGTTACAAAACTTTTAGGGATAATTCAACATTATCCCTAAAATTATTTAACCCTAAAATTTTATCGGTCGGCCTCATGGTGGCGCTATAACAGCCCACTTTACCTTTTGGCTTATAACTCTTGAACCGTAGGTCGTAAAATCAAAATTATTTTTCCCCTGGATTCCTTGGGTCATGACGCATCTCCCCATATAGGCCACGCCCATTTCCGCCATGATAGATTTTCCGCCATTTTGAATTTTGTCCAAAACACACTTTTTGCTTTTCCTCCTACAGATTTGTCCAAATCTCACAGAAATCGGCACACGTGATCTCTGGACCC
Organism: Protomyctophum parallelum; assembly: GCF_964188405.1. Taxonomy (NCBI): domain Eukaryota; kingdom Metazoa; phylum Chordata; class Actinopteri; order Myctophiformes; family Myctophidae; genus Protomyctophum; species Protomyctophum parallelum. The sequence goes on along the minus strand of NC_139698.1, from coordinate 57,351,413 downwards.
ATCCAATTAAAACTGAGCCGCAGAATTTTGAAAGTGCGTATCGTTCGGCCGTAATCGTCTTCCGAAGTTAGTAGGAGGGGCCTATATCACAAAAAATGCCATAGATCACGAACGGAATGTCCAATCCATCCCAAATTTCAATCACATGTCCGGGGTGGTTCAATCAACCAAGTTCTAAAAGCAATTCCATTTTCACCCATAGGGGGCGCCGCAAATGCGAGAAATGTAACCGTTTGACGCAAAAACATGAATTTCGGGGGTTAAATCCCCTCCGAATTACTTACGCATGATCTAAGGCGTGACTTGAAATTGTAATTGGCTGGCAATACTAGTGGGAGGGGCATATGTAAGCCACTGCGGCAACCACACTCTGCAATTTTTTTAAATTGCGAATTTTCTAGTTAGTGTGGTTGCCCGAATGGGCAACCAGACTCTTGTAACTGTGACACTTTATTATTATTATTTTTTTTTTTTCACTGGAGTAGTCTTTATTTTGACGCTTTATACCTCCCACACTGTACGCTGTACGCACTTGAGCCATATGTCAAATTGACCGGAAAAATCGGGAATCGTGTGCTTGTATTTTGTTAAGAGAAATGTTGTATAGTTTAATTGATATGAATTTATTAGTGAATTAAATTTCCCCATTGACATGAATGGGAAAAGGCAAAAATTCACATAAAAGTATTTGTTCGTCGGAGACTGTAATCACTATATTTACAAAACTTTTAGGGATAATTCAACATTATCCCTAAAATTATTTAACCCTAAAATTTTATCGGTCGGCCTCATGGTGGCGCTATAACAGCCCACTTTACCTTTTGGCTTATAACTCTTGAACCGTAGGTCGTAAAATCAAAATTATTTTTTCCCTGGATTCCTTGGGTCATGACGCATCTCCCCATATAGGCCACGCCCATTTGCGCCATGATAGATTTTCCGCCATTTTGAATTTTGTCCAAAACACACTTTTTGCTTTTCCTCCTACAGATTTTGTCCAAATCTCACAGAAATCGGCACACGTGATCTCTGGACCCATCCAATTAAAACTGAGCCGCAGAATTTTGAAAGTGCGTATCGTTCGGCCGTAATCGTCTTCCGAAGTTAGTAGGAGGGGCCTATATCACAAAAAATGCCAGAAATCACGAACGGAATGTCCAATCCATCCCAAATTTCAATCACATGTCCGGGGTGGTTCAATCAACCAAGTTCTAAAAGCAATTCCATTTTCACCCATAGGGGGCGCCGCAATTGCGAGAAATGTAACCGTTTGTCGCAAAAACATGAATTTCGGGGGTTAAATCCCCTCCGAATTACTTACGCATGATCTAAGGCGTGACTTGAAATTGTAATTGGCTGGCAATACTAGTGGGAGGGGCATATGTAAGACACTGCGGCAACCACACTCTGCAATTTTTTTAAATTGCAAATTTTCTAGTTAGTGTGGTTGCCCGAATGGGCAACCAGACTCTTGTAACTGTGACACTTTATTATTATTTTCTCACTGGAGTAGTCTTTATTTTGACGCTTTATACCTCCCACACTGTACGCTGTACGCACTTGAGCCATATGTCAAATTGACCGGAAAAATCGGGAATCGTGTGCTTGTATTTTGTTAAGAGAAATGTTGTATAGTTTAATTGATATGAATTTATTAGTGAATTAAATTTCCCCATTGACATGAATGGGAAAAGGCAAAAATTCACATTCAAGTATTTGTTCCTCGGAGACTGTAATCACTATAGTTACAAAACTTTTAGGGATAATTCAACATTATCACTAAAATTATTTAACCCTAAAATTTTATCGGTCGGCCTCATGGTGGCGCTATAACAGCCCACTTTACCTTTTGGCTTATAACTCTTGAACCGTAGGTCGTAAAATCAAAATTATTTTTTCCCTGGATTCCTTGGGTCATGACGCATCTCCCCATATAGGCCACGCCCATTTCCGCCATGATAGATTTTCCGCCATTTTGAATTCTGTCCAAAACACACTTTTTGCTTTTCCTCCTACAGATTTTGTCCAAATCTCACAGAAATCGGCACACGTGATCTCTGGACCCATCCAATTAAAACTGAGCCGCAGAATTTTGAAAGTGCGTATTGTTCGGCCGTAATCGTCTTCCGAAGTTAGTAGGAGGGGCCTATATCACAAAAAATGCCATAAATCACGAACGGAATGTCCAATCCATCCCAAATTTCAATCACATGTCCGGGGTGGTTCAATCAACCAAGTTCTAAAAGCAATTCCATTTTCATCCATAGGGGGCGCCGCAATTGCGAGAAATGTAACCGTTTGTCGCAAAAACATGAATTTCGGGGGTTAAATCCCCTCTGAATTACTTACGCATGATCACGGGGGTCAAATTGGTTCAATCAAGCAAGTTCTAAAAGCAATGCGGACGTCTCTGTCGTTTATAACAAACCAAACCATTTGAAAATCGGTTGCAAATTGAGACAGCTATTGTTATTTAAAAACTACATCTACTGTAAGATGGCCGCCACGCACACGACGTCGTCGTCCATTGGCCAGAAGCGAGTCCTGGTTCAGCCATCTGGTGACGTGAGCTGCTTTCCTATTGACCGAATTGCTATGGTGTGAGCTTTGAAACCTAATAGACCCTATTCACGTGACGTCAGTTCGGTTTAGACATTGGAGGGGGAAATACTTTTTTCTCCATTGAGTTTATATGGACCTCTTCTGATCTACGGCTACAATATTTAATTTCGACCGGTACATACAGTAACCTTTTCTGAATGAAGTGTGATCTGTTAATAGGAAAAAAACAATGAGTGTTGTTGCTGTTACACGTTACATTTACACTTCTACAAACGGCAAAGGAAAATAAAAACAGTTCAATCTCAAGTGGATGCATGCCAGTGTCCACAGATAGACAGAGAGAGAGAGAGAGAGAGAGAGAGAGAGAGAAAGAAAGAGAGATTTTCTGCCTTTAGATGGACAGGACACATGCAGAGTCGACATGCAGTAAAAAAAAAAGGACTCAAACTCACAATGCACTGTCAAGCTACTCACAATGCACTGTCAAGCTACTTTAGAGCCAAGTGTGCCCGGAAGTCAACATGGTCAAATGTATTTTGATCAAACAGAGTCTTTCTCAGTCTTTCATTTGTCCACAAAAAAAAACAATCTTTTGTTTTTAAAGATATGTCACTCTGACACTGTAACATAGGTTTTTGGAGTTTCACTACAGAAATCACTGACAGACTGAGAAACACACTGAAGTAGATGCAACTTTGTGGGAACTGCACACTGTAGTCATCTGCAACCGCAGGAAAACCATCCGACTGCAACTGCAGGATGAACCGCATTACAACTAAACCTTGAGAAACCTGAAGGTAGTGAGCCTCCTCATTTTTCCTCATTGAACGGTGACTTCGTCCTCTCACCATCACAGCATGAGCAACTACGTTAGACACTGCGTTTCATTGTTTGGGAAGAACTGTGCAAGATTAACCATGCATATTAATGAATTATTATATTTCATGATACAGAATGAGATTATGTACTTCTCAAAGTGGGGTCCTTGACTGGGTTGTCCCCAAAATAATGAATATAGCATTCAAATCTGCTATAGACCAGCAATTGACATGGATAGACAATGATTCCACTTGTATTATAAGGAGAGACATTCAGAAGCAGCTTGGACTCCTCATGCATAGAAGGAGGCATGATGTCAGTCCGCTGCCCCCCCCAGGTTGGCAGAGGAAGTTTAGCGCCCAGGATTACATTCGATAATTGGCACTGGCTGAAAAGAAAACTAGGTTACAAAATCAACGATTGCGGCAAGCACACTCTGCAATTTTTTAAAATTGCGAATTTTCTAGTGTTATTTGTTAGTGTGGTCTTTATTAGTAGTCTTTATTTTGACGCTTTATACCTCCCACACTGTACGCTGTACGCACTTGAGCCATATGTCAAATTGACCGGAAAAATCGGGAATCGTGTGCTTGTATTTTGTTAAGAGAAATGTTGTATAGTTTAATTGATATGAATTTATTAGTGAATAAAATTTCCCCATTGACATGAATGGGAAAAGGCAAAAATTCACATTCAAGTATTTGTTCCTCGGAGACTGTAATCACTACAGTTACAAAACTTTTAGGGATAATTCAACATTATCCCTAAAATTATTTAACACTAAAATTTTATCGGTCGGCCTCATGGTGGCGCTATAACAGCCCACTTTACCTTTTGGCTTATAACTCTTGAACCGTAGGTCGTAAAATCAAAATTATTTTTTCCCTGGATTCCTTGGGTCATGGCGCATCTCCCCATATAGGCCACGCCCATTTCCGCCATGATAGATTTTCCGCCATTTTGAATTTTGTCCAAAACACACTTTTTTCTTTTCCTCCTACAGATTTTGTCCAAATCTCACAGAAATCGGCACACGTGATCTCTGGACCCATCCAATTAAAACTGAGCCGCAGAATTTTGAAAGTGCGTATCTTTCGGCCGCAATCGTCTTCCGAAGTTAGTAGGAGGGGCCTATATCACAAAAAATGCCATAAATCACGAACGGAATGTCCAATCCATCCCAAATTTCAATCACATGTCCGGGGTGGTTCAATCAACCAAGTTCTAAAAGCAATTCCATTTTCATCCATAGGGGGCGCCGCAGAAGCGAGAAATGTAACCGTTTGTCGCAAAAACATGAATTTCGGGGGTTAAATCCCCTCCGAATGACTTACGCATGATCTAAGGCGTGACTTGAAATTGTAATTGGCTGGCAATACTAGTGGGAGGGGCATATGTAAGACACTGCGGCAACCACACTCTGCAATTTTTTAAAATTGCGAATTTTCTAGTGTTATTTGTTAGTGTGGTCTTTATTAGTAGTCTTTATTTTGACGCTTTATACCTCCCACACTGTACGCTGTACGCACTTGAGCCATATGTCAAATTGACCGGAAAAATCGGGAATCGTGTGCTTGTATTTTGTTAAGAGAAATGTTGTATAGTTTAATTGATATGAATTTATTAGTGAATAAAATTTCCCCATTGACATGAATGGGAAAAGGCAAAAATTCACATTCAAGTATTTGTTCCTCGGAGACTGTAATCACTACAGTTACAAAACTTTTAGGGATAATTCAACATTATCCCTAAAATTATTTAACACTAAAATTTTATCGGTCGGCCTCATGGTGGCGCTATAACAGCCCACTTTACCTTTTGGCTTATAACTCTTGAACCGTAGGTCGTAAAATCAAAAAAATGTTTTCCCTGGATTCCTTGGGTCATGACGCATCTCCCCATATAGGCCACGCCCATTTCCGCCATGATAGATTTTCCGCCATTTTGAATTTTGTCCAAAACACACTTTTTGCTTTTCCTCCTACAGATTTCGTCCAAATCTCACAGAAATCGGCACACGTGATCTCTGGACCCATCCAATTAAAACTGAGCCGCAGAATTTAGAAAGTGCGTATCGTTCGGCCGCAATCGTCTTCCGAAGTTAGTAGGAGGGGCCTATATCACAAAAAATTCCATAAATCACGAACGGAATGTCCAATCCATCCCAAATTTCAATCACATGTCCGGGGTGGTTCAATCAACCAAGTTCTAAAAGCAATTCCATTTTCATCCATAGGGGGCACCGCAGAAGCGAGAAATGTAACCGTTTGTCGCAAAAACATGAATTTCGGGGGTTAAATCCCCTCCGAATGACTTACGCATGATCTAAGGCGTGACTTGAAATTGTAATTGGCTGGCAATACTAGTGGGAGGGGCATATGTAAGCCACTGCGGCAACCACACTCTGCAATTTTTTAAAATTGCGAATTTTCTAGTTTAAATATGTTATTCCCCTACATGTATACATTCCCGAGGCATAGTATTTTACGCAATAAGTACTTTAAAATCAGTCTACACTGGCAGTTACATGCACAAAAAACTAAACAAGTATTCCTATCCTCAATTGACCAAACTTCATTCGGAATATAACTGGATTATAGAGAGATCCCATAACCGTTATACCTTAAGAAATGAATAACCGAGAAACACTAACGGCTGTTATCTGATCAAATAAAAAAATAAGTACAGTCCCTGCAACCACACACGGCCTCCACCCATAACTAAAAAACATAGATTCCATACACTGAAATTGGCAATGGCAATTCGCTGATGGGTTTGCAAAAGCGCATTTTATTATGGGGAAAAAATAACTGGTGTATTTGTATTTTTCGAATGGGTAAAATAGTGCATTTCTACATGGGCATAAAGCACTATAGTCTACTAAACTAAGAATTAAGTGTGGTGATCTATACCGGAATGGAATATTATTCCAATCAAGGTGTTTACATGAGCATTTTTATTCTGATGACTGGAATGAATTAATTCCGAATGAAATATGAGACGTGGACAAAAGCTGTTTATAGGAGGGGCTCAAAAATCACACCCGTGTGAAGTGAGGGGCACTCTTATCATCATACATCATCTCATTCTGGCCAATCACAATTCATGTCCTCGTCTTCAACACAAACACTCAGAACTGGCCATTCATTGTCAATGGCATTTCATGTTTGTATTGGGACAATGATGTAAAACTGGCCATTCATTGTCAATGACATTTCATGTTTGTGTTAGGACAAAGTTTGTGTTTACACATGCACACCAAAGTCTTTGACATCCCCTCAAAAAACAACAACACTGCAAGTCTGTGACTATGTGTGATTGTGTAGATCTGCTTTTCTTAAAACAATTTGGTATATGGTTAAAGTGATGTTGGTGCTGTTTATCAGCATTGCTAGGGGGGAAAAGTACATCCTGACCCAAATAATCACAACCTTTCAGACTCATTTTATGTTGAACTGGCACAATACTGGAGAAAGAAAAGAGTTTGATCTGGCACATCACTCGCGTCGGGGTGCCAGTCAGAGACCCAGTCTGACCAAAAATAGGTAAAATAATAACAGCCCCAACCACCGTACAAGGGATAGACAAACAAATATATCAACCCCTGAAACAAACAGTAGACACACAACAATACCATACAGAATCACAAAGGAAACACGCACACACAGAGGACTTCATTTACGTGAGCAGTGTATTGTATATTCAATCAACAGTGACCCCAAACCAAATCCAATAATAACTGTTCAATGTTCCCACGTCACGTCACGTGACAAACGATATGATGTACAAATAACGTTCAGGCACGCAGCACCAGTATCCACAGTTTGTGAGTTGAGTGTTCCCCCCAAACAAATAAAATAACAAAACAAAACAACGTCAGTCCGCACGTCAGACAGTCATGTTCAGAGCGCTGTGTAAATCCCTTACTGAAAGATGACGCGGTTAGCGTGTCCGCATCTACGATCCGGGGTGATCAACGTTAATCCATACCGACACGGTGTTGTCAGCGACGCCAGCGAGAGCCGGGCGTCGGACGAGCAGCCACGCTCCGACGGGGAAACCACTACTCTCACGGTTAGGATGGCGTGGTGTTGGGCAGTCCCACGGCTGGCTACAAACTATGAACCGTTTGTCGAGATGACAGCTGTCAGTGTCACTTCCTCAAACTCGCTCCCGTTCCATTCATGCATTCTCGTAGCCCCGCGGGCACGTGACGTAGGAGTGTCAAAGTATGCGTGACGTGCGTGCGTGCGTGTGCATGTGCGTAGGAGAGGGGTTACAGGCGCGGAGCGCCACACTTCCCCCCCCTTGAAGAAAAGCTGCAAAGGGTTTGAGCTTGATTTCCTCCTCTGCCGTCCTCTGCCTCCCTGTCCGAACATTCAGCTGGTGAAAAGGCTTTCTCCGAGGCATGTGGACTAGACGGGAAGCCGGGGAACGATTCCTCGTCTGTTTCCTCTTCAAAGATCTCCCGGAGCCGTCTTCTCTCCAACATATCCCACTCTTGGGCAGTAGGAACTAGCGCAGAGGCAAGTTTTGTGGAGGAGGCCGTTGGGCTAGTGGGGAAGCCCAAAAAGTCCTCGTCGTCACTCTCCTCGTTGAACATGGCCATGACCTTCTCTCTTTCCAGCTTATCCACTTCCTGAGCAGTGGACACTAGCGCAGAGGACAGTTTGGTGGACGAAGTAGGGAAGCCCAAAAAGTCCTCGTCGTCACTCTCCTCATTGAATATGGCCATGACCTTCTCTCTCTCCAGCTTATCCACTTCCTGAGCAGTGGGGTAACAGGGCTTCAAGCGTGCCACATGCACCACCTTCCTATTTTCCCCACTGTCCTCCAGGACAACGTCAAAGTTGACCGGGCCCACCTGAGCCACAACGCGGTATGGCCCTAGCCACTTGGGAGCCAACTTGGCCGCAAAGGCTTTCTCTGCCTTGGATAGTGGATGGGATCGAAGCCATACCCGGTCTCTTTCCTGAAACTGCTGGTCTCTGTGAGTTTTGTCATAATTCCTTTTTTGTCTGGTTCTACTTTTTGTGAGGTTTTCCTGTGCAAATGTGGTGAGATCCTGAAGTTTGGTTATTGTTTTGTAGGCTGAAGAGTCAGGTGTCGCCCCTCTGGGTTGGAGCAGGACATCGGCAGGCCCGCGGAGGGTTCGCCCGAGGTTCAGTTCCGCTGGGGTGACTCCGGTGGATTCGTGGACTGCCGAGTTGAGAGCAAACCGGAATTCGGGCAGGTGTTTGTCCCAGAGCTTGTGATTCTCCCCTACATAGGAGGCGATCATTTGTTTCAAGGTCCGGTTCACTCTCTCTGTCATGTTGGTTTGGGGGTGGTAGGCGGAGGTTTTCTTATGTTTCAGGCTCCATTTGTCACAGGTGGCTTTGAACAAGGAGGAGACAAACTGGCATCCCTGGTCAGACAAAATGTAGTTGGGGACCCCCCATCTGGTGAAGATTTCCTGAATGAGGGTTCGGGAGACCGTCTCTGCTGTGGCTTTGCGAAGGGGAAATAATTCGACCCAACGGGTGTAGTAATCCACAAATACCAACAGGTAGACGTTTCCTTTGGAACTCCTAGGAAAGGGACCCATCAAGTCCACACCCAGCATCTCCCAGGGGTAGTTCACGACCGTCTGCTGTAGCTTCCCAGCGACCTTGCGGCTCTCAGGTTTGTAGCGTTGACACACTTGACAGTTCTGTACATATGCTTTAACATCCAGGCTCATTCGTGGCCAGTAGACCAGGCCTAGCAACCTCTTGTAGGTCTTGTACCTGCCCAGATGTCCAGCCAATGGGTCCTCGTGGATCAGCTGAAACAGCTGCGAGCGGAGACTCTCAGGAATGAAGACTTGATAAATGGTTTTATGTGGAAGTTGTAACACTCGGTACACTTTGTCTTCCAATATGGTGTACTTTGTGGTCTCTGATAAAGTGATTTCTCCTTCATCCATCACAGCCTGATACAGCCGCTGGCAGTCTGCATCCTCCTGTTGCGCTCTCCAAATTTGCTCATCCGAGATGGGCAACTCCTTTCCCCCCTCCGCCTTGACTGACAGCAGGGTGGCACAGGCAGGTGGCAAGCTGGTGGTTGGGGTGAAATCGTATGGAGCTCTGGATAAGGCATCAGGAACGATGTTGTACTTTCCTTTCCTGTATTCCACGGTGAATGTGAACTCCTGCAACCGGAGAGCCCACCGAGTGAGCCGTGCATTGGGTCTCTGGCTCTTGCGCACCCACAGCAATGCTGCATGGTCTGTGACCACCGTGAAGACCCTTCCGTCCAGGTAGTAACGCCACCTTTCCAGAGCCCACACCACCGCCAAGCACTCCTTTTCCGTGGCCGAATAATTGCGTTCTGCCTTGTTCAGACTCCTGCTGCCGTATGCCAGGACCTCTTCTGTGCCAAGCCCAGTTTTTTGAGCCAGCACCGCTCCAAGGCCGACGTCGCTGGCATCGGTATAGACGACAAAAGGGAGGTCAAAGTTGGGATGGCCTAGGATGGGTGGGGAGACCAGACACTCTCGTAAGTGGTCGAAAGCCCCTTGGCACTGAGGGGTCCACTTGAACCTAACGCCTTTGCGTTTCAAGGCGTTCAGGGGTTCTGCTACCTGAGAGAAGTTTGGGACGTAGCGATGGTACCAGCCCGACATACCCAGGAACCGCTGAACACCCTTGATGTTAGTTGGCACAGGGAACTCGTCCACCGCCTTGGTCTTGTCGGGGTCCACCTGAATTCCTGCCGCCGAGACCCAGTGACCCAGAAATTTGAGGGACGTTTGGAAGAAGTTGCATTTCTTCATGCTGACGGTCAATCTCGCCTCCCTGAGCTTTTGAAACACCCGCTGCAGGTCGCAGAAGTGCTGTTCCCAAGATGGTGAGTAGACAATTATGTCATCCAGGTATACAAAGCAAATATTGCCTTTCAGCTCTCCTAAGGTGAGTTCCATCAATCTCTGAAATGTTGCTGGTGCATTTTTGAGACCGAAGGGCATCACTTTAAACTCATACAGGCCAAAGGGACAGGTGAAGGCGGTTTTGTCCTTGCTGCACTCGTCCATGAGGCACTGCCAGTAGCCACTTTGAAGATCGATGGTGGAGAACACCACCGAGCCGGCCAGTGAGTCCAAGATCTCCTGTATGGTGGGGAGAGGGTAAGCATCGGTTTGTGACACTGCGTTGAGCTTGATGTAATTCACACAAAACCTGATTTTCCCATCTTTTTTAGGGATGAGGACCACCGGAGACGCCCAAGCCGAAGAGGAGGGTTCAATGATGTCGGCTGCTAGCATCTCCTCGACTAGCTCCTTCATCACCTTCATTTTTGCCGGGGAGACCCGGTACGACTTCTGTTTGATTGGCATCTCCTGTGTAAGGAAGATTTTGTGTTTGAGCACATTTGTTTGGCCCAGTGCAGAGGTGCACACATCAGCATTGCTCTGTAGGAGCTCGAACAACTGCTTTTTGTCATTCCCATCCAATTCCGCTTCCTCCACTGCCTTCTCCCACAGCTCTGCGTCCCGGGAGGGGGGAGTGACCTGTGTGGTCCGGCGTGGATCAATGGCTGTGTAAAAAGACAGCACGTCCTTCTTCTCCGATACCGTGAGGATCTCTGTCTCCTTTTCAAAACTGTAGAGTTTTTCCTCCCTCTTGTTCCTGAACCAGTAGGAATTCTGGCCAACATCGATCTGTAGGCCACTTAGGCTTAGATAGTCCAGACCAAGAACTGCAGGGAAGGCCAGGCTTTGTGCTGAAAGTACTACCACCGGAAGTGTGCAGGTATGGTTATGTAGGTCTACCACCACATCCTGCCATCCCAATGGCCATCTTTCTCCTCCATCTGCCAGATACAGGGGCTTTCCCTCCCAGGGTTGTAATTCCACGTCCTTCTTTTTAATGGCCCCCCATAGCTCTTCACTGAGAAGTGTGTAGGAAGATCCAGAATCCACCATAGCCCTGACCCTCACAGCACCAAGGGTTATGGGGACAGCCAGCTGACGAGGGAAAGGTCTGGAGTTGAAGGGGAAAACTTGCTGTGGTGGCCGTTGATGTGTCACCGCATGCATTATGGGGTTGCTGCTGGTGGATGGCCCAGATGAAGATGGCGGTTGGTCCGTGGACTTTGGATTTTTCCCTTTATTGGACACAAAGTTTGGGCAATTGTGGGGTGAATGTGATCCCTTACATCGCCAGCAGTATGTTTGAGCAGCCGAGGACGATGTTTGTGGGGCGGTGGTGGGTGTAGTTACTGCAGTTTGCGGCTTGTTTGTTGCTGGGACGTGTTTCCTGGTGGCCTCCTGGTGTAGCTGCTTCTCCTTGTCCTTCTCCAGTTGCTGTCCCAGCCTCACCAGAGCATCCACAGTCTTGACCCCGCTGCTTCTCAGCTGACTCGCCAGTGCCGGGTGAATGCTTTTCAATATGAGCTGGATGACTTTTCCCTCCGTAATATCTGGGTTCCACCGCCGGCAGAGCGCTCTGAACATGTAAGCAAAGTCTCTGATGCTTTCCCCATCTCCCTGCACTCTTGTCCTGATCCGTTCTTCCAGCTCATCCATATAGTCCTCTGAGAGAAATGCTGACAGGAAACCCTGTTCAAACTCCCTCCATGTAGAGGTCTCCCGCCTGACCACGTCCCACCAGTCTCGGGCTGTGCCGAACAGGACGTTGCGCAGGGTGGCCAGCAACTCTTCATCAGAAAGTGGGTTCAAGGCCAGATAATCACGACACTGTTCCAGGTAGGTGAGAGGATCAGTGTCATCTTCCATCCTACCAAAACAAGGGAATTGTAATCGGATTGGGCTCTTCATCACTCTTCCCCCCAGGGCCCCCTGGATAGGAGAGCCCATGTGCGCTGGGAATGGCTCTCCACCATGAGCAGCGTGCATGGTGGACTGCAGTCGAGCATCGACCTTGGGCCCTGATGAAGGTAGGGCGACAGAAGGAAGCAGCAATGGAATAGCGGTGCTTTGTCCTGCTGGTGGTGGTATAGAGGCCTGTGAAGTTTGGAGGGTGTGTTGTTTAATGTTGGTAACCTCCTCAGCCACACTGCTCAATAAACCATGACATGTTGTTATGTCCTGTTGCAGGTGAGTGACTGTCTCGGCCATTGGAGTCATGACTCTGTGGACATCCTTGAGCACTTCCACCTGGTACTGGTGAAGCCTCCACTTGATGGTGTCCACCAACTGTGTCCTGAGATATTCTGCATGCTGTTTAATGTGATCTTTCATTTTTTGCTCCCCTTGTTCCTGTCTCTCAGTTAAATTCTCTTTTAGAGCAGACAAGGTGTCATTCATTTTCTGCACAGCAGCGTGTTGCTCCATTTTTATGTTATACAGTGCGTCCCTGATTTTATTTTGACCTTTTTCCAGAGTATTGAAGCTGTTTTTGAACTGATCATATTGGTGTAGTGGCTGCATTGGGGCAGCGACGGGTTCCTCCACAACCAGATCCATATCTAAAACAGCCCGGTCCGTGACGGAGACTGGGGTCTGTTCTCCAGGAGATAAAGCCTGCTCTCCAGGTGAATGGCTCAATCCATCTCCTTCACTGCCACCAGGGGGAGCTGCCTGTTCATCACCAGACTCATCCGCTTCCCCTGCTGATGTTCCCATGTCATCCAGAGAAATAAGCATTCTTTGCACCATTTCCTCCATTTTGTTTGACATTGTCTCCTGGTTTTTAGTTGAAATGGTGATTTAGTTGATGAAAATGATTTTAGTTGAAATGATGATGGTTTGTTTCCCAACTGCGTTGTCCTCCAGTGTGTTTTCCTTTTAGACCAAGCCAGGGATTGTGAGTTCATTGGTATTTTATTTTGTGTGCACACGTTTTTGTTTGTTTGATTTTCCAGTGCTATGAGACTGGGGTGCCACTTTTTATGTAGCGGTTTGTTGGGGCGAGCTCGCGTCGGGGTGCCAGTCAGAGACCCAGTCTGACCAAAAATAGGTAAAATAATAACAGCCCCAACCACCGTAGGCCTACAAGGGATAGACAAACAAATATATCAACCCCTGAAACAAACAGTAGACACACAACAATACCATACAGAATCACAAAGGAAACACGCACACACAGAGGACTTCATTTACGTGAGCAGTGTATTGTATATTCAATCAACAGTGACCCCAAACCAAATCCAATAATAACTGTTCAATGTTCCCACGTCACGTCACGTGACAAACGATATGATGTACAAATAACGTTCAGGCACGCAGCACCAGTATCCACAGTTTGTGAGTTGAGTGTTCCCCCCAAACAAATAAAATAACAAAACAAAACAACGTCAGTCCGCACGTCAGACAGTCATGTTCAGAGCGCTGTGTAAATCCCTTACTGAAAGATGACGCGGTTAGCGTGTCCGCATCTACGATCCGGGGTGATCAACGTTAATCCATACCGACACGGTGTTGTCAGCGACGCCAGCGAGAGCCGGGCGTCGGACGAGCAGCCACGCTCCGACGGGGAAACCACTACTCTCACGGTTAGGATGGCGTGGTGTTGGGCAGTCCCACGGCTGGCTACAAACTATGAACCGTTTGTCGAGATGACAGCTGTCAGTGTCACTTCCTCAAACTCGCTCCCGTTCCATTCATGCATTCTCGTAGCCCCGCGGGCACGTGACGTAGGAGTGTCAAAGTATGCGTGACGTGCGTGCGTGCGTGTGCATGTGCGTAGGAGAGGGGTTACAGGCGCGGAGCGCCACAGCATTCATTCCATAATGTTAACTTGAGTCCAGCTGTGTGAGGCTCCATGACCATAACCAAGCTTGTCTCAAAGTCGCCTCACCTAAATATGCACTGCCACCTCTGTCATGAAGTCATCCATTACTACTATCACTGTTGAGAATGGGTTACATATAAGTAGTTCTGGCCTCATTGATCATGAAACTTATCTGAATAAATATTGAAAGTGTGGGTGGCTCTGAAAAGAATACATATGAAGTAGTGTCCATAAAATACATTCTAGTCTCCATGTTGTCAATAATGTGACACTACAACAAATACTTTTGTATTAATACAAAGGTATAGTCTACTGTACACCAGTTTAAGTTAAGTAATTCATGCCAAAATACAACATCATGTTCCAAAGTCACATTTGTCTGCCTACATCATCACATTATTGTTAGTGGTAATGCATGGAAGGAGTGTAGGCATATCAGTGAAAGTGTATGTGTGCCATAACCAAATACATATAGCCTACATGCACAATTACATGCAGTTGATTGAAGATGAAAACACGTGTCGTTTTCTGTATTTTGATACCAATATGTTTTTGACCACAAATTGACCAAGTGTTACAACCTCTGTCATTGGAAGTTGGTATCAACTCCACCATGCTGTTCTCAACTGGAGTGTGTTTACTTGTGTCAGAAAACCTTCTGTTTGTAGGAAAACGGAAGACAAAACAAAAGTATAGTTTATGTTGTTGCGTCGCCATGCATGTCTGCTAAGACGAGTTTGAGTATCATTGCTCATTTATCGTAGTTTAAAATGTTTTAGAAGTCAAATGATCTAGTAAACGATGGTGTCGGACTGTGGAAGGCTGGTGTTTTTATCATATAACTTAAAAACTAGAGTGCCGTTTTAATCTCAGATGTATTAATGTAAAAAAGGAGCATGTGTGTTAACTGGTCAGCTCTTTGTTGCATTACATAATATACCCAGTAGATAGTTACATGATGTTTTAATCGAGGAGAAAACACAAAAGTGTCACATTAAGATACTACAGTAGAGCTGCTGTGTGTGTTGAGTCTACATGGTTCTCGTGTGGTGTTTAAGTCCAGCCCCTTCAGAGCGTTCAGCATCACACGTCTGTGGGAGTTTACTTTCGAGAAGGAACAGCAATCTACTATCCGAGAGAATAATGGCAGAAGTCGCTCCAGCACCAGCTCCGGCCAAGGCCTCCAAGAAGAAGGCAGCACCCCGACCCAAGAAGACCGGCCCCAGTGTCGCTGAGCTGGTCGTCGAGGCCGTGTCCGCCTCCAAGGAGCGGAGCGGTGTCTCTCTCGCTGCGGTCAAGAAGGCTCTGGCTGCCGGCGGCTACGATGTGGAGAAGAACAAGGTCCGCGTAAAGACCGCCGTCAAGAGCCTGGTCACCAAAGGCACCCTGGTCCAGCTCAAAGGCACCGGCGCGTCTGGCTCCTTCAAGATTAACAAGGCAGAAGCAGTTAAGGTAAAGAAACCTGCTGCTAAGAAAGCAGTCAAAGCAAAGAAGCCCGCTGCAGCCAAGAAACCCGCAGCGGCTAAGAAATCACCTAAGAAGGCGGCAGCAAAGAAGCCTGTAGCCGCCAAGAAATCGCCCAAGAAAGCCAAGAAGCCTGCCGCCAAGAAAGTAGTAGCTAAAAGCCCGAAGAAGGCCACCAAGAGCCCCAAGAAAGTGGCTAAGAAGCCCGCAGCAGCCAAGAAGGCTCCAGCCAAGAAGGTTTGTTTGTGTATGTATTAATCAAGAGACACGAGACAGTAGTAGTAGTAGTAGTATGACTGTAATCGGACTGAAGCCCCGGATGTAAACATAACAACTTCCCCCAGTGCTGCTGGGGCATACCATTATACAGGGGGTGTTTCTTTTTTTTTTTTTTTTTCCTTTTTATATATACTTTATTGAAAATTATTCAGGGTTTACAGTTTATGCAAAATTACACATACACATAAGTTACAAAAATATAAAAATATATAAATCAATGCATTTCAATACAAAAGTTTTTTCTTTTCTTTTTTTTTTTTTTTTTTTTTTTTTTTTTACAATGTTAGTAGGTGCCATGGTGTCAGTTTCTTTTTTCGTGTGTCAAGAGTTCTTTGTCTTTTTAGTTCAGTTTGGATTTGTTTGAAGACCACCTCTCCCGAGATGGTCTCCTGGTGAATTACCATGGCACACCTGGTTTTCCACAGTTTGTTTACCACAGTGCAAATTACATACCAGTAAAAATCTTGTTCCACAGCAGACATTCTTTCTTCGAACACCCCATACATGGCAGCATTATAGTTGATCTTAAGTTTAAAACCAATTTGTGGCATTTTCCCCCATACAAAGCTAGACCTTTGGCAGTCCACTAGCAGGTGTTCAACTGTCTCATCTGCACCACAATTTAAAATTGGGCATTTAATGGTTCTAACGAAGCAGCTCCATTTTACAACTGCTCGTACAGCTAGTCTTCTCACGGAGACCAGCCACATGACGTCTCTGTTCTTTTCAGAGATATTTTTACTACTAGAATTTTTAATACACACCCGCTTTTGATTTTCATCCAGATATTTGTAGGGAAAAATGCCACCATATAAGTCATCACATATCTTACCATATATACATTTACTAGTCATAGCAGTCCAGTCAATATTTAAATGTGCAGAGTTTGACATCAAATCACCATACATGACTTTAAAATACGGAAAGGAGCTTCTTGCCCGACCCTTCTTTTTGGTCCAGCTCAGAGCCTCCCCTATCCACATAGCCCTCCTTTTAAAGCCAGCTGCTACATTTTTACAAAAAGAAATTTTCAGTTTAAGTCCTGTTTCCACTCCCTGTAACATCTCCCCTTTTATAGATGAGATTGCAAAATCCAGCATTACCATGTTATCTTACCATGTTATCTCTTGCTTTTTTTTTTTTTTTTTTTTTTTTTTTACATCCAACAAAACAGAGCAGTCAACAAATGCAATAAGACAATTAACAACCTCCCAACCTTCTTCACAGCTCTTTTCTACCTTTTCTTTCTTTTTTTTTATTTTTATTTAACAACAAACAAACAAAAACAAAAAAAAACAGCCACAGTGAGTCATCAAATACAACATAAGAGTTCGGTCCCTCCTATAGATCCAGTCTCTTTGGCACCTTCACCAGCCTCCCACTGGCCGTCCTGTGCCCTGGCACAGGCGGTGGGCCAGCCCTAGGCTGATGCACGTCGCCCCGACTGGGTGACTCGACGTCCTGAACACCCGGGCCAGTGTCATTAGCAGTGACCGTCGTGTCGACAAGTGGACTGCTGATTTGCCCCCCGGGCGGGCTGTCGTGCTGCACGCTGCGTCGCTCAGTGTGGCGCTCCGTGTTGTCCCTCTCCGCTGGCCGCAGGTCCACCCGGTTACGGCGGTAGAGCGTCCCCTCAACATCCACCAGGTATGATCTGGGGCCCACCAACTGTAGACAGACACCTCTCCGCCACCTGCCCGTCCTGTCCCCAGGCAGTGGCTTCATCCTTATGTCCTGTCCGATGCACAGCTCAGGCAGATCCCTGGCCGATTTATCATACCAGAGCTTGGCTGTCTGGTGTTTCGTCCGCAGCTTGTCCGGGACCCCCGTAACCACACTCGGCTCCAAAAGCGCGTCAGCAACCGGGAGTGGGGTCCTCAGCCTACGAGACATCAGTCTTTGTGCAGGGCTGCTGAGCAGGCCCTCTGTGGGCGTGTTCCTCCACTGCAAGATTGCCAGCCACGGGTCATCACCCGCACTGGTTGCCTTCTTGCATAGGCTTTTCACTATCTTCACGGCCGACTCAGCCTTTCCATTTGACTTTGGGTATCTGGGCGAGGACTTGACGTGTTCAAAGTCCCATTCTTTAGCAAACCTCCTGAACGTCTCGCAGTCAAACTGAGCACCACAGTCAGTAATCACCCGGTCCGGCTGACCATGACGTGCAAACTGAGCCTTGCACCTCAGCACTGTAGTCCCTGCCGAAAGATCTGGGAGCAGCTCTATTTCCCAGAAATCAGAGTAATGGTCAACCATGACCAGGAAGTCCTTGCCAGCCTGTTTGAACAGATCCATGCTGAGTATCTGCCACGGTCGTGTTGGGAGTGCGTGAGACATCATTGTCTCCCGCTGTTGGTCATGTGCGTATTCATTGCACGCTGAGCACTGGCTCACATAGTCCTTGATCTCGCCGTGCATGTTGGGCCAGTACAGCGTGTCTCTGGCCTGTCTGTAGCAGGCATCTCCGCCTACATGGCTGGAATGAATGCGTTTCAACATTTCTGCGCGCAATGACTTTGGAACTATGACACGCTGGCTTTTGAAAAGCACACCATCCTGTGCGCCGATCTCGTCCCTGATCGACCAATATTCCCTGATCGCCAGAGGAGCATCCTCCCGGCAATCTGGCCAGCCCCGAAGCACCACTGCTTGTAATAACTGAAGATTCCCATCATCCTGAGTGTGTCGCCTTATCTGGTTCAGCCGCTGCCTGGTAACGTTGAGGTACTCCGCTTGATTAATCCGCTCAGCGTCCGCCTGTGCCCTCTGCAGGCAGCAGATGGTTTGTTTAGTATATTTAGCGCCTGCCCCCTGCGTTGGGGCCGTGGCCCTGCTCAAGGTGTCACTGATGTGCATATCGGGCCCTGGTTTGTACACAACCTTGAGATTGTATGCTTGAAGTGTGAGCAACATGCTCTGGAGCCGTTTGGGTGCTGTGAGAAGGGGCTTGGTGAATATCGAGATGAGTGGCTTGTGGTCCGTTTCTGCTGTTATCTCCTCCCGCCCATACAAGTAATAATGAAAGCGCTGGCATGCGAACACTATACTCAGACATTCCTTCTCTATTTGCGCATAGTTCTGCTCAGTCTGAGTAAGTGCTCGCGACGCGAAGCCAACTGGCTGACTCTCCTGTAGCAAACAGCAGCCCAGTCCCTTCTGACTTGCGTCGCTCTGGATGGTGACCGGCTTGGTCACGTCGTAGTATCGCAGGAGCGGGGCCGTAGTAACGAGTTTCTTGATCTCCTCGACTGCAGCGTCGTGTTTGGGCAGCCAATGCCATGGAACGTCCTTGTCCAACAACCTCCGTAGTGGCTCGCATACCTCAGAGAGGCGGGGCATGAATCTGGCAAGGTACGTCACAAACCCGATAAACCGTTGTACGGCCTTGGCATCTTCGGGGTGAGGCATGTCACGGACTGCCCTAATTTTCTCCGGGTCCGCTCTGAGTCCATCCGCCGATAGAATATGTCCATGAAACTTGACCTCTCTGACCCTGAATTGCAGTTTCCTCAAACTCAGTCTCAGTCTAACCTCCCTGCACCTCTGCATGAGTGCTAAAAGTTTGGTGTCATGGTCCCGTATGGCCTGCTCATCTGTCTCCCCACACCCCACAATCAATATATCATCCGCTATGGGTTCCACCCCACTGAGCCCTGTCAGTAGCTCATGCTGCTTTCTCTGGTATATTTCTGGGGCCACGGACACGCCAAAAGGCAGTTTCAACCAGCGCTTCCTGCCCCATGGTGTCCAGAATGTGGTGGTGTAACTACTCTCTTCGTCTAGTTTACACTGCAAGAAAGCATCCCGTGCATCTACAAGGGTGAAAATACGTGCCCTGGGCAGCTTGTATAACACATCTTCAAGTGTTGGCATTATGTAGTGAGACCTCTTTAAGGCCTGATTAAGTGACTTGGGGTCTATGCAGATCCTCAACTTCTCTGGCTGTCTGACGATCACCATATTGCTAATCCAGTCAGTAGGTTCTGTCACTGGGGTTAAATGGCCATCCCTCTCATACTTGTCTAACTGAGCCTTGACTGCCTCTCTGAGAGCCACTGGGACATTGCGCGGGGAAGCCTGCACTGGGGATACATCTGCATGTAGCTCAAAATGAACATCCCCTGGTAGTGACTCAACCGGATCATTGAAAACGTCACTGTAAGTCTGCACGAGGTGCTGTCTGGTAAGTGGCTCTGTGCTGCTGTGTCCTACCATAAGAAGCTCCTCTGGGATGGTGAAGCGCATCAGACCTAAGCGCTCACTGGTTTCACCTGACAACAAGGGCCTCTGCCCGCTTCTCACAATTTCAAACTGCAACTTGTGTGCTTTACCCCTCACTACACACTCTGTGTGAAATATGCCTACTGAGTGCATTGATTGGCCTGAATACAGTACTAACCTGGTCTGGCTCGGCAGTAGCTTTGCCTCAGGAGCGAGTCTCCTCACGTCTTTTATGCCCATCACATCACATGTTGCCCCTGAATCTAGCTGGCACCTCTGAA
Source organism: Protomyctophum parallelum (assembly GCF_964188405.1). Taxonomy (NCBI): domain Eukaryota; kingdom Metazoa; phylum Chordata; class Actinopteri; order Myctophiformes; family Myctophidae; genus Protomyctophum; species Protomyctophum parallelum. The sequence continues at coordinate 57,331,072 of NC_139698.1, read as the reverse complement.
ACCCTCCATTCAGTTTTATGTTGGCAAACCATTTCTTCCCATGTCCCTGAACTGACCCTATGCTCTCTGCTGTGTATATATGGGCCTCTGTGTCGGGCCTGTCCATGTCCTCCTCGTATACTTCAGCGTCCGCTGCATGTAGTTGCCGTGTGGCTTGGCCCCTCTTCATACACACCTTGGCAAAATGATTCGCTGTGCCACAGTGACGGCAGTTCTTTCCAAACGCTGGGCAAGACTCACGTCCACGCCTGTGTGTGTTGCCACAGAATCTGCATGTAGAGCTATCATTAGCTCCTGGGGCCTGATACCGAACCCTGTCCGAGCGTTCCTGCTTAGGCGGGGCCCGTGGACGACGGCCATCCGTCGCATGCACTGTCTCTAGCAGAGACCTGTCCTGTGTGATCGCTTGTATTCTCATGTCTGTCATCTCTGCAGCTCGACATATTTCTATGGCTGATGCCAGTGTGAGATCCTTCTGTCTGAGTAGACGACGACGCACACTCTCGTCACTCACACCCAGCACCAGTCTGTCTCTTATCAACTCCTCTCTGAGTTGTCCATACTCGCAGGAAGCAGCCTTCTCCCTCAGCTTTGTTACAAATGAGTCAATGGGCTCACCTTCATCTTGCTTGCAGATTCCAAAAATGTATCTCTCGAATATGACATTTCTAGCTGGCTTGAAATATGCCTCCAAGGCGTCGAGAATAACTTGCACGTCCTTCCCTTGATCCGCCGTGAGTCCTAAATTATGCTTGTATATATGACGACATTCACTGCCCATCACTCTTCGCAGAGTTGCTGCCTGTACCTCCTTTGCCTTTTCTGTTAATCCCGTTGCAAGTAAATAGTCCTCAAATTCTGCTCTGAAATTGTCCCAGTTACTTGCCAGATCGCCGCTCATTTTCATCTCCTCCGGTGGTGGTATATTGGCTGCCATGGTTACGTTAGCTTGTTGCTAACAGCTGTTCTGCCGGTCCTTTCCTTCTCCGTCCTTTTCCTTCCTCTTTTTTTCTTTTTTCTTTCACGCCGGGTCCCGCACCGAAGCACAATACTCCTCGCTTAAACTGTACTTTGGTGTAGCCGCTTCTGACACCATGTTTGTGTATGTATTAATCAAGAGACACGAGACAGTAGTAGTAGTAGTAGTATGACTGTAATCGGACTGAAGCCCCGGATGTAAACATAAGAACTTCCCCCAGTGCTGCTGGGGCATACCATTATACAGGGGGTGTTTCCACTCCCTGTAACAAGGTTGCCAAACCCAAAGCAGCAAAGAAGGCAGCGCCCAAAAAGAAGTAAACCGTCTGCTCTATTTTATACCCACAAAAGGCTCTTTTAAGAGCCAACCACATTATTTTATAAGAGTATCCTATCTTCACTATAATGATGATCATGTGAGCACCAGGCAGTTTATACCTGTGTGAATGAATGAATTAATATTTTATTTTCGTGTCCAGACCAATTAACCCATTCCACATGTGTTAGTCAAACACCACCAATTCAGTTCTAATCCGGCATTTCTCTTCACACCTAATTTTGCTAAACCATGAATCAGTTTGGTTCAAATCAACATTGAATAGTGGACAATTGACATTAGTTCCAAATCATAAAGGCCTACATTATCGAGAGTAGGCCTACCCTAAAGCATAGGAAAATAAGTCATGGAATGTTATTTATGCCTTCCAAGGCTTTTTACAAATGTTTACATATAAAGTATTGTATCAGGCTCTTGCATGATAATAATGATATTATTTAATATTTAATAATGATATCTCAAACTTATGTAGCGCTTTTCTGAGTAATGAGTACCCAAATATACTTTACACATGAGGTGCAAGAAGAAGCAACATGTAAAATCAACTTTATTAGGGAGTTAAAAAGAAGCAGAATAATGCCAATAAAAACAGGGAAAGCAATATTGGAGTGGCAAAAATATTGACAAAAAACAACAGCAATTATATGATTAAACAGTTGAATAGCAATTACTGTAAAAACAAATGGGTGACGTGAACACGGGGAGGAGTGTGGGTGGGGGGAGGGTGCACATTGGCAACGCCCACGAAGCTCTCTCTGTGCGTGCCTGTCCTCCCTTACGTCCTCAGATCACACATAAAAAGGCAAGGCTCTGAGCTCTCAAATCACTCAGTTTTCTAACTGCAACTACAGCTGAACTAAAAATGTCAGGGCGAGGAAATAAATCTAAACTGATGAGGATAATGATAAACTAACTGAAATGGAATCTGAATTGGCCAAATTAAATGATGTCTCCCAGGGCCTCCGCCTACAGGCAGGCATGGGTGACACAAATGCGTCCAGCAATGCACTTTGTCTTATAAATATGCATAAAAAGAAACTCCAAAGTAAACATGTCAGCGCGATTTTAAATGAAAATGGTGATATGGTAGAAGATGAGAGGATGAAAAGAGAAACTGTTAGGAAGCTTTGTGAAAAAATGTACCAGAAAACTACGATTGATGAATATAAATTGCATGCTTTCCTTGATTCCGTTGATTTGAGGGAGGTTGGCCGTAACTCTACGGGTGGGGAAATCACCAATCAGGAGGTGAGGGACGCAATTGTCCAGTTGAGTAAGGGTAAATCCCCAGGCCCCGATGGCCTGCCTAATGAGTTATATCTCTCCTGCACAAACTAATTAGTACATATGCTAACCTCTGTATATAATGATGGGATCAAGGAAGGCAAAATGCATTCATCCTTCTACCATGGTGTTATATCGCTTATATATAAAAAAGGGTCATCATATAACTTAGATAATTGGAGACATGTTACGTTAATGAATGTTGACTATAAAATACTTGCAAAAATAATATTTAATCGATTAAATACAGACTTGGAAAAACTTGTAGAAGTACAGAACAGAAGAACAGACATGTGCTATTAAGGGAAGGTTGATGTGGGATAACTTGGGTATTTTAAGGGATATAACAAGTGGGTATACAAATGAGGGTTTCTTTATTATAAGCTTAGATCAAAAAAAGGCTTTTGATTTTATATCCAGAGAGTATTTGTGGGAGGTCTTAAAGGTATACGGCTTTCATCATGATTTTATTAATTTGATCAAATTGTTGTACGCCCAGTCCACAGTGCAAGTTAATGTAAATGGTGTTCTAACAGAGACATTTGAAATTAAGAGGGGTGTAAAACAAGGGTGCCCCCTGTCCGCTGCACTTTATATTTTAGCTATTAATCCGTTATTGAACAAGATCAAGAATGATAAAAGACTCACAGGTATAAAAACTAGTGGTGGAGTGAGGGTCGTTGTTTTGGCCTATGCTGACGATATCACCATCATAATTAAAAACAAGAATGAATTAGACATTGTTCATGAGCACTTGGCACTTTACGAAGAGATCTCAGGTTCCAGATTAAACCATGATAAAACTGAAGGTGTCTGGTTCGGGAGGGGTGAGGCAAAGCCAAATCTAAATATAAAGGACACAGAAACAATGACAGTCCTCGGGGTAAAGTTTAGTAATAATGGCAGTTATGAAAAGAACTGGGATAATAAGGATAAAGAAATAAAGGAGGACTTAGAAAAATGGGAAAACAAATCTTGCTGTTATAGAACAAAGATTATAATTATTAAGACATATGTCTTGGCAAGACTGCTATTTTTGGCGACTATTTTTCCTCCCAAGGACCAGACACTGAAATACATAAATAAAACACTAGTCAATTTCTTATGGGGAACCACTAGGGAAGTTACAAAGAGAAACTTATTATATAAGAGTAGAAATAATGGAGGCCTTGGGGCTGTGGACTTAGGACTTAAACTGAAAATTTCTTTTTGTAAAAATGTAGCAGCTGGCTTTAAAAGGAGGGCTATGTGGATATAGGGGAGGCTCTGAGCTGGACCAAAAAGAAGGGTCGGGCAAGAAGCTCTTTTCCGTATTTTAAAGTGATGTACGGTGATTTGATGTCAAACTCTGCACATTTAAATATTGACTGGACTGATATGACTAGTAAATGTATATATGGTAAGATATGTGATGACTTATATGGTGGCATTTTTCCCTACAAATATCTGGATGAAAATCAAAAGCGGGTGTATATTAAAAATATTAGTAGTAAAAATATCTCTGAAAAGAACAGAGACGTCATGTGGCTGGTCTCCGTGAGAAGACTAGCTGTACGAGCAGTTGTAAAATGGAGCTGCTTCGTTAGAACCATTAAATGCCCAATTTTAAATTGTGGTGCAGACGAGACAATTGAGCACCTGCTAGTGGACTGCCAAAGGTCTAGCTTTGTATGGGGGAAAATGCCACAAATTGGTTTTAAACTTAAGATCAACTATAATGCTGCCATGTATGGGGTGTTCGAGGAAAGAATGTCTGCTGTGGAACAAGATTTTTACTGGTATGTAATTTGCACTGTTGTAAACAAACTGTGGAAAACCAGGTGTGCCATGGTAATTCACCAGGAGGCCATCTCGGGAGAGGTGGTCTTCAAACAAATCCAAACTGAACTAAAAAGACAAAGAACTCTTGACGCACGAAAAAAGAAACTGACACCATGGCACCTATACTAACATTGTAAAAAAAAAAAAAAAAAAAAGAAAAAAAACACTTTTGTATTGAAATGCATTGATTTATATATATTTATATTTTTGTAACTTATGTGTATTTGTAATTTTGCATAAACTGTAAACCCTGAATAATTTTCAATAAAGTATAATATATAAAGCGAAAAGGAGGAAGGAAAAGGAGGCGCCAAGCGTCATCGCAAGGTGCTTCGTGATAACATCCAGGGAATCACCAAGCCCGCTATCCGCCGTCTGGCTCGCCGTGGCGGCGTGAAGCGTATCTCCGGTTTGATCTACGAGGAGACCCGCGGTGCCCTCAAGGTGTTCCTGGAGAACGTAATCCGTGACGCTGTCACCTACACCGAGCACGCCAAGAGAAAGACCGTGACCGCCATGGATGTTGTCTATGCTCTGAAGAGACAGGGACGCACTCTTAGTGGAGGATATTAATGACATGATCGTTCACTTTATGGTACAAGCACCAAATTTGGTACACAAGTGCTTCAGAACCTACTCTCTCAGAAAAGTACGTTGTCCACTTGATAAAACTAAATGGCCACCATTTTTCAAGATGGCCGCCAAATGAAAAGGGCCTTTTGTGGCGGTTCTGGACAACCGTGGGTCCGACCGACTCGAGACCGGGCACTGCACTCCCTGTGGGTGTGTGGAACGTGTGTGTCGAATTTGAAGTCGGTGGGGCGAACGGTTCTCGGGTTATGTGGATTACAGATGTACAGACACACACAGACTTGAATATATGTCAATGGGCAATGCCCATTGGGGTTTTTTTAGATGATGTGTAAGAAGAGAGAGATGTGATGTCAGGTGGTGTGGGCTAAGAAGTGGTCAGGGCTATTTGAGATTTAAGTGCAAAGAGAGATGGTGAGGGAGGGAGAAAATGATTTGTACCAATTGACCAGACAGTAGACAGTAGTGTAACAGGTTAAGGTGAGTATAGAGATGGAAATGTTCTAGCAAGAGAAGCCAATGTATTGAGAATATGGGACATAGTATGGGTCAGGAAATATTTGTGACAGAAGGCTACCAGTGAGAGGGAAGATGTATACGATGGTAGTGAGACCAGCCATGCCGTACGGTTGGAAACGGTGGCACTGATGAAAAGGAGGCACAGCTGGGGGTGGCAGAATTAAGGATGCTATGGTTCTCATTAGGAGTGAAAAGGAAGGACTTTATCAGAAATGACTGAATTAGAGGATCAGCCCAGGTTAGAAGGTTTGGGGATAAAGCAAGAGAGGTGAGGTTGAGATGGTTTAGACATGTGAAAAGGAGGGATGAGGGTACATTGGGAGAAGGATGCTGAAGATGTAGCTGCCAGGTAAGAGGATGGCCAAAGACGAGGTTTAAGGATGCTGTGAGAGATGACATGAAGGTCAGAGGAAGATGCAGAAAACAAAACCAAATGGGGTCCATGTGTGGTCCAGCCCTATGGAATGTAAAATTCAAGCATGTGCTAATGAAAAGTATTTAAAATATATAGTTTTGATGCTCATCCTAGATCCTACTACTATAGGGGATGCAAAGCAATATGTCCGTTTATCCGTCCGATTTCTCCTACCAAATCACTCCGTTAGCACACATCTCTCTATGCACAAAAAATGATGCATGCCACAGAAATCCATCTGCACTACATTGCATCCATGTCATATTTACTGTACAAATATTGCTTTTGTATGACATACTGTTATTGCACAACATTTCACTGTGACACAAATTACATTAACCGACCCCTCCCCTTTTCCCTGCACGTGCACACACACACACACACACACACACACACACACACACACACACACACACACACACACACACACACACACACACACACACACACACACACACACGGTACTGTACAGTACACTATAGTATGTTACAGTACAGTATGGTAAAGTACAGTACGGTACAGTAACGTGCGGTACGGCATGGTACAGTATGATACCATAAAGTATGGTACAGTACAGTATGATGCCGTACAGTACAGTACAGTACGGTACGGTACAGTACAGTAAAGTACAGTACGGTACAGTATGGTACCATGCAGTACGGTACAGTACAGTACAGTACAGTACAGTACAGTACAGTACGGTACAGTATGATACCATACAGTAAGGTACAGTACGGTACAGTATGGTACCATGCAGTATGGTACAGTACAGTACAGTACGGTACAATATGGTACAGTATGATACCATACAGTAAGGTACGGTATGGTACAGTACGGTACACTGTACTGTACTGTACTGTACTGTACTGTACTGTACTGTACTGTACTGTACAGTACAGTATGGTACAGTATGATGCCCTACAGTGCCGTACAGTATTATACAGTAGTATGGTACAGTACATCACAAAGGTATAGCCAAATATATGCTGAAATGCAAAACCAGTCTAATTTTGGTGGCCATCTTGAAATATCACCGCCATATTGGATTTTTGGATGGCTCGGTTTAAAAAGTTAAAGAGTTGACCAAAGGAATGTTCACGGCAAATGTCACGCTTGTATCACCAAGCGAACAACCGTTCCAATGATCTGCTAATTGCACAAATTCTGTGTGTGTGTACGTCTGTAATCCACGTAACTCGAGAACCGTTCGCCCCACCGACTTCAAATTTGACACACACGTTCCACACACCCACAGGGAGTGCAGTGCCCGGTCTCGAGTCGGTCGGACCCACGGTTGTCCAGAACCGCCACAAAAGGCCTTTTTCATTTGGCGGCCATCTTGAAAAATGGTGTCCATTTTGTTTTTTCAAGTGGACAACGTACTTTTCTGAGAGAGTAGGTTCCGAAGCACTCGTGTGCCAATTTTGGTGCTTGTACCATATGTGAACGATTCTCATGAAATATTGACTTAATATCCTCCACTATCTGTACGGATTCGGAGGTTAATGATGCTGACTTGATCTACCAAAAACGAAGAGGTTTCTTTAGAAACCAAGGTTTTGTAAGTAGAGTGAGCGAAATACTTCACTCTATGGGATGTTTCCCTTTGCGGAGCAAAAGGGCAGAAACTTCATTCATGAACTCCCACAGCCATATGCTCCTAAAATATGGCCTGTGGGTTTAAGAGCGATGACGTAGATGCCCTGCTTCTCGAAGCATCTAGGCTGCCTCTACGTCACAGCGCGCTCATTCGAACACTTTTCCTTCTGCCGGGCCAAGACAGAAGGGTGTTTCGAGTGAAGTATTTCGCTCACTCTACTTACAAAACCTTGGTTTCTAAAGAAACCTCTTCGTTTTGTTAAGTATTCGTTCACGAAATACTTCACTCTATGGGACCTTATGAACTCCCGTGTCTTGAAATTAGTCAAGTGTGTTCAGGGCTATATAAGGTAACCTAATGAGGGCTGGGCAACCTCTGGTTGATAGCCCGGTCCCTGTGGAGAATGGTAGTAGCCTCGGGCTGATATACATTCTCAGTGTAGATGCTTCATGTAGGCCTGGTATATCCAGGGCATCTAGACTTATGTGATTACACATGGTTTAATGGCCTAATAGGTCCATTATGGTGCGGCAGCCCCCAACACTGCGTGCGCCACAGAGGGCGCTGCCACGTCTAGGTTATAGTATGTGGCAAATGTTGAGGGAGAGGACCAGCTCGCTGCGGTACAGACCTCTTGGATTGGGACACCCTTACAGAGTGCCCAGGATGCTGCCATGCCTCTTGTGGAGTGAGCCCTCAGCGCTTGTGGGGGCTCCACTCCCTGACTAGTATAAGCCAGGCGGATGGTCTGCACTATCCAATTGGAGATGCTGACCGTTGTGACAGGCTTTCCTTTGGTCCTGGTACCCCAGGATACGAATAGTTGATTCCCTATCCTGAAGGGGGCCGTCCTGTCCACGTATGCTCGTAAAGCTCTCACTGGACAGAGACAGTTTAACCTCCTGTCTTCGTTAGAAGCAAAAGGAGGGGGGTGGAAAGCCTGTAGGTCCACTGGAACGCACACGGAGAGAGCGTTCTTGGGGATGAAGGCTGGGTTGGGTTTGATAGTGACCTTGGTTGACCTGTAATCGAACCTCATGCACTCTGGCGAGGTCGAGAGGGCGTGTAGGTCGCTGACCCTTTTAGCAGTTGTCAAGGCAACTAGGAGGGCTACCTTCAGTGTCAGGTTCTTCAAACTAACTGTCGTCAGTGGTTCGAAGGGATCCTTGGTTAAGGCCTCCAGGACTAGGGTTAGATCCCAGGAGGGGACCAGGGATCTGTTGACCCTGTGTTCCCTTCGTACGCCCTTAACGAACTGCCTAACTAGAGGGTGTTTCCATACCGTCTCGTTTTCGAACCCCACATGGCAGACTGAGATTGCTGCCAAGTTGTTTTTGACCGAGGAGAGACCTAGTCCCCTGTCTAGGAACTCTTGTAGGAAGGTCAAAATGTCCACTACTGACGCTTGGTAGGGGACCACTTGGGTAGGCCGTGTTGAGCACCACTGCTCAAAGACGTGCCATGCCGTGTCATAGCGGGCCCTTGTTGATGGAGCCCTTGCCCTCTGAATTGTGGCTATGACATTCGGAGGGAGGCCTACGTCGGACAACATCACCCTCTCACGGGCCAAACCCATAGGTCTAGGTCCTGGGGGCGAGGGTGAAAAATCTCCCGACCTGCTTGAGTGAGGAGATCCACTCGTAGAGGGAGTTGCCACGGTTGGTCGTAGAGGAGGTGAGTTATCTCCGACCTCCAGACCCCCCAGGCTGGGGCTACTAGTAGCATTGTCAGACCCTGAGTCCTCACTCTGTCCAGAGTGGGGGGAATGAGGGTCAGTGGGGGAAATGCGTAGAGTAGGCCTTTGGGCCATCGGTGTGACAGGGCGTCTAGTCCCAGCGTCGATGGCCCCTCTATCGAGAAGAAGAGGGGGCACGTCGTGTTCCCTTCTGTGGCGAATAGGTCCGCTTCGGGTGTCCCGTACTTGCTCCAGATCTGTGTGACCACCTGTGGGTGTAGAGACCAGTCTGAGTAGCGGAGAGGTCCTCTGGACAACAGGTCTGCTCCTGTGTTCAGAATACCGGGGACGTGACATGCTGTGATGGACAGAAGCCGAGAGTCGCTCCATAGAATGAGCTCTCGAGCTAACTGATGAAGACGGGGGGACCTGAGACCGCATTGTTTGTTTATGTAACACATCGTCGTTGTGTTGTCTGTTCTCACCAGCACGTGACAACCCTGTATGAGCGGTTCGAATTGCCTCAGAGCGAGGAAAACCGCCATCAGTTCCAAATAGTTGATGTGGGAGGAGCGTAGGTGCTCTGACCACACCCCCCTGGTTGTGGCACCCTCCAGCGTGGCTCCCCAGCCTGTCATGCTTGCGTCTGTGGTGACCACTTTCCTGATCAGAGGTCTCCCCATGGGGACTCCTTCTGAAAGGATCCGTCTGTTTATCCACCATTGTAGGGCTAGTATGCAGTGTGACGTCACTTCTACCCGTTGGTGGCGACGGTACATAGGTACACGCAGAGAGTTCATCCATAGCTGGAATGGTCTCATGTGTAGCCTGGCCAGGCGGATTAAATGGATTGAGGAAGCCATTAGCCCCGCCATCCTGAGACATATGTGGAAAGGAATCGAGCGTCCTTTCTTGAAAGACGTTGCCGATTGTATCATCGCGTCTAATCTCTCTCGACTCAGGCGAGCTCTGTAAGAGACTGAGTCTAGCGTTATACCGATGAAGTCTATTGACTGTGTCGGCGTTAACATGCTCTTCTCGTAATTGATTTGAAATCCGAGAGAGCGGAGGTGGCTGAGCACTGTGTGTGTGTGTGACAGCGCCTCTTGTTGAGAGTCTGCGGATAGGATCCAATCGTCTATGTATGTTGCTAGACGAAGACCCTGTTGTCGCAGTGGGGCTATCGCCGCTGCTGTACATTTCACAAAGACTCTCGGACTCAGGGACATTCCGAAGGGAAGTACCGTGTATTCGTATACTTTCCCCTCGAACCCGAAGCGCAGAAAATTTCTGTGCGGTGGGTATATTGGAACGTGAAAGTATGCGTCCTGTAAGTCTATTGACGTGAACCAGTCCCCTCTGCGGATTGATCGCAGTAGGACTGGTGGCGTCAACATTTTGAAGCGGAAGGTTTTCAGATAGCGGTTGAGAGCTCTGAGATCCAATATGGGTCGGAGCCCCCCCCCCCTTCTTTTTCACCAGGAAGTAACGGGAGTAAAACCCGTTCATTGCCTGGTTGTGAGAAACCTCCGTGATGGCACCTTTTTGCAGGAGGGATCTGATTTCCTCTTGTAAAATGCCTGCTTCCTGTCCCCTCGCTTGAGAGAATAAGATCCTCTCGAAGGTGAACGGTTTCGACACGAACTGGAGCCTGTATCCGGTCGCTATAGTGCGCATGATCCATGATGATGCTCCGCACTCTCGCCACTTTGACAGATGACGTGACAGGGGGTTCCCCGTGTGTGGGGGGAAACCCGCCTGTATAGTGGTGTCTCTCTGTGGCCTGTGGGTACCTTGAGACGGTTTGCCTAGGGGAAAACTCACCTTGTGTGGAATGTCTCCCTCTAGTGGATTCTTCGGGTAGTGAAGAAATATTTTGGCGTGGTGGTCCCGGCCTGTAACAGCATGGGTTATCTCTCCCATGGCTGGGCTTGTGCCCTTCAGAGTTCGTTGTGTTGTTTTTTGTGTTTTTTTGTTTTTTTGACACTTTATTAAAGCAAAAACATTGACACTTTGTGAATTGCACATAACAACATTTTGGTACGTGTGTACACTGCTGCCCGTGGCAGTCTGCACACTCGTCCTCAAGCGCTTTGACGCCGGCTCGGAGGCGAGGTCCGTGACCACTGCCTCCGGCCTCGAACTCTGTGGGAGAAATCGGGGGGGTGAGGCTAGGACCCCCCTCTGGGACCTGCCATGCGGGTCACTTCCGCTTCCCAGCGCCTCGGCCCCTGGACGCTCCTCCTCTGGGCTTGTAGGGCGGGGGGGAGCGGCGACGGTTGGTGCGTGGACCCTGCGGTTGACGCTGTCTGTCTCCGGAGTAGTCCCTCGGGGGCCCGGGTGGGTCCTTGCTGGACGTCCTGGGCTTCCATGGGGCACGCTTGCCCCTGCCGCGGCCCGGTGGAGCCTTGGCAGCCAGTGGCTGAAGAGCCTTCATCGTCTTGGTGGAGGTCTCTGCCTGCTGGATGGAGACCGACATGTCTTCGAGAACCCCATGGAAGAGGCTCTCGTGTGATATGTCCCTCCCCACCATGTCCCTCTTCACAGAATCGGGGAGAGGGGCGAGGTTCACCCACCTCATCCGCTCCTGGAGGATGGAGGACACCAGAGCTGCTCCAGTGTGCTTGGTGACATCATATTGGAGCTGGGCCAGCTCGTGTACCAGGCGGCGCATCTCAGCCAGATTTTCTGGGGTGGATATGTTGCCCATTTTCAGCAGGAGAGCCTTCATGGATCCATGCAGGAGGCTTCCTGCGTTGAGTCCCCTGGCGACGAAGGTCATGTGGTCATACAGCCACCTGTTGATCTTAGACCCTTCTTTGTCGGCCACACTGGAGAAGACTGGTTCTTTGTCCTGTGGGATCACAGTTGGGGCTTGGGGGTTAGCCAGGTACGAGGCCATGGCTCTGTCCATGGAGGGCATCTTGAGAAGGTTCAGCTTCTCCATGTCCTTCATTTCAGTGGCCGCCCTTTTGCCACGGCGGTGGATGGCCTCTACCTTGACTATAGGGTTGGTCCAGGCTTTGCTGAGCAAGGTCTCAAAGCCTGAGGCCTGAGGAATGGCCTGCTTCTTTGGTACAGGAGGGGGGACGTACTCATCGCTGCGTCCATCCCACTTCACCTTCTCGCTGGGGATCTCCTCCCAGGCGTGGTCACAGCGGATAGCAGCCCTTTTGTAGATCTCCATCAAGGTTGAATTATCCTTGGGGAGAGCAGCGCGAGGCTGAGGTGGGGGTGTTACCTGTCTGTCGACGGGGGGAGGAAATTCCTCTACCTCGTCGTCTTCACTGTCCTGGAAAGGGCGGCGAGTGTACTCGTCTGCCTCTGACGAGTCGTTCTGGTAGTTGCCCTCGTCTACGACTTCATAGCGCTCGCAGTCTCTCTCCTGGAAGGAGGGGAGTTCGTCGTAGTCGATTTCCCCCTCTTCAGCGTCAGCCCAGTCCTTAGTGGGGGCCTTGCTGCGTGGTGGAGAGGCTTCTAGGCGGGCTGCCATGGTAGTAGAGACCGCAGTGCGAAGACGAGGCTTTGCTATCGGTCTGGCGGAGCGCTCCTCCATGGTAGCCGGGATCTCGCGGCCGCGAGGCCCGGTTGCTGGTGTACTCACTTTACGAGGTATCAGAGGGCGAGAGCCGCTCTTAGGTCTAGCTCCGTCAGCTTCGTAGCGGGCTGCGGTGGCCCTGTCTGCCGCTGCCTGGGAGGAGACCGTAGCTGTAGCACGGCTACGAGGGGCCGGTATAGGCCGCTCTCGCTCTTGAGTGGAGCCTCTGGCTGTGCGAGGCGAAGCTGGGGTATAGTCCAACTTCTGCCTCGGTCCATAGTGCTCGTGCTCGTCGAGTGTGTACTTTTTGTAGAACTCATCGACGCGCCTCAGCCTACCTCGTAGGTGGGTGAAGTCCATCCTTCTGCATTTTTCGCAACCAAATAGGTCGTCGAAATCGAGAAGGGGGTTGCGTGCATGATCCACGCCGAGGCAGTACAGACATACTTCGTGTCTGTCGGTGCCGGACATCTTGTTGCCGCATCCCGCCACAGTGCACCTCTTCTGTGGCTCGGGAGTGATGCCTCTTCGGCGGCGTCTAGCTGCGGCGGCGGTCTCTCTCACCGGGGAATACATGCTTGTAGCTCGTAGTTTTCCGTCGAGAGGGGGACCAGGAATTAGCTAACTTTGTGAAAGGGCTTCGTGGCCACGAACGTGAAGAAAACTAATTTGCTACGGGCTTCCAGGCCGTGTAGCTTAGGTGAAAGCTAGACTAGCGAGAAACGGGCTTACCGGCCTCGTAAAACACCAGGTAGCTTATCGTATAGTCTCTAGGTGAAAAACTAGACTAGCGAAACTGGCTTACAGGCCCCGTAAAACACCGGCTAGTTTAACGTTGAAGGTGCTATGCTAGCGCTAAGCTAGTGAGTAACAGGCTACGAGAGCGAGCTAGCTCGCTAGAAAAGATAGCACCTTGAACCTTCGTTGAGACTGAGGCTATGCTAACCGTAGCGGGCTTGTTAGCCCCGAGACGAGAAAGATAGCACAATAGAAGGTAGCGCCTTGCTAAGCTAACCGCTAAGCGGCGCTAGCTGTAAGCTAGTTGTTACCCTTCTACTTTTGGCGGTCTTTTCGAAATGTTCTGATAATAGAACTTACGAACCGTTTAGGAGCTTTGTTTCTGCAGAGTGTTTGCGAAAGATTCTGTCGGAAGAAAAGTCCAAGTATCAGGGAACCTCACGGTACTCGAGTTGCACTCTTGTCCGATTTATAAGGTATTAATTGCCCTAAACACTTGACTTAGTAACAGAAGTCTGTCCTTTCAGCTCGGCAGAAGAAAAGCGAATGAGCGCGCTGTGACGTAGAGGCAGCCTAGATGCTTCGAGAAGCAGGGCATCTACGTCATCGCTCTTAAACCCACAGGCCATATTTTAGGAGCATATGGCTGTGGGAGTTCATGAATGAAGTTTCTGCCCTTTTGCTCCGCAAAGGGAAACATCCCATAGAGTGAAGTATTTCGTGAACGAATACTTAACAAAACCCAAAGGCTCTTTTAAGAGCCGCCCACGTTTTCTCTACAGAGCAGATTCCATTATACAATTTTTAGAACCTTTTGAAGATTTGTACTTAACTAGTTAAAGAAGTGTTCAAAATGTGTGTTTCTATATTACTGGTTTGCCCTGGGAAAAAAAAATGCTGGTCTTTTGCAATCCGAGTTTTTAGTAGCCTTTGACTAGTCTGAACAAACTGTTTTAGCGGAGCGTGCGTAAATAACTGGTACAAACTGGAGACATGGGCCATAAAGCTACAAATTGTCTGCATTATTTAAATTTGATGCAGACTACATAAACGACAAAGTACTTTTATGAATACAAATGAGAGCTGTGCGTCATAACAGCAACAACTATGACACAGGTTCAAAGCAAAAATACGGTATGCATTTATCTTAAAGTATTATTCTAGGCCCTCTTATTATATTTGGTCCCTTATGTACTACTTTTGGCTGCTGTTGACAATAGGACCCAGCTGCAGTCTCGCAGACGAGAGCAGACGTGCTCCGTGAGCGGGCCGTGCTCCGTGAGGGCGGTGATCCGTGAGGGACCGGAAACTTAACTTTGGTCCATTATTTCTCCACTTTAATAATACCAATTGGTATTGTGTTTTAATCGTTGATTACTCACCTTTACAACGAGGTACAGCTTGTCATGACCACGCGTCCGTGGAATGAGCAACATTGCTAAACGTCTCCACTTTAATATTACCAATTGTGTGTATACATATATATACTGTATAGTATTAGGGCTGTCAAACGATTATTAGTCAAAAAAATACATTACATTACATTTCTTAAAAATGTATTAGTCATGATCAATGATGTCCAAAATATGCCATATTTTTTGTAGACTATATTGTTGTGGGAATAGAAAGATAAATAACAGTAGACCAGTAAGACGCCCTGAGGGCGAGAAGTGAGGTCACGTGCACACATCTGCCTGGGTGACGGCAGACTGCTGGGCGAGCGCTGGTGCTTTGGCATGGGGGGTCAGATCATGTGTCTTGAGTGTACAGGGTTTGATGAGGTCAGATCAACATATGGAATGTCAGAACAGGTCAGCTCCATATATGGAGATCTAAGGGTGGCAGCGGGGGCAGTGTCTTGAGTGTACAGGGTTTGATGAGGGCCCAGGTAGGGCCGGGCCTTCATTTTTGGGCCTGAGAACTCTACTAATAACTTTGGGGCGGGCCCGTCTAGAGTTTGAATGGACAGGTATCAGTCAAAAGGGAAACATCGAAGAGGAAGGACGGGTGTGGGGAGGATCAACATATGGAATGTCAGAACAGGTCAGCTCCATATATGGAGACCTAAGGGTTTGAGGTCATATGTAGAGCTGCTGGTCGGCTCAGCTCCATATATGGAGATATAGGTGATGATCCAGTCTTTTCCATGTATGGCTATCCAGGGTTTGATGAGGTCAGTGTCGTGATCTTATATCATATATGGAAACGGCCATATATGGTGGCGTGACGTGCCACGAGGCATGATGTCATGAGGCGTGACAATATATGGAGGCATTACACGAGGCGTGACATGACACTCTTACTGATGGGAAATGCAGGTTTTCATAGTAAACAGTGGCCTACAGTCGCAACAACACATTCTTAAGAACTTCAATGCATTTGGTCCTGTGTCTGTGGTCTATGGTCTGGACACGTATCACTTGTGTTAGCAACTTATTACATTACTTAAATGCCTTGATATCATAATGTCATATTCGACCATATAGGCCTAGCCTATTGCATATCATTTTATTATTGTTAGATTTGCATTTCTTCAAATATGCACACTTACCAACTAATAAGCTTCCAATGAAACTATTATCTACAACAAACTGCATCAAACTTTTCCAAACCGAGCACGTAATTATAATTAAGCAAAGCTGGTACTACACCCGGCATTTAAGCGCGCACCAGCAAGTGCGTGTCAGATATGAGAGAATTTAGTTTAAAGGTACCGCAGACACCACCGGTGCCTGCGGCTTTATAGTTCAGAGGACTATAATATTATCCTCCGGTCTTTCCTCGGCCACTCATTTTGATGTAGATTTAGTTTTGGAGTTGAATTTAAGCGGCATTTAAGCGCGCACCAGCAAGTGCGTGTCGTGCACGCGCATGATGTTGCGCGTGCATGCATGTGCGCTCGTGCACGTGCAAGCGGGGGGGGGGGGGGGGGGGAAACGCACTTCAGGTCCCTCACGGATCACCCCCCCTCAGAGCACGGTCCCCTCACGGAGCACGTCTCGTCTGCGAGGCTGCAGCTGGGTGCCTCTCGTTGACGAAGACAAATATAAAGTCTGCCTTATTATTATTCAGTGATTTATGAAGTGTGCTCCTCAAAGACATTGGAAATTAACCTTTACATGGAAAGAGTGGTTGGCTCTTAAAAGAGCCTTTGTGGGGTTCGTTAAACGAATGAAGCAGATTTATTTCTTAGAGGCTTTCTCAGTCTTCTTGGGCAGCAGAACAGCCTGAATGTTGGGCAGCACACCGCCCTGAGCGATGGTCACTCCACCCAGCCAGCTGGAGGTGACGGGGGATGATACGACTCTTCTTGTTGTCACGGGCAGCGTTACCAGCCAACTCCAGGATCTCAGCGGTCAGATACTCGAGCACCGCAGCGAGGTACACTGGAGCTCCGGCTCCGACTCTCTGGCCATAGTTGCCTTTACGCAGCAGCCTGTGGACACGACCCACGGGGAACTGGAGCCCGGCACGGGATGAGCGGGTCTTAGCCTTCTGCCTGACCTTTCCTCCGGTCTTTTTTTTTTTTTTTTTATAAGTATTTTATTAAATTTCCACAAAGTTACAAGTCATCACATTTCATATATCAAAGTTTGGAGATCCATACAGAAACTGTGCTGCTTGTCATCATATAAATACATCAAATACATACATCATAATACATACATCAATACATAATACATAACATCAAATACATACATCATAATACATAATACATACATAAAAAAGGACAGACACTATAGGCGCCAGAGAGCGCGAGCGAACAGCACCATGCTTTGGTGCCATGTGTACTATCCGCAACACCCCCTAACGCCCAAATGCCTGCACCTGCATGTGCTGCTCTGAAGGTCTCGCCACCCGCCAACAAATAGCACCATGCTTTGGTGCCATGTGTGTCTATCCGCTGGCGTGCAAACAAAACCCTCAGAGCCACACACTCAGTATAAACATTTAAAAGTATAAAACATGTAGACGCAACCGGGAGTCACATCAGGATATTACTATTTGTCTGGGCTGTTCTAGAGTTACTACAGTGCCAAGGTGGGCCAGTTTAGGTGCGTGTGCAGTCTCTTCAGGTCTATTGTTTTTTTCCTTTTAAGTTCGGTTTTAATTTGTTTAAAAACAGTGTTTGCGTCAATTACCACGTTGTCCATTGACATTTTGCACCGAGTCTTCCAAATCTTAAAAATGGTCACACAAATACAAACCCAAAATATATCATAATTTTCTTTTCCGCAGTTAAAAATACCGTACAGAATGTCTCTGTGGCATGGCACCCTCAAACCTATGTCGTCCTGCATGTTTCCAGTGACGAGGCCGCTGTTCAAATTATTTACTAGGTTTTTACTTTCTTCAAGGTTGCAGTGTTTAAAACGTACCATCCCTCCATATATCTTATTACTTATTAAATTATATTATTTGATTTGATTGGGTTCCCCAGTTAATATTTAAATTGCTATGTTTTGTGGTGAAATCCCCATATGCCAATTTATAGTATGGCAGTGACAGTCTGCCCCTGCCCCTCTGTTTTCTCCATGTTTTGAGGTCTCCTACCCAAGCTGCTCCACACAGAATGCCCCTAGCCACATTTTTACAGAAAGCAATCATTAGTTTGCTGCCGACGTCCATTGCGCCAAGGCCTCCCTCTTTGACACTTTTAAACATAAAAATCCTTTTGGTAACCTCCCGGTAATTGTTTCCCCAAATCAAACGTACACACATCCTATTAATTTGTGTTATGCACTTCTCAGGTGGCGGAAAAATGGTGGCCAGGAACAATAACTTTGATAAAATAAATGTTTTTACAATCCCTATTCTCGATTTATAAGTTGTGTCCCTAACTTTCCATTTTTCAACTTCGGCATGTATTTCAGTTTATTTTCTGTCCCAATTATTTTTAGCACAGTCCCTATTAGCAAAGAAAATGCCAAGTATTTTCATTTCCTCTTTCACCTCCATGAGCAGGGCCGGCCTCCGATCCTCCTCTCCTATCCAAATACACTCCGTTTTGGTCTCGTTTAGCTTGGCCCCCGCGACCTGCTCATAGAGGTGAAAGTGTTCTCTAACAAAATCAAGTTCTCTCTGCGATTTTATAAAGGCAGTTACATCGTCCGCGTATGCGGACACCTTGGCTGCCGTTCTATTAATCCGAACTCCTTGTATTTGGTTATCATTTTTTATTTTATTTAGTAATGGGCTGATGGCAAGAACGTAGAGCGCTGCGCTCAGCGGACAGCCCTGTTTCACCCCTTTCTTTATGTCAATATAATTAGACGTCCTTCCATTTACTTTGACCGCCACCTGAGATTTTGCATACAACATTTTAACCATTTTAATAAATACTTCTGGAAACCCATATTTTTCTAAAACACCCCATAAATATTCTCTATTTACAAAATCAAAAGCTCTCTTTTGGTCAAAGCCAACAATAAAAAAGCCAGGCTCATGACGTGAGTGTATCATCTCCCTGATCCTATTTAAGTTGTCCCACATCATACGTCCTTTAATGGCGCATGTCTGTTCTTTTTCAATTATTTCGTTTAACACTGTATTTAGTCTCATCATTATGATTTTGGCGAGTATCTTATATTCTATATTAGTTAGTGTGATCTGTCTCCAATTATTTATATCTTTTTCATCCCCTTTTTTAAAGATCATAGATATGGTACCTTGATAAAACCCGTCATGCATAGACTTTTTAAAACACCCGTCATTAAATGCAGAGGCCAAAATATCAGCAAGTTCGTTAGCAAAGACCTGATAAAATTCGGAGGGTAGGCCATCCGGGCCGGGAGACTTCCCTCGGTTTAACAAAGAGATTGCTTTTTTTACTTCCTCGCTTGTGAAATCACCTATAGGAGTGTGTCAAAGTGCACTCCATCTATTTTTTTCACCTCTGATAAAAAGGCCTCTGCATCCAACAACGCACCATCACCACAATACATGTCCTTAAAATGCTCCACAATCAATTCCATTATTCCATTATCATCATTTACAATTTGACCATGTTTATTTGTCAGTGCATTTATACAGTTAAACTCCTGTCTCTCTTTATATTTCTCTATAACTTTACGTATGTTTGCTGGTTCGTCCATATCAAAGCCTGCTTGTACTTTAGCTGCATTAAAATAATCGTTATTAAAAATCATCAAAGTGCTAGTAATGTCGTCTAATTTCTTTTCATCTTGTTCCGTTAGTGAGCTACCTTTACATTTGAGTTTAACATATAGTTGCATTAGTTTATTATACTCATTATTTCGTTCTATATTTATGTATTTACATTTTAAAATTAGTTGCCTTTTTACGCATCTCTTCATCTCTTCCCATAATTCGACATTTGATTCAGTAAGAACTCTTAAATCCTTTACTCGGTTTATCTCATTTTTAACACTCTGTATTAACTCTGGATTTTTTAAGCAATTGATGTTAAGTTTCCTGCAATTGTTTACTCTGGGTCTGGCGTGAAAGCTAAAAGTAGCTCTCACTGCCAGGTGGTCGGAATTAACCCAAGCCTCAGTTTTATACGTGTTCACATTAATGTCTTTTGACACATAAATTCTGTCTATACGCGTCTTGACCCTTGCGTCAAAACGCGTATAGCCAGTTGCATCTGGGTACAACTCCCTAAAAGTGTCTCTCATTTCTAGACTTTCGCAGGTTTCCTTCAAAACTTTACTCGCTCTATCATATAGCCGGCCTGTGTTACTACCGGTTGTTGATATTCGATCTTTAAGATCAGTTATAGTGTTAAAATCACCGGCCAGAATTACACACTGCCCTCCACACAAGACTTCTCTTAACTTATTAAAAAGACGTATCTTGTCGCATCGCTGCGGGGTTGTATATACATTAATAAGCCGCATTTTCTGTTTCCGTACTATACAGTCTAAGACAAGAAGTCGGCCTGGTATTATTTCTCTTTTCCTTTGAATAGTTACATTTTTTGTGTTAAACAAAATACCGACTCCATCCACGTGGGTCGCCACCAATTGAAAATTCCGACCACCCGTGGGACCAGTACTCTCTGACAGTATTTACATCAGCCAGTGTTTTTAGCCGCAATTCTTGTGTAAAGATAATATCAGCTCTAATATTTTTCATTATATTAAGTTTCTCCTTTCTAGTGCTTTCTTGCTGTATTCCCCTTACATTGATTGTGGCGATATTAAACATCATGATGGCGAGTAGTGGGCCTACATATATCATCATCGAGTTTTAAAGGGCTTTTTCAATCCCTGGCTTTTAGATTTTTTTTCCATTTTTATGTAGGTCAGGAGACTGTCTGTCTCTCTTGCCTTGTAAGGGAGGGAAGTTCTCTGTGGACACCAACAAGGTGGGTACAGGGCCCTGCTCCTCAGACTGTGATCCGCACAAAATATCAATCGCGTCTTCGAGAGCGGTTTGACCTTCGTTAGTCTCTAAATCCCGCAAAATGTCACTTATTCTGTCCTCTGTGTCTGCATCATTCGGCACTTGATAGCTGGGAAGACTGACCTGCGTAGCACTGTCCATGTCCTGATCTGATGGCTGCGCGTCGTCAGGGGGAAGCTGCGCTGGAGCTGAAGATGTTGGCACAGCGTCTCCTCCCTCTGGAAGTAGGGATGACACGGTAGCCGCTGCGTCCGTCCGCGATGTCGATGCCTCCCCCGTTGAAGCTGCGCTCGGTGGCCGTTTCCTCGGCGTTGCTGCGGGCTTGCTCGCTGGCTTTTTCTGCCCGCTGGTGGTGGCCTTCGTGCGCTGTTGCTGCCTTTCAGATGCCGGTTCTTTATCCGCTGGTCTCTGCCTCTCCTTGGCTGCTGCTGGTGCTGAGATCTGCTGGCTGCTGTCATCGGGCGGAGTCTCCTCTTCTTCTGGTCTCCGCCTCCCCTCGACGAGTGGTGCTGCCGTCAGCTGGCTGTCAGGTGACGTCAGCTGGCTGTCAGCTGACGGGATGTCCTGTGTCGGTCTCTGCTGGCTGACGTGGCTGTCGGGTGCTGGCGTCTCTCCTGCTGCTGCTGCCTCTGGCTCCGGGATTGTTTCTATAGCTTGCTGCTGCCGCCGCTTTGCTCTGTTGCTGTACGATTGTGGGCAGGTGAAGAAAGTGTGCCCCACTTCATTGCACAGGCTACAGACTCCGGCACTAGTACACTCCTTCCCCTTGTGGCCAGTCATACCACATTTCCAGCACTTCACAATGTCACATTCTTTCACCTGGTGAAATCTGGACTGGCAGATATAGCATCTCTGTATCTGGCCTGCATACGTGATTTTCCCATTGTATGGCCCCAGGGAAATGGAGTTAGGGAGGTCTACGGGTCGCCCGTCACTGCCTGGTTTATGCAGCTTGACTCTGTAGCGTCGGACCCCATACCACAAGCCAAACTCATCCAGGAGCTTTTCCACTGGGCGCAAGAGTGTGCAGTACCTGCTCAGGTACTGCTCGATGTCATAATCCGCTACTCTTGCCGTCCAGAACTTGATCATGACAATGAGTGTGTCGACAGGCACCGAGGAATGAAGTTCAAAGTCCTTCCACTCGCCCTCTACAGATCTGTCTGCAAAAAGGGTGCTGAATTTCCGCAGGGAACCTTCACGGTGGAAAGAGAGTTCAAACTCTCTCCTGTTTGGTAGGGCAATAAAGGAGTATATTTCACTCACTTCCATCCACCTAGTTCTGAGCAGATACTGTCCGACCACGCTTCTGCTCGGAGGCTCTCCATGTCCGATAAAGCGGATCCGAGCCCAGTGCCGCCCTGTCCGGTCTCCGGGCTCGGACCGTGGGTCCTCCCCCGCAGGGGGCATTTCCCCAATATTCGTGCTTTCTGTTCATTTTTTCATTTTTTTTTTTTTTAAGGTGTCAGATATGAGAGAATTTAGTTTAAAGGTACCGCAGACACCACCGGTGCCTGCGGCTTTATAGTTCAGAGGACTATAATATTATCCTCCGGTCTTTCCTCGGCCACTAATTTTGATGTAGATTTAGTTTTGGAGTTGAATTTAAGCGGCATTTAAGCGCGCACCAGCAAGTGCGTGTCGTGCACGCGCATGATGTTGCGCGTGCATGCATGTGCGCTCGTGCACGTGCAAGCGGGGGGGGGGGGGGGGGGGGGAACGCACTTCAGGTCCCTCACGGATCACCCCCCCTCAGAGCACGGTCCCCTCACGGAGCACGTCTCGTCTGCGAGGCTGCAGCTGGGTGCCTCTCGTTGACGAAGACAAATATAAAGTCTGCCTTATTATTATTCAGTGATTTATGAAGTGTGCTCCTCAAAGACATTGGAAATTAACCTTTACATGGAAAGAGTGGTTGGCTCTTAAAAGAGCCTTTGTGGGGTTCGTTAAACGAATGAAGCAGATTTATTTCTTAGAGGCTTTCTCAGTCTTCTTGGGCAGCAGAACAGCCTGAATGTTGGGCAGCACACCGCCCTGAGCGATGGTCACTCCACCCAGCAGTTTGTTGAGCTCCTCGTCGTTGCGGACGGCCAGCTGGAGGTGACGGGGGATGATACGACTCTTCTTGTTGTCACGGGCAGCGTTTCCAGCCAACTCCAGGATCTCAGCGGTCAGATACTCGAGCACCGCAGCGAGGTACACTGGAGCTCCGGCTCCGACTCTCTGGCCATAGTTGCCTTTACGCAGCAGCCTGTGGACACGACCCACGGGGAACTGGAGCCCGGCACGGGATGAGCGGGTCTTAGCCTTCTGCCTGACCTTTCCTCCGGTCTTTCTTTTTTTATAAGTATTTTATTAAATTTCCACAAAATTACAAGTCATACTGAACATTTGCTGCTTGTCATCATATAAATACATAGCATCAAAAACATACATCATAATACATAATACATAACCTCAAATACATACATCATAATACATAATACTTACATAAAAAAGCACAGACACCTAGGCGCCAGAGAGCGCGAGCGAACAGCACCATGCTTTGGTGCCATGTGTACTGTGACAAAAGCACATTATTAATTTCATTCTGCTTTATTTTCTGTGCATGTTATTTGTATACGTGTGATATGTAACATGAGCTTTGTGAGAGTCTTATTCTTTCCTATTTCTATGTGAAAGGTAACGGGTCTGGTACTAGGGTGATTGGTAGGTGTCAATGACTGATTGATGCCACCACCCAAGTTTACTAATGGGAGGAAGTGACACACGGGAGGGGCTGCCAAACAAACAGTGTGTGTAGGCCTACACGGCGGAGAACAGGAGCTCCAGGCGCCAGGTCGCGTTAAAACCTTTCTTTACGTTTAAACGCAGTGATCTGCAGCCGTGACAATACCAGGACAGTCGTGCCCCTCGGGTAAAGCATCGCACTTGGAGTTGCCGTCGGGGACTCGGCGTTTGAAACAGGATTATATCTGCCGGTGGTTGGAGGCTAACGGAGCTGCTGCGATCGGTGAGATCTTTCCAAAGTGTTCCTGGAGGATTGTCAATACTAAGCGTTTCGTTTATTGCGCTGGATTAAACTAGGCTACTGCAGACTTTCACATGCGCGCGCCTCGTAAGAAGAGACGGACGGACGGACGCGGTCTTTGTTTAATTCGCAGTTGCGTTCCGCTGACTTTGGGACTGGTTTGGGGCGGGTTGAATGTAATTATTGATTGTTGTTTTGAGTTTGTTTTCTTGTTTGTTTATATCATTTAGTAGGGAAAGACAGGGAGAGACGTAATTGTGAAGTGTACTGTTTGCCTGCAATTACAACTTCCTATAAAGTGTTCAAAGTAAACCCCACGATCCCGCTGATTTATTCCTTAAGTAATAATTTGCCTTGCTGTGAAGAGGGCGATTGTTACAGGTGGTGGCCCATACGGGGATCTGGGGTTTAAAACAATATGGGGATAGCGTGATTTGCTAATTGTTGTAAAAAGGGTAAAATGGGTACACTGTAAAACAAAAGCCAGGAGCAGACAAGAAATATACACTGTAAAAAAAAAGCCAAGATTATACGAGAAATATACACTGCAAAAAAAAATATGGAGAGAAGTGAGGGCACTACTATTACCGTGGAACTGGCCTTAATTAGGAAGGAGCTGCAAATTCTCAAAAACCAGGTGCAGTATGTGCAGGGGAAGTTTGAGATGTCCATGGAGAGCATTGTGAACAGGGAAGTGAGCCTAAGAGGGTACGTGGATTGCGTAAGGGCAGAAATGGAGATTCTCGTCAAGAACTCAGTAGAGCAAGTACAGAAAAACTGTTTTATGAGGATTGACGAGAAATGGAACAGTGATATGTCGAAAATAAAAAGAGCCAGTGCATCACACCTAGGGTCCAACACTCTGCCCAACCCTCACGGTTGTCCCACCAGCGCTCCCTACCATCTGGTCTCCCATGGCCGGCCCTCCAGCGCCAAGAAGGCTAGTCGACAGGGCGGTAACAATGGACACAAAAAGGAGACGGGGAAAGTGGCTCATTTTGCACACGCGGACGTCAAACTGGTGCAGCAGGTCAAGGGTGGATTTCCGCCGTCGAGAGGCGGTGGTGGTGCCACTCCAGGACTCCGGGGTCGAGATGTCCCACCTGAGGTGGATTGCCTGATCCAGAAGTGGCCGTCAGGGTTAACCCTGGATGGCCTAAAGGAGGCCCAACGTGCTGATCCCAAAGTCATCCGTCTACGGGAAGATCTGGACCCGTCCGACCAACGAGCGGGCCGCATGAGCTATGAGGAAATCCAGGGTATCCTGTATCGTAGACGGTCGAACAACGGCTCTGGATGGAAGTATCAGGTCGTGGTGCCTGAAAACCTGACCCACCCTTTCCTGGAGCAGTTCCATGACCGCCGGACGAGTGGTCATCTTGGTCGGCTGAGGACTCTCCTCCGGATCCTTGATGTGTCCTGGTGGCCTACGATCCGCAGAGACGTGTGGGAGTACATTTCCCAATGTCACGTGTGTCAGCGGAGCAGGCAAAAGAAAAGCGAGCCGACCAGTAGGTTGCAGCCCTCTCAAGGGGACCAGGCGCCACCTGCCCTTGTGATCGACCCGACGGGGCCGGTCTCGAGATGCGGGAGAAGAAACACGATGCTGCAGGTCACCATTGACTACAGCACCAGGTGGGCCATGGTGAGAGAAGTTCAACGAGGGGTGGGAGGCTCTCAGGCCAGAAAAGCCAAGTATGAGGAAACCTGGCGGAACAATGTACAGTTCCAGCCAGACGCTTTGGTCTGGGCGAGAACCTCTCCACTCTCAAAAACATTTGGAGCACACTCGTCAAAGCTAGTGCCCCCAAAATCAGGTCAGGTTCAGCTGTAAGACGAGTCAGATAGGCCCTTAAGTTTACCTAATGAAATGGAAAGATCGTTAAAGTAGACATGTGTTAATGTGGTCAACCTCAACCCCTCCTTTGGGAGGACTTGGAGAATTAGCTTCCAGCTGGGGGGGGGGGGGGGACTGTGACAAAAGCACATTATTAATTTCATTCTGCTTTATTTTCTGTGCATGTTATTTGTATACGTGTGATATGTAACATGAGCTTTGTGAGAGTCTTATTCTTTCCTATTTCTATGTGAAAGGTAACGGGTCTGGTACTAGGGTGATTGGTAGGTGTCAATGACTGATTGATGCCACCACCCAAGTTTACTAATGGGAGGAAGTGACACACGGGAGGGGCTGCCAAACAAACAGTGTGTGTAGGCCTACACGGCGGAGAACAGGAGCTCCAGGCGCCAGGTCGCGTTAAAACCTTTCTTTACGTTTAAACGCAGTGATCTGCAGCCGTGACAATACCAGGACAGTCGTGCCCCTCGGGTAAAGCATCGCACTTGGAGTTGCCGTCGGGGACTCGGCGTTTGAAACAGGATTATATCTGCCGGTGGTTGGAGGCTAACGGAGCTGCTGCGATCGGTGAGATCTTTCCAAAGTGTTCCTGGAGGATTGTCAATACTAAGCGTTTCGTTTATTGCGCTGGATTAAACTACTGCAGACTTTCACATGCGCGCGCCTCGTAAGAAGAGACGGACGGACGGACGGACGCGGTCTTTGTTTAATTCGCAGTTGCGTTCCGCTGACTTTGGGACTGGTTTGGGGCGGGTTGAATGTAATTATTGATTGTTGTTTTGAGTTTGTTTTCTTGTTTGTTTATATCATTTAGTAGGGAAAGACAGGGAGAGACGTAATTGTGAAGTGTACTGTTTGCCTGCAATTACAACTTCCTATAAAGTGTTCAAAGTAAACCCCACGATCCCGCTGATTTATTCCTTAAGTAATAATTTGCCTTGCTGTGAAGAGGGCGATTGTTACAGGTGGTGGCCCATACGGGGATCTGGGGTTTAAAACAATATGGGGATAGCGTGATTTGCTAATTGTTGTAAAAAGGGTAAAATGGGTACACTGTAAAACAAAAGCCAGGAGCAGACAAGAAATATACACTGTAAAAAAAAAGCCAAGATTATACGAGAAATATACACTGCAAAAAAAAATATGGAGAGAAGTGAGGGCACTACTATTACCGTGGAACTGGCCTTAATTAGGAAGGAGCTGCAAATTCTCAAAAACCAGGTGCAGTATGTGCAGGGGAAGTTTGAGATGTCCATGGAGAGCATTGTGAACAGGGAAGTGAGCCTAAGAGGGTACGTGGATTGCGTAAGGGCAGAAATGGAGATTCTCGTCAAGAACTCAGTAGAGCAAGTACAGAAAAACTGTTTTATGAGGATTGACGAGAAATGGAACAGTGATATGTCGAAAATAAAAAGAGCCAGTGCATCACACCTAGGGTCCAACACTCTGCCCAACCCTCACGGTTGTCCCACCAGCGCTCCCTACCATCTGGTCTCCCATGGCCGGCCCTCCAGCGCCAAGAAGGCTAGTCGACAGGGCGGTAACAATGG
Organism: Protomyctophum parallelum; assembly: GCF_964188405.1. Classification (NCBI taxonomy): domain Eukaryota; kingdom Metazoa; phylum Chordata; class Actinopteri; order Myctophiformes; family Myctophidae; genus Protomyctophum; species Protomyctophum parallelum. The sequence goes on along the minus strand of NC_139698.1, from coordinate 57,303,766 downwards.
ACACAAAAAGGAGACGGGGAAAGTGGCTCATTTTGCACACGCGGACGTCAAACTGGTGCAGCAGGTCAAGGGTGGATTTCCGCCGTCGAGAGGCGGTGGTGGTGCCACTCCAGGACTCCGGGGTCGAGATGTCCCACCTGAGGTGGATTGCCTGATCCAGAAGTGGCCGTCAGGGTTAACCCTGGATGGCCTAAAGGAGGCCCAACGTGCTGATCCCAAAGTCATCCGTCTACGGGAAGATCTGGACCCGTCCGACCAACGAGCGGGCCGCATGAGCTATGAGGAAATCCAGGGTATCCTGTATCGTAGACGGTCGAACAACGGCTCTGGATGGAAGTATCAGGTCGTGGTGCCTGAAAACCTGACCCACCCTTTCCTGGAGCAGTTCCATGACCGCCGGACGAGTGGTCATCTTGGTCGGCTGAGGACTCTCCTCCGGATCCTTGATGTGTCCTGGTGGCCTACGATCCGCAGAGACGTGTGGGAGTACATTTCCCAATGTCACGTGTGTCAGCGGAGCAGGCAAAAGAAAAGCGAGCCGACCAGTAGGTTGCAGCCCTCTCAAGGGGACCAGGCGCCACCTGCCCTTGTGATCGACCCGACGGGGCCGGTCTCGAGATGCGGGAGAAGAAACACGATGCTGCAGGTCACCATTGACTACAGCACCAGGTGGGCCATGGTGAGAGAAGTTCAACGAGGGGTGGGAGGCTCTCAGGCCAGAAAAGCCAAGTATGAGGAAACCTGGCGGAACAATGTACAGTTCCAGCCAGACGCTTTGGTCTGGGCGAGAACCTCTCCACTCTCAAAAACATTTGGAGCACACTCGTCAAAGCTAGTGCCCCCAAAATCAGGTCAGGTTCAGCTGTAAGACGAGTCAGATAGGCCCTTAAGTTTACCTAATGAAATGGAAAGATCGTTAAAGTAGACATGTGTTAATGTGGTCAACCTCAACCCCTCCTTTGGGAGGACTTGGAGAATTAGCTTCCAGCTGGGGGGGGGGGGGGACTGTGACAAAAGCACATTATTAATTTCATTCTGCTTTATTTTCTGTGCATGTTATTTGTATACGTGTGATATGTAACATGAGCTTTGTGAGAGTCTTATTCTTTCCTATTTCTATGTGAAAGGTAACGGGTCTGGTACTAGGGTGATTGGTAGGTGTCAATGACTGATTGATGCCACCACCCAAGTTTACTAATGGGAGGAAGTGACACACGGGAGGGGCTGCCAAACAAACAGTGTGTGTAGGCCTACACGGCGGAGAACAGGAGCTCCAGGCGCCAGGTCGCGTTAAAACCTTTCTTTACGTTTAAACGCAGTGATCTGCAGCCGTGACAATACCAGGACAGTCGTGCCCCTCGGGTAAAGCATCGCACTTGGAGTTGCCGTCGGGGACTCGGCGTTGGAAACAGGATTATATCTGCCGGTGGTTGGAGGCTAACGGAGCTGCTGCGATCGGTGAGATCTTTCCAAAGTGTTCCTGGAGGATTGTCAATACTAAGCGTTTCGTTTATTGCGCTGGATTAAACTACTGCAGACTTTCACATGCGCGCGCCTCGTAAGAAGAGACGGACGGACGGACGCGGTCTTTGTTTAATTCGCAGTTGCGTTCCGCTGACTTTGGGACTGGTTTGGGGCGGGTTGAATGTAATTATTGATTGTTGTTTTGAGTTTGTTTTCTTGTTTGTTTATATCATTTAGTAGGGAAAGACAGGGAGAGACGTAATTGTGAAGTGTACTGTTTGCCTGCAATTACAACTTCCTATAAAGTGTTCAAAGTAAACCCCACGATCCCGCTGATTTATTCCTTAAGTAATAATTTGCC